>NC_133334.1:188881135-189576969 GCF_042186555.1 Aquarana catesbeiana | reverse complement strand
CTTACCATTTCACACAGGGGGGGAGGGCCGGGATCTGGGGGTCCCCTTGTTAAAGGGGGCTTCCAGATTCCGATAAGCCAGTGGTTTTCAACCTGGGGTCGGGACCCCCTCGGGGGTCAAATGATGATTTGCCAGGGGTCACCAAATCCTTGGCTGTTCCTGAAGCCTGCACCGCTCTCCCAGCCTTTTTGCGGCCGCCCACCAGGGCTGTCCCTAGAGCTGCCCTCTCAGTCTCTTTGCAGCCGCCCATTCAGTTCAAGGCATGACTGGGGGGCAGAGACTAGAAGTCAGCTCACTGGTGAGGAATGTGAAGTGGGAGGGGCTGGAGGAGACCCTATCTCCTGATTTCAGCATAGGTGCCACTGCTATGAGCCACCACAAAGTTGGAGACACATTGAGTAACACTACCTGGGATTATAGTTGCCATTAAAGGTCCCCACTACAGTTCTCAGATCAGCAGATGACTTTGATCAAGAGCACCTTAGTTGGCTGATCAGGACTCCCCGCCAACACTGCCACTTATCCCATTCCCCCCCCCCCCACCAAGAAGAGAAGGAATAAAAATGGAGAATACATGGAAGGGAGAGGAAAAGAGGGGGAGGAACAAAGAAAAATGGAGAGAAAGAATAAGAGAAAGAACAAGAAAGATGGCTAGAAAGAGGGATGGGGGGAAAAAAACAAGAAATTAGTATAGAGAGAGATAAAAGGGAAAGAAAGGAGAACAAAGAGAAAGAGTGGTACATCCTAAAATGTACCATCAGGGTTTTAATACTGTATGAGTGTTAGGGACTCAGGGAGTGCTAAATGTCCGTGGGTTAGGGGCGCAAAAACTTGTCTTGCTTTGAGTGCTATTCAATATTCCTATCACACACGTTCCTTTTCGTTTTAATGAAAAGAAGTCACATCACAAAGAAATTGCAACGTTTCAGGGCCACGCAGGACTCCTTCGTCAGACGTTGCACCTTCTTTGCACCTTCTTTGTGATGTGACTTCTTTTCATTAAAAACCTTCTTGGACAACTTTTTGCTGATCCATGGTGTGCTGGCGAAGATGTAGGTTTGCCTTGGGTGCTAACAACCCACGCTATGAAAATAATTTTACCGTTGGGGGTCTCCACAACTTGGGAAATTTTATCAAGGGGTCATGGCACTAGAGGGGTTGAGATCCACTGTGATAAGCCCCCCGCCTGCAGACCCCCACAACCACCGGGCAAGGGTTGTGGGGATGAGGCCCTTGTCCTCATTAACATGGGGACAAGGTGCTTTGCAGGGGACCCCAAAGCACCCTCCCAATGTTGAGGGTATGTGGCCTGGTATGGTTCAGGAGGGGGGGGGCACTCTCTCGTCCCTCCCTCTTTTCCTGTGGCCTGCCAGGTTGCGTGCTCGGATAAGGGCCTGGTATGGATTTTTAGGAGGACCCCACGCCATTTTTTTTTTTGGTGCGGGGTTTACCTTAATATCCATACCAGACCTGAATGGGCCTGGTATTGAATTTCGGGGGGAACCCCAGGCATTTTTGTTTCTGAATTTTGTTTTTTTCTTAATGCTGTTTTTATCATTGAACTTTTATGTGTTTTGCAGGATGACATTACATTATAGCTGCGAAGTGAACCACCGTAAAAAAAAAAAAAAAAGTCTAGAGGTGTGCCCGTTCAATCTATGCAAATGCATTTACGTTGCTTGACATTTACTAAGATTTTGCCGACGCACTGAACCAAAGCATTTGAACAAGCGCAAATGCCGTTTGAGCATGCGCAGTGTATAAATTCACCTCCTGCAGCTCTAAATGTATTTGCTGGCGCTGCCGGCTTGTTCAGAGAAAGTCACTTTCTCATTCTATTTTGGGCATATTTGTGACTTGGGCAGTTAGTACTACACTTCCCAACATCACCCCCATAATATTGGCACTTCCAGCTTGTTTAAATTTTAAGTTAAAGATGCCGTGCGCCATGTCTATAGTGGCGTACCGATCACCTCTTCCCGTGCGCCGGGAAGAGAATAGTAAATGGAGGATCGCACTGTGTTACCGGCGCAAATGCTTTGTAAATACGAAAATGTAATTTGTGCATCGGCGTGCACCGCAAGTCATGGCGCAAATGCTTCGTAAATCAGCCCCATTGTCTGGCATATTGATGCCCCCCCTACCCGCAAAGTATTCCATGTATCTTAGACGGACCTCACGGGCACTCTGGGGAGGGCAAACCAGGATGGCCAGTTTCAAGCGCCGTCAGCGTTTGTTCATTAGGAATTCCGGCCCCCAACTGAGCCAGCATAGTTCACAGAATTTCTCCTTAAAAAATTGTGGAGAACACAGCAAGTCAGGATGATCTGATTGAATTTATATTCCGCCATGTGTATCGGTGTAAGAAATAAGCGGAACCGGCTGGCCATTATTCCAAACGTGTTCTCCACCACTCTTCTGACTCTGGCCAGCCGGTAATTAAAAACCCTCTGGTCTGGGGTGGGTCCTCATAGGGAATGGCCGCATAAGACGGTCCCCCAGCGAAACGCTTCATCCGCAATGAAGACGAATGGGAGTCCTTCCGCATTGTCTTCTGGAGGTGGCAAGCCCAAGCTGCCATTCTGGAGACACCTGTAGAACTCCGTGTGGGCGATGACTCCACCATCCGACATCTGGCCATTCTTTCCCATGTCCACATACAGGAACTCGTAAGTAGCCGACACCACTGCCAACATCACAATACTATTGAACCCCTTGTAGTTGTAATAGTATGACCCCAAGTTGGGGGGTGGGACGATGAGGACGTGTTTCCCATCAATTGCCCCAACGCAGTTGGGAAAGTCCCACCGCTGGGCAAAGTGGGAGGCCACAGTCTGCCATTCCTGTGGGTTGGAAGGAAACTGTGGAGTCAAACAAGAAAATAAAATTAATCATTTTGCACATAAACATGGAAAGCAGATTAGACACAAACATTCTTAGTCAACATCAGTATAACATTTATTCTAGGGAGTATTTAAAGACAAAGGTATAAGGTCCACCTATCAGATTCCTCCCCCCCTCTCATGGGCCATTTTAAAAATTTTAGGGGGGGAGAGATGTTTTGGACAGGTAACCCTCTCAATTTCATTGAAAGATGAATGCCTAAATAATGTGTATTACTTTGGCCAGCCCCTCCTTACTTTACACTATTGGCAGCCCACTGGACAGGTAAGAAGTGTCATAATACAAAGATATGAATAAACACTGTACACATTTTAGCACATTTTTACATTCTGCTATTACCTATCAAGATAATAATAGGATACAAAAAACTTTAAACAGTAGCATTTGAAAGTATTCAGGCAGGCCCTTGCACTACATGCTTTGGGAAATTCATCCATAAATCTGAACACAAAAGAGGTGGGTATAGTGTGTATGGGTTTGGCAAAGTCAGCAGATAGAGGATTATTATCAGCTGAGTTAGCAGTTGGGGGGAGGGAGGGTTCCAAATGATTTTGGGACCCAAAAAAAAAAACCTCTGGCACTCTGCCTGAATTTAAAGCACAAATCACATTTTTACAAAGTTTAGGGGGTATTTAGGTTAAAGCACTACTATGGAGCTGACAAAATACATTGTTAAGTGACTAGACGAGGTGGATATAGGCCCAGGAGAGCATGCTGGGGAGGTAAGTGAAGGCTAATATGTATGAAGGACAAAAAAAAAAAATGCATGAGGACAAAGGGGACATTCACAGCATATTACAATCATGGTAATTAGGGAATGAGGAAATAAATACAATATATTATCAAACATTAAATACAATAAAATGTGATGTTAAAGGATACAAATCTTACCTTAATATACTCCTTCTGCAGGACCTGAATGATGGCAGAACAGGTCTCTGGGATAATGATCCCCAGAGCCTGGGGGAAGATGCCTGTCGAGAACTTGAGGTCCTGCAGGCTTCTCCCCGTCACCAAACACCGCAGGGTGGCGACTAGCCTCTGCTCCAGAGTGATGGCTTGCCTCATGCAGGTACCCTGCCTGCTGATATAAGGGGTCAGCAAAGCCAACAAACGGTGAAAAACGGGGTCCGTCATCCGGAGAAAGTTCCTGTAATCGTCAGGATTATTCTCACGGATCTCACGGAGCAAAGGCATGTGACAGAATTGGTCACGCTGGAGCAACCAATTCTTGGTCCATGAACTCCTCCTCGCCCTGTTTATGGACTGGGCTTGTGTCAAAGTAAGAACCCCAACACCAAGCCCCCGCACAGCACGAACTCTACGATGAGTACATACATGCAACATGGCTAGAAAATGGTCGGCTGGTCAGAACGAAGTAACAGAACGCACTGAAGAACAGCAAGGCCTGTGAAGAGCGACCTGAAAAGCAGTAACGAACGGACAAGAACACAATGAAAAATCAATGGGAACTCGCTGCACACACTGAAGAACAGATACAAACCCACAAGCACAAACTGAACACCAGAAATACGATCTGAAAACCACGAGTCTGAAAAAGCGTGAATCATCTCTCACAAAACTTTTACTAACACGAGATTAGCAAAACGAGCCCAAAGGGTGGCGCGCTTGGTACTGAACTGCCCTTTTATAGTCTCGTCGCAAGTGGTGTACGTCACCGCGTTCGTGACATTTGGAAATTCCGACAACTTTGTGCGACCGTGTGTATGCAAGACAAGTTTGAGCCAACATCCATTGGAAAAAAAACGATGGATTTTGTTGTCGGAATGTCCGATCAATGTCCGACCGTGTGTACAGGGCATTAAGGTGTCAGCATGCCAAAGCATTTTGGACAATTTCACGCTCCCAACTTTCTGGGTACACTTTGGGGATGGCCCCTTCCTGTTCCAACATGACTGCGCACTAGTGCACAAACAATGTCCATAAATACATGGATGAGCAAGTTTGGGGTGGGGGAACTTGACTGGCCTGCACAGAGTCCTGACCTCAACCTGATAGAACACCTTTGGGATGAATTAGAGCAGAGACTGCGAGCCAGGCCTTCTCGTCCAACATCAGTGCCTGACCTCATAAATGCGCAGGGTTGCTAACTTTCAGTAAATTTACAAACAATTTGTAAAATCCATAATTGTTGCATCTGTCCATGAATGTCAGTTACGGACATGCAGCCTACATGTCTGTAATGGGCATTCAAGGACAGATGCAAAAACAGCTTACCTGTAAAATCCTTTTCTTGGAGTACATCATGGGACACAGAGCCTTAAGTAATTACTTAATGGGTTATAGGCCACCTTCAGGTGATGGACATTGGTATACCCAATCCAGGAAGTTCACTCCCTATATAAAAAAGACAAAACAAAAATTCCCCAGGGGTTTTTTTTTAGGCAGCAATACATTAAATACTATTATAACAATAAATAAATCAAGTTCATAAGGAATTCGAATATGCAACAAATTTATTATAAAATACAGACTCTGGTTCACGTGTAACAAACATCGGCATAAAACATCACCCATGGCTAAAAGGGCCCCCAGATGAGTAGCGTATCATCAAATTATTATCCACATGACTACCCTGATGCATTTCGACCCATTGGTCTTCTTCAGGGGGATTTAGATTCTAGGGAAATATATCACAATTGGAGTTTGAACTTAAAACTTTAGTCAATATGTAAGACATTTACACAGCATTTAGCGTTAATAAATAATTGTATTACATCGTATCTATGGAGGTATATTTACCATTGAGTGGATGATATGGTGGAGATGCACCACACGAACCAGATTGTTTAAAAACATGAAGGCCCAGAGATCCCAGAGACCACGCATATCCCTCCGTGCCCCACAGGCACATCCGCAGTCCATCAGACTTGCAAGGGGCCACACACTTGGAAGGGGGAGAGGGAGGGGGGCGAGGCACCTGCCATTGTATATGAAAGGACTTGGTTAGGAACCTTAGTATTAATATTCTAAAAGTATCTAGTGCTGTAAGGCAATAGCTGATTAGCCCTCACTGAGGTAGTTATTTGTATATATGTATGTATATTGTTAGTAGGACCTATTACTTGGGGTATGATGTCTAAATGGGGTATGATGGGTGATAGAAATATATTCGGAGTATTAGATCCAATTTAATCATGGATAGAAGGAGTGAATGTGCTAGTAGTGTCGTGGTGATAGTAATGGATGTGGGATGATCGTGTGGGAGTGCACTGTGAAACGTAAAGGTGAGAAACCAAATAGTGTAAAAAACTATAACAAACCAAACTGTGATATAAACTAAAAATGTGTGTGGGTACCAGTGAACAGAAAAAGCCATGTCCCAATTATTGAGTTAGATACCATAAGTGTAGGAGGTGAGTGTAAGAATTGAAGTGTGAGCATCCAGGAACTGCCAATTTATATAATCTCAGGGGGCTAATCTCTGAGATTATATAAATTGGCAGTTCCTGGATGATCCTTAGTTGTACCTCCGGAAAGCTGCCACTCTATTGAGAAGCATCTAGCACTAGGTAAGTGCTATGTTTGGTATACCTACTACAGTTGATATTGATTTTATTATCATTAATAGTACTATCATTAACCCACTACTTTTTGGCTTCAGGCATGCTTACATAGTATACTTGTTTCACCCTTGCCATCACCATTTACACACATGCTCACACTTCAATTCTTACACTCACCTCCTACACTTATGGTATCTAACTCAATAATTGGGACATGGCTTTTTCTGTTCACTGGTACCCATACACATTTTTAGTTTATATCACAGTTTGGTTTGTTATAGTTTTTTACACTATTTGGTTTCTCACCTTTACATTTCACAGTGCACTCCCACACGATCATCCCACATCCATTACTATCACCACGGCACTACTAGCACATTCACTCCTTCTATCCATGATTAAATTGGATCTAATACTCTGAATATATTTATTTATATATCACCCATCATACTCCATTTAGACATCATACCCCAAGTAATAGGTCCTACTAACAATATACATACATATATACAAACAACTACCTCAGTGAGGGCTAATCAGCTATTGCCCTACGGCACTAGATACTTTTAGAATATTAATACTAAGGTTCCTAACCAAGTCCTTTCATATACAATGGCAGGTGCCTCGCCCCCCTCCCTCTCCCCCTTCCAAGTGTGTGGCCCCTTGCAAGTCTGATGGACTGCGGATGTGCCTGTGGGGCACGGAGGGATATGCGTGGTCTCTGGGATCTCTGGGCCTTCATGTTTTTAAACAATCTGGTTCGTGTGGTGCATCTCCACCATATCATCCACTCAATGGTAAATATACCTCCATAGATACGATGTAATACAGTTATTTATTAACGCTAAATGCTGTGTAAATGTCTTACATATTGACTAAAGTTTTAAGTTCAAACTCTAATTGTGATATATTTCCCTAGAATCTAAATCCCCCTGAAGAAGACCAATGGGTCGAAATGCATCGGGGTAGTCATGTGGATATTAATTTGATGATACGCTACTCATATGGGGGCCCCTTTAGCCATGGGTGATGTTTTATGCCGATGTTTGTTACACGTGAACCAGAGTCTGTATTTTATAATAAATTTGTTGCATATTCGAATTCCTTATGAACTTGATTTATTTATTGTTATAATAGTATTTAATGTATTGCTGCCTAAAAAAACCCCTGGGGAATTTTTGTTTTGTCTTTTTTGTATTACATTTTTGGGTTGTGCAGCCTTGGGTGCTCTCACATATGTGTTTTCTCCATTGTTTTGTTCACTCCCTATATAACCCCTCCTCCTTCAAGGAGCACATCAGTTTTTATATCAAAGCAATATACTTAAATCCCAAAAAAGAGGGGAGGGACATCTGTGTCCCATGATGTACTCCAAGAAAAGGATTTTACAGGTAAGGTATTATAAAAATCCTATATTCTTTATCTTACATCATGGGACACAGAGCCTTAAGTAATTACTTAATGAGACGTCCCATAGTAATGCTACTTGAGGGGAGGGAGACACAACCTGGAGGGTACCCACAGACTGCTGCCTGCAGAACTCTGTGCCCGAAGGCGATATCCTCATACCTCCTTACATCCACCTGATAAGATGCTGTGAATGTATGCACTGAAGACCAAGTTGCGGCCTTACAGATCTGAGCCATGGAGGCCCGATGACGCGCTGCCCAAGAAGCACTAACTGCCCTGGTAGAGTGCGCCTTAACTTGAAAAGGGGGAATCTTACCCCTTAAATTATAAGTTTGAATTATAACTTGCCGAATCCACTTAACGACAGTGGATTTCAACGCTGCCTGTCCTTTCTTAGGACCCTCTGGCTGAATAAATAAGACATCTGTCTTACAAATCTGAGTAGTTGACTTTAAATAGATTTTTACCGCTCCCACCACATCAAGACAATGTAGTGACTTTTCTTCCCTGGAACATGGTTTTGGAAAAAACGATGGCAGGACAATATCTTGGTTCAGGTGAAAACTTGAAACCACTTTTGGCAAAAAGTCTGGATGAGGGCGTAACACTACTCTGTCCTCATGAAAAATCAAATATTGCTCTTTACAAGAAAGAGCAGCCAATTCCGAAACCCTCCTTGCTGAGGATATAGCAACCAAAAATACCAACTTCCTTGTCAGAAGGACTAGGGGAATATGTTGTATCGGTTTAAATGGCTGTTTTTGTAACACAGACAAAACTAAGTTCAAGTCCCAAGGGTTCAAGGGAGGTTTGACTGGCGGATTAAGCTGCATCACCCCTTTCATAAAATCCCAGACTAAAGAACGTTTAGCAAGTGGTCTTTAAAATTAGATCGATCAAGCTGAGACTTGGCCTTTAATAGTACTCAAGGCCAATTTCATATCTACCCCTTATTGTAGAAAGGCAAGAATTCTGCCTATGATATATCTCCGAGGGTGCCAACCCTTGGATTCACACCAGGAAACATAAGCCCTCCAGACCCTATAATATATAGTCCTGGAAGCTGGCTTCCTTGCATTAATCAGGGTAAAGATAACTAACCCGGAAAGCCCACATTTCTTCAGAATGTGGGTTTCAATAGCCAAGCCGTTAAATTTAGAGACCGTAAGGTAGGATGGAATATCGGTCCCTGTGAGAGCAGATCTGGCTGTAGTGGGAGGGACCATGGGCCCTCCACTGCCATATTTACGATTTCTGCATACCATGACCTTCTGGGCCATGCTGGTGCCACCAGAACTACCGGCTTTCTTTCCAGCTTGATCCTGCAAAGAAGTCGAGGCAGCAACTGAATAGGGGAGAATGCATAGATCAGTGAGAACTGATCCCATGGGGTCACCAACGCATCCGTTCCACATGCGAGTGGATCCCTTGTTCTGGCCACAAAGTTGAATAACTTCATGTTGAATCTGGATGCTAGAAGATCTACGTCCAGAGTCCCCCATCTTTGGCAAACAGCCTGAAAAATGGGTGAAGAGACCATTCCCCTGGGAATAACTGCTAGCGAATCAAGTAGTCCGCCTGCCAATTCTCTACTCCCGGAATGAAGACTGCCGATAGGCACGGAACATTCCTTTCTGCCCAAGTTAGAATATGGTTCACCTCTCTCTGCGCTGAGAGACTCTTGGTGCCCCCTTGGTGATTAATATAGGCCACAGCTGTGGCATTGTCGGATTGGATCCTGACAGGACAATCCCGTAACCTGAAAGTCCAGGCCTTTAGAGCCAGGCGCACTACCCGAATCTCTAGGATATTTATGGGCAAGGTTCTTTCGGCTCTTGACCACTGTCCCTGGACAGTTGTCTTTTCTAGTACTGCTCCCCAGCCTAAAAGGCTGGCATCTGTCGTTACCACTTTCCAGATAACTGGTCTGAAGGATTTTCCTTTCAGCAGATTCTGAATTAGTAACCACCAACTGAGGCTTTGTGACACCCTTGGGGTCAGCCGCATTGGCAAGTCTAAAGCTTGAATCGTTTTGTTCCAAGCGGGCAGGATACTGTTTTGCAACAGTCTTGAATGGAACTGGGCATAGGGAACTGCTTCGAATGAAGCTACCATGGTTCCCAGCAACCTCATGCAAAGGCGAATGGAGGGATCGCCTTTTGACCTGACCATCCGCACCAGCTCTCTTATTCAGTTGATCTTTGCCTGAGGCAAGAATACCTTTTCCTGGGCTGTGTCTATGATCAGACCCAAGTACTCCAGTCTTTTTAGCGGTATTAAGGAAGATTTCTCTAGGTTGAGAATCCAACCCAAACTTTCCAGGTAACTGGTTGTAATGCGTACGCTTTGCTTCAAATGAGCCACTGACTGGTCTATTAGCAATAGATTGCCTAGGTACGCTACGACTGTTATGCCCTGTGCCCTTAACCTGGCTAGATGTGGGGCCAGAACTTTTGTGAACACCCGGGGTGCTGCCGCTAGCCCGAAGGGCAGGGCTACAAACTGGAAATGCTGTTGTTCTAACTCGAACCGCAGATACTTTTGGTGAGCGGGAAATATAGGAACATGCAGATACGCATCCCTGATGTCGATAGATGCCAGAAGTTCTTCTAGAAGTATAAAAACTACTGACCTGATCGTCACCATGCGAAAGGAGCGGATCTTCAGGAACTGATTTAGATTTTTTAGATCTAGAATGGGTCTGACATCTCCATTTGGTTTTGGTACCATAAAAAAGATTTGAATAAAAACCCAAACCTTGCTCTTTTGTGGGGATCTGTATGATCACCCCTTGAGATATTAATCGGTCTAGTGCCTGGAACAGAGATTGTCTTTTCTCTGGATCTTTGGGAACGCTTGACATCAGAAAACGAGATGGTGGAAAGTCCCGAAATTCAAGCTTGTACCCCAGCTTTACTGTGGAGATGACCCATCTGTCCTGAATTTCTTCTTGCCAGACTTCTGAAAACTGTAGAAGTCTTCCCCCCACCTTGGTGAGGGGGTTTGCCTCTTCATGATGAGGCTTTAGGATTCTGCTTTGCAGGTTTCCGACCCCAGGACTTCTTTTGAGCCTGGGTCTGACCCTGAGGTTTTCCTCTAGAGTCTGAACACGGAGGCCATCGCCACTGCCTAGAGGCTTAAGCCTCTAGCGCAGGGAAAAGAGCCTGTTTAAATGAAGGGCATCTATACTTTCTTTTGAATGGCAAAAGAGTACTTTTCCCGCTAGAAATTGTTTGGATGTATTTGTCCAAATCTTCTCCAAAAAGTCGCTCCCCATTAAAAGGGAACCTAGTTAGGAGGTTTTTACATGGTGCTTCGGCTGACCAATTTTTTAACCACAGGATTCTACGCATATGTAGAAGTATAAGCGTAAGTCGGGACACCTGGTGAATAGAATCTTTAATGGCATCAATGGCAAAGCATAATGCCTTTGGTAGCTCAGCCAATTCCCGGGCTTGTTGTGCAGGAACCTCTTTAAGGGCCTGTCTAAATTGGTCCTTTAGGGATTGACAGACACCTATTGCAGCAACTGCAGGCTGAGTAACGGCACCTGCCATGGAAAAAGTAGATTTTAACAGGGTTTACAACGTTTTATCTGTTGGATCCTTAAGCATTTGTGCATTGTCTACAGGACAAGTTAGGCTTTTATTTACACTGGAAATCACAGCGTCAACTGCTGGTATTTTCCATTTTTTGGAGAATTTCTCCTCCAGGGGATAGTGAACTAGAAATCTCTTAGGAGGGAGAAAATGCTTATCTGGGTGATCCCATTCAGCAAAAATAAGCTGTTCTAAAAATGCATGGACAGGAAACGCATGCAAAGGCTGAGAAGGTTTTAAGGAACCCAAGGAAGAAACCGAGCTTTCAGAAGACTCCATAAGGGGTAGCAAGTAGAACGAACTGTCTCTGTAAGAGATTGTATCAGCAATTTCTCAGATTGTGAGGCTGAAAAAGGTTCATCTACTGTTGTTTCCTCTGCAGAGGAATCATCGGTTTGTTTTTCCTCCTGATCGCCTGAGGGTAACACCTCATCCTGTGCCCACTGTTCCCCTTAGAAGGGGTCTGAAGTGGGGGAGGGGGATCTAGCACGCTTCCTATCCATTTGAATGGAGGATGCGATTAAAGCCGCTAATCTTCCTTCCAGACCCTGCAGGGTGGGGGAAAGGACATCTTCAATCACATATACAGGGGCTGAGATGTGAGAAGCAGTTGCACCATCAATTTGTTCCAATGGTTCACCCTGGCTTGCCATAATTGGTAATTCAGGCGAGAATGACAGCGTGGAAATGCGACTCGAGATCTTAGTGCCTGGGGGTGAAACGTTTAGTACCTTTTTGGTCTCTGTGGTGTCTTTTTTAGCAGGCATAGTTCTAAGCATAAAAACATAGGCATTATACAATTACACTTAATCGCTGAATATAGTCGCCGCTATAAAGTTCAGCCTAGTGCTGGGAAAAAAGTGTCCTTCCTGTATCAGGAATGCCAGTTTGCAACCCTCACCTGTCCCACAGCTCCTGTGTCCCTGTGTGCAGACTGTTTGTTTCCACCTCATCAGCCGAGGAGAGACTGTCCCAGCTGTGGTTTTATTGTCTTTGCCTGCTGTGCTTCCTCGTGGACGTTCACGGCGCCGAGTCTAAGCCCCCCCTCTGAAAAAACCCGCCCCCCTGTTTCATTTGTAAAATTTTCCTGCGCTCGTACTCGGCGGCTTTCGGGTCTACAGACCCAACACGAGGGGGGGGGGGGGAGGGGGGGAAGAGACCTGTCAGCAGCAGACATAGCAAAAACAATATAGCAGTAACAGTAAACAGTAATCGCGGGACCCCTGCACCCCCCGCGGCGGGGGGGTAATGTAAGCGGGGTACACCACTGATGTTCCCCTAACCCTCCGGTCCCTTCAGGGGGGAGAAAAGAAAGCATTTGGCAGATTTCTTTACCTGAGAAAAAATGACCCTGCACACGCTGCTGTGGCCACACAGAGAATGACTGAGCTTTACAGTGAAGACAACAGATTAAGGTAGGTGCATAGACTCCCTCTAGTGGAGAATTAAGGCATGACAATGTTTTTTCCCTAATAGAAGAATACATAGGTGGACTTTTCAGTTCCTAAGTTTCTTCCCTTACCTTATCCCCGCCGCAGAATTTGTTGAATTAACAGACAATCCAACCTTCACCCATTATGGCGGGCTGCGTTTAGCAAACCTTCAAGGACCGGGTCCCTTGATATTGGGGTTCTACTCCCTTTGGACCTGTAAAAGCACCCCACCAGGAAAGCTTTAGGTAATGTAACAAGACCTAAGCCCTGGGTCCTGGAGTCCAGCCATACAAAGAGAGGCGTTACAGGCAAAAACCTTGTGCATTGGATACGAGGCCCCAGGTACCTATCCACTTAGAATGTGAAGAAGGATGTAGATGTGGCGCTGTTCTGATTAGGAAAAAGAGTGTTTTGTAATAAAACTACTGGGTTACACCCTCTGTAGTCACTCAAACCAGGTGTGAATGGTGAGGATATTAATAAACAGAATATCAAAAGAATGTATAGATAATGAGTTGTCAGTAGGAGGTACCTAAAACAGTGTGTGTACCCCCAGCAGGGTGTGATACCTTAACACCAATATACAGATATGCTATCCTCTAATGGCTACTTCCGGATCAGAAAAAGGGGGAGTACATAGTTGGATAACAGCATCAATATGCATATACTCTCTGCAGGTGTGGTGTCTTTTTGAAATAGTATTCAGATGTGTTACCTCCTAATAACCATGTCTGAATTAGGAACACGTGTGTATAAAAAGAACACCAATGGTAGCTTTCCTATAGTGGTGCTGGATCCTCTGTATAGGACCAGTGCTGGTATTTGGGGTAAGGGCTGATGTCCAAATGTGACACTATTTGGTAATAAAGAAGTGTGTACCTAAAATTTAACTCATATAAGGAAATGTGTCTAGGTTGTGTAACACCCTCTGGCAGCCGCTTACCAAATTTGGTATTGGCAAACAAAAAAACAAAAACGAACTGTCAAACTCCTAATGTTTAAAACTGGTTGTGTTATAATATAAAGAAATGTGTTCAAGATGTGTTACACCCTCTGGCGTCCTGTGAGAAAAAGTGTGCTTATTAAAATCGAAGTCCTTATGAACTGAAATATATGCTAATCCCAGCAAGCACTGGACTTTTTTCTTCAGCACAAGTCACTTTGTTTAAGTGTATAGCTCATTTGTTAGCACTGGACAATTTCTGAGCACCAGGCACTTTTGACAAATGCACTTTTATTTTCACTGTCAAGTATATGCATATTAATTTCTTGTTGAATGTATCATTTATTATTATTTTGGTAATTTTATGATATTTAATCACATCATTAGGATTAGCATATATTTCAGTCCATAAGGACTTAGATTTTAACAAGCACACTTTTTCTCACAGGATGCCAGAGGGTATAACACATCTTGAACACATTTCTTTATATTATAACACAACCAGTTTTAAACATTAGGAGTTTGCCAGTTTGTTTTGTTTTGTTTTTGTTTGACAATACCAAATTTGGTAAGCGGCTGCCAAAGGGTGTTACACAACCTAGACACATTTCCTTATATGAGTTACATTTTAGGTACACACTTCTTTATTACCAAATAGTGTCACATTTGGTCATCAGCCCTTACCCCAAATACCAGCACTGGTCCTATATAGAGGATCCAGCACCACTATAGGAAAGCTACCATTGGTGCTCTTTTTATGCACACGTGTCCTCAATTCAGACATGGATATTAGGAGGTAACACATCTGAATACTATTTCAAAAAGACACCACACCCTGCGGAGAGTATATGCTGGTATCCATCCATGTACTCCCCCTTTTTCTAATCCGGAAGTAGCCATTAGAGGATAGCATATCTGTATATTGGTGTTAAGGTATCGCACCCTGATGGGGGGTACACACACTGTTTTAGGTACCTCCTACTGACAACTCATTATCTATACATTCTTTTGATATTCTGTTTATTAATCTCCTCACCATTCACACCTGGTTTGAGTGACTACAGAGGGTGTAACCCAGTAGTTTTATTACAAAACACTCTTTTTCCTAATCAGAACAGCGCCACATCTACATCCTTCTTCACAATTATTTTAGTTCACTCCACTCAGGTGGTGGTGCACCTGTAGAGGCAGCAGTTCTCTCTTTAATCAATTTTCTGTACTTGTACCCTGTGCGCGGATTTAACCACACAGCGTACCTATCCACTTAGGCCTCAGTGGCACTTTGGATGGATCTGGTCTATGGAGGCTATTTAAATCCAGCATGGATCCCTCCTGGAGCTCCTCAGAGCACATCATCACTCGTGATCAACACCTTAGACACTGGTGAAAAAACTGATGTGCTCCTGGAAGGAGGAGGGGTTATATAGGGAGTGAACTTCCTGGATTGGGTATACTAGTGTCCATCACCTGAAGGTGGCCTATAACTCATTAAGTAATTACTTAAGGCTCTGTGTCCCATGATGTACGATAAAGAAAGTACAGATTTTACAAGGTTAGCAATTCTGCAAATGCGTTCCCCATTGAGAATGTCATATGTGAGGAAACGTGTATGAGGAGGTAATGTGCTGAGGTCACCACGCTGTCTCGCTGAGAAGGGCGGGAGCTTGAATTGTAGCCAGCCGGCTTCGTTTTTCTATGTGTTTTTAAAGACTTTACAAATGCAAGTGCAACTTTTTAATTGATTTAATAAATCAAGATAGAGACAGTATCACGCTATGGTCTACCTTATCTCTTTTTGGGATAATTGTTGATATACTGTTCACAGAGCCATGGAGCCTACGGCATCCGCCTGAGAGCCTTATTACCCTATATATATATCATCTCTGGGACCCTCTACAGAGCAAAGGCCTGGGCTGGGTTAAAGCCATAAGTCTATTTGGCTTGCTATCTGGTAAGCGTGCTCTCTGTGAGGTGGTGGTGCACTTGTCTGTGGTATAAATCACTGGGGTGGTCCGTATTTAATGCAGTATCACGCTATGGTCTATTTTATTTTCTCTTTATTTCCTACAGAACTATGGAGTTCATGGTACCTGTTTGAGAACTATATCATCATGTATGCAGTATTCCTGTGAATTCGTGGAAAACAAAGGCCTGGGCTGGGTTAAAGCCACCTGCCCAATTTGCTTGCTATCTGGTAAGCGTGTTTTCTATGAGGTGGCGGTACACATACCTGTGGATATATCACTGGGGTGTCCTTCTTTGAAGTTTTTCAACAACTTGTGCAACAATTGTTTATGCCCTGCAATTCGATACACGGACTGTAATTAGCGCAATTTTTCTCCTTCCCATTACGTTTTGTGTTATATCCCACATTTAATTGCTGCTTTTGGATTGGTCCATTAATTTGTAATTTATTCTTAGCACAGTTTTTTCCTTTTTATTCTGGAAGAATGGTCAAACATTCCCATAGACACACTCCTAAACCTTGTTCACAGCCTTCCCAGAAGAGTTGAAGCTGTTATAGCTGCAAAGGGTGGACCAACTCAATATTGAACCCTACAAACTAAGACTTGGATGCTATTAAAGTTCATGTGTGTGTAAAGGCAAGCATCCCAATACTTTTGGTAATATAGTGTATATATTGTCCTTGTAATATGGCATTTGCATTTGGGGGCAGAAGGTGGGTGGGCCATTAAACAGATGGAACTTTTAACCCTCTGACACCTATTGTAGGAAAATAGGGAATAATGTTCTTACACACAGTATGCGTGTGTGTGAATTTAGTTACTTATCTAATAACTACATTGCATTGAATGAAATCTTTGCTAAAGAGCAGGGGACAATTTGAATGAGTATCCATGGAAACATTATAGGAATTTGACAAAGAAATGTTCTATTATAGGAATATTTAGCTAACACATTTAATTAAACAGTGAAATCAGCCAGCACATGTGCAGCTTGTCCAACATTGTGAATTTAACGCTATGCTTTTGTTCCTCTGATCAAACCTCAACAATCTGAAAACATACTGTATACAAAAGGGTTTACTGCCTTTAGTCAAAAGAACCATCAGAATTGAATTTCATGACCATCCAGCAAGAGAAGTTTGTAAATGGAAAATAAAAAGCACTCATACTCACATAGATGGCTGCAGCACAATCCCAGTTGCAGCTGTCCCCTGCCCTCTCTTGACCGAGATCTTAGCGATCAAAGACCACTGACCCCACAGTTCTCTGGAATTCAGTGGGCAGAGAGCCAGTGACTGTCATTCCCCGACTTTCTGCTCTGTCCCTCCAGTGCTCACTGAAGCACTAGGCTGTGGAAGGGGCGGGAGCGGCTGGCTCAGTCTCCCAGCTGCTTGCTCAGAAGCTGAGACAGCTGCCAGTCCAGGCATCTGGGTGGACACCAACATTAAATTTGGGATCGATCCAGAGTTTGGTTGAGTGATGTCAGCCAACAGTGGACTTTAGCCCAATGTGGTGCTGCCTTCTACTCACCGGCAGCATCACTTCGATATATTACTTTACTGCTAGGAGTTGTTTTGGTTTGCGGCAGAACTTTCGAACTTCGCAAATGTTCGGAACCGAATAATGAACCCCATTGAAGTCTATGGGACCCTGAACTGGAAAAATCAAAAGTGCCCATTTTCAAGGCTTATATGCAAGCAATTGGGCATACAATGGTTATGGGGTCCGGGTACTGCCCTGGGGGACATGTACTGTATCGATGAAAAAAAAGTTTGTAAAAAACATAATTTTTAAATGAGCAGTGATTTACTGATGCTTAAAGTGAAACCATAAAAATGGGAAATAACAATAGAAATGAAAAATTCCTTTAAATATAGTGCCTGGAGGTCCCCTAAGTCTGCCCGTAAAGTGGCACATCTGTACTGTGTATAGAACCTGCTGCAGCATTAATGACATTTATATAGGGGCATGGCCTGGACGGAGACCAAGATGGCAGCTTGAGGGGAGCCTGAACCACTACATCGATATAAATAAATGAATGGACTGATCGTCCAGCCGATTCCCCAATAGGGGTGGAAAGAGTACACCGGGCCCTACGCCCCCAACCCCGGGATAATGAACTGCCCAGAGATGTGATATGCTACATTGTGAATTTCCCCCTCAAGGAGAAAATCCCCTGAAAAGCACGGGAAAAGGGTCGGATTGTACACAATGGCGCTGAGGTTAAACTGTTCCAGGACTTATCCCAGATAACCTTATAGAACAGGAGGGCCTTACGCCCCCTGCTGGAACCTCTATGGTCCCAGAACATACAATACAACTGGAAATTTCCATTCGGAGTGTCTGCAACCGCCAGGGGGCGCTCAGCCTTACTACGCATGCCAGAAGACCTGCAGGCCTTCTGCGAACAACTCGATCTCCCCCGCATCGACCTTCCGGACTGGTACACCTTTTACTATCCGATGGAACCATGGCTATCAGTCTCACTCAACCCGTCGCCGAAAGCCCAGCGACAAAGATCCAGGAGACATAGGGTTGATCCGCCCTCATCGAACGCCTGCTCGTCTCGCTGAGACCTGTACCAGTATAATCCTGGTTCTACATCATCCCCATCTGTGAGGCGGGAGCGCATGGAGGCCTAACAGGTGACGTCTTCACTCTGCCTCGAAGTAGGCCTACACTTGTAAGTGCTCCTTACACCAGCTTCCCTCTCTCTGTCTTTTTTTTATTTCTACCCCTCTCTTTTGTTCTCTGCCCCATTTTTTCTCCCTGCCTCCCCTTTTTATGCATGTTGGACGTGATAGGCCAGAACATCTACCACCTTCATGGCCGGAATGGACAGAAAACCCACACGCACACTCTCTAGCCAGCTCTCCATCAGGACATCGCTTTGGCAATTTGAGGACCCGGAACTCGGTTGTCTGACTGTTTATAGCGATCCGCTTTCTTGGTAGACAATCCATTATAAAAGGTAAGTCACACTGCCGCCTGCATACACCTCGATAGCTCTCATTCTCAACTCCAAACAATTGATTAGGCACAGTGATGGCTGGCCTCCCAATCAGCCTATCTCAGAGACTTCTTCATACATGGTGCCTCGATCCCCATGCCTCCCCAGACATCAAACCCCCCCTCTCCCACTTGAAATGGACACTAGAGACGTTTTTCCAGCAATGTCCCTGTGCCATCCCGGTGCAAAATGCCCTCTTTGGAGTCTTCACATGGTCTTCTACAGCACATGAGGGGGGCATTACCTGGATCCTGAGGTGGCTGACATGGCACCATGCAAGACCTGACCCAACTACAGCTACGTTTGGCCAACATCTGAACTTTTATCTTAAGGTATCTGCCTATCAAACAAAGTCTTCAAATGCCTCAACCGATCCAGCTATTACTGGCTACACGGCCATGCTGTTAGTTGCCGATATCCGCATATGAACATAGACTAAATGCCAATATTCTAGGTCATGCGATGAGACTCTCATTCCATCCTGCTGAGGGGAAGCTGTGCACTCCCATGTGGGTATGTGTGAATAAGCCCCTACGTACACCTTTTGTAACCCTCTCACAAGTAAAGCCTAAACCCTGGGACTTTGCGTGCATTCTCCGCGGCACACACATTCCCTGAAAATAGGCGGGGTGCTAACCCACAGTGGAGTGCCCACTTTATTAGTCCTGGCAACTGGTGCCAACATGGACCCCATTCCTGGTCTACATTAGCATCCAGACACCCCATAAGATCTTAACTAGTCACCATGCTATGCCTGCACCCCCCAGACCATTTGTCCACTCACAGTGGATCACCATTACATGAAGTGCCGGGGGAGAATGCACAAGGTCACTCTTACAGCCTGCCCTTACCACCAGATTCGAACCTGAATCCACAACAAATGAAGAGATGTTGCTTACTTTGCATCAGATACTGAGGCGTGGGGTATACCGAGAGTCCGAGACTGTCTCTTATGCTTACTTGGAATAGCACCGACCTGCTCTGTCTTTATGGCAATCAATGACACCCCTCCTCGACACTCCTGACTCTCGGGCTACAACACGCCCAATCCCCCCCCACCAAAATGGTAGACATAGTTAGGGTTACAGTTATAGTTATGCCACTATGGTTCAGGTGAGAGGGTATTGCATCCCCCGTCATTGATTCCCTCATTATTATTACTTTCCTCATTATTATTATGGTTATTATTATTTTATGATTATTGCCGATGATTTTTTCCCTTCTTCTCTCTCTTCCGCCTCTCCTCTCCCTGCCCCCCTTTCCCCCCCTCCTTTCTCCCCCTCTCCCCTCCCCTCCTCCCCCTTCATTTCCTCTCTCACCTTGTTCACCTCCCTCCACTACCCCCCCCCCCATTTTTTTTTCTTTCTCTCAAGGGAAGGAGATGTGTGCCTTGGGTTAGGCTCTAATTTGAATATACAACCGTAAGTGCATATGGCCTTCAGGCATTGAGCTACTTATAGATTGTTTATACGTCTCCAATGCCTCCACATGATACAAAGGCACTACACAACTAGATCAAGTGTTACTCTGTTGTTACTGGTTACCTGTTTTATGGTTATAATAATTTTTTTGCATCTTGTTGTGGCTCCCCAATACCATACCATATCATTCTATTCCATGCAGTATTCACCCCTCGTGGCCCCTAGCTTGCAGAAGCCCCATGGTATTCCGTCCATACTTACGTCCCCACACAGTGGCCCCTCTGAACCGTCGCTGATGTCCCAGCCCATCTCTCCATAGGTGGAATAGCATTTCTATCCCCACCTCTGGTATACCCCTGTACCCCGTGTTCTTTTTCCCTTCTCCTTCTGCTTTTTCTTGCCTCCCTTTCCTGCCTTTTTTTCTCCTCTTCTCCCAGACCTCCCTTCCCTCCTTCTTGTCTCCCCTACACATACCCTTCCTCCTACCCTTCCCCCCTTCCCACATCTTACCTCGCCCTTGGAGTGGGCCCGCTCCCCCCCTTGAATTGCCCCTCAGCTAGTCGAGTCCCACATCCACTGATTTCAAGCAGGACTCCTTCTTTCCACCCCCTCCCCATTATCGTGAGGAGACTAGTCCCTATTCCGTCTCTATGGTTGAAGTGTGTGTCATTGAATGTGAAGGGTCTTAACCTTCTGGAAAAGAGATCCCAAGTTCTGTCCTCCCTCACCAAGCACAAAGCACATTTAATTTTCCTTCAAGAAACAAATTTCCGCTCTGATTCCCTCCCTAAGCTATCTAATCACATCTATCGCACAGCACTTCATTCCACCAATCCAGAGTCTAAGACAAAAGGCATCTCTTTACTGATTTCCAGACATCCAACTTTCACCAGACTGATTTGCTTGTCGATCCGGAAGACAGATTTATTTTTATCAAAGGCACATATGCTTCAAAACCAATAACGCTTGCTAATATATACTGCCCTAATGAACTCCATGTATCCTTTTTCAGGAAAATCTGTGACCTTCTTTCTTCTTTCCAGACAGGCCTAGTCCTATTAGGGGATGATTTCAACGTTCCGCTGAACCCTGGACTTTTCTTCGGGCACTTCTACCTTACCATACCAGGCTCTCCGTCAAATTAAATTACAACTCCAAAGCCTGACACTTCATGACACCTGGCGCACTATGTTTCCCTCCAACAAGGACTATACCTTCTATTCGGCCCCCCCACTGTAAATATTCTAGAATAGACTATTTCTTCCGTTCCCAATCAGACTTACCCCTTCTTCAACAGACAACTATAGAGCCAATGTTCCTTTCTGATCATCACTCCATCACGATCACCTTTTCCTACCCAGAGACTTGCGCTAGAACCAAAACGTGGAGACTGAACCCCTCCTTACTCAAAGACCCAGCGACAATAGACTATTTAAGGTCCCAACTGCACCTATACTTTAGAGAAAACACTACTCCGGATATCTCTCCTGTCTCCCTTTGGGAAGCACATAAATCTGTAATTCGCGGCAAACTCATTGCGCTAGCTGGGAAAGCCAAAAAGATACACCAAGAAACCATTACCTCGCTAATTTCGAAAATCAAAAGCTTAGAAACATCTCACAAGCAAACGCACGCTCAGTCTACTTTACAGGAATTACTACACTCACGCTCTCTCCTTTTGGAGGAGCTAGGCAAACATTCTGTACTAGGAGACGCTATATTCTTGGTCACAGAGTCTTCTATGAGCATGGGAATAAAAGCGGACGCCTTTTAGCCCGTACCATTCAGGCCTCCAAAACCTCATCTACAATTTACCACTTGCGAAATGCTCATGGAACACTCCTATCCAAGAATGAGGACATCGCAAAGGAATTCGACAGTTTTTACTCGAAATTATACAATTTGCATTCCAACCACCCGGGTTCGCCTCCGTCAACCACACGCATTGAACGCATTAGAGCATTTCTCTCGCAATACACCCCGAAACCGTTCTCCCCTCAACAAGCCCAGGATATGGAGACCCCCCTTACTGTAGGAGAATTGGAGCTGGCAATTAAACAAATGAAAACAGGCAAGAGCCCAAGGCCGGATGGCTTAACTCTCCAGTACTATAAGTCATTCTTAGCCATCCTAACCCCTGAACTCCTCTCCACTTTTAACGCATTCTCTGACCCCCAAGTGCTGCCGGGCGGAATGCTGGCAGCACATATAGCCGTAATTCCGAAAGAAGGCAAAGACCTTGCCCAAGTTTTCAGTTACAGACCCATATCTCTACTGAACGTGGATATTAAAATCTACGCAAAGATCCTGGCCAACAGACTACTCCCCTTTATTCCTGATCTCATCTCCTTAGACCAGGTGGGTTTTTGGAAGCCAGGGACAACACCATCTGCACTTTGAATCTCCACCATTAGCTTACATCTTCTAAATCCCAAGGATTTTTCCTCTCCCTTGATGCCGAGAAGGCATTCGACAGAGTGGCCTGGGACTTCATGCGGGAGGTACTCTTAGCCATCGGCCTCGCGCCTCACATGCTTTCACACATAATGGCCCTATTTTCGAGTCCATCCGCAAATGTAAGCGTAAACGGTCACCTGTCGAATGCCTTCTCCATCAGCAATGGTACATGCCACGGATGCCCCTTGTCCCCTCTAATCTACATTCTGACCCTTGAGCCCCTCCTCAATAGACTAAGAACCAATCCTGACATTCAGGGACTGACTATAGGAGATAGGGAATTCAAGGTTGCAGCTTTCGCAGACGACATCCTACTATTCCTGAAATCGCCTCGCACCACCCTGCCCAACTGGCTTAAAGACCTTCAGTTCTTTGGTAGCCTTTCCAATCTCAAAATCAATCACTCAAAATCCCATGCCCTGAATATAACTCTCCCCACTCAGGAAGTGCTTCACTGTCAAGAGGCCTTCCCCTTTCGGTGGGAGAAGGAGGCAATCACATACCTGGGAATTAGAATTACTACCCGACTGTCAGACCTCTTCACGTTTAATTTTCACATAGCCTTAACCAAGATTCAAAACCACATTAACCGCTTGCCTACCAGCCACCGTCATTTTACGGCGGCAGGTCGGCACGATCCCGCGAACCGTCGTAGCTATGCGTCGGCTCGCAGGATCAGGATAGCAGGTGCACGTGCACCGCCGCTGCACAGCTGGGGTGCCGATGCTCGTGGCCAACGGTCACGATGACCGCTGGCCACGAGCGTTCGCGAGCATGAGAGACAGAACAGGGACGAGTGTGTGTAAACACACACTTCCCTGTTCTGTTCTGAGAGGAGTGATAGATTGTGTGTTCCTATTAGCTAGGAACCACGATCCGTCACTTCCTCTAGTCAGTCCCCTCCCCCTTCAGTTAGAAACACGCAGCAGGGAACACAGTTAACCCCTTGATCGCCCCCTAGTGTTAACCCCTTCCCTGCCAGTGACATTTTTACACTAATCAGTGCATTTTTATAGCACTGATTGCTGTATAAATGCCAGTGGTCCCAAAAATGTGTCAAAAATGTCCAATGTGTCCGCCATAATGTCGCAGTCCCGATAAAGATCGCAGATCACCGTCAGTACTAGTAAAAAAAAAAACATAATAATAAAAATGCTATAAATCTATCCCCTATTTTGTAGACGCTATAACTTTTGCGCAAACCAATCAATATACGCTTATTGCGTTTTTTTTTTTACCAAAAATATGTAGAAGAATAAATAATGGCCTAAACTGAGAAAAAAATTGCTTTTTAAAAAAAAAAAATGGAGATATTTATTATAGCAAGAAGTACAAAATATTGTTGTTTTTTTCAAGATTGTGGCTTTTTTTTGTTGATAGCGTAAAAAATAAAAACCGCAGAGGCGATCAAATACCACTAAAAGAAAGCTCTATTTGTGGGGAAAAAAGGACATCAATTTTGTTTGAGTGCAGTGTCGCAAGACTGCGCAATTGTCAGTTAAAGCGGCGCAGTGCCGAATCACAAAAAATGGCCTGGTCATTCAGCAGCCAAATCTTCCGGGGCTGAAGTGGTTAAAGACTGGATGGGTCTGAACACTCTGTGGTTCGGTCGCTCGGCTCTGATTAAAATGATCATCCTGCTACGACTACTTTATCTGATGCAAACCATCCCTATCCACATTGTTTTTCTCGACCTATCGGAAAGCCTGCTCTGCCTTCATCTGGAGAAACTCCCCACCTCGTATAAAACACTCCCGCCTTACGTTACATAAAAACAGTGGGGGCATTGGTCTACCAGACTTATGCAAGTACTATCTGTCGTGTCACCTGACTAGGATTGCGGATTGGAACATACATACAACCAGAAAGACCTGGGTATCTTTGGAAAAATCACTCACGCCGGGGCCCACTACATCTACTCCCCTGGCCACAAGTTATCTCAACGCACCCGCTCATCTACCCCTCCCTTTTGGCCTTTGGTGGAACGACAAGGACCGGGTTATCTGCTTTGATCCCAGGACCCTTGACCACATTAAGAGAGAACCCAGCCTTTCCGCTCCTGCTTGCTCCACGAGTGGCCATATGATGACGTCCTAGCCCTCAAAAGGGTCCCCTCTCCCCTTTGAAAACCTAGCAAGCATCTCTAAGACTGCTTCATTTTCTTTTTGGTCATATAGGCAAATTCGACACTTTCTCTCGACCCATTCACACCAGTCTAGCTGGACTAGACAACTCACTCTTTTCGAAACCCTGTGTCACCGTAAAACATTGCAAAGACATTTGATATCCTTCTTATATGCCCTTCTATCAGCCGCGATGACCCTTTCTTTGGCCTCTTCACAAGCCTCCTGGGTCAGGGACTTACAAGTACCTCTCCAGGGAGGGAGAAGGACGAGTAGGTGCCGCTATTGACACTCATGAGTAGACCCGCTCCCCACCACCCCCCCTCCGCCCGAGGAGAGTCCATGAAAAGAGCTGGTGACCATCTGCCATCTTTTAAGAGACGTAATGAAGCCTGGGATACCATCTATGAATATGCCCATAAATGCTCTTTAAATGTAGCCATCCAAGAAAATGACTACAAAATCATCACAAGGTGGTGCAGGACCCCTTCTCGGCTCCATAAATTTTCCCCTTCCATTCCCAGCACATGTTGGAGATGTGGAAAATGGGAAGGAACCATGCTCCGTGTATGGTGGGACTGCGAATGCCTTCAACCCTTTTGAAGGGAGGTCAGTGATGTCATTTCACATGTCACTACATTTACTCTAAACTACACCCCTGCGCAATTCCTTTTACACCACACGTCCATGCCCAAAAAGGACAATTACAAATCACTGGCCATGCATATGGTGAATGCAGCTAGACTCTGCATCCCGAAACATTGGCACTTCATGCACACTCCAACGATCAGGGAAAGAAAGCACAAACTGTCATCTACATGGCATGCTGGACCCACTTCAGAACCACTGGACGCTATTGCCATTACGTCTCTTAAAAGATGGCAGATGGTCACCAGCTCTTTTCATGGACTCTCCTCAGGCGGAGGGGGGTGGTGGGGAGCGGGTCCACTCATGAGTGTCAATAGCGGCACCTACTCGTCCTTCTCCCTCCCCGACCCCTTTCCCTTACTCTCCTCTTCACCTCCCTCTATATTTTTCTTCCCTATGCTTCCCCCCTTCTTCCTCTCCTTGCTTGCTTTCCCTTCCCCCTTTTCTTCCTACCCTCTGTCTTTACTTCCTCTTAATTGGATGCCTACTTGTTGGATGACCCTGACAATCCCAACTCGCCTATGCCCTACGCATCTACCCTCTAGGATACATCACCTCTGGTGCTTTGATCTGGACCAAACATGCCAGCCACCTCCTTTCCTTGGTCGAGTGTTTAACACTGAGGAGGGGAGGGGAAAAATGAAAAGTGATCCTCCACCTCACCTTTGCCACAATTTGTGTACCCGGTTTGCTCCCGGTTATTTTATTACTGCTGCTTACGCAAGATGTATCCTATATTATGTTCTATTATACCCTGCTTGTTAAATGCTTTATTGTGACATATGTTGTGATTTGTTTACATGCTTCCGTTTATCTTGAATAAAAACCTTTATGGAAAAAAAATGACATTTATATAGCCAAAAAAATTACATTTTCCATTCAATATGGTCAAATGTATGAACAGTAGGGATGAGCCGAACACCCCCCGGTTCGGTTCGCAGCAGAACATGCGAACATGCAAAAATTTGTTCGAACATGCGAACAACGTTAAAGTCTATGGAACACGAATGTGAAAAAACAAAAGTGCTAATTTTAAAGGCTTATATGAAAGTTATTGCCATAAAAAGTGTTTGGGGACCCGGGTCCTGCCCCAGGGGACATGTATCAATGCAAAAAATTTTTTAAAACCGGCCGTTTTTCAGGAGCAGTGATTTTAATAATGCTTAAAGTAAAACAATAAAAATGAAATATTCCTTTAAATATTGTGCCTGGGGGTTGTCTATAGTATGCCTGTAAAGTGGCGCAGTTTTCCCGTGTTTAGTACAATACCACAGCAAAATTACATTTCTAAAGGAAAAAAAGTCATTTAAAACTGCTAGCGGCTGTAATGTATTGTCGGGTCCTGGCAATATAGATGAAAATCATTGAGAAAAAAATCATTGGGTCTGTTATGGATATTACAGGGAACCCCGCACCCAAAAAACCCAAAAAGGCGTGAGGGGCCCCCAGGCACTATATACTCTGAACAGAAGTATATATACTATACGGCCTGCCCTATATACTCTGCAGAAAATTGGGCCTTAGGTGTTGGTGGTACCAGAACACTGTAAGCCCTCACAGTTACTCTTGGTGAGCGCAGGAACGGGCCCTGCTGTGAAATACTATATCAACAATTGTAATTACATGCCCCTGTCAAACAGGGGCAGAAAAATTGGGCCTTTGGTGGTGGTGGTGCCACAACACTGTAAGCTCTCACAGATACTTTTGTTGGGCGCAGGAATGGGCCCTGCGTTGAAATATTATATGAAAAATTGTAATTACATGCCCCTGTTAAACATTGGCAGAAAAATTGGGCCTTTGGTGGTGGTGCCACAACAATGTAAGCCCTCACAGTTATGCTTGTTGGGCACAGGAACGAGCCCTGCTATGAAATATTATATCAATAATTGTAATTACATGCCCCTGTTAAGCAGGGGTAGAAAAATTGGGCCTTTGGTGGTGGTGGTGCCACAACAATGTAAGCCCTCACAGTTACGCTTATTGGGTGCAGGAACGAGCCCTGCTATGAAATATTATATCAATAATTGTAATTACATGGGGACCCGGGTCCTGTCCCAGGGGACATGTATCAATGCAAAAAAATTTTTAAAACCGGACGTTTTTTTGGGAGCAGTGATTTTAATAATGCTTAAAGTGAAACAATAAAAATGAAATATTCCTTTAAATATTGTGCCTGGGGGTTTGTCTATAGTATGCCTGTAAAGTGGCGCAGTTTTCCCGTGTTTAGAACAATACCACAGCAAAATTACATTTTAAAGGAAAAAAGTCATTTAAAACTGCTTGCGGCTGTAATGTATTGTCGGGTCCTGGCAATATAGATGAAAATCATTGAGAAAAAAATCATTGGGTCTGTTATGGATATTACCAGGAACCCCGCACCCAAAAAAACCAAAAAGGCGTGAGGGGCCCCCAGTCACTATATACTCTGAACAGAAGTATATATACTATACGGCCTGCCCTATATACTCTGCAGAAAATTGGGCCTTAGGTGTTGGTGGTACCAGAACACTGTAAGCCCTCACAGTTACTCTTGGTGAGCGCAGGAACAGGCCCTGCTGTGAAATACTATATCAACAATTGTAATTACATGCCCCTGTTAAACAAGGGCAGAAAAATTGGGCCTTTGGTAGTGGTGGTGCCACAACACTGTAAGCCCTCACAGATACTTTTGTTGGGCGCAGGAACGGGCCCTGCGTTGAAATATTATATCAAAAATTGTAATTACATGCCCCTGTTAAACAGGGGTAGAAAAATTGGGCCTTTGGTGGTGGTGATGCCACAACAATGTAAGCCCTCACAGTTATGCTTGTTGGGCGCAGGAACGAGCCCTGCTATTAAATATTATATCAATAATTGTAATTACATGCCCCTGTTAAGCAGGGGCAGAAAAATTGGGCCTTTGGTGGTGGTGGTGCCACAACAATGTAAGCCCTCACAGTTACGCTTATTGGGCACAGGAACGGGCCCTGCATTGAAATATTATATCAAAAATTGTAATTACATGCCCCTGTTAAACAGGGGCAGAAAATTGGGCCTTTGGTGGTGGTGCCACAACAATGTAAGCCCTCACAGTTATGCTTGTTGGGCGCAGGAACGAGCCCTGCTATGAAATATTATATCAATAATTGTAATTACATGCCCCTGTTAAACAGGTGCAGAAAAATTGGGCCTTGGGTGGTGGTGCCACAACACTGTAACCCCTCACGGATACCCCTGTTGGGCGCAGGAACGGGCCCTGCATTGAAATATTATATCAAAAATTGTAATTACATGCCCCTGTTAAACAGGGGCAGAAAATTGGGCCTTTGGTGGTGGTGCCACAACAATGTAAGCCCTCACAGTTACTCTTGGTGAGCGCAGGAACAGGCCCTGCTGTGAAATACTATATCAAAAATTGTAATTACATGCCCCTGTTAAACAGGGGGAGAAAAATTGGGCCTTGGGTGGTGGTGGTAATGCCCTAAACCAAAAATATTGTTGGAAGCTAGCATCATCAAGATTGAGGAGGAATAGGATAGTCCCTCAGCATAGGCAGTCTTCATGGGATCCCACATCCATAGAAAAATCAATTAGTTACATCAGCATCAGGTGCTTGATAGCTGCTAAACCAAGACTGATTCATATTTATGAATTTGAGCCTATCAATTGAGTCTGTGGACAGGCGCACTCTATGATCCGTTACAAACCCTCCAACAGCACTGAATGTGCATTCAGAAAGAACGCTGGATGCAGGACAGGCCAGTAGCTTAACTGCATATTGAGCAAGTTCTGGCCAGTGGTCCATCCTCAAGACCCAGTAACCTAGTTGATGGTCTGTTGGAAAGGTCTCCAAGTCTGCTCTTGCCCCTAGATATTCCTGCACCATGTAATGCAGATGCTGGCGATGGTTGCTTGAACCAATCAGACCTTGGCGCTGAGGACTGAAACATTTTCTAAAGGCAACGGTCAGCCAGCCACCTTCTCCATCGCTCTTCCTCAGCAACACGTTGTCCAGCACCAGGAAATTGTAACCTCCCAGGGTCTGGAAATACATTGCACAAACCTTTCTTCAAGGCCTCCTGAAGATGTTTCACCCTCTACTCCCTCTGTGAAGGCAGGATGAGTTCTGCAACCTTACCCTTGTAACGTGGATCAAGAAGGGTTGCCAGCCAGTAACGACCCTCTCCTTGATACCATGAATCCTAGGGTCCTTTCACAGGCTTTACAGAATCAGGGAGGCCATGCAACGTATGTTTGCAGAGGCATTCGATTCTGAGTCCTCTGGGTCACTAAGGATCCCATGATCCATAACAACCTCCTCCCAGCCACGTACAACTCCTTGGGTTTCTGGGGACTAAAAACCATCCTTTGAAGACTGCTGCTGAGTGTTATCCTCCATGTCCATGCTGACACAATCCTCCTCCTCCTCTCCTTCCTGTGTGTTTGGTGGGCCTGCAGGAATACTATCTGGATAAAGGGGGCCTTGAGAGGTAAGGAAGTCCTCCTCTCCCTCCCGCTATTCTGCCTCAAATGCCCTGTCCATTATTCCTTGAAGCGTGTGCTCCAACAGGAAGACAAGAGGGCCAGTATCACTGATGCATGCCTTATCGCTGCTCACCATCCCCGTGGCTGCCTCAAATGGTGAAAGGACAGTGCATGCATCCTTGATCAGTAGCCACTGGTGTGGTGAAAAGAAGCCAAGCTCCCCTGACCCTGTCCTGGTGCCATACTCACACAGGTACTCATTGATGGCCCTCTGCTGCGTGTGCAGCTGCTGCAGCATTGCCAACATTGAGTTCCACCTGGTGGGCATGTCACAAATGAGTAAATAAAGAAAAAGGAGTGACCGCATTAAACCAAACCAGATTGTAACAAAGAAGAAAGAGAGAAATTGGGACTTTGAATGAGGCATGTAAAAAACATAATGAAATAAATAGTAACTGATCATAAATTGGCTACCTATCCTAGTCCCCAAAGGGAACACCCTGTAACCATTAATTAATCAGAAGGTCCAATCAATTGAATACAACTAAAAGATAATATACAGTATGATATATGTTGTATCATATAATTGATATATAACACAAAGTTTCCACAAAAAGAAACATAATAAATATAATCATAATCTTATTGACATATTTAATATTAATAGTTGATAAACATGATTGATACAGACAAATACAGATGATGAATTAATTACATACAAATCTGGTAATTGTAATTGTCATAATAAATGTACAATAAAATTGACAGAATTCATAACTTTAAAAACAAACTTGGCCTGGCATCCTTGGGTCAAAACTCGACGCTTTTCATAGCATGAACAGCCAATCATCAGGAGTAGGATGCATAAGGTGAGATGGAAAAATGAATAAATAAATCAAGTCTAAAAGGTTGTACCACATACTCTCCAAGAGGGAACTGAGACTTTATACATTACCTATGGTGAAACCCATATATGTACATATGGTTCAGCAATTGCCCAAGATGGATAGGGACAGTGGCTCTGAGAAAGCCGTCTCACCCGGGGTTGAGGCGGGGGCAGCCCCCCTCCCCCCAGAGGCCCAAGGGGAACCCCAGAGGGAGCTATAGGCAAGAGCAGCCAGGAGAAGGGTCAGACAGCCACGACACACCGCCAGAGGAGAGGCAGGCCCATGGGATACGTCAGGTTCTAGGAGAGAAGGTACAAAAGAAGAAGATAAAAAAAGAAGAAAGAGGGGGGAGGGTGAGAAAAAAAAGTGTAAAAAGAGAAATGGAATATGTAAAAATACTGAAGGAAAAGGTGTATGAAGAGTTTGTAACAGAAAACAAAAAACAAAAATTAGATGTGTAAATGGAGATGTGAATGAATGAAAAATAAAAATGGGAAAAGGTATACGTGCATGTACATAGAATAGATGATGAATGTTTGACAAGGAAGGCTGAATGAAAAAGGAACATGTTTGTCAAAGGTGATGATCAAGGTATTGCAATGATAAAGGTAAGAATGTGTGTGGATGTGAGTAAAAGAGTGGGGTGGAAGGGTGCTAATGAGTACAAGTGGGTGAAAATCCCTAGGTTACCTGAGATGTGGATGAACCATACATGGAACCTCTCCCTGAAAGAAATGGCGTGGAGTGAGCCGCCGGCCCGCTCCGGCCACAAGTACCCACAGTTGGGGGCGGGTCTCTGCCAGCGTCATGCATTCTACCAATTTTATATGTATATGATACAACGTATATCATACTGTATATTATCTTTTAGTTGTATTCAACTGATTGGACCTTCTGATTAATTAATGGTTACAGGGTGTTCCCTTTGGGGACTAGGATAGGTAGCCCATTTATGATCAGTTACTATTAATTTCATCATGTCACAAATGAGGCGGTTGGTGGGCAGGTGGTATTCTCTTTGAATGTCAGCCAGCGGAGCAATGGCATTGTATGACTGGTGGAAATGACCACAGACTTTTCTGGCCTGCCTCAGGAGATCCTGTAAGCCTGGGTACCTGCTCAAGAACCGCTGCACCACCAAATTCAGGACGTGTGCCAAACATGGGTCAAGTGTCCCTGTCGGGGGCGGAGAGAAGGTTGGTGCCATTGTCGCATGCAACCATTCCTGGCTGAAGCTGGCGTGGCGTCAACCACCTTCGAGGCTGCCCCTGCACCGCATGGCATCTTTTTGCCTGAGTGCTTGCGTAGGCCCTTGAACGCTTACGGAGTACCGCTGGTTCAGAGGACAAATCTGCAAATGAGGCCATAGAGGAAGAAGAAGAGGAGGGGGTGGAGGAGAGAGCTGTGGCAAAATCACCACTTGCATTTTGGGGGCATGTTGGCAGAACAAGCTCCAACAATACTGAACCCTGTGCTGCATCCTTCCCAGCTGCCAGCAGAGTTACCCAGTGCGCCATGAAGGAAAGGTAACGTCCCTGCCCATGCCTACTAGACCATGAGTCAGCGGTAATATGCACCTTACTGCTGACCACCCTGTCCAACATGGCCAAAACATTGCCTTCCACATGCCGGAAGAGAGCCGGAATGGCCTTCCGTGAAAATAAATGGCGTTTTGGAACCTGCCACTGAGGTACAGCACATTCCACAAATTCACGAAATGGGGCAGAGGCTACCAGCTGAAAAGACAGCAGTTGCAGTGCTAGCAATTTGGCCAAGCTAGCATTCAGATGCTGAGCATGTGGATGGCTGGGACCGAATTTCTTTTTACAGTTTGGCAACTGGGGTAGAGAAATTTGCCTGCTAAAATCAGATGGAGGTGTACTGATAGCAGATTGGCTGCAAGTACTTGGGACAACTATTGATATACCTTCATTCCTCTCAGTGCAGGTTTTTGAGAGGACTGGAGGTAAAGTGGGGTCGGAGATCCCAGATGAGGAGCAAGGAGAAGTCCGCCTTTTTCTTTGATGTGGGTCTTTCAAGTGCTGTTGCCAACGGACTGCATGGGAGGTCGTCATATGTTTAGTCAAGCATGTGGTGCCCAAGTGGCTGCTGTTCTGGCCACGCTTGATCCCCTTCAGACACAGGTTGCAAACAGCAATGGTGCGATCTGCTGCAAACATGTCAAAAAAGGCCCACACCAAGGAACTTTTCAAAATCAACGGGGAGTCAGCAGCGCCCTGCACCTGCGGAGCTCTGCGGTGTTATGCAGTAGGGTGGCTGCCTTAAGCTGCCCCCTAGAGGACATCCTGCCTCGTTGGAGTGCCTCCTCCTCCTCCTCTCTTCTATCAGGCACCCAAGTAGAGTCAATGACTTCATCATGACTTCAGGCCACCATGTCCACGACCAGCACTGTTGACTGTAGACACAGAGCCTGCTTGCCCTCTTTTAGTAGCCTGTGAGCGTTTGCCTCTCCTTGGTGGCCTTCTGGACATGATGGATGTATATTTTTGTTTTGCAACACCACACTGCACTGTATTATGTAATGTGTACACCACCAGAAAAGTAGTAGCAACTGCACTATGGCTGCCCTGTATTGTGTACTGTGTACACCACCAGAAAAGTAGTAGCAACTGCACTATGGCTGCACTGTATTGTGTACACCACCAGAAGTAGCAACTGCACTAGGGCTGCACTGTATTGTGTAATGTGTACACCATCAGAAGTGTAGTAGCAACTGCACTACGGCTGCACTGTATTGTTTAATGTGTACACCACCAGAAAAGTAGTAGCAACTGCAATATGGCTGCACTGTATTGTGTAATGTGTACACCACCAGAAAAGTAGTAGCAACTGCACTATGGCTGCACTGTATTGTGTACTGTGTATGCCATCAGAAGTGTAGTAGCAACTGCACTACAGCTGCATTGTATTGTTTAATGTGTACACCATCAGAAAAGTAGTAGCAACTGCAATACAGCTGCACTGTATTGTGTAATGTGTATGCCACCAGAAAAGTAGTAGCAACTGCACTACGGCCACACTGTACTGTGTACACCACTAGAAGTGTAGTAGCAACTGCACTACAGCTGCACTGTATTGTTTAATGTGTACACCACCAGAAAATTAGTAGCAACTGCAATATGGCTGCACTGTATTGTGTAACCACTTCAGACCCGGAAGATTTTACCCCCTTCCTGACCAGAGCGTTTTTTGCGATTCGGCACTGCGTCGTTTTAACTGACAATTGCGCGGTCGTGCGACGTGGCTCCCAAACAAAATTGACGTCCTTTTTTTTCCCACAAATAGAGCTTTCTTTTGGTGGTATTTGATCACCTCTGCGATTTTTATTTTTTGCGCTATAAACAAAATAAGAGCGACAATTTTGAAAAAAACGCATTATTTTTTACATTTTGCTATAATAAATATCCCCCAAAAATATATAAAAAAACATTTTTTTTCCTCAGTTTAGGCCGATACGTATTCTTCTACATATTTTTGGTAAAAAAAAAATCGCAATAAGCGTTTAATAATTGGTTTGTGCAAACGTTATAGCGTTTACTAAATAGGGGATAGTTTTATGGCATTTTTATTAATAATTTTTTTTTTTACTAGTAATGGCGGTGATCAGTGATTTTTATTGTGACTGCGACATTATGGCGGACATGTCGGACATTTTTGACACATTTTTGGGACCATTGTCATTTATACAGCGATCAGTGCAATTAAAAATGCACTGATTACTGTGTAAATGGCACTGGCAGTGAAGGGGTTATCCACTAGGGGCGGGGAGGGGTTAAGTGTGTCCTAGGGATTGATTACTAACTGTAGGGGGATGGGCTGTATGTGTGACGTCACTGATCTCTGCTCCGATGACAGGGAGCAGAGATCGAGTGACACTTGTCACTAGACAGAACGGGGAGATGCTGTTTACAACGGCATCTCCCCATTCGTCCTCTCCGTGAGGTGATCGCGGGTATCCCCACGGCGATCGAGTCCGCGGGACCCGCGACCCGACTCACGGAGCTCCCAGCCGGCGCGCACGCAATGGCATGGCGGGCAATTCAAATGGATGTACAGGTACGCCCATTTGCCCAGCCGTGCCATTCTGCTGATGTACATCGGCGTGCGCCGGTCGGGAACTGGGTAATGTGTACACCACCAGAAAAGTAGTAGCAACTGCAATATGGCTGCACTGTATTGTGTAATGTGTACACCACCAGAAAAGTAGTAGCAACTGCACTATGGCTGCACTGTATTGTGTACTGTGTATGCCATCAGAAGTGTAGTAGCAACTGCACTACGGCTGCATTGTATTGTTTAATGTGTACACCACCAGAAAAGTAGTAGCAACTGCAATACAGCTGCACTGTATTGTGTAATGTGTATGCCACCAGAAAAGTAGTAGCAACTGCACTACGGCCACACTGTACTGTGTACACCACCAGAAGTGTAGTAGCAACTGCACTACAGCTGCACTGTATTGTGTAATGTATACACCACCAGAAAAGTAGTAGAAAAAGTACACCACGAAATACACTGTAGATATAGGCTACACTGGATGCAGAGTGTATATATATATATATATATATATATATATATATATATATATATATATATATATATATATATATATATATATATATATATATATATATATATATATATATATATATTAATACACCGCCTGAAGTATATTAGAAATAGTACATCACGGAATGAACTGTAGATATAGGCTACACTGGATGCAGAATATATATATATATACTAGACTGACTGTGTATATATATATATATATATATATATATATATATATATATATATATATATATATATATATATATATATATATATATATATATCAAATACACTGCCACTAACTGAATAACCTGCCTGCTTAATCTAAATCACACTATCTCTCCGCCCACGCCAACAACACTACACAGGGCCACGTGTAGGCAGCCTTATATATGGACTTGGTCCCCCTGAGCCATGATTGGCCAAAGGCACCCTGCCTTTGGCCAATTATGGCTCTCTTAGCAGAGGGCGCTGGGATTGGCCAAAGCATACAAGTCAGGTGCATGCTTTGGCCAATCATCATACAACAATGCACTGTGATCTCGCAGTGCATTATGGGGCGTTCCGTGGGTGCGCAAATTTCCTGCGAACGCCCCATAATTTTCGTTCTTCAGCGAATGCCCGATGTTCGACCCAAACATCGAGCTCATCCCTAATGGACAGAGGCCAGCATCGAGCTCTACAAAAAGTATGGCACCAACATCCCTTTAGAAATAGAGAGAACATTTTGGAGATATGGGATTTTATAGGTGCATTACAACGCAGAAATTACTCAAGAATGTATGTAAAAATATATACAAAATTTATTATAAAATGAACAATGTCATAAAACCGATGCATACAATACAGTCATAGCCATAGGTGTGTGCAAACATCCTATTATTGACAAAGATTTACTGTAATCACATTCGTGTTTTCATCACGTTCATGTTTTCTACATGTTTCGCCCTATGGCTTCCTCAGAAAGAACATTAAGATTTGTTTATTAAATATGAAGACCTATGTTCAATCCACTTTAAATGTGCACAGGGAAACAAAAAGCAAAAAATGAGTACACCAAGAATTGACAAGTTATATATTATTTATACATATAGGGCTGCAGTTGTACACACGGCAAGTAACACCTGATAAAAATAGGGAGCGGAATCCCATAATGCAGTGCATCCGCCCAGCCAAAACTACCCAAAAGTTGCCGGGTCTCCCGGAGGGGTGTAAAGCGTTATAGTAGAGAACAGTTCCAAAGATTACCTGCTGATATAAACATACAATAGTCACATCACATTATACTGGATAGGAGTGAGATATGAGAATTCAAGGCAGACTTAAAACATATACTCAATTCACTCGAACCTGACTTCCCATCAAGAGTGATATATACTGGGAGCCTTTATTTGCTAATAGGTGACACCAAATATCTAGTTGTTTAGATGACCATTGCATGAATCTAACGATTCATAAAAGTATAAAGAGGGACCCTTGTCATACAGCGTTCACAGTGTAATAAATCCTGTTAAAGTGCTTGAGATCTCGAATAAACTTGCCTCAATTTTAATGAAGCCCACCCATGGGTCAATCTATATTCCAACGAATATAAAAAAGAGACAAAAGAAAAGCCCCTCACCGCAGACAATGTTTACACATATTAAAGATAAACACAGTGAGAGTATTACACTGCTATTGCTTACTATGCCAAGTAAAGGAATCTCCTCAAACACTTGTCTAGGCTAAAAATACCTGTTGTCCTGTCACGATCAGCATAAGGCTCCCAGGGATCCCAACAAAATGGCTACTGCCACAAGGGTCCGTAAATACCCCTCCCTGTTGTGTCAACACATGGCGCATTGTGTCGCGCTGTGATGATGCACCGCGGACGCAAAAAGGGAGGGGCCGCGTGTCACGGAGTAATTCCCGGAAACCAAAGGCCGCGCAGTGTGCTCTGGACACGCCCACCCCACACAGAGGGCATCAAGGTATACATGCCCATAGGGCGTAGACCAGAGACTGATCCCTCTGCGTGTAAATGGGATGCCACCAAAGCACAGCGCACAGCACGGAACTGGAAGACCATGCCACAAAATGATCAGGGCGATCCCATGAACACCCTCGAGCGTCCGAATAGGGACTCAAAGCAAAAGGTCAATAGGCGGTGCTGAAGCAGAGCAGAAATGGGTTGCGCCCCCTTTCCAATGGAAAGGGAAACCCCAAATTACCTAAAACCTTCACAGGAATCATTTATAACTAATTCCCTCATTCAAGCCAGAGTATCGGGTCATTTGTAACAAATAAATCCACCTGGTTTCTGGTTGTAATCCTACATGCCTACTAAGCGTTTACTAGGCATTTCCATTTTACGTTTGGAAATTAGGGAAACTGATAAATCCCTCAAACGCTCCAAACACAATTTCTACATGAATACAAACAAACCAGGTACATATTTGGCTCGGGCATTAAATTCAACTAACAAATCTTTCAAACCAATACGTTTGAAATTATCAAAAAATGTTTACACTTGTAATCCAGTTAAAATAGTCCATAAATTTCACTCACATCTCGCAACTTTATACAAGACAAACAATGAATTTAATCCTACAGAGGCTGAATCCTTCTTCTCAAAAATAACCTTACCTGAGTTATCTCAGAATCAAAAAAGCAGTTTGGATGAGCCTATAACTATAGATGACATAAAAGACCTAAAACTTAACAAAAGACCAGGCCCAGACGGCTACTCGGCTTTATACTATAAAACATTCTCAGAAATACTCTCTCCCATTCTCACTGAAACTTTTAACAAACTTCTAGATGGACATTCTTTTCGGCAAGAAACACTAATGGCAATTGTTTGTATGATCCCAAAACCCCTTTCTGATGATACTTCCTGTGTGAATTATCGGCCTATCTCTCTGTTAAACCTCGATATTAAATTATTAGCAAAAATAATAGCAAAACGCCTCAATAGCATTATAGGAAAATGAATACATAGAGATCAAGTAGGCTTCATGCCAAATAGACAGGCAGGCGATAATATATGCAGGGCAGTGTTATTGGCACATATTGCTAAAAAACGGAAAATCCCTTTATGTTTTCTATCTCTCGATATTAAGAGGGCATTTGACACAGTATCCTGGCAATATATGCAATATTCATTACAAAAATGGGGTTTTGGACCCCACTTTTTAACATGGATCAAAGCATTATATAATAAACCCAAAGCCTATATAAAATATGCTGGATACAAATCTGAAGCCTTTAATATCGAAAGAGGTACCCGACAGGGTTGCCCATTATCTCCCTTATTATTTGCCCTTATACTCGAACCCATGGCCCAATACATCAGAACAAACCAAACTATAACTGGCATTGAAGTAGGAGGTATTACACACAAATTATGTGTATTTGCAGACGATATATTACTTTTTCTATCATCACCACAGGTCTCTGGTCCTAACTTAATACCAGCTCTTGATGGATTTGCAGCCCTATCCGGCCTTATGATTAATCCTAAGAAATGCCTAGTGCTTAATATTTCACTCACAAACATGGAATTGATCCCGGCTAGGGCTGCACTCCCATTCACATGGGCAGAAAAATCAATCCCATATCTTGGAATTCATTTAACAGCATCTCATTCTGACTTATTCTCAACCAATTATCCTCCTGTATTAAGACAGATCACAAATCTAATAAAACAATGGTCGCAACTTCCTTTATCCTGGATAGGGAAGATTAATGCAATCAAAATGACTATTCTACCCAAATTGCTTTATCTATTCAGAGTCCTCCCTATTCCAATTCCTTCCTATTTTTTGAGAATAGTACAAAAAAGAGCAACTTCGTTTATATGGGGCTCTTCTAAACCACGTATACCTATACACACACTACATCTTCCCAAAAAAAAAGGAGGCCTGGGATACCCTAATTTTACTAACTACTACAGAGCAGCACATTTGGCCAGTCTGTCCAAATACCATGCAAAACAGGAAATCCCATTATGGGTATTTATAGAGGCTTCAGAAAATGACCCTCTATTAATATCAAATTTATTATGGCTTGATCCTAAAGACCGCTTTAAAATTCATAATCCCATAACTAAACACTTCTTATCTCTCTGGGATAAACTAAAAACCAAATATCAGTTACAATCTCCACACAATCCTCTCTTTCTTTTATCAGAAATCCGGCCTTTTATCCGGCATGGATCTACCCAAATTCTTTTAAAGCTTGGACAACATCAGGCATTCAGACACTAAATGACTTCATAGCATCTAAATCATTCCTTTCATTCCCATCGCTTAGAGAAAAATATGATCTACCAAACTCTGAGATATTTAGATATCTCCAAATCAAAAATTTCTATACACCATTCCTAAAGGGGGATACACCATTATCCCAATTATCCATTTTTGAATCAATCTGTACAAAAGATCCATTTGCTAAAGGTACAATTTCATCACTTTATAATCAATTATATGGAGTAGCAAATCTTAATAGACCCTCTTACGTTCAGAGGTGGGAGGAGGACCTGGGACGAACTTTAGAAGACACGGACTGGTCTAACATATGGCTCACATCTAAGTCATCTTCACCCAACATCTTAGCACTGGAGACAAATTATAAAGTCCTAACTCGCTGGTACCTTGTACCCGCTAGAGTGGCAAAATATTCACCTAATACCTCAGCTCTTTGTTTTCGAGGATGCCCAGAAATAGGCACATATTTACACATATGGTGGACGTGCCCAGTAATCCAAACCTTCTGGAAGGAAGTCTTCGTGATTGCATCTAAAATATTTAAAAAAATAATACAACCAGATCCATATTTAACTTTACTTAATCTAAAACCGGAATGGTTAACACTCTCTCAATTCAAACTTATGATCCAACTAATAACGGCTGCAAAACAAACAGTGGCCAAGGCATGGAAATCTCCTACATTGGTACTAGCAGAAACAATTCATAGAATGAATAATACAATGTCCCATGCTAAGATGGTAGCCATCGATCAAAATCAAATTCCAAAATTTGAAAAACTTTGGCATCCTTGGATAAAACAACAGTTCCTGTCAAACTTGAATGACTCTGTCCTGTTGCCATGGTAACAGATTAAATGACTTACAGAGACACCCATTCTAAGGCTTCAAAGAGAACTAAAAAGAATAATAAACTGACGAGCGGGACAACCTTGTGGACCATACCTCTACCTTTCAACCCTTTTTCTTCTTTCTCTTTCCTTTTCTCCACCTTACGATTAAAGCTCATTATCAGAATTTATTTGACCTATATACACTCTACTTGTAAACAATATGTATAGTAGGTATAAATCATTTAAATACCTACAAAAGTAACTAAGGAAATTATATATATCTTTAATTTAGGTTTACGTGAACCCAATGTTTAATATTTGAAATTTCATGATATTTACCTATATAAACCCTACTGTAAAACAATGAGCTTACTTTATAGATCCTTGTAAATTTACTTTATGTATCTTTATAACATTGTATACTCAATAAACTTCTTTTGACAAGGAAATTAGGGAAACATGGTCCATGATCCTGCAAAAAAGGGGGAGCTTCGTCTTTCCTATATAAAATGCTCCACAGGAGCATGTCCTTATGTACAGTGGGGACGGAAAGTATTCAGACCCCCTTAAATTTTTCACTCTTTGTTATATTGCAGCCATTTGCTAAAATCATTTAAGTTCATTTTTTTCCTCATTAATGTACACACAGCTAATCAATTCCTCTTGGCAAAGGGAAGCTGATTCATTTCCATAAGGCACCAATATTCGCCAATTCAATAATATGAATGCGCTTACCGGAAACGGTGAACCTCTTAATTACAGGAGGTCATACGAGCCTGCGTCCCAAATGAACTGGGTAAATGCTGTACAACTTTACTGGATCTCGTCTATGGAAACCAACCGTCAGCTTTCCCGGGTAGAAGCACATGAACCTTTTCTACTTAAGGTGACACGCACTTTCTGGCTTAGAAGAGAAATCTGTGGAGTGAAAACTTAAAACCATGAATAGTGCACCCGATCTCTTGGTCCCACGGCAGCTCCTTACTTTTTTCTGGGTACCCACCAGCACCTATGCAGCAGCTGGAAGAGACTCACACACCCTGCCCTTTACTGACAATAGAGCATCCATTTGCGCTGCACTAGTATTGTTTTTTAGTTTATTATCTAGGTTGGTGAATCCTATAGTGTTCAGCTTGCATTTCTCATCACATTATAGTTTGCGCTGATTGTCTTTAGTTTATTAATGTACACACAGCACCCCATATTGACAGAAAAACACAGAATTGCTGACATTTTTGCAGATTTATTAAAAAAGAAAAACTGAAATATCACATGGTCCTAAGTATTCAGACCCTTTGCTGTGACGCTCATATATTTAAAGCGGGGTTCCACCCAAATTTTGAACAATATCTGTATGTATTCTCTTCCTTGCCTAGATGCTGACATGCCGTTTAAAAAAAATTAAATTGCCGTAATTACCTTTTATTTTTCTATTCTTCTTTGCACTTCCTGGTTCTCCTCCCATGGGAGTAGGCGTGTTTCTAGCCTCTCCCAGACTCCTGGGAGCTAGTCTCAGGCTTCCCAGGATGCCACTGAGCATGTGCGGGAACGAGTGGTGAATGCTGGGAGCACAGCATTCACCACATCCAGGAAATAAATGCTTGTGGGCTTCAAATGCCCACAATGAAGATGGAAACCGCCTGCAGTGAATAATATAAGTTATTCTTTCCGACGAAATCTGACACAGGCGGACATATTACACACAATATGTGAGTATGTAATGCTGAGAAGAAAAGTTTGTGAATGAACTAAAAAAAAAAAAAAGATAGATAGGTGGACCCCCGCTTTAACTCAGGTGCTGTCCATTTCTTCTGATCATCCTTGAGATGGTTCTACACCAGGGATATGCAATTAGCGGACCTCCAGCTGTTGCAAAACTACAAGTCCCATCATGCCTCTGCCTCTGGGTGTCATGCTTATGGCTGTCAGAGTCTTGCTATGCCTCATGGGACTTGTAGTTCTGCAAAAGCTGGAGATCCACTAATTGCATATCACTGTTCTACACCTTCATTTGAGCCCAGCTGTGTTTGATTATACTGATTGGACTTGATTAGGAAAGCCACACACCTGTCTATATAAGACCTTACAGCTCACAGTGCATGTCATAGCAAATGAGAATCATGAGGTCAAAGGAACTGCCTGAAGAGCTCAGAGACAAAATTGTGGCAAGGCACAGATCTGGCCAAGGTTACAAAAACATTTCTGCTGCACTTAAGGTTCCCAAAAGCACATCGGCCTCCATAATCCTTAAATGGAAGACGTTTGGGATGACCAGAACCCTTCCTAGAGCTGGCCGTCCGGCCAAACTGAGCTATCAGGGGAGAAGAGCCTTGGTGAGAGAGGTAAAGAAGAACCCAAAGATCACTGTGGCTGAGCTCCAGAGATGCAGTCGGGAGATGGGAGAAAGTTGTAGAAAGTCAACCATCACTGCAGCCCTCCACCAGTTGGGGCTTTTATGGCAGAGTGGCCTGACAGAAGCCTCTCCTCAGTGCAAAACACATGAAAGCCTGCATGGAGTTTGCTAAAAAACACCTGAAGGACTCCAAGATGGTGAGAAATAAGATTCTCTGGTCTGATGAGACCAAGATAGAACTTTTTGGACTTAATTCTAAGCGGTATGTGTGGAGAAAACCAGGCACTGCACATCACCTGTCCAATACAGTCCCAACAGTGATGCATGGTGGTGGCAGCATCATTCTGTGGGGGTGTTTTTCAGCTGCAGGGCCAGGACGACTGGTTGCAATCGAGGGAAAGATGAATGCGGCCAAGTACAGGGATATCCTGGACGAAAACCTTCTCCAGAGTGCTCAGGACCTCAGACTGGGCCAAAGGTTTACCTTCCAACAAGACAATGACCCTAAGCGCACAGCTAAAATAACGAAGGAGTGGCTTCACAACAACTCCGTGACTGTTCTTGAATGGCCCAGCCAGAGCCCTGACTTAAACACAATTGAGCATCTCTGGAGAGACCTAAAAATGGCTGTCCACCAACGTTTACCATCCAACCTAACAGAACAGGAGAGGATCTGCAAGGAGGAATGGCAGAGGATCCCCAAATCCAAGTGTGAAAAACTTGTTGCATCTTTCCCAAAAAGACTCATGGCTGTATTAGATCAAAAGGGTGCTTTTACTAAATACTAAGCAAAGGGTCTGAATACTTAGGACCATGTGATATTTCAGTTTTTCTTTTTTAATAAATCTGCAAAAATGTCAACAATTCTGTGTTTTTCTGTAAATATGGGGTGCTGTGTGTACATTAATGAGGAAAAAAATTAACTTAAATGATTTTAGCAAATAGCTGCAATATAACAAAGAGTGAAAAATTTAAGGGGGTCTGAATACTTTCCATCCCCACTGTATACAGCTCCAATTAATTGGCAAGTGGTTCTGTATCTCGGGGTCCAAATTGTGTTGTTGGGAAGGATGACACTATTCCCTTTCAAAATAAAGGGGCAAAAATTGCATTTTCCACATGGATATGTGCCCGATGTCATGGTATTACCTGTATCTTTGGTTTTGTGGTGGCTGGTCATTAGTGTATCTCGCAGGGATCTTGATCTTTTATAAGTGATTTTGTGGTAAGGTTTAAAAAATTTCAAAATCTTCTGATCCGCAGTTAAAAGATACCAAGCTTTTTTATATATATTGCATACTTTGCCATGCTGTCGATTATACTTGGTAATAATTTGTGTAGATGTTGTTTGTGTATCTCTGCTAGGTTTGTAAATGAGTGAGTGTCTATCCTGAATTTTAACCCTGTTAAAGGCCCTTCTAAGGCATGTCTTGCTATAGCCCCTAACCAGGAGGCATTCTCGCAGTAGATCTGCTTTCTTCTGGAAGTCCTCATACTGGGTACAGTTACATTTTTTTCTAAGGAATTGACTGTAAGGGATGCTCTTAATTAATTGTTCCGGATGTGAACTACTTGCATGTAGCAAGCTGTTTCCAGCTGAAGGTTTGCTATATAATGTGGAAGACAGGACTCCCATCTCATTGGTGAAAATGTCCACGTCAAAGAATGTAATCCTTTTCTGGTCAAAAGTATATGTGAACTTAAGATTATATAAGTTATGCTGTAAGCTATCCAAAAATGTAATCGGATTGTCCTTTGATCCTGCCCATACCATGAAGACGTCATTGATATAGCGGTGCCAAGATAAAATTTGGCTAATTTCTGCTACTTTAGATTCTCTGCAAACAGGTCCCGTTCCCATCCCCCCAGGTACAGGTTGGCATATGAGGGAGCATATTTCACCCCCATAGCAACCCCCTGCACCTGGAGGTAATGGGAACCTTTAAAGACAAAAATATTGTGTGTAAGGATAAAACTCAACATTTGCGCAATGAATTTGTTGTATTTCCACGAATCCAGATCTTGTTCATCAAGAAATTCCCATACAACTTGAACCCCTCGTGTGTGTGTGGAATGAAATTATAAAGGGCCTCAATATCTATTGCGACCAGCCAGGCCCCCTGTGGGACTTGTAGTCCATCTATAATCTTGAGTAATTCAATAGTGTCCTTTACATAATAAAAGACCTTTCACATGTGAATAAAGGTACTCATCTATAAGTTTACTTGCTTTTTCAGTGAGTGACCCACAGCCTGATATGATCAGTCTACCAGGGGGATGAAGTAAACTTTTATACACTTTGGGTAGTGCGTAGAACGTTGGGGTGGTAGGGTTTTGGCTATCATAGTTCTCTATGTCCAACATATGGGCTTTCATTATTCAGGTCACTAAGGTAATAGAAACCACAAATTGGAGAATGAGACCTCATCCCAATTTGCCAAATCATTTGAAACAGGCTTAAAAATCTCTCAGTGCTAATAAAAATATTATAGTCAAACCTTCGGATAAAGGTGGTAACCTTGTTATAATGGACATAGAGAACTATGAGAGGATGTATTAGGATATCATTCGCAACACACAATGGTACATATCAGTACCAATGTCCCATATTGATTATTATACAAAACAATACAAGGACATTATAGCTGGGGCATACCATAAGGGACTCATTGACTTGAACACCTTTAAGTTTTTAGATAGCTAAAACCCTACCACCCCAACGATCTATGCACTACCCAAAGTGCATAAAAGTTTACTTCATTCCCCTGGTCCACATATAGGGCTGTGGGTCACTCACTGAAAAAGCAAGTCAACTTATAGATGAGTTCCTTTATGCACATGTGAAAAGTCTCTTTTCCTATGTAAAGGACACTATCGAATTACTCAAGATTATAGATGGACTACAAGTCCCGCGGGGGCCTGGCTGGTCACAATAGATATTGAAGCCCTTTATAATTCCATTCCACACACACGAGGGGTTCAAGATGTACAGGAATTTCTTGATGAATGAGATATGGATTCATGGAAATACAACAAATTCATCGCACAAATGTTGAGTTTTATCCTTACACACAATATTTTTGTCTTTAAAGGTTCACATTACCTCCAGGTGCGGGGGGTTGCTATGGGGGTGAAATTTGCTCCCTCATATGCCAACCTGTACCTGGGGGGGTGGGAACAGGACCTGTTTGCAGATGAATCTAAAGTAGCGGAAATTAGCCAAATTTTATCTTGGCACTGCTATATCAATGACGTCTTCATGGTATGGGCAGGATCAAAGGACGATCTGATAACATTTTTGGATAGCTTACAGCATAATTTATATAATCTTAAATTCACGTATACTTTTGACCAGAAAAGGATTACATTCTTAGACGTGGACATTTTCATAAACGAGATGGGAGTCCTGTGTTCCACATTACATAGAAAACCTTCAGCTGGAAACAGCTTGCTACATGCAAGTAATTTGCATCGGGAACAATTAATTAAGAGCATCCCTTACAGTCAATTCCTTAGAATAAAACGTAACTCTACTCAGTATGAGGACTTCCAGAAGGAAGCGGATCTACTGCAAGAACGCCTCCTGGTTAGGGGCTATAGCAAGACATGCCTTAGAAGGGCCTTTAACAGGGTTAAAATTCAGACACTCACTCATTTACAAACCTAGAAGAGATACACAAACAACAATTGACAGCATGGCAAATTATGCAATATATATAAAAAAGTTTGGTATCTTTTAACTGTGGATCAGAAGATTTTGAAATTTATTAAACCTTACCCCGAAATCGCTTATAAAAGTTCAAGATCCCTGCGAGATACACTAGTGACCAGCCACCACAAAACCAACAATACAGGCAATACCATGAAATCAGGCACATATATATGTGGAAAATGCAACTTTTGCCCATTTATTTTGAAAGGGAATAGTGTCATCCTTCCCAACAACACAATTTGGACCCCGAGATACAGAACCACTTGCCAATAATTGGAGCTGTATACATAAGGATATGCTCCTGTGGAGCATTTTATATAGGAAAGACGAAGCGCCCCCTTTTTTGCAGGATCATGGACCATGTTTCCCTAATTTCCAAACGTAAAATGGAAACGCCTATTAGTAGGCATATAGGATTACATCATCATTTTGCTCTTAACTCTATTGCTTTCTTTAGCCTTGAACACATCCCCATCATAAACGTGGGGGTGACATTGATAGAAAACTTCTACAACTAGAAACCAGGTGGATTTATTTGTTACAAGCGACCCGATACCCTGGCTTGAATGAGGGAATTAGTTATAAACCATTCTTGTAATGCCTTGTACACACAGTCGGATTTTCCGACAGAGAAAGTGCGATCGGATTGTGTTGTCGGAAATTTCGATTGTGTGTAGGCTTCAGCTGACTTTTTCGGTCGGAATTTCCGACACAAAGTTTGAGAGCAGGATATAAAATTTTCCGACAACAAAATCCGATCCTTTAAATTCCGATTGTGTGTAGACAAATCCGACGCACAAAGTGCCACGCATGCTCAGAATAAATTAAGAGACGAAAGCTATTAGCTATTGCCCCGTTTATAGTCTCGATGTACGTGTTTTATGTCACTGCGTCCAGAACGATCAGATTTTCCGACAACTTTGTGTGACCGTGTGTATGCAAGACAAGTTTGAGCCAACATCCGTCGGAAAAAATCTGATGGATTTTGTTGTCAGAATGTCCGTTCAATGTCCGATCGTGTGCACAGGGCATTAAGGTTTTAGGTAATTTGGAGTTTCCCTTTCCATTGGACCCTGTTTGTTGTCCAGTGCCGCTCCTTATCAGTGTCCCCTGTTGTTCTTCCTTAGACTTGGCAATACCCTGGGATGTGTTTGCCGGTATCTGGTCCATATAGCTGCTGCCATGTTTATTATCATTTTTGTTCATCCTGTGCAGATGTAAATATAATACATTGCTTGTATTGCATGCTTTTCTTTTTAATTGTTGTCATGGGTTTTTATAAAACCTAATGTGTTTATGCTTTATCTGAATTTATGTAATTGTGCATTGCTGCATTTGTTCATTTGGCGAAACCCTCTTCCTTTTTTTTTCCACCAGGGGGCGCTACCCATTTCTGCTCTGCTTCGGCAACGCCTATTGCCCTTTTGCTTTGGGTCCCCATACGGACGCTCGAGGGCATTCATGGGATCGCCCTGATCATTTTGGGGTTCCCCTGTGCACGCCCGCTCTGGGGTGCCCTTGTTGCATGGTCTTCCGGTTCCGTTCTGTGAGGTGTGCTTTGGTGGCATCCCATTTACGCGCAGAGGGATCAGCCTCTGGTCTCCGTCCTATGGGCGTGTATACCTTGACGCCCTCTGTGTGGGGTGGGCATGTCCAGAGAGCACGGAGCAGCCTTCGGTTTCTGGGAATTACTCCGTGCCACGTGGCCCCTCCCCTTTTTGTGTTCGCGGTGCGTCATCACGGTGCGATGCAGTGCGTCAGCAGGGCGTGATGCAATGTGTAGTGTGTTGACAAAACGAGGAGGGGTGTTTAAGGACCCACGTGGCAGTAGCCATTTTGTTGGGATCCCTGGGAGCCTTATGCTGATCGTGACAGGACAACAGGTATTTTTGGCCTAGAGTGTTTGAGGAGATTCCTTTACTTGACATAGTAAGCAATAGCAGTTTAATATTCTCACTGTGTTTATCTTTAATAGGTGTAAACATCGTCTGCACTGAGGGGCTTTTCTTTTGTCTCTTTCTTTGCCGGTTAGAATATAGATTGACCCATGGGTGGGCTTCATTAAAATTTAGGCGAGTTTATTCGAGATCTCAAGCACTTTAACAGGATTTATTACACTGTGAATAAGGATGAGCTCTGGCGTGTTCGCACACCCCACGTGCAGAGCCGGCAGGAAGTCAGCACTGCGCTGCGCTAATCACAGGCAGTTAGACATTGTCCTGATGCACGGCTGCATAGATCGGGAAATGTCTCTGTGATTAGCGAAGCGCAGTGCTGACTTCCTGGCAGGCTCTGCACGTGGGGTGTGCAAACATGCTGAAGCTCATCCTTAACTGTGCACTCTGTATGACAAGGGTCCATCTTTATACTTTCATGTATCCTTAGATTCATGCAATGGTCATCTAAACTACTAGGTATTTGGTGTCACCTATCAGCAATCAAGATTTCCAGGATATATCACTCTTGATGAGAAGTCGGGTTCGAGTGAGTTGAGCATATATTTTTAAGCCTGCCTTGAATTCTCATACCTTACTCCTATTCTGTATAATTTGATGTGATTATTGTATGTTTTTATTGGCAGATAATCTTCGGAACTGTTCTCTACTATAACGCTTTACACCCCTCCCTACGGGAGACCCTGCAACTTTTGGGTGGTTTTGGCTGTACGGATGCACTGCATTATGGGATTCCACTCCCTATTTATATTTTAATTTTCATCCAGGTTCCCACACTCAGTCAATGAGGTAGGAACTTATTTTTTATCGTATGTACAACTGCAGCCATATGTGTATAAATAAACTATAACTTGTTAATTCTTGGTGTACTAATTGTTTGCTTTTTGTTTCCCTGTACACATTTAAAGTCGATTGAATACTGATACTGGGGTTTCAATACTGATTAGTAGATCATTACCATGTATGGTGGAGGATATTTTTTCTGACCCTCAGGGCAAATATGTTTTGGCTGTGTTTCTTCTATGGGGCCAGAGATTGTTTGTTGTTAGTGTGTATATACCGCCCCCCTTTGTGGGGACACTTTTATATAGTCTTATAGAAAGGATCTCTTTGTATGGTCCAGCTAAGTTATTGATAATGGGAGATTTTAATGCTATACTTGATCCTGTTGTGGATAGACCAACCCCTCTGAAATATTTTTCGGGAGAACTCATTAATTGGGCTAAGATGTTAGATTTGGTAGAAGCTTGGTGATGGAAAAAATCCATCAACTAGACTAGAGCATACTCTAGTTTTTCAACTTCTTCTAAGACCGCCTCTCGCATAGATTTGGCGTTTGCTAATTTGGCAATATTGACGGATATGATAGATGTTAAATATTTGCCAAATGGGCTATCTAACCATGCTCCACTTATGCTTACACTTCGCATTCATCATTTTCGAGATGCAGCACAATGGAGATTGGGAACCCACTGGATTTTACATCCAGATGTGGCTAATAAAATTCCATCCCTTTTAACAGAGTACTGGGAATTTAATGCAGGGTCATCTAGCAATAATATGGGATGCTTTTAAGGCTTATACAAGGGGACAGTATATATCCGCTATTAAAGCGGTTAATAAGGCTCGGCAAATAAGGAGTGCTGCGTTGAAATTTATAGTTGAAGAAAAAACAAGCCAATATGCTGCGGACCCTTCAGACTTAAACTTTAGCTCTCTACTTCATGGTAAACCGGCGTTACACTTCCATATGCTTGAGGTTACAAAGTTGGATTGATACCAAAATAGACAGAAGTTTTTCAAACAGGGAGATCGTAATGGTAGTTTTTTGGCCATGATGGCCAAACATGAACAATCTAGTATTCCGATATCAGAAATACACACTGCTTCTGGAGATATGGTCTCTACTAGGGATGAGCTTCGTGTTCGTATCGAACGCATGTTCGACTCGAACATTGCCTGTTCGGTCGTTTGCCGGATTCCGAACGATATGGGCTGTTCGTGCTAAATTCGAGTGGCGCGTCACGGCCCATAATTCACTGCGGTATCGCAGTGCATTGCTGGCTGATGATTGGCCAAGCATGCACTATGACCCGCATGCTTGGCCAATCACAGCGCCGTTTGTACAGAGAGCCGTAATTGGCCAAAGCCAGGGTGGCTTTGGCCAATTATGGCTCAGGGGGTTTAGTACACGCCCCACACTATATAAGGCTGCCTGCACGGCGGCCCTGTGTAGTGTGTTAAGGCTTTGAGAGATAGATAGATAGACAGAGAGACAGTGTCATTTGATTTAAGTTAGAGTAGGCAGGCAAGTCAGTTAGCTTGACCCATTACGTAACCCCGCCCCCTTCTGACATCACGGGGAATCCCACAGGGAAGTCCCTGTCAAGTCCCCGTGCGTCAGAGAGGGCAGGGTCACCGGTTGGCTCCGCCCCCCGTTATTTAAGAACCATCAGAAGAGGAGAAGCGTCACACAGCGGGAGCCTCCCTCCACGCCATCATGGATGCGGATCGGCCCGAAATGAAGATGAAGACAAGAAGATGAAGAGAAGATGATGAAGAGAAAAAGATGAAGAGAGAAGCGTCACACAGTGGGAGCCTCCCTCCATGCCATCATGGATGCGGAGCGGCCCGAGGAGAAGAAGGGAAGAAGACGCCGACGCCGCGGAGGAAGATGCATGACAAGAACACCGGAGGAACACCGGAGGAAGAACCAGAACAACCAGAAGAAGAAGAAGATGGAGGAAGAAACCGAAGGAAGATAGAATAAAGAAGAAAGAAGATAGAAGAAAGAAGAAGCATTTAAATAAAGGAATTGTCAAAAACTGTCTCTTGTCATTTTTAACATTTTTGACAGTTTTTTTGTGAAATGGTAGGGGTACTTTTGTACCCCCTTACCATTTCAAACAGGGGGGAGGGCCAGGATCTGGGGGTCAGCAAAGGCCTTGAATTGGTTGGATTCCTGTTATCACGCAAAAGGCGCAAAATTAAGCAGCTAGAAATCCAGATTATGGAGCTTAAGAGCACCATGGAGTCACATAAGGAATCAGAAGAATTCCTCAGGTTGTCTGCTGAACTAAAGAATAAACTCCAAAAATGGGATTATGAAACACAAAACAAAAAGAAGAAGAAATGTATAAGAGATATGGAGGACTTTGGGAGAGGGAATGTGTACAAATGGCAGTCAAAATCCGGGGACGGTAATAACATTCCGTCACATCCAGACCTTCAGGTTACTGAGTACCCCAACACACCCTTACCTACTCCAATAGAGGAACCAGGTTTCTCTTATGAGTGTACAGAGTATACTGATGTGGGAACACCCCGAGATCCTAACCATTATAGGGTTGTCTCCAACAAGAGAGGTAAAAACAAAAAAGGACGGGGCCGCAAGGATGTCGTTTACGACTCACCATCTAGACAATATCCTTGGAACCCGCCTTACAATAATGAGGAGGCATATAAAGGTCCCAATTATTTCTCAGGAGGATATCATCCAGGTAGAAATTATAACGGTACTGGCCAATATGGGAGGATGGAACCTGGACAATATCGGAATGATTATCCGAGCACGTCTAGATCCACCAACCCATATCCCAATAGAGGGAGGATTCCCCTCCCTGGTGGGAATCCCATATCTATGCAAAATCGATTTGCACCTCTGCAGTATTTAGGACCCCGGAGGGGGGGGGATTTTCACAGGATCCCAATGGGGGCAGGGAGGGGGGCTCCATCGGTCCCTCCCAACCCAGGGGGAGGGTCGAATGTGGCGCCTCCACCTGCGGCCCACGACAGAAAAAGAAAAATAACAGAGGAAGGAGAGGAGGCAGGAGAACTCAAAAGAGTAAAACCCCATTAGGAGCAGGGATATACAACCTTAGCGGCTCGCCTCTTAATGAAGATGAAATTAAGGTTCTAGACAGAGGCCTAAAATTTGCACCTACCCGAAATCTAAATAAATTTCAGACTTATATTAGTCTAAGTAAATTTATCAGAAATTTAAATGTAAAGAAATATCATCTTTCGAACACCTCAGTTCGGACTGATGCTAATACCTCAAAACCATCAGGTAAACATTCCACCCTCCGTAACAAATCAGTCTTTAACCCTCCCAACCTGGACACTAAGCATATTGACGTGTTTAAAAACATGATTGCTAAGGATCTTGAATTACTTAAGATCCGGAAAGTGAATGATCCAGCATATATTAAAAAGGGTATCCAATCATTGATGGAACGGAAGGATCTGGTGTTACGTCCGGCAGATAAAGGAGGGGGTCTGGTGATATTAAGCAAAGTATATTATAATAATGAAATGGAGAACCTATTAAGCGATTATAATACATATGTTAAACTTACGAAAGATCCTATGCTTGAGTACAAGGAGGAATTACATTCACTGATAATGAGAAGGAAGCACATTGGAGTGCTGAATGCTAAAGAAGCATCCTACTTAGATCCATCTGCATGCCGCACCCCAATAATATACTTTTTGCCAAAAATACACAAGAATAGTACCAACCCACCTGGCCGACCTATAGTCAATGGTATTGACTCAGTCTCATCAAGACTGGGTCAATACATTGACTTCTTTCTCCAACCTTTGGTTTCCAAAACCCATTCCTTTTTGAAAGATACTAAACACATCATTCAGATCATCGAAGCTTTACCTGATTTATCATCCTGTTTTTTGATAACAGCGGATGTCAGCTCACTGTACACAATCATCAGTCATGAGGATGCCCTGAAGTCGGTACAGTGGGCCTTCAGAACATCCGATTACACAAGGAGGCAAAAAAGTTTTATTCTTGATTGTTTAAATTTTTGTTTATCAAAAAATTACTTCTGGTATAACAGACAATTTTACCTCCAAACGAGAGGCGTGGCTATGGGGGCCCGGTTCGCTCCCAGTGTTGCCAATTTATTTATGGCACACTGGGAGGAAGATGCGATTTATAAAAACATGCCCCCAGAACTTGTCTGTTATCAGAGATACATCGATGATATTGTTATGATTTGGACGGGAGATAGGAGCAAGTTAGATCTGTTTATGCAGAAACTTGATAGGAATACCAGGAACATAGTCCTATCATGGAACCTTAGTACCGAACGGATTGTTTTCCTGGATTTGGACATCTCAAGGGAGGGGAATCAGTTTAGACTGACCAATCATTTCAAGCCGACTGACCGAAATGCGTTCATCCCCTTGGGAAGCTGCCACCACCTCCAGTGGTTGTGCAATATTCCAAGGGGACAATTTGTGCGCATTAGGCGCAATTGCACACAGGAGAGTGATTATATCTCACAATCACAGGTACTTGCATCCCGCTTCATTCAAAAGGGGTATGATAGATCCAGCATAGATAAGGATATAGAATCCGTCCGGGTGCTTGACAGAAACACGCTAGTGTCCAATTTCCCCAAGGTCCGACAGGATGCACCAGGGAACATTAAAATGATCCTTGATTTTAATGTCCAGTACAAACAATTTGAAAGGGTTGTTCGCAAATATTGGCCTATTCTCAGACGGGACAGAGTGCTTGGTCCTGTCCTCCCTCAGTTTCCTCAATTCGTCTACAGAAAGGCCCCCTCTTTGCGTGACAAGTTGGCCCCTGGGGTGATCGATCAACCTGTTCCGTTTGAGAATAGAATCTTCAATGTACTGACAGGATTTTACGCCTGTGGACGGTGTCCACCATGCAAACAGGCTAAATGTAATATTAAAAAACGTAAAGAGTTTATCGCCACAGCAACCAAGAAATCATATAAAATTAAAGACTTCATTACATGTTCTACCACAGGGGTAGTGTACATGATGGAGTGCGAATGTGGCCTCCAGTACATAGGCAGGACATCTAGACCTCTGCATATCAGAATAGGAGAACATGTGAATAACATCAAAAAAGGTTTGGTAACTCATAATGTTTCCAAGCACTTTTGACTATTCCATGCTCGAAACCCTGCTAAATTAAAATTTTGGGGGGTTGAAAAAGTGACCCCTCATTGGAGGGGGGGGACTTAATTCGACAACTGAGCCGCCGTGAGTCATTTTGGGTGTATGAGACCCAAGTGGGGGTACCCACGGGACTCAATGTCGAATTCGACTTAAATTGTTTCATCTCTGACAAATAACGTCTATGGGGTAATTTTTGGGTTGCTGTTTATTGAATTAGAGAGCTATTTTTGCATGGCGTACTAATATAGACGGTTAGTTGTGCACATTTTAGTACAGATACTCATATTGCATATGTGGGTGTCGTGTATTTTTCAGTTTGTGAATCGATGTATACCTTATGTACATAATCTGATATGGGGGGTTGTGTGTAATTTGATTGTGAATCGACATACCGGCATTATAATATTATAATATGTATATCTATATGGGTTGAAAAGTATAGGGTGGGTATGTTGTGGTGGCTGCAGTGAGGTCGTTAGTATAGCACATGGGGATTTTTCCATGTGCTGATTTTATAATTATGAATTATTTCTATTAATAAATTTTTAAATCCCCTTCCCATTCCTCTAGCTGTGGGCATACAATGTGAACAGGAATACTGTTCTATTCATGAGCCCAGTATTTGACAATAGAGCGGAGACATTGGGATGTTATAATCAATCAATAATAAACAGGCTTAATAAAGGCTGAAGCCCCAACTTGCCATAGGGACAGCCTGAGTAGGAGGCTACTGGGGACGGCGCTTTGTATGTGTTTGCGTTCCAGCTCTGATAGTGGGATCACATGACCAGCCGTCCTGGCGTTGGTGACGTCATGACGGCCGCTCCAGTTATCAAGGGGAACGTCCTGCCTCTGGAGCGTCTGTTTTCGTTCTAGCCTGTATTAACACGCTAAATGAGACCACATGACTGGCCGTCCTGGCGTCAATGACGTCACGGCGGCCGTCTTAATACACACCCATAAGGGGCGTTCTTCTTACGGAATGACGGCCTGAGAGGGAGGCTCTGAACATTGGGGGTGGGGCTCTGCATCAGAGGGAGTTCCAGTGTCAGATGATACTAAAGAATAGAGGGTTATATGATCGGCCGTCCCGGCGGTGATGACGTCATGACGGCCTGTGAAACCCTATCTTTTTGCTAATAGGTGTTTCCTGTGTTTTAATGTCACATGACCGGGCATCATCACACATGAGCCTGGGTTACCATAGTGACTTGATAGGCTTGGTAGGAAGCAATCTCTTTGACCCCATGATAGCTGGAGCTGATTGGATGGTTCCCTAGGGGGGGGGTCTTACCTTACAGGAAATAGATTTTTTGGGCTCTATATATATAGATGTGATGTCTTTTATCTCCAATAACCGCTGATGAAGTCCAGAGGAGGACGATACGCGTGCGGGAGCTTTTGGACATCACTGCAGCCGCCATTTAACCCACGTTATCCTTTGATGACATTTTACCTGTATCCCAGCACTAGGGCTTAGTGCTGTGCTTGTGAGTACCTTATACTTTTAATAAATGATATCTATTTTAGCCACGCAGTGTGCACTATGTATCTTCATTTTTATTACATGTGATATGATCTGCAATTTGGAGTGTCATCTCCACTACCGTGGGACCATCTTTCCAGACAAGTCTCCATTCCCTTCCACCTAGCGTGGTACATGCTGGTTTGACCTACCTGTTAGTTCAGGGGTCCATTTGCTGAGGTGAGCGGTTTGGCTGGCCGGTGGTGGTATCACGGATGCGTAGCACTGCATGGAATATTTTTGAGCACTTATATCATCACAGTGGAGAACTGTTTTCCTATCTACAACTGATTCTATTTTAAAGGGACTGTGTCAATGGACTTTTAGTTTAGCGCTGCACTGCTTTATTTTATTATATGTTTTTCGGAGGTTTTATATGTTTACCTTCAGTGCACAGCAGCTTATATTATGTGTTAGTTATATTTCTGCGCTGACTGTATTATTTTAACAAGGATCTGGGGGTCCCCTTGTTAAAGGGGGCTTCCAGATTCCGATAAGCCCGCAGACCCCCACAACCACCGGCCAAGGGTTGTGGGGATGAGGCCTTTGTCCCCATCAACATGGGGACAAGGTGTTTTGGGGGGCTACTCCAAAGCACCCTCCCAATATTGAGGGCATGTGGCCTGGTATGGTTCAGGAGGGGGGGCACTCTCTCGCCCCCCCTCTTTTCCTGCGGCCTGCCAGGTTGCGTGCTCGGGCCTGGTATGGATTTTTAGGGGGACACCACGCTATTTTTTTTTACATTTTGGCGCGGGGTTCCCCTTAAAATCCATAACAGACCTGAAGGGTCTGGTATAGATTTTGAGGGGGACCCCACGCCATTTTTTTTTTAAATTTTGGCCGGGGTTCCCCTTAATATCCATACCAGACCTGAAGGGCCTGGTATGTCATTTAGGGGGACCCCCCACATCATTTTTTAAAAAAATTTTGGTTCGGGGTTTCCCTGTGGGGAATTCCCATGCCGTTTTTATCAATGAACTTTTATGTGTATTGTCGGACCGGCAATTCAATAATAGCCGCCAGTAGTTTTAAATGACTTTTTTTCCTTTGAAATGTCATTTTGCTGTCAGACTGTTCTAAAAACGGGAAACATGCGCCCCCCATTTTTTTGCCTGTTCGCAAGTTCTGGTGCGAACCGAACAGGGGGGTGTTCGGCTCATCCCTAGTGTGCACCGAAAGCTACCTGAAGAAAATTAGTGGTGTTCTTCTGATCCTGTTAGTACAGTACCACAGGCAGCTGTAGTATTTACAAGTTAGTTTAGCGTGTCCTCTGCACAGTGTGCACCTAAAGCTACCTGAAGAAAATTAGTGGTGTTCTTCTGATCCTATTAGTACAGTACCGCAGGCAGCTGCAGTATTTTCAATTTAGTGTAGTGCATCCCCTGCACAGTGTGCACCTAAAGCTACCTGAAGGAAATTAGTGGTGTTCTTCTGATCCTATTAATACCACAGGCAGGCAGCTACAGTATTTACAGTTAGTGTAGTGCGTCCTCTGCACAGTTTGCACCTAAAGCTACATGGAGACAATTGCTGTTGTTCTGCTCCTATTAATACCACAGGCAGGCAGCTACAGTATTTACAGTTAGTGTACTGTGCCCTCTGCACAGTGTGCACCTAAAGCTACCTGAAGAAAATTAGTGGTGTTCTTCTGATCCTATTAATACCACAGGCAGGCAGCTACAGCATTTACAGTTAGTGTAGTGCATCCCCTGCACAGTGTGCACCTAAAGCTATCTGGAGACAATTGCTGTTGTTCTGCTCCTCTTAATACCACAGGCAGGCAGCTACAGTATTTACAGTTAGTGCACTTTATCCTCTGCACAGTGTGCACCTAAAGCTACCTAAACAAAATTAGTGGTGTTCTTCTGATCCTATTAGTACAGTACCGCAGGCAGTTGCAGTATTTACAAGTTAGTGTAGTGCGTCCTCTGCACATTGTGCACTTAAAGCTACCTGAAGAAAATTAGTGGTGTTCTTCTGATCCTATTGGTACAGTACCACAGGCAGCTGTAGTAATTACAAGTTAGTGTAGTGCATCATCTGCACAGTGTGCACCTAAAGCTACCTAAACAAAATTAGTGGTGTTCTTCTGATCCTATTAGTACAGTACCGCAGGCAGTTGCAGTATTTACAAGTTAGTGTAGTGCATCCTCTGCACAGTGTGCACTTAAAGCTACCTGAAGAAAATTAGTGGTGTTCTTCTGATCCTATTAGTACAGTACCACAGGCAGCTGTAGTAATTACAAGTTAGTGTAGTGCATCATATGCACAGTGTGCACCTAAAGCTACCTGAAGAAAATTTGTGGTGTTCTTCTGATCCTATTAGTACAGTACGGCAGGCAGCTGCAGTATTTTCAAGTTAGTGTAGTGCGTTCTCTGCACAGTGTGCACCTAAAGCTACCTGAAGAAAATTAGTGGTGTTCTTCTGATCCTATTAGTACAGTACCGCAGGCAGCTGCAGTATTTACAATTTAGTGTAGTGCGTTCCCTGCACAGGGTGCACCTAAAGCTACCTGAAGAAAATTAGTGGTGTTCTTCTGATCCAATTAATACCACAGGCAGGCAGCTACAGTATTTACAGTTAGTGTAGCGCATCCTCTGCACAGTTTGCACCTAAAGCTACCTAGAGACAATTGCTGTTGTTCTGCTCCTATTAATACCACAGGCAGGCAGCTACAGTATTTACAGTTAGTGTACTGTGTGCTCTGCACAGTGTGCACCTAAAGCTACATGAAGAAAATTAGCTGTGTTCTTCTGATCCTATTAATACCACAGGCAGGCAGCTACAGCATTTACAGTTAGTGTAGTGCGTCCTCTGCACAGTGTGCACCTAAAGCTACCTGGAGACAATTGCTGTTGTTCTGCTCCTATTAATACCACAGGCAGGCAGCTAGAGTATTTACAGTTAGTGTACTGTGTCCTCTGCACAGTTTGCACCTAAAGCTACCTGAATAAAATTGGTGGTGTTCTTCTGATCCTATATTAATGCCACAGGCAGGCAGCTAAAGTATTTACAGTTAGTGTACTATGTCTTCTGCACAGTGTGCACCTAAAGCTACCTGAATAAAATTGGCGGTGTTCTTCTGATCCTATTACCACCACAGGCAAGCAGCTACAGTATTTACAGTTAGTGTACTGTGTCCTCTGCACAGTGTACACCTAAAGCTGCCTGGAGACAATTGCCGTTGTTCTGCTCCTATTAATACCACAGGCAGGCAGCTACAGTATTTACAGTTAGTGCACTGTGTCCTCAGCACAGTGTGCACCTAAAGCTACCTGAAGAAAATTAGTGGTGTTCTTCTGATCCTATTAATACCACAGGCAGGCAGCTACAGTATTTACAGTTAGTGTAGTGCGTCCTCTGCACAGTGTGCACCTAAAGCTACCTGGAGACAATTGCTGTTGTTCTGCTCCTATTAATACCACAGGCAGGCAGCGACAGTATTTACAGTTAGTGTACTGTGTCCTCTGCACAGTGTGCACCTAAAGCTACCTGAATAAAATTGGTGGTGTTCTTCTGATCCTATTACCACCACAGGCAGGCAGCTACAGTATTTACAGTTAGTGTACTGTGTCCTCTGCACAGTGTGCACCTAAAGCTACCTGAAGAAAATTAGCGGTGTTCTTCTGATCCTATTAATACCACAGGCAGGCAGCTACAGCATTTATAGTTAGTGTAGTGCGTCCTCTGCACAGTGTGCACCTAAAGCTACCTGGAGACAATTGCTGTTGTCCTGCTCCTATTAATACCACAGGCAGGCAGCTACAGTATTTACAGTTAGTGCACTGTGTCCTCTGCACAGTGTGCACCTAAAGCTACCTGAAGAAAATTAGTGGTGTTCTTCTGATCCTATTAATACCACAGGCAGGCAGCTACAGTATTTACAGTTAGTGTACTGCGTCCTCTGCACAGTGTGCACCTAAAGCTACCTGAAGAAAATTAGTGGTGTTCTTCTGATCCTATTAATACCACAGGCAGGCAGCTACAGTATTTACAGTTAGTGTAGTGCGTCCTCTGCACAGTGTGCACCTAAAGCTACCTGGGGACAATTGCTGTTGTTCTTCTCCTATTAATACCACAGGCAGGCAGCTGCAGCATTTACATTTAGTGCACTGTGTCCTCTGCACAGTGTGCACCTAAAGCTACCTGAAGAAAATTAGTGGTGTTCTTCTGATCCTATTAATACCACAGGCAGGCAGCTACAGTATTTACAGTTAGTGTACTGTGTCCTCTGCACAGTGTGCACCTAAAGCTACCTGAATAAAAATTGGTGATGTTCTTCTGATCCTATATTAATGCCACAGGCAGGTAGCTACAGTATTTACAGTCAGTGTACTGTGTCCTCTGCACAGTGTGCACCTAAAGCTACCTGAATAAAATTGGTGATGTTCTTCTGATCCTATTACCACCACAGGCAAGCAGCTACAGTATTTACAGTTAGTGTACTGTGTCCTCTGCACAGTGTGCACCTAAAGCTACCTGAATAAAATTGGTGGTGTTCTGATCCTATTAATACCACAGACAGGCAGCTACAGTATTTACAGTTAGTGTACTGTGTCCTCTGCACAGTGTGCACCTAAAGCTACCTAAATAAAATTGGTGGTGTTCTTCTGATCCTATTAATACCACAGGCAGGCAGCTACAGTATTTACAGTTAGTGTACTGCGTCCTCTGCACAGTGTGCACCTAAAGCTACCTAAATAAAATTGGTGGTGTTCTTCTGATCCTATTAATACCACAGGCAGGCAGCTACAGTATTTACAGTTAGTGTACTGCGTCCTCTGCACAGTGTGCACCTAAAGCTACCTGAAGATAATTGCTGCTGTTCTGCTCCTATTAATACCACAGGCAGGCAGTTACAGTATGTACAGTTAGTGTACTGCGTCCTCTGCACAGTGTGCACCTAAAGCTACCTGAAGACAATTGCTGGTGTTCTCATACTAATAATACTACAGGCAGGCAGTTGATTCTGCTAGCTGCAGTATCAGTATATACATCCCAGCTTTGTGCAGCTAAATCTCACTGCAGGCCATTAGTATGTCTGGAAGGCCAACAAGGAGAGGCAGACAGTCACAAGCCAATAAGAGAGGGCAAGCAGGCTCTGTGTCTAGAGGCAACAGTGCTGGTCGTGGAGACGGTGCATCCTCATCAGCACGTGGCCATGGGACACGCTTGTCCTTTTTTTCGGCAGCTGGCCGTGTTGAGCCGCATGCGGAAGACTTGGTAGAGTGGATGACCAAGCCGTCCTCATCCTCCTCATTCTCTCTCACCCAGGCTCAGGGTATTTTGTCTGGCAAAGCAGCTGCCAACGCGGCCTCTTCCCTTGGCTCAGTGGCATCAGTCACTCCTTCCCTAGCCCCACTATGTCCTCCTGAGGAGTCCCCCAAAATGTTTGACCACAGTGTTGGGTACATGCTCCAGGAGGATGCCCAGTGTTTTGAAGGCTCCTATGATGGTACCCTAGAGGAAGGCAGTAACGTGAGCCCAGAGAGAGGGGGTGCCCAAGAAGGACAGCAATCTGGCAGTCATGTTCCCCCAGCTGCAGCATACTGCCAGCTTTGCTCCAGTGATGAGGATGGAGGGGATGATGAGGTCACTGACTCCACGTGGGTGCCTGATAGGAGAGAGGAGGCGGAGGAGGCACATCACCAACGAGGCAGGATGCCCTCCAGGGGCCAGCTAAAGGGCACCGACACCGACACCGACTGCATCACACCGCAGAGCTCTGCATGTGCAGGGCGCTGCTGTTTCTGCGCGTTATTCCAAAAGTTCTTTGGTGTGGGCCTTTTTTGAGACAAGTGCATCAGATCCCACCGCTGCTATTTGCAACATATGTCTCAAGCGTATCTCGCGTGGCCAAAACATCTCCCGCTTGGGCACCACATGCTTTACCAGACACATGTTGACCTGCCATGCAGTTCGTTGACAAGCGTATCTAAAAGACCCACACCAAAGAACAAAGAGGACCTCTCCTTGCTCCTCATCAGCTGGGATCTCCAACCCCACTATACCTTCAGTCCTCTCTGAGACCTGCACTGAGAGAAATGAAGGTGTAGAATTAGGTGTGTCACAGCCAAGTACTTGGGGGCAAACTGCTATCGGTACACCGACGTCAGATTGTACCAGGCAAATTTCCCTGCCCCGGCTGCTGCACCGCCAAAAAAAGTTCACTCCCTGCCATCCACATGCCCAGTGGTTGAATGCTAGCTTGGCTAAACTGCTAGCACTTCAACTGCTGCCTTTTCAGTTGGTAGACTCTGCCCCCTTCCGTGAGTTTGTGGAATGTGCAGTTCCTCAGTGGCAGGTTCCCAAACACCACTTTTTCTCACGGAAGGCGATTCCGGCTCTCTACGGGCATGTGGAAGGCAATGTCTTGGCCTCGCTGGACAGGGCGGTCAGCGGTAAGGTGCATATTACCGATGACTCATGGTCCAGCTGGCATGGACAGGGACGTTACCTATCTTTCACTGCGCACTGGGTGACTCTTCTGGCAGCTGGGAAAGATGCAGGACAGGGTGCAGTAGTGTTGGAGGTTGTTCTGCCACCACGCCTCCAAAATACTACTAGTGGTGATTCTGCCACACGTCTCTCCTCCACCCCCTCCTCTTCTTCTTCCTCCATGGCCTCTTCCTGTGCTGATTTGACTTCGGAACCAGCGGTGCTCCGTAGGCGTTCAAGGGGCTACGCAAGCACGCAGAACAAAAGATGCCATGCGGTGCTTGAGCTGGTGTGATTGGGGGACAGGAGCCACACTGGGGCAGAGATTCTGTCAGCTCTGCAGGGGCAGGTTCAGAGGTGGTTGAGGCCATGCCAGCTTACGGCAGGTATGGTGGTTTGCGACAATGGCACCAACCTCCTCTCCAACCTCCGACAGGGACAACTGACCCATGTGCCCTGTTTGGCTCACGTCCTTAACGTGGTGGTGCAGCGGTTCTTGGGCAGGTACCCAGGCTTACAGGATGTCCTGAGGCAGGCCAGGAAAGTCTGTGTGCATTTCCGCAGGTCATATAATGCCAGTGCTCAGCTGGCTGACCTCCAAAAGGAATTTAACCTGTCCAAGAACCGCCTAATCTGTGACATGCCCACCAGGTGGAACTCAACGTTGGCCATGCTGCAGCGGCTGCACACGCAGCAGAGGGCCATCAATGAATACCTGTGGGACTATGGCACCAGGACAGGGTCAGGGGAGCTTGTTTTTTTTCCCCACATCAGTGGGCCATGATCAGGGATGCATGCACTGTCCTGTTACCATTTGAGGAGGCCACAAGGATGGTGAGCAGTGACAGTGCATGCATCAGTGACACTGTCCCCCTTGTCCACCTGTTGGAGCACACGCTGCGTGGAATAATGGACAGGGCACTTGAGGCAGAAGAGAGGCAGGAAGAGGAGGACTTCCTTAGCTCTCAAGGCCCCCTTTATCCAGACAGTGTTCCTGCATGCCCACCGATCACACAGGAAGAGGACGAGGAGGAGGAGGAGGAAGAGGAGGATTGTGTCAGCATGGAGGTGGAGCCTGGCACTCAGCATCAGCAGCAGTCTTTAAGGGATCATTTACAGTCCCAAGAAACCCATGGACTTGTACGTGGCTGGGATGAGGTGGCTGCGGATCATGTCGTCCTTAGTCACCCAGAGGACTCCGGACCGAATGCCTCAGCAAACCTATGCTGCATGGCCTACCTGATCCTGCAAAGCCTGCGGAAGGATCCTCATATTCGTAGTATCAAGGAGAGGGATCAATACTGGCTGGCAACCCTCCTTGATCCACGTTACAATGGTAAGGTTGCGGACCTTATCTTGCCGTCGCAGAGGGAGCAGAGGATGAAACATCTTCGGGAGGCCTTGCAGAAAGGTCTGTGCAATGCGTTCCCAGAGACTGGGAGGTTACAAACTCCTGTTCCTGGACAACGTGTTGCTGAGGCTTCAGTCAGTCAAATAAGGAGTGCTGCTGGAGGTTTTGTAACCGATCACAGAGTGTGCCTGTCCACCGACTCAATCGCTTGACTGACCTTCATAAAAATGAATAAGTCTTGGATCACCACCAGCTACCAAGCACCTGATGCTGATGTAACCGAATAATTTTCTTTGGAATGTCAGATCCCTTCAAGACTGCCTATGCTGATGCTGAGTGACTATCCTGTTATGCTGATTGACTATCCTCTTCCTCCTCAATGATCATGCTGATAGCTTGTAAGAATATTTTTGGCTCTGGGCGCCGCCACCAGTGGCTAAGGCCCAATTTTTCAGCCCCTGAACAGGGGCGTGTAATTATAATTTTTGATGCACGTCCGTGTGAAAGGGCCTTTGCTTCGACTTTTAATGTCTCAAGTTCTCATCTATTTAGATATTTTCAGCTTCTTCACACTTTTCATGCACAATTTCCACAGGATAGTTTAACGATTAGACAATCCACTTTAGAACTAGTGCTTAGGTCGGAGTGCTTGGATAAGACCACCTTGAGATTGTATTCTCACCTTATATTCATTTCTATCATGCCATTAGAGATTCTTAGAGCTAGGTGGGTGTGAGATATACCAGATTTAGATATGGAGGATTGGAGGGGTGTGTGGGACTTCCCTTTGCGATCTCTGATATCTTTGAGCGATCGTATGATTCAGTATAAATTGGTACATAGAGCATACATAAATCCACACAGACTTAAAAAGATAAATCCTGCATGTTCTTCAGAGTGCTGGCGATGTGGAGCAATCCAGGAGGATTTTACACATTTTTTTTGGACCTGCCCATATATAGATACTTTTTAGGTTGAAGTGGTGGATTTATTAAATTCAATCACCTTTGCTCCTTTACCGGTTTCTATGTCTATCTGTTTATTGGGTTTGGAAGAGACTATTCTTCCTACAGCGTCAGAGCGAGTGTTTGCTAACATAACATTATTTTATGCAAGAAAAGCTATTGCGTTGCATTGGAAGAAATTTGAGTCCTGTACGCTTTCGTATTGGAAACAATTGGTAAAAAATAATCTTCCATTGTATAGAGATGTAAACAACAAATATTCTGCACAGATAGACTAACAATATATAAAAATATGGTAATGCAAGCTGACACTTAAAGATAATTCAGAACGCCTCAATCAGATAAATAAAACAATACAGTGCAGCGCAATAAATTTAAGAAAAAACAGTCCAAATCTTCATCCTATTGATGACAAAAAGTCCTGTCAGTAAATACACAAAAAGAGCCTCCTGAGGTGCAACGATACACACAGACAATGAAGCAGTGATTGTAGCCCCTCCACCACAGATACTCCAGCCTCTCACCTCATAGACTCGACCTGTAAAAGGTCACACAGCATTTGACCCACACCTGGGGTGCCGATTACTTGTGGATCCAGCCGGTGGTGATATCACACATATAAAAAAGAAGGGGACAATCTCCGCTTAAAATTTTAATGATCAGATAAAAAGAAATCCACTTACAAACACAGCACTCCGGCCGAGTGCTGGCAAACAGGCATGTGTTGAGTGAAGTTTCAAACCAAAAAGATGCCCGCGGTTGACATCAGATGTAGTTCCTCCCCCCGTATGCGTTACGTCCTGTGGGCGGGACTTCTTTAGCGGGGGGTCGGAGATACGTTGTCAGCCCGCTCATATATTTATGCTATCATAGATACCGCCCCCTAATTAGAAAAAATACTCCCAAACCAAGCAGTGCAGCCACACATGGTAAATAGCCATACTTATAGCCTGAATGGAGCCCGTCTGTCAGGGATAACGTTATTACAAATAGACAATAAGAAATATATATAGTATAGAAACCTTTGTCTCCCGATCACAGTTTATGGGCCAGAGCAACCCATAACCTATTTGATAAACAGCCTCAGAACGGGGACACCTTAGCCTCTAGATTTTGAAGGGAAATTCACCATAAAAGAATTTTCTTTTAAAAAAACACTCTACTCATATGAAAAAAAAAATTCTTAATAAGAATATAGAACCTTAGAGTACATCTGACGTCATCCATGGCCATCCTCTCACATACAAATATCATTACAAACATTGAAATAATAAAATATAAAATGCATATAAAAATACATATAAAAATTCCTATAAAATTGCACCCCACAGATCTTATTATATGTAAACTCTTATTGATTAGAAATAAAACAATTGAGGTCAAACTCAACATTTAAGCCAGCAGGCATTAAAACCTTGGTCTCAAATATCCAAAAAGACTCGCACCGACTCAACTGGTGAATAAAGTTGCCTCCTCGCCAATGTTTAGCAACTTTTTTCTATCCCCCAAAATTTTAAGTATTTTGGGTCACAATGGTAGCATGTTTTAAAGTGTCTAGAAACACTATGGGGGTCATTTACTATAGCGCTATGGCGCTAATTCGCTCAAATTGCCACGAATTAGCGCTAATTCGCGGCAATTTAGCGTGAATTAGCGCTAATAGCGCTAATTCGCGCTAAAACGGTATTCACTATAGCGGTGGTGAGAAAATTCTCCCAAAATCGAATTTACTATAGCTCCCTGAATCTAAATAGTGCCCAAACCCTTACTCTGCTAAAACCTAGAGAATTGCACATGGAAATAATGTTTAGAACATGATATAATTGTCTAAATGGTACTGAAATATGCTGTATATTATTTAAAGATAATCTACTTTTAAACTGTGTGAAAAAGTGATTTCTACACTGAAATATCTTTAAAAGTCTGAAAAGTGAAAAATTCCCCGTTTTGGACAACTAGGTGCCAACACAACTGAGCATGCTCAGACCTGAAAATAACTCTCATTTTATCTCAAGTGTCTTTTTTACCTGGAGGTATAAGGGGTCATTTACTATAACTCCAGGAAGTACTGGGCACTATGGCAAATAATAGAGCCCATTTTAGCCAAATGGAAACAAAACGGCGAATTTGCGCATGAAAATCAGCGATATAAGTGGAGAACAAACGTTTGTAAATTCCAAATTGCCGCTAATTAGCGCTTCCGCGTATATACAAATGCCAATTCTTATCAAGTTGTTATATAGCACTGTACTGTAGCCATGATCCATGTATGTGAAAGAAACATTTTTTATCAGAGATGTGCTCTAATTCCCGTGCATCTATTGATTTATATTGCAATTAGTATTCCTAGTTTTTTTTTCTTCTTTTGCTAAGAAATGCAGTTCTGAATGATTATTACATAGTAATGTCTGCTATTCTGTAAAGTTACATGTATTAATCATTTAGGTTACCTATTTGTTGTATGTTGTTTTTTTCATGTTTTTGATTTATTATTTATTAATTTAGTTAACTATAAAGCAGTAATTATTTATGTTCATTCTTTAATAATACTACACTATTATGCAGGTCTTGTACTTAGCACAATGGCTTAGTGGTCTGCTTGGATATCTCTACACCACTCATGGTATGAGTTCAAACAACAGCCAACCTACCATCCACCAGCTGTGTTTATTTTTTCAGTGCACAAGTGAATTAAAATAAACAAACAAAGAAATGTAAACTGCCCTTTAGCTAGTGTGTGGTGTTTGGAATGTCACATCATAATATAATTGAATACTTACATACCATTGCATGCATTTAAAGAGTTAATACAATAAAAACTTTCACATTAAACTGCATTGGCTACTTGGCAATCACCTATTTTCAGTAAATATATATACACGTTTATTTGTGTTGCTTTGGCTAATTGGCTAACTGGCATTCTCCTTTTCCCACCAATGCAATCTTTTAAGATTTTTCTGTGGGTTTTGAACCCATGAGTCTTTCAATACCTGAATGTTTGAAGGTAGAGGTGCTAACTGCTAGCCTATTGGGCTGAGCACAATTATACATACAAAATACTTTTACTAGTGTTTGATGAGTTATATACTATACAATAAAGTTTATCAAATGTAAACTGCTTGTTAGCTAGTGTGTGGTGTTTGGAGATTCACACCATAATATTAGTGAATACTTACATACCATTGCAAGCATTTGAAGAGTTAATACAATAATATCAACCACATTAAAGTGTATTGGCTACTTGGCATTCACTGTATGCTGCTTTGGCTAATTGGCTAACTGGCTAACAGTAATTCTCCTTTTCTCCACCAATAGCAATCTTTTAGGATTCTTCTGTGGGATTTGAACCCATGAGTCTTTCAATAACTGAATGTTTGAAGGTAGAGGTGCTAACTGCTAGCCTATTGGGCTGAGCACAATTATATATACAAAATACTTTTACTAGTGTTTGATGGTTTATATACCATACAATAAAGTTTATCAAATGTAAACTGCTTGTTAGCTAGTGTATGGTGTTTTGGAGATTCACACCATAATATTAGTGAAGACTTATTTATTTTTATAAAAGGTACTTCTATAGTGCCGTCAATTTATGCAGTGCTTTACATATACATTAACCACTTGCCGACCGCCTCACGCATATATAAGTGAGCAGAATGGCACGGGCAGGCAAAATCACGTACCCATACGTGATTGCCTTCCCGCGGGCGGGGGGTCCGATCGGAAGCTACGAGCATTTTATGACTTAGATTTTGCGGATGTAAACAGCGCCACTGGGAAATAGGGAAAGCATTTTATCACACCAATCTTGGTGTGGTCAGATGCTTTGAGGGCAGAGGAGAAATCTAGGGTCTAATAGACCCCAATTTTTTCAAAAAAGAGTACCTGTCACCACCTATTGCTATGATAGGGGATATTTACATTCCCTGAGATAACAATAAAAATGATTTAAAAAAAAAAATATGAAAAGAACAGTTTAAAAATAAGATAAAAAAGCAAAAAAATAATAAAGAAAAAAAAAAAAAAAAAAAGCACCCCTGTCCCCCCTGCTCTCGCGCTAAGGCGAACGCAAGCGTCGGTCTGGCGTCAAATGTAAACAGCAATTGCACCATGCATGTGAGGTATCACCGCGAAGGTCAGATCGAGGGCAGTAATTTTAGCAGTAGACCTCCTCTGTAAATCTAAAGTGGTAACCTGTAAAGGCTTTTAAAAATGTATTTAGTTTGTCGCCACTGCACGTTTGTGCGCAATTTTAAAGCATGTCATGTTTGGTATCCATGTACTCGGCCTAAGATCATCTTTTTTATTTCATCAAACATTTGGGCAATATAGTGTGTTTTAGTGCATTAAAATTTAAAAAAGTGTGTTTTTTCCCCAAAAAATGCGTTTGAAAAATCGCTGCGCAAATACTGTGTGAAAAAAAAAATGAAACACCCACCATTTTAATCTGTAGGGCATTTGCTTTAAAAAAATATATAATGTGTGGGGGTTCAAAGTAATTTTCTTGCAAAAAAAAATAATTTTTTCATGTAATCAAAAAGTGTCAGAAAGGGCTTTGTATTCAAGTGGTTATAAGAGTGGGTGATGTGTGACATAAGCTTCTAAATGTTGTGCATAAAATGCCAGGACAGTTCAAAACCCCCCCAAATGACCCCATTTTGGAAAGTAGACACCCCAAGCTATTTGCTGAGAGGCATGTCGAGTCCATGGAATATTTTATATTGTGACACAAGTTGCGGGAAAGAGACTTTTTTTTTTTTTTTTGCACAAAGTTGTCACTAAATGATATATTGCTCAAATATGCCATGGGAATATGTGTAATTACACCCCAAAATACATTCTGCTGCTTCTCCTGAGTACGGGGATACCACATGTGTGGGACCTTTTGGGAGCCTAGCCGCGTACGGGACCCCGAAAACCAAGCACCGCCTTCAGGCTTTCTAAGGGCGTAAATTTTTGATTTCACTCTTCACTGCCTATCACAGTTTCGGAGGCCATGGAATGCCCAGGTGGCACAAAACCCCCCCAAATGACCCCATTTTGGAAAGTAGACATCCCAAGCTATTTGCTGAGAGGTATAGTGAGTATTTTGCAGACCTCACTTTTTGTCACAAAGTTTTGAAAATTGAAAAAAAAATTTTTTTTTCCTCGTCTTTCTTTATTTTCAAAAACAAATGAGAGCTGCAAAATACTCACCATGCCTCTCAGCAAATAGCTTGGGGTGTCTACTTTCCAAAATGGGGTCATTTGGGGGGGGTTTGTGCCACCTGGGCATCCCATGGCCTCCGAAACTGTGATAGGCAGTGAAGCGTGAAATCAAAAATGTACGCCCTTAGAAATCCTGAAGGCAGTGATTGGTTTTCGGGGCCCCGTACGCGGCTAGGCTCCCAAAAAGTCCCACACATGTGGTATCCCCATACTCAGGAGAAGCAGCTAAATGTATTTTGGGGTGCAATTCCACATATGCCCATGGCCTGTGTGAGCAATATATCATTTAGTGACAACTTTTTGTAATTTTTTTTTTTGTCATTATTCAATCACTTGGGACAAAAAAAATTAATATTCAATGGGCTCAACATGCCTCTCAGCAATTTCCTTGGGGTGTCTACTTTCCAAAATGGGGTCATTTGTGGGGGTTTTGTACTGTCCTGCCATTTTAGCACCTCAAGAAACGACATAGGCAGTCATAAATTAAAGGCTGTGTAAATTCCAGAAAATGTACCCTAGTTTGTAGGCGCTATAACTTTTGCACAAACCAATAAATATACACTTATTGAAATTTTTTTTTACCAAAGACATGTGGCCGAATACATTTTGGCCTAAATGTATGACTAAAATTGAGTTTATTGGATTTTTTTTAGAACAAAAAGTAGAAAATATCAATTTTTTTCAAAATTTTCGTTCTTTTTCCGTGTATAGCGCAAAAAATAAAAACGGCAGAGGTGATCAAATACCATCAAAAGAAAGCTCTATTTGTGGGAAGAAAAGGACGCAAATTTCGTTTGGGTACAGCATTGCATGACCGTGCAATTAGCAGTTAAAGCAACGCAGTGCCAAATTGTAAAAAGTGCTCTGGTCAGGAAGGGGGTAAATCCTTCCGGGGCTGAAGTGGTTATACACTAATATGGGCCCCTACCCTCAAGGAGCTTACAATCTAAGGTCCCTAACTCACATTCATATACTAGGGCCAATTTAGACAGAAGCCAATTAACCTACCAGCATGTCTTTGGAGTGTGGGAGGAAACCGGAGTACCCGGAGGAAACCCACGCAGGCACAGGGAGAACATGCAAACTCCAGGCAGGTAGTCTTGTGGTGTGGTTGGGAATACGAACCAGCGACCCTTTTTACTGCTAGGTAGGGATGAGCAGACCCCCCCTGTTCGGTTCGCACCAGAACATGTGAACAGGAAATAAGTTTGTTCGAGCATGCGAACACCGTTAAAGTCTATGGGGGTCATTTACTATAGCGCCAGGAAGTACTGGGCACTATGGCAAATAATAGCTCCCATTTTAGCCAAATAAAATTTCAACAGGCGAATGTGCGAATGAAAAACTAGCGCTATTAGTGAGAAACACATGTTAGTAAATTCTAAGCTGGCGCTAATTAGCGCTTCCGCGTATATATAAATGCCAATTCCTACCAAGTTGTTATATAGTACTGCACTGTAATCATGATCCATGTATGTGAAAGAAACATTTTTATGTGAGATGTGCTCTACCTCGTGTGCATCTATTGATGTATGTTGCAATTAGTATTCCTAGTTTTTGCCTTCTTTTGCTAACTAATGCAGTTATGAATGATTATTACATAGTAATGTCTGCTATTCTGTAAAGTTACATGTATTAAACATTTAGGTTATCTATTTGTTGTATGTTTTTTATTTTTTAATTTAGGTGACTATAAAGCGGTAATTATTTATATTCATTCTTTAATCATACTACACTATTATGCAGGTCTCATACTTAGCACAATAACTTAGTAGTCTGCTCAGATGTCTCCACAGCACTCATGGTACAAGTTCAAATACCAGCCAACCTACCATCCCCCAGCTGTGTTTATTTTTTCAGTGCACAAGCGAATTAAAATGAACAAACAAAAAAATGTAATCTGCCCATTAGTTAGTGTGTGGTGTTTGGAATTTCACACCATAACAGTATTGAATACTTACATATCATTGCATGCATTTGAAGAGTTAATATAATAGAATCAGCCAAATTTAAAGTGCATTGGCTAAGTGGCATTCACCTATTTTCAGCATATGCTGCTTTGGCTAATTGGCTAATAGTCATTTGCTTTTTTTTCACCAATTCAATCTTTTAGTATTTCTCTGTGGAATTTGAACCCATGAGTTCTTCAAGGTAGAAGTGTTGACCGCTAGCCTATTGGGTGTAGCACAGTCATACATAGAAAATACATAGAAAATACATTCACTAGTGTTTGATGTTTCTTCTCCCTGAGCTGTCTCTCCTGCTGCCACCATCTTCTCCCGCTGATGTGTTCTTCAGCGCAGCCGGTTACCCACTAATAAAAAAAAGCCACTCTTCTTGTGGCGGTCTTCTGTGGCCATCCGATAATGTCACCCGGAGAGTCCGCTCCGTGGCTATGTAAGAGACACTACACAGCGGGTGACAACACAGCGGAGGAAGACCACCATGGAAGAAGAGCAGCTTTTTTTTTTTATTAGCGGGTAACCAGCGGTGAGGAAGAACACAGCAGATGGCGGCGGCAGGAGAGACAGCTCTGGGAGAATACAGCTCGGGGAGAAGATGGAGGAGGGAGAGACAGCGTCTGGAGAAGATGGCTCAGGGAAGAAGACAGCTCTGAGCTATTCTACAATAAAGGACTTGTCAAAAACCGGCTATTAATTTTTTTACATTTCACTGCTTTTTTTAGTGAATGGGTAGGGGTAAAATGTACCCCATACCTATTCACATAGGGGGCAGGATCTGGGAGCCCCCTTGTTAAAGGGGGCTTCCAGATTCTGATAAACCCCCTGCCTGCAGACCGACAACCACCGACCAGTGTTGTCGGGAAGAGGCCCTTGTCCCCATCAACATGGGGAAAAGGTGCTTTGGGGCATGTGGCCTGGTAAGGTTCAGAAGGGGAGGGTGCTCACTCGTCCCCCCCTATCCTGACCTCCAGGCTGCATGCTCAGGTAAGAGTCTGGTATGGATTTTGGGGGCCCCACATCAAATTTATTTTACATTTTGGTGTGGGGTTCCCCTTAAAGTCCATACCAAAGGGCCTGGTATGTACTGGGGGGACCCTACGACATTTTTTTCCTTGAATTTTGCAATTCCATACCATATTATTGAATAAGTACATACCATTGCATGCATTTGAAGAGTTAAAATATGGAATAAAGCAAGCTGATGTGCTTTGCCTAATTATGCTTCTGAGTACAATGCACACTTCTGGGAGGTGATGCTGTCAGTGGGATTTGAATTCATGGCTTGAACTTTTGGGGGCAGCAGGGTATACCGCTATGCTACAGAGCTGAGCACTTACCTACAGAGAAAATACATTTACTAATGCTTGATTCAATACAATAATGTTTTGCATTTCAGGCATTAATATTATAGTAACAACCATGCTCGTGCCAATGTGGCATTGGCTAATAGGCATTTGCCTCTTTTCAGCATATGCCGCTGAGTACAATGCAAGCTTTCAGTAGGTGATACCATCTGTGTGATTTTCAGCCATTTGAGCACAATTATATTGAGAACATATGTTTACTAGTGTTTGATGGTGGGACTACTTTATATTCTAGGTATAAAATAGTACTCAGCACAGTGACTTAGGCACCTTTCACACTTGTGCGACCTGAAAGTTGCGAGATTTTAATGCGACTTTAAGCAATGCCTGTGTAATCTTGAGGTCTATGGACACAGGAGTCGCAGGGAAAGACACACAACTTTCCCATGATTTTGCATCAGCAATTTTGCCGCAATTCCAGGGAATGCCTGTGTAAACTTGAGGTCTATGGACCTCAACTCGCATCAAAGTCAGACCAAAGTAGTACAGGGACTACATTGAAGTCAGTGTTACTTGAAGTCGCACAGATATGAATGGTACACATTAAAAATCATGGGGTATGACTTGTCATACGACTCTGATGTCCAAAGTCGCACAAGTGTGACTCAGCCCGACTTTGTCAGCGATTTCAGAGACATCAGTGCACTTTCCTGCACAGATGTCTAGTGAAATCACATAGGTCCCAACTGTTCTCCTTTAAGAAAGTGTCCTATGCCTACCTACTTTTGCTAATAGGTGTTCCTTATACCCATCTCAAAAAGTTGGGAGGTAAGAAATCGCCCCTTGAAGTCGCCCAAAGTAGTGCAGGAACTACTTTTGGGAATCATTGTGGCGTCGCACCAATTCGGACAGTTCCATTGCCATCAATAGGTGCCGATTTGGCCTACAATTTGACATGTCAATTCAGACCTATGTGAACATGGGTGAAGTTGCATAGATATTAGAGCTGCACGGTTCTGGCCAAAATGAGAATCACAATTTTTTTGCTTAGAATAAAAAGATCACGATTCTCGCGACGTAAAATCTTTCACATTACCCCACAAAAAATTGGGCTAACTTTTCTTTTTTTTTTTTTAATTCATGAAAGTACTTTTTTCCAAAAAAAATTGCATTTGAAAGGCGCAAATACAGTGTGACATAAAATATTGTAACAACCACCATTTTATTCTCTAGGGTCTCTACTAAAAATATATATATAATGTTGGGGGGTTTTAAGTAATTTTCTAGCAAAAAAAAAAAAAAAAGATTTTAACCTGAAACCAACAAATGTCAGAAAAATGTTTAGTGTTTAAGTAGTTAAACTTTCCTCACTTACACAGAATTCTATTTAATTGACAAATTGTTACAAGGTTTCTAGTTAAGTTCACTGATAAAGAATGTTCTAATTCTTGGCAGACTTCCTATTTTTTCGGCTGTGGCTTCAGAAGAGCAGAGAGAGTTCCTTGCATAGCAAGAATCGTGAAACTCTTTTTTCAAGATCGTAAAGGGGGAAAAAAAAAATCACGATGACGATTAATCGTGCAGCTGTAATAAATATGCATGGAAATCAAGGGGGACAACTTTTCATGTGACTCTGAGGTCCAAAGCTCCATGAAAAGCCACCCAAGTGTGAAAGTAACCTAATGACATTAATTGATAACACCTTTGAATAAGGCCCCATTTGCACTTGTGCGACCTTAAAATTGCACAGCTTTGTCATGACTTGAAGCAATGTCTGTGTAATCTTGTGGTGTATGGACCTCAAATTGCATCAAAGTCAAACCAAGGTAGTGCAGGGACGAATTTGCTACACTTTCAGGATGCACAAATGACAATAGGGCCAAATTCAAAGGTGTTATCCTTGAATCTCATTCACACTGCTGCGACCTGAAAGTCACACTATTTTGCTGCCACTTTGCCGCTGCAACTTGGCCCCAACTTCTGGGAATGCCTGTGTAATATTGTACCCGATATACCTCAAGTCACACCAAAGTAGTACAGGGACTTCTTTGAAGTTGGTGCGACTTAAAGTAGCACAGATATGAATGGTTGTCATTGAGAATCATGGGGTACAACTTGTCATTCAACTCAGAGGTCCAAATTTGCTGGAAAATTCGCCCAGCTGTGAAACAAGTCATATATATTTTCCTTGTCAAAAGAAGTTTATTGAGTATACAATGTTATAAAGATACATAAAGTAAGTTTACAAGGATCTATAAAGCTCATTGTTTTACAGTAGGGTTTATATAGGTAAATATCATGAAATTTCAAATATTAAACATTGGGTTCACGTAAACCTAAATTAAAAATATATATCATTTCCTTAGTTACTTTTGTAGGTATTTAAATTATTTATACCTACTATACATATTATTTACAGGTAGAGTGTATATAGGTCAAATAAATTCTGATAATGAGCTTTAATCGTAAGGTGGAGAAAAGGAAAGAGAAAGAAGAAAAAGGGTTGAAAGGTAGAGGTATGGTCCACAAGGTTGTCCCGCTCGTCAGTTTATTATTCTTTTTAGTTCTCTTTGAAGCCTTAGAATGGGTGTCTCTGTAAGTCATTTAATCTGTTACCATGGCAACAGGACAGAGTCATTGAAATTTGACAGGAACTGTTGTTTTATCCAAGGATGCCAAAGTTTTTCAAATTTTGGAATTTGATTTTGATCGATGGCTACCATCTTAGCATGGGACATTGTATTATTCATTCTGTGAATTGTTTCCGCTAGTACCAATGTAGGAGATTTCCATGCCTTGGCCACTGTTTGTTTTGCAGCCGTTATTAGTTGGATCATAAGTTTGAATTGAGAGAGTGATAAGTCATATATATTTTAATAAAAGGAGCTCTCATTTATACTTGCATAGTCCTTACTGATTTACATCAGCAGAACAAATGCAGGAAGTGATGTGTGCACATGGGACGGAAGCAAATGTGTGGTGATGCCAAACAAATCAATGAACCCCACCCACACCAAATCCAGCTATGACATCCACCCCCGCATTGATTAAGTACAAGTACATATCCTACACTTACCCGGCCAATGAGCAGCACCTCCTCTCTGCTAAAGAGACCTCGCCATGTCCACCTAGATGGAGATCCTGACCAGCACAGGAACTTCTGGGTGCATACAATGAATAATTTCCAGGTCAGAAGGTGAAACCACACTTTTGATTGCAGCTGCGAATAGTTGATCTCAACCATGATTAGTATTTTTTATTTTCAGACATGCAAATCTGTATTTCTACATATATTTGAAGGTAAACTTAAGGGAGTTTGCTAAGAAATGGTGTCCCTAGGTTAGCAACAGGTGAATTACAAAGGCAAAAGGCCCAGTTTGAGCCCTGGTTCACACTGACAGAGGGAGGAAAACGTTCAGCTGAACTCCCACAATTTCATTCCTGCATGTCAGTCCCGACTGTGGGGGCAACATCAGAGACATCGGTGCAGGTTTCTGCACCAATATCAATACAAATCGCACCAATTAGAACAGTGCAATTGCCACAGATTTGACATGTCAAATCACACCAATGTGAACGAGAGCTGACACATTCAAACACTGCCTATCCACCAGCTGAATTCATTACCTGCAATTCTCCACAGCTGTTAATGATAAAGGTGGAATCTTTATATATAACTTGCAGTTGTGCAGAAGCCTAGGTTTACATTGGAGCGATTGGTCATGCGATTTGAGAGATCAAATCGCATGACTATTGGCAATGCCACTGTTCCAATTGATGCAACATTTTTTTTGTGGCACCGCATCAATTTGCTAAATTAGTTCCTGCACTACTTTAGACATTTGTGTATGAAGCCACCTGAAATCACGCTGACCTTGCTACTTTGAAATCGTGCTACTTCAAGTGAAGTAGCGCAATTTCAAAGTAGCATGTGAACCAGGGCAAAGAGATTAGTTTTTTGGTGCACAAATACATATTGAAATAAAATATAAAAGAGATATTGCACTTCCCCAAAACCACCACCCACAAAAACTAAAGAAAGAAAAGTAGAAGAAACACACAAACACACACACACACACACACACACACACACACACCTTTTATTTTACCAGCAGAAAAAAAATAAATTTACATTTACTAGCTTCAAAAAAAATTTGGACAGGATATATGGTACCACATTTAGCAACGGAATTTTAAGGGCCCTGCTCATAGGAGCTTACAATTTAAAATTAGACAAAACCTTAGCGTGGACACAGCTTTAATTTCAGTGTATAACGGGCAACACATCACATTATCTGAAAGATTATAGAAACATACTTAACAGTCATTCTTACAAAGCATTCCAACATAATATTGCAAAAGACTTATTCAAAACACCCACCACCAGCCCACAATCCACACATACATACATTGGTGACCATGTTCTGCTGGAAGCTGCATTTCGGTGTACACAATTAAACGAGATCAAAAATAGTAGGTCAGCAGATGCTTCCAAACGATGTTTGCATGATCAGACAGGAACAATACACCCACAACATTGACAGCATGGCCACATAAAGCCACTTTTGATTGAAAAAATGCACAAGAATTTCATCAAATCTCCCAATATCATTCCTTCTCCATCACAACAAAAAACCTGACCTTCTCAGGCCAAACAAACCCCCCTACTGCAAGCCTTTATATAAGAGAGGTTGTATTGTTAGCACACTGACACACCCAATAGAAGTACACGCCCACCAGTATCTTTCAATCTGTCTCTTCATGTATGTCTAAAGTGATTGCACCTGATGAGCAGGAACACATAATAGTATTCACAACTGTGTTAGCCTTGGCTATGTGCATCAAATCTCCAACTACAGGACAAAGATCAAAGTCCATTTGCATCCACATAAACAAAGAAACAGTTTTCTAATCATATGTACCTGTGCAGTGTAAACCCTAAAATTTGAAATGTCCAAGTCCCTGGGCATGATTAGTGCTAATAAACATTAACATCAGTCCCTGGCTGCAATGAGCTTCCAATATAAAGTCCAAAATTAACTTTCTTACATTAGAACCTATTTCAACAGGAGACAAATAAGGTGCCAGCATGTCTTTAGATTGTGGTGAGAAACCCACACAGGGAGAACATATAAACTTCAACACAAGCATTAGCATGTTGGGGAATTGAACCAACATCCCAGGTGCTGCTAGACAGAACTGCTACCCACTTAGCCACCAGGGCAGACCCACACATGTTCTCTGCATCTCTGTGGTGTGAACCAGCCCTAAGTCCATAGCCATGCTCAGTGTCACAAGCAATATACAGTATATTGGCGTAAGTATTGGGATGCCTGCCTTTAAACACACATGAACTGTAATGGCATCCCAGTATTAGTATTGGGTTCAAAACTCATTTGGCCCACCCTTTGCAGCTATAACAGCTTCAACTCTTCTTGTCCACAAGGTTTAGGAGTGTGTCTATGGGAATGTTTGACCATTCTTCCAAGTGCATTTGTGAGGTCAGGCACTGATGTTGGACAAGAAGGCCTGACCTACAGTCTCCTCTCTAATTTATCCCCAAGGTGTTCTGTTGTGTTGAGGTCAGGACTCTGTGCAGGCCAGTCAAGTTCCTCCACCCCAAAATCACTCATCCATGTCTTTATGGACCTTGCTTTGTGCACTGGTCCAAATGATTTGGTGGAGGGGGATTATGGTGCGGGGTTGTTTTTCAGGGGTTGGGCTTGGCCTCTTAGTTTTAGATAAGGGAACTCTTAAGGCGTCAGCATACCAAGACATTTTGGACAATTTCATGCTCCCAACTTTGTGGGGACAGATTGGGGAAAGCCCCTTCCTGCCTGTTCCAACATGACTGCACACCAGTACACAAAGCAAGGTCCATAAAGACATGGATGAGCAAGTTTGGGGTGGAGAAACTTGACTGGCCTGCACAGAGTCCTGGCCTCAACCCGATAGAACACCCTTTGGCTGAATTAGAGTAGAGACTGCAAGCCAGGTCTTCTCATCCAACATCAGTGCCTGGCCTCACAAATACACTTCTGGAAGAATGATCAAACATTCCCATAGGCAGACTAAACCATGTGGACAGCCTTCCCAGAAGCTGTTCTAGCTGCAAAGGGTGGGCCAAATCAAATTTTAACCCTACGGACTAAGACTGGGCTGCCATTAAAGTTCATGTGTGTGTAAAGGCAGGCGTCCCAATACTTTTGGCTATATAGTGTATCTGGAAAAGACTTACAATGGTGGTGGAACCCTCCTACACATAACTACCACAATTAGACATAGTTATAGGACCTGGGAGATGAGACAACTTCTCTACATGAAGTAACATGGTTGGGAATTGAACCCAGACCCTCAGAGATACTAAGCAGAAGCTCTAACCTCTAAGCCACAGAGCTGCCACGTGTGAAACCCCCCTACACATAACTACACATAAATACACATAAAAACACATAAATACTGCATTTCTATGGACATACAGGTGATGGAATTACATTACTCAAGAGTTATTCTTCTTGATTTATTCTGTGATATTTGGTGTTTTTTTGTGGGTGACAGTAGAATATTACCCTTAAATTTTTGGGAATTACATTTTGATTTCTGATGTTGGTACACATATCACATTTTTTGGGCTCAAATTATGAATATTTGGAAATAATAAAAAGCACAAAAAATTGTGATTCATTTTAAATTTTCATCAGCAATGGTATTGTTTGTGGATTATAAAGACACCTGTGTGAGTTTGGGGTAAAGATTGTTGTGAGATGAAGAATAACAAGTGAAAGTGACAGAGAAAAATATATTTTATATTTTACCAAAAACATTCCACATTGTAGCATTCTTAAAATCAAAATATTTTAAGTAGAAGCAACAATGTTGCAAAGGAAAATTTATTTCACAGAAAGATACATTTCATCTCAACACTAAAAGGTTTTTTTGTGAAAGTTAGAATTGTTCCATTAGAATCAATGACTGAAACTTCATTTGGACTAAATTAGAGCAGATTTTAACTCCCAAAAAATGCTCTCTAATTAGCTCTCATTTTGGTATTTACTATACCTCCAGGTAAAAAAGACACTTGAGTTAAAATTAGAGTTATTTTCAGGTTTGAGCATGCTCAGTTGTGTTGGCACCTAGTTGTCCAAAACGGGGAATTTTTCACTTTTCAGACTTTTAAAGATATTTCAGTGTAGAAATCACTTTTTCACACAGTTTAAAAGCAGATAATCTTTAAATAATATACCGCATATTTCAGTACCATTTAGGCAATTATATCATGCTCTAAACATTATTTCCATGTGCAATTCTCTAGGTTTTAGCAGAGTAAGGGTTTGGGTTCTATTTAGTTTCAGGGAGCTATAGTAAATTCGATTTTGGGAGTATTTTCTCACCAGCGCTATAGTGAATACCGTTTTAGCGCGAATTAGCGCTATTAGCGCTAATTCGCGCTAAATTGCCGCGAATTAGCGCTAATTCGCGGCAATTTGCGCGAATTAACGCCATAGCGCTATAGTAAATGACCCCCATAGTAAATACCAAAATGAGAGCAAGAAAACATTTTTTGGAAGTTAAAATCTGCTCTAATTTAGTCCAAATGAAGTTTCAGTCACTGATTCTAATGGAACAATTCTTAGGCCCCTTTCACACTGGGGCAGTGGGGGCGTTGGCGGTACAACAGCGCTATTTTTAGCGCTGCTGTACCGTCGTTCTTGCAGCGGTATTCGGCCGCTAGCGGTGCGGCTTTACCCCCCGCTGGCGGCCGAAAAAGGGTTAAAATCCCTCGTACAGCGCGGCTATAGCCGTGGTATTGCCGCGGTATAGCCGCGCTGTCCCATTGATTTCAATGGGCAGGAGCGGGGAAGGAGCGGTGAATACACCGCTCCTTCCCCGCTCCAAAAAAGCGGTTTGCAGGACTTTTTTCACCGCCCTGCCTGCGCACCGCTTCAGTGTGAAAGCCCTCGGGCTTTCACACTGAACAAACAGTGGAGGCTGTTTAGGGGCGGTTTTCAGGCGGTATTTTTAGCGCAATACCGCCTGAAAACCGCTCCAGTGTGAAAGGGGTCTAACTTTCACAAAAAAACCTTTTAATGTTGAGATGAAATGTATCTTTCTGTGAAATAAATTTTCCTTTGCAACATTGTTGCTTCTACTTAAAATATTTTGATTTTAAGAATGCTACAATGTGGAATGTTTTGATGTTTTGATAAAATATATTTTTCTCTGTCACTTTCACTTGTTACTCTTCATCTCACAACAATCTTTAACCTAAACTCACATAGGAGTCTTTGATGCAAATTTAAAATGAATCACATTTTTTTGTGCTTTTTATTATTTCCAAATATTCATAATTTGAGCCCAAAAAATGTGATATGTGTACCAACATCAGAAATCAAAATGTAATTCCCAAAAATTTGAGGGTAATATTCTACTCTCACCCACAAAAAAACACCAAATATCACAGAATAAATCAAGAAGAATAACTCTTGAGTAATGTAATTCCATCACTTGTATGTCCATAGAAATGCAGTATTTATGTGTTTTTATGTGTATTTATGTGTAGTTTTGTGTAGGGTGGTTTCACACGTGGTAGCTCCGTGACTTAGAGGTTAGAACTCCTGCTTAGTATCTCTGAGGGTCTGGGTTCAAATTCCAACCATGTTACTGCATGTGGAGAAGTTGTCTCATCTCCCAGGTCCTATAATTATGTCTAAATGTAGTAGTTATGTGTAGGAGGGTTCCACCACCATTGTAAGTCTTTTCCAGATACACTATTTAGCCAAAAGTATTGGGACACCTGCCTTTACAAACACATGAACTTTAATGGCAGCCCAGTCTTAGTCCGTAGGATTAAAATTTGATTTGGTCCACCCTTTGCAGCTAGAACAGCTTCTGGGAAGGCTGTCCACAAGGTTTAGTGTGCCTATGGGAATGTTTGATCATTCTTCCAGAAGTGCATTTGTGAGGCCAGGCACTGATGTTGGATGAGAAGGCCTGGCTCGCAGTCTCTACTCTAATTCAACCAAAGGGTGTTCTATCGGGTTGAGGCCAGGACTCTGTGCAGGCCAGTCAAGTTTCCCCACCCCAAACTTGCTCATCCATGTCTTTATGGACCTTGCTTTGTGCACTGGTGTGCAAACATGTTGGAACAGGAAGGGGCTTTCCCCAAACTCTTCACACAAAGTTGGGAGCATGAAATTGTCCAAAATGTCTTGGTATGCTGATGCCTTAAGAGTTCACTTAACTGGAACTAAGAGGCCAAGCCCAACCCCTGAAAAACAACCCCACATCATAATTACCCCTCCACCAAATCATTTGGACCAGTGCACAAAGCAAGGTCCATAAAGACATGGATGAGTGATTTTGGGGTGGAGGAACTTGACTGGCCTGCACAGAGTCCTGACCTCAACACAACAGAACACCTTGGGGATGAATTAGAGAGGAGACTGTAGGTCAGGCCTTCTCGTCCAACATCAGTGCCTGACCTCACAAATGCACTTGGAAGCATGGTCAAACATTCCCATAGACACACTCCTAAACCTTGTGGACAAGAAGAGTTGAAGCTGTTATAGCTGCAAAGGGTGGGCCAAATGAGTTTTGAACCCAATACTAATACTGGGATGCCATTACAGTTCATGTGCGTTTAAAGGCAGGCGTCCCAATACTTAGGTCAATATATTGTATATTGCTTGTGACACTGAGCATGGCTATGGACTTAGGGCTGGTTCACACCACAGAGATGCAGAGAACATGTGTGGGGATGCCTGGTGGGTAAGTGGGTAGCAGTTCTGTCTAGCAGCACCTGGGATGTTGGTTCAATTCCCCAACATGCTAATCCTTGTGTTGAAGTTTATATGTTCTCCCTGTGTGGGTTTCTCACCACAATCCAAAGACATGCTGGCACTTTATTTGTCTCCTGTCAAAATAGGTTCTAATGTAAGAACATTAATTTTGGACTTTATATTGGAAGCTCATTGCAGCCAGGGACTGATGTTAATGTTTATTAGCACTAATCATGCCCAGGGACTTGGACAATTCAAATTTTAGGGTTTACACTGCACGGGTACATATGCTTAGAAAACTGTTGCTTTGTTTATGTGGATGCAAATGGACTTTGATCTTTGTCCTGTAGTTGGAGATTTGATGCACATAGCCAAGGCTAACAGAGTTGCGAACACTATTATGTGTCCTTGCCCATCAGGTGCAATCACTTTAGACATACATGAAGAGACAGATTGAAAGATACTGGTGGGCGTGTACTTCTATTGGGTGTGTCAGTGTGCTAACAATACAACCTCTCTTATATAAAGGCCTGCAGTAGGGGGTTCGTTTGGCCTGAGAAGGTCAGGTTTTTTGCTGTGATTTGTGGGGGAGAAGGAATGCTATTGGGAGATTTGATTAAATTCTTGTGCATTTTTTCAATCAAAAGTGGGTTTATGTGGCCATGCTGTCAATGTTGTGTGTGTATTGTTCCTGTCTGATCATGCAAACATCGTTTGGAAGCATCTGCTGACCTACTCTTTTTTTTTATCTCGTTTAATCGTGTACACCGAAATGCAGCTTCCAGCAGAACATGGTCACCAATGTATGTATGTGTGGATTGTGGGCTGGTGGTGGGTGTTTTGAATAAGTCTTTTGTAATATTATGTGGGAATGCTTTGTAAGAATGACTGTTTAAGTATGTTTCTATAATCTTGCAGATAACAATGTGATGTGTTGCCCATTATACACAGAAATTAAAGCTGTGTCCACTCTAAGGTTTTGTCTAATTTTAGATTGTAAGCTCCTATGAGCAGGGCCCTTAAAATCCCATTGCTAAATGTAGCACCATATATCCTGTCCAAAATTTTTTGAAGCTAGTAAATGAATGTAATTTTTTGTTTTTCTGCTGGTAAAATAAAAGTACATTATTCAGCCTTGTTGTGGTGTTTTGGTTTTTTTTTTCTTCTCTTTAGTTTGTGGGTGGTGGTTTTGGGAAAGTGCAATATCTCATATTTTATTTCAATATGTATTTGTGCACCAAAAAACTAATCTCTTTGCCCTGGTTCACATTGATGCTACTTTGAAATCGTGCTACTTCACTTCAAGTAGCACGATTTCAAAGTAGCAAGGACAGCGTGATTTTAGGTGCTACGTGATAGACATCCGTGTGGCTTCATACACAAATGTCTATTGAAGTCGCACCAGAAATCGGCAAAAGTAGTGCAGGAACTACTTTAGCAAATTGGTGCGGTGCCACAAAAAAAATGTTACATCGATTGGAACAGTGCCATTGCTGCCAATAGTCATGCGATTTGATCTCTCAAATTGCATGACAAATTGCTCCAATGTAAACCTAGGCTTCTGCACACCTGCAAGTAAATGATAAAGGTAGAATCTTTATATATAACAGCTGTGGAGAATTGCAGGTAATGAATTCAGCTGGTGGATAGGCAGTGTTTGTGTCAGCTTTAGTTCACATTGGTGCGATTTGACATGTCAAAGCGGTGACAATTGCACTGTTTTAATTGGTGTGACTTTGGGGTGCAATTTGTATTGATATCAGTGCAGAAACCTGCACAGATGTCTCTGAAATTGCCCCTGCAGTCGGGAATGAAAGTGTGTGATTTCAGCTGAACGATTTCCTCCTGCTGCTAACCCAGGGACACCATTTCTTATCGAACGCCTTTAAATATCATAAGTAGAAATACAAATTTGCATATCTGAAAATAAACAAAAATAATAAAATTCTAATAGTGGTTGCGATCAAATATTTGCAGCAGCGATCAAAAGAGTGTAGTTTCTCCTTCTGACCCAGAAATAAGTCATTGTAATCACCCAGAAGTCCCTGTGCTGGTCAAGATCTCCATCTAGGTGGGCATGGCGAGGTCCCTCTTTAGCAAAGAGGAGGTGCAGCTCATTTTCCGGATAAGGGTATGATATGTACTTGTGCTAAATCAATGTGGGGGGTGGATTTGGTAGTTAGATTTGGTGTGGGTGGGGTTCATTGATTTGTTTGGCATCCCCACACATTTGCTTCCGGCCCATGTGCACACATCACTTCCTGCATTTGTTCTGCTGATGTAAATGCAAGTATAAATGAGAGCTCCTTTCTATTAAAATATATATGACTTGTTTCACAGTTGGGCGACTTTGGACTTCCGAGTTGCTTGACAAGTTGTACCCCCATGATTCTTAATGAGAACTAGGGATGGGCCGAACATCCCCCCTGTTCGGTTCACAGCATAACATGCAAACAGGCAAATAAATTTGTTGCGAACACCATTAAAACCGCTTCCCGCCCGCCATACGCCAAATGATGTCCTCGGCTTTGAGTGGGGATATCTGAGTGATGCCTGTAGCTACAGACATCATCCAGATATCGTCTTTTAGAGCCTGCAAATCTGCACACCATAGGAATGATCATAGTGGCTGTTCCACTGCTTGATCATTCTAACAGGAGGCGAGAGGGGATGTCCCCCCCCTCCCGCCACCCTCTGGTGCTTGTACCGACTTACCGCTACGATCGGTGAGTCGGTCACAGGATCCGCCAGCCCCGGATGTTTAGCATAGAGATTTCTGGTGGACCAGATGGTCGCCGGAATCTCTATGATCGTTCGGAGGCTGGGCGTGATGTTATGACGTCACGTCCGGCCTCTATATTAAAAAAAAATGGCGCCGCTTCGGTGCCGCTTTTTATTTCAGGCTTCTAAGCCTAGAGGTGAGATGTGGGGTCTTGTTTACCCCACATCTCACTGTAAAGAGCATCTGTCATGCTTATTCCTATTACAAGGGATGTTTACATTCCTTGTAATAGAAACAAAAGTGATCAAAAAAATTTTTTGGGGAAAAAAAGTGTCAAGCTAAAATAAAAAAAGTAAAATGAACAATACAAAAAAAAAAAACTTTTAAAGTGCCCCTGTCCCTGTGAGCTCGCATGCAGAAGCGAACGCATACAAAAGTCCCGCCCACATATGAAAATGTTGTTCAAACCACACATGTGAGGTGTCGCCGCGAACGGTAGAGCGAGAGCAATAATTTTGGTCCTGGACCTCCTCTGTAACTCAAAACATGTAACCAGTAAAAATTTTTAAAGCGTCACCTAAGGGGATTTTCAAATAGCGAAGTTTGGCACCATTCCACGAGTGTGTGCAATTTTGAAGCGTGACATGTTGGGTATCTATTTACTTGGCGTAACTTCATCTTTCACATTATGCAAAAACATTGGGCTAACTTTCTTGTTTTTTTTTTTAAAGCCCAAAACTGATTTTTTTCCCAAAAAAACGCATTCGAAAAATTGCTGCGCAAATACCGTGCTAGATAAAAAGTTGCAATGACCGCCATTGTATTCTCTAGGGTCTCTGCTAAATTTGGGGGTTCTATGTAATTTTCTAGCCAAAAAATTATGATTTTTACATGTAAGAGAGAAATGTCAGAATTGGCCTGGTAGGCAAGTGGTTAAAGTCTATGGGACACGAACATGAATAATCAAAAGTGCATGTATCAATGCAAAAAAGTTTTAAAAATGGCTGTTTTTTCGGGTGCAGTGATTTTAATAATGCTTAAAGTGAAACAATAAAAGTGTAATATTCCTTTAAATTTCGTACCTGGGGGGTGTCTATAGTATGCCTGTAAAGGGGCGCATGTTTCCCGTGTTTAGTACAGTCTGACAGCAAAATGACATTTCAAAGGAAAAAGGTAATTTAAAACTACTCGCGGCTATACTGAATCGCCGGTGTCTTGCCGAGAAAGTTCCCTCGGCGGATAAGGTCCGCTTGCGCAGTACCAATGACTAGCAGCCGCCGAAAATAGCCAAAGATGAAAATCTTCAATCATCTGTACACGGCGCCTGTGCCCTGGGTCCAGGCTGAAGCCCCACCATCCAAGTGGACCTAGAGGGGGAATAAAAAAGTGCCGAGCAAAGCGAGGCCGTGCCCGAAGCGTGGCGAGCGAAGTGAGCCCGCGGGGGACCCTCTTACAGGCGCCGTGTACAGCTGATTTCTTCTCTATTTCGCTTCGGCTATTTCCGCCGGCTCCTACTGCGCAGGCGCTGCGCCTGCGCAGTAGAGGGGGGTCCTTATCCGCCGAGAGGAACTTTCTCGGCAGAACACCGGCCTGACAATACACATAAAAGTTCATTGATAAAAACGGCATGGGAATTCCCCACAGGGGAACCCCAAACCAAAATTTAAAAAAAAATGACGTGGGGGTCCCCCTAAATTCCATACCAGGCCCTTCAGGTCGGGTATGGATTTTAAGGGGAACCCCGCGCCAAAATAAAAAAAAAAAAATGGCGTGGGGTACCCCCAAAAATCCATACCAGACCCTTATCCGAGCACGCAACCTGGCAGGCCGCAGAAAAAGAGGGGGGACGAGAGAGAGCGCCCCCCCTCCTGAACCGTACCAAGCCACATGCCCTCAACATTGGGAGGGTGCTTTGGGGGTAGCCCCCCAAAGCACCTTGTCCCCATGTTGATGAGGACAAGGGCCTCATCCCCACAACCCTGGCCCGGTGGTTGTGGGGGTCTGCGGGCAGGGGGCTTATCGGAATCTGGAAGCCCCCTTTAACAAGGGGGCCCCCAGATCCCGGCCCTCCCCCCTGTGTGAAATGGTAAGGGGATACAAAAGTACCCCTACCATTTCACCAAAAAAATGTCAAAAATGTTAAAAATGACAAGAGACAGTTTTTGACAATTCCTTTATTTAAATGCTTCTTCTTTCTTCTATTTTCTATCTTCCTTCGGTTTCTTCCTCCATCTTCTTGTTCTTCTGGTTCTTCTTGTTCTTCTGGTTCTTCATCCAGTCTTCTCGTCCGGCATCTTCCTCAGCGGCGCCGTCTTCACTTCATCTTCTTTCCTCGGGCCGCTCCGCATCCACGATTGGATGGGAGGCTCCCGCTGTGTGACGCTTCTCCTCTTCTGACAGTTCTTAAATAACAGAGGGCGGGAGACCCCGCCCCCCTCTGACGCAGGGCGGGTGACCCCGCCCCCCTCTGATGCACGGGACTTCCCTGTGGCATTCCCCGTGATGTCAGAGGGGGGCGTGGTCACCCGCCCTGCGTCAGAGGGGGCGGGGTCACCCGCCCTCCGTTATTTAAGAACTGTCAGGAGAGGAGAAGCGTCACACAGCGGGAGCCTCCCATCCAATCGTGGATGCGGAGCGGCCCGAGGAAAGAAGATGAAGTGAAGACGGCGCCGCTGAGGAAGATGCCGGACGAGAAGACCGGATGAAGAACCAGAAGAACAAGAAGAACAAGAAGATGGAGGAAGAAACCGAAGGAAGATAGATGAAAGAAGAAAGAAGAAGCATTTAAATAAAGGAATTGTCAAAAACTGTCTCTTGTCATTTTTAACATTTTTGACATTTTTTTGGTGAAATGGTAGGGGTACTTTTGTATCCCCTTACCATTTCACACAGGGGGGAGGGCCGGGATCTGGGGGTCCCCTTGTTAAAGGGGGCTTCCAGATTCCGATAAGCCCCCTGCCCGCAGACCCCCACAACCACCGGGCCAGGGTTGTGGGGATGAGGCCCTTGTCCTCATCAACATGGGGACAAGGTGCTTTGGGGGGCTACCCCCAAAGCACCCTCCCCCCATGTTGAGGGCATGTGGCCTGGTACGGTTCAGGAGGGGGGGCGCTCTCTCGTCCCCCCCTCTTTTCCTGCGGCCTGCCAGGTTGCGTGCTCGGATAAGGGTCTGGTATGGATTTTTGGGGGTACCCCACGCCATTTTTTTTTTAAATTTTGGCCGGGGTTCCCCTTAATATCCATACCAGACCTGAAGGGCCTGGTATGGAATTTAGGGGGACCCCCACGTCATTTTTTTAAAAATTTTGGTTCGGGGTTCCCCTTTGGGGAATTCCCATGCAGTTTTTATCAATGAACTTTTATGTGTATTGTCGAGCCGGCAATTCAGTATAGCCGCGAGTAGTTTTAAATAACTTTTTTTCCTTTCAAATGTCATTTTGCTGTCAGACTGTTCTAAACACGGGAAACATGCGCCCCTTTACAGGCATACTATAGACACCCCCCAGGTACGAAATTTAAAGGAATATTACACTTTTATTGTTTCACTCAAAGCATTATTAAAATCACTGCTCCCGAAAAAACGGCCGTTTAAAAAAAAAAAAATGGCATTGATCCATGTCCCCTGGGGCAGAACCCGGGTCTCCAAATGCTTTTTATGGCAAAGAACTTGCATATAAGCCTTCAGTGAGAACTTTGGATTTTGCAGGTTTGAGCCCCACTGACTTCCACTATTCCAGCATATGTGATCTGACAGGCATTATTGCCGCAATAGCGGTGCTTTCCATTTGCATTAGCACTGACTTTCTGAGAGTTGAAGTCTTCCTGGCCTTTTTTGAGAGTTATTTTTTGGTACTGCAGGAGAATTTTTTGGCGCTATAGTAAATGACCCCCTATGTGTTTTGAGGCCCTTTTTTATATTATTTATATGCTCACCTACTCGCACGTGCAGGGCCCTAGATGTCCTCCCAATGTATTGCAGGCCACAATCGCATTCAAGCATATAAACAACACCAACTGTGGTGCAAGCGATAAGATCTTTTATTGGATATTGTTTTTTGGTAACTGATGAGTTGAAAACCTTTTGTTTTTTTATAGTGTTTTTAGCATTTTTGCAAGTCGCACATCTGCCACATACATAGAAACCTGATAAAAAATTAAAAAGCTCATTTTCATTAATTCTAGGGGGATTTATAACTCCTGGTGCAAGGTTACCTCTGAGTGAAGGGGCCTTTCGATATATGAATTCAGGAGGACTGTGTAGTAAAGGTCCTAAAATTCTATCGTATTTCAAAATAGGCCAATAAGGGTTGTCAAAATAGGCCAACTCCAATAGGGGTTGTCCTAGTAAATATGACAAAGTGTGAGCAAAGTGGCTGGACAAACTGTATACAGCATCGATTACTCATGGGAGCCATTGTTTATAACATGCGTGTTCCCAAATGAGAAATGTATGGGGTTATCTGGGAAGAATTCCCCTTTGGATTAATAATTGTCTTTGGATTTGAAACTGTTGCATTTTATTTTTGGTGCAATGTGTATGATGTCTTGTGGTGTTTAGTTCTGTTTGTTTGTTAAGAAATTTAATAAAAAGACTTATAAAAAAAAAAAGAAAAGTTGATTGAACATAGGTCTTCATATTTAATAAAAAAGTCTTCACGTTCTTTCCTGAGGAAGCCATATGGCTTAACATGTAGAAAACATGAACGTGAGGAAAACACGAATGTGATTACAGTAAATCATTGTCAATAATAGGATGTTTACGCACACCTATGGCTATGACTGTAATGTATGCATCGGTTTTATGACATTGTTCATTTTATAATAAATTTTGTATATATTTTTACATACATTCTTGAGTAATTTCTGCGTTGTAATGCACCCATAAAATCCCATATCTCCAAAATTTTCTCTCATTTTCCATTCAAGCTTTCCTCATTTTATAAACAATGGCTTGGGGAGCCAGTCTGTATGATGAGGCCACAATTTAGTGCACTCGGAACAAGATTAGAGATTTTGTGGATAAATTCTGGTGGCTTTCACAGACTTTGGATAGAAGTAACAGGTGCGGAAAAATTGGTCTTTGGGTGTCGGTGGTGCCTTCACACCATAACCCTATAGAGGTACTCTTGATGAAAGCAAGAATTGGCCTTGCTGTCAAAAAAATGCACTGATATGCACCTGTCAAACAGGTGCGGAGAAATTGGTCCTCGGGTGTTAATTGTCCCCATGAAACCTACACCAAAAAAAATTATTTCAGATGAAATCAACACCCACAAAGCTTGGCAGCCTAGATAGTCTTTCAGAGATTCATAATCTATAAAGCACTTAATCAGCAGCATCGGCATCAGGGGCTTGATAGCTGCTGCTAATCCAGGACTGATTCATTTTGATAGATCAGCCAGTCCACAGAGTCTTTGGACAGACGCGCTCTCTTACTGTCACAAAACCTCCGGCAGCGCTGAATGCCCATTCAGAAAGCGCGCTGAATGCAGGGCAGCCCAGCAGCTTAATTGCATACTGGGCAAGTTCTGGCCAGTTGTCTATTCTCATGACCCCGTAACCCACTGGATCGTCAATTGGAAAGCTCTCCATGTCTGTTTTCGCCCCTTAATAATCCCCCCACCATATGATGCAGACGCTGCCAATGGGATGTGGAAGCTGACGGCCCTGAGGACTAAAAAAATGTTTAAATGCATCACTGAGGTGGCCCCCTTCTCCCCCGCACCTCTCTTGATCAACAGAAGCCTCAAAACTATGTTTTCCACCAGACTGTAACCTACCAGAGTCGGGAAAGGCGTTACATAAACTCCTCTTCATGGTGTCCTCAAGAGATTTCATCTTCTGCTCCCTCTGTGGGGACGGGAGGATTTCCGAGACTTCCCCTTGTAACTGTGGTGAAGGAGGGTTGCCAACCAATAGTGATCCTTCTCCTTGATGTCACCTATTTTCGGGTCTATTCGCAGGCTTTGAAGAATGATGCAGCCCATGCACTGCAAGTCTGCGGAGACATGAGAAGCAAACTACTCAGAGTCACTAAGGATTATAGTATCTGGAACTGCTTCCTCCCAGACACATTCTACTCCCAAGGGTTCTGGGATGGAAAATCATCTGTTAAGGGTTGATGTATGTCTTCCCCTGCTTCAATGCCTCCAAAACTGCCAGAATCCTCCTTCTCCTCCCTCTCTCGTGTGTTCTGTGGCATGGCAAGAATGGTGTCTGCATAAAGTGGGCCTTGAGAAGAAAGGGAGTTCTCTTCTTCCTTCTCGCTGCTCTGCCTCAAATGCCCTGTCCCTAATGCCACGCAGAGTCTCCAGTAGGAACACAACAGGGATTGTGTCACTGATGCATGCATTGTCAAGGCTTACCATCCTTGTGGCCTCCTCAAATGGTGACAGTACAGTGCATGCATCCTTTATCAGCAGCCATTGGCGTGGGGAAAAAGAGCCAAGTTGTCCTGAGCCTGTCTTTGTGCCGTACTGACACAGGTATTTGTTGACGGCCCTCTGCTGCATGTGCAGCTGCTGCAGCATTGCCAAAGTCGAGTTCCACCTGGTGGGCATGTCACAAATCAGGCGGTTTACAGGCAGTTGGAATGTCACAATTTCAGCCAACTGAGCACTGACTGTGTATGACCGCCTGAAATGGATACAGACTCTTCTGTCCTTCTTTAGCAGATCTTTCAACCCTGGGTACCTATTTAACTGCTTCAGCCCCGGAAGATTTTACCCCCTTCCTGACCAGAGCGTTTTTTTGCGATTCGGCACTGTGTCGCTTTAACTGACAATTGCGTGGTCGTGCGACGTGTCTCCCAAACAAAATCGACGTCCTTTTTTCCCCACAAATAGAGCTTTCTTTTGGTGGTATTTGATCGCCTCTGCGATTTTTATTTTTTGCGCTATAAACAAAATAAGAGCGACAATTTTGAAAAAAGCGCATTATTTTTTACATTTTGCTATAATAAATATCCCCCAAAAATATATAAAAAAACATTTTTTTTCCTCACTTTAGGCCGAGCGTATTCTTCTACACATTTTTGGTAAAAAAAAAAATTGCAATAAGCGTTTATTGATTGTTTTGCGCAAAAGTTATAGCGTTTACAAAATAGGGGATAGTTTTATGGCATTTTTATTAATTTTTTTTTGTTACTAGTAATGGCGGCGATCTGCGATTTTTATTGTGACTGCAACATTATGGCAGACACATCGGACATTTTTGACACATTTTTGGGACCATTGTCATTTATACAGCAATCAGTGCTATAAAAATGCACTGATTCCTGTGTAAATGACACTGGTAACGAAGGGGTTAACCACTAGGGGGCGGGGAGGGGTTAAGTATGTCCTAGGGGAGTGATTACTAACTGTAGGGGGATGGGCTAGCAGTGTCATTCGTCTGATCACTGCTCCCAATGACAGGGAGCTGTGATCAGTGACACTTGTCACTAGGCAGAACGGGGAGATGCTGTTTACATCAGCATCTCCCCGTTCGTTCTCTTTGTGAGGCGATTGCGGGTATCCCCGTGGCGATTGAGTCCACGGGACCCGCGACCCGACTCATGGAGCTCCCGGCCGGCGCACGTGCGCGCCACAGGAAGGCGCGCACACAATGGCACGGCGGAGAATTCAAATGGATGTACCTGTAAGTCCATTTGCCCAGCCGTGCCATTCTGCTGACGTACATTGGCGTGCGCCGGTCAGGAAGGGGTTAAGAAACTCCTGCACCACCAAATTGAGGACGTGTGCCAGGCATGGCACATGTGTCAACTTTCCCTGTCTAAGGGCGGACAGGAGGTTTGTACCATTATCGCATCCTATCAATTGTATCAATCGTAAAAACATATGACAATAGATGCCACTGCCGACCTGGTATCAGACAGTGGCCTGACATCTAGCATCTCCTCCCCATGCATTTCGTCTAGGCTTTTAACATACAAATCCAATAAATACTACACTATGCAGACTTCATCTGGCTCCCGGTGAGCTTTATTTACTACAGCTACATCTGGATGGTGCGAGTTGCTGAACAGCCTTCCCTACAATAGATGGTGGATCTTCACTGAGTGCGTGATTGCTGCTGTAATGGCAGCCAGCTTTTCTGGTGAGTGTTCATTTCACAGGGGTGTTGTAGATGATTCTGGATCACTGTACTGGATCACCTCTTCACTTTTCAAGTCACCACCAATTTTTTTTGCACATCTTTGCACTAAACTTTGTGCTTTCATCAATAAGTTTAAATTGCTGATCCTATCATGGGACTGTGCATTTAAATCAATCTATATTTTTCACTATATAGTTTTTTATTGTTGATTTTCATTCAAGATTTCATTTATATATATTTATTTTCACTTTAGTATTTTTTTTTTTTATTTGAGCACTTTTTGGGCTTTACTTCAATGTTCTGCTCAAACACAGTATTCACATTTCATTGCTGTTTATTTACTTTTGGTGCTACACACTTTCTTAAACTTATTTATAAGTTTGGTATATTATTTACCTGTGTCAGCTGCCGTCCCACCACATCGCAGAAAAGGAGGGCATTTGGGACTTTAAATGAAGCACATATGTAGTGTTCCTCCATCCCTGGTTCAGGTAAATAAAGAAGGACATTTGGGACTTTAAATGAGGCTCTTGTCATTGTGGGGGTACATTAGTAGAAAACATGTTTAATAACATGGAAGATGTATAAAATACATATCAATGGTACAGAACAAGTAAAAAATATTTTGATCATAAAAATACATATACACATATAACATGGACATCAAGGATACATGATATATATCAACTTGGCAACACATGATAATGTATAAAAAATTGCTGAGTAATTCCCATGAATTCATATATATACATGTCATTGAGGCGGCACATTGCCGCCTCAATGACATGATATACATGATATATAGTAATATGAACATAATTGCTTAGTAGACAAAAGACTGGATTGATTGCTCATACAGGCATGTATCTGCATCCTATATGTCCGACGCGTTTCGTGTGTGAACACTCATCAGGGGCGGATGCTCAAGGATATCTATAAAGAATGAAATATAATTAATCTAGTATAGCACTGAACATAGCAGGAGAAGGCGAATTTGCCAGTCCTGAATACTTACATGTAATGAGTTAGCAATGGGATATGGTGAATGTGGGGCCAGGGCCAGGAGGGTTGTCTGTCCCGGGAGCTGAGGTAATATGGAGCCACGTGCCAATGGGGCGCACACACAGAGCCCCCATATTCAATAGGGATGAAGGCTTTTTGACTGAGTTGGCAGTGTTCCCCTGCCGTTCGTGTGGGAGTTTCAAAACCCTGGGTGACTATGTACCATATCTGGGGCTTTTTTTGCTCGGGACATAACAAACTATGTCCATGAGATTATGCGGCACCTGTTACATTATATCACTAGTTAGGTGGGGAGTTGTGGTTGTCCCACACTTTGGGCCTTATGATGTCTTATGCCCAGGAGCTGTGATGCGCTCTGTGTGTCTTCCATTTCCCCCTTCCTTCCGCCCTGCCCGGGGAGGGGGGGTATGGGGGGCTGGGCAAGTACCCACAATGCATCAGTGCCACGCACTGAGTTCAACGTGTGACGTCATCTGGTGTCATGACATAGAGCACGAGTAGCTCCATCGCAGATGACATAGCTGGAGAAGGTGGGTTTCTGCCTGGGTCGTAGTCCCTCCCTGCACATGCCGAGCCAGCGTGATGCTGGTAGGAGTCGGCGTGCGTGCATGTAGGGCGTGTATATGACGCCTCCCCGGACACAGCTGCCTTTGCCACACTTTGGAAGACGCCATATCCTACAGAAGCACTTTGCTCTTTTTGTACACAGTTAAGGTAATCACTACGTCATCCTGTGCACAATATTTCTTTACCAACACTATGCAACTCACCATATTTATTAATTATAGACTTTTTGGTAGTTACCACTCATTCATCACTCTGATTTACTATGAAGATTGGCAAACTGTGTTCTGGGGGGCTCTGTGTGTGCGCCCCATTGCCACGCGGCTCCATATTACCTCAGCTCCCGGGACAGACAACCCTTCTGGCCCATCGCTAACTCAGGGGGAGGCACAGTGGTGTAGTGGGTAGCACTCTTGCCTAGCGGTAAAAAGGGTCGCTGGTTTGATTCCCAACCATAACACTACCTGCCTGGAGTTTGCATGTTCTCCCTGTGCCTGCGTGGGTTTCCTCCGGTACTCCGGTTTCCTCCCACCCTCCAAAGACATGCTGGTAGGTTAATTGGCTTCTGTTCAAAATTGGCCCTAGTATATGAATGGGGACCTTGGATTGAGAGTAGGGACTGATGTGAATGTGCGATGTACAGGATTAGTAGACACGCACCCACACTCACTCAGGTTGAACTGGATGGACTGGTGTCTTTATTCAACCTTACTAACTATGTAACTCATTACATGTGCTATACTAGATTAATTATATTTCATTCTTTATAGATATCCTTGAGCATCCGCCCCTGATGAGTGTTCACACACGAAACACGTCTGACATAAAGGATGCAGATACATGCCTGTATGAACAATCAATCCAGTCTATTGTCTACTAAGCAATCATGTTCATATTACTTTATATCATGTTACTTATATTGCAATGTGCCGCCTCAATGACATGTACAGTTTATATATATAAATTCATAGGAATTACTCATCAATTTTTTATACATTATCATGTGTTGCCAAGTTGATATACATCATGTATCCTTGATGTTCATGTTATACGTGTATGTATGTGTATTTTTATGATCAAAATATTTTTTACTTGTTCTGTACCATTGATATGTATTTTATACATCTTCCATGTTATTAAACATGTTTTCTACTAATGTACTCCTACAATGTCAAGAGCCTCATTTAAAGTCCCAAATTTCCTTCTTTATTTACCTGAACCAGGGATGGAGGCACACTACATATGTGCTTCATTTAAAGTCCCAAATCCCCCCCCTTCTTTTCATATTTAATAGGGATGGAGCCAGGGATGGAGGCACACTACATATGTGCTTCATTTAAAGTCCCAAATCCCCCAACTTCTTTTTCATATTTATTAGGGATGGAGGCTTTTTGACTGAGTTGGCAGTGTTCCCCTGCCATTCATGTGGAAGGTTCAAAGCCCTGGTTGGCTATGTACCATATCTGGGGCTTTGTTTGCTCGGGACATAACAAACTATGTCCATGAGATTACGTGGCACCTGTTGCATTACATCACTAGTTAGGTGGGGAGTTGTGGTCCTCCCTTTCCCCCTACCTTCTGCCCTGCCTGGGGCAGGGGGGTAATGAGGGCTGGGCGGGTAGCCACAACGTATCGGAGCCACGCACGACATCATCTGGTGTCATGACGTGGAGCACGAGTATCTCCATCGCAGCCGACATAACTGGGGAAGGTGGGTTTCTGTTGTGGGCGGTGTTCACCTCCTGGGTCATAGCCCCTCCCTGCACATGCCGAGCCAGCGTGACGCTGGTAGGAGTCGGCGTGTGTACGTGTGGGGCGTATATATGTCTCCCCGGACACAGCTGCCTTTGCCACACTTTGGAAGATGCCATATACTACAGAAGCACTTTGCTCTTTTTGTACACAGTTAAGGTAATCACTACGTCATCCTGTACACTATCTTCACAGTATTTCTTCACCAACACTATGCAACTAACTGTATACCATATTTATTTATTATAGACTTTTTGGTAGTTACCACTCATTCATCACTCTGATTTACTATGAAGATTGGCAACCTGTGCTCTGGGGGGCTCTGTGTGTGTGCCCCATTGGCACGCGGCTCTCTGTTACCTCAGCTCCTGGGACAGACAACCCTCCTGGCCCTGGCCCAACATTTACCATATCCCATCGCTAACTCATTAAATGTAAGTATTCAGGACTGTGTCAGAAACCATGAATCAGACAGAGACAGAATTACAGTCAAATCACATATGTTTAATAATAAAAATAAATAGAACAAACATAGTCAAAACATAGCCAAAGTTCAGTACCCAGAACAGATAGTCAGCCAAGCCAGAAAGTCAGGGATCAGTGTAGTGGAACAGCAAGCAGGATCTGGAGCCAGAAGGGATGTCAGCCAAGCAAGTCTTTAACAGGATCGCAACATCTCTGTGATGTTGACCAAGGCGAAGGCAGAGATCCTCTGGGCTGGACGGCTTAAGTAGGCAGGACTGAGGAGCAGGATATCATCAACAGGTGGGTAACTGTGGAGATATAGGAGCTGGCAATTAGTCGACAGCTGAGCAGCCAGCTCAGATAAGGAAGGGCTGAGCCCAGCCTTGACAGTACCCCCTCCTCAATGGAAATATAGACCCTTCGCGCTACTATGATGTATTGGTGAAAAATAATACAATCTTATCTTAACGTGATCAAATCCTAAAGTGCCTGTAGTGCATTAAAGTGCAATCAAATAATTGAACAATAACTGCCTGCAGCAGAACCTCAAGTGTATCACAATCCACTCTCAATGATGATTAAAAGTGATTCCGCGCTACAGTGTATGAGAAAAAATTATTCACTAAATAAAATAAATCAACAAAGTGTCAAACTCATTAAATGGTTGAAAACAGTGTAAGACTGTGTGCGCAATAAAAAATTCATATATTCATAATAAAACCCAGGCAAAATGATTTAGAATGTTATTAGTCTCTTAACCACATTATCCAAAAAAAAAATGTCCACAAGGGGGGCAAAAAATGTAAAGAATGAGTTCCAATATACGATTCGATGGACAAGGAGGAGTTGAAATCCCACAAATTATGCTCACAGAGCGCTCACCTTCATAAATTGTTAAAACCGCATAAAATGAATTGAGATCCGTTGCCTGACGTTATTCCAATTTCTACCACCAGGGGGTCCTCCGCGCCATCATATGTGAGATTATAATTATCTGAAGTGTCAGCATATAGCCATAAATACGAATATCATCCGCTATATTAATCTCTACCACCAAGGGGTCCTCTACTTCATCCAATAGATCTCCCAGATATCACTGCACATCAACTTCACATCAAGTTACGAATAAACTTCCGATAATAGTTGGCAAAGCTCAAAAAACACTGCAGAGGACATAAACCCACGGGTCGGGGCCACTGTAGGACTGCTGAAAGTTTAATTTAATTAATTTATCTAATTCTCACTTTACTGTGTGAGACAGTAAAGATGAAGGCTGTTTACCTGTTTTTGAAATGTCCCCCAGATATAAAAGCATGGATTGAATAACAGACACATGGAATTTGTTTATATGCTCATCTGCATCTGGTGTGCCATTCGTTTGATGTCCTACAAAATCAGCTATATTTAGCTTTTTATCGTTGAGAGCTTTCCTCTTAATGTTACATAATTGATGACTCAATTAATTCTGTATTGATTTTTTTATATATCCTTCCATTCTTTGCCCACTATAGCCATAGTAGCTGTCTTTTTCTGGGGGGCGCCCTCTCTCGTGAGAATAACTTTTTTCTATATGTTGTTTTTGGCTATGGCATTAGCCTCATAACTCTAGAGGAGTGGCGAGGGAAGGAAGATTATTACTATTTAGGTAGCATGTGGTGTTAGGTTGGTCTCCGCTTTCTTTTTTGTTTTTCTGCTGAAAGTTTCTCTGGGTCCATCGAAAAACCAGCAGTGAAAATGACATAGCCCAGGAATTTAACCTGTTCACAATAGAATTCGCAATGCTCCAATTTACAATAGAGATTGTTCTCTCTTAGTTTCTGAAGAACACGACAGACATCTGTGTGGTGGCTCTCCAGGGACTTGGAAAATATGAGGATATCGTCGAGATAAACCACCATACATAACTGCAACAAATCTTGGAGGACATTGTTAATAAATTCATGGAAAACGACCGGGGCGTTACAAAGGCCAAAAGGCATAACGAGGTACTCATAATGGCCTGTTCTGGTATTAAACGCAGTTTTCCACTCATCGCCCGCCTTAATCCTCATGAGATTGTATTCCCCCTCTCAAATCAAGCTTTGTGAAAACCGTTGCTCCCTTGAGGCGGTGAAATAACTCCGTAATCAACTGAATCGGATAGGCATTCTTAATCGTGAAACGATTGAGACCCCTATAATCAATACAAGGTCTCAGTTCCCCACTCTTCTTCTTCACAAAGAAGAAACCAGCACCAGCAGGAGACAAGAATTTGCAGATGAAACCTCGAGAAAGTGCGTCTGCAACATACGCCTCCATAGCTTTATCCTCCAAGACTGACAAAGGGTAAACCCGGCCACGAGGGGGTATGGCACCAGGTTGAAGGTCAATTGCACAATCATACGACCGGTGTGGAGGCAAACTCCCGGCTTGACCTTTATCAAAGACATCGCTAAAATTGCGGTACTCCTCCGACAGGGAGGAGAGTGAAAAGGTGCACAGGACCTTGGCTACCTTCTGCAAGCATGTCTTACTGCATTGTGGCGACCAGAAGGGAACCTCAGCATGGAGCCAATCAAAAGAGGGGTTGTGCCTCTGTAACCAAGGATAACCAATAACCAGCGGAAACATAGGTGAGGAAATAACTTGGAATTGAATTATCTCATGGTGAAGAGCCCCTACGGCCATGGACAACAGAACAGTCTCATAAGTAACATGGGCAGGCTGTAGAGGTCTCCCATCAAGAGCCTCAATGGCAAGTGGAGTGTCACGCAGCTTCAGCGGAATCGAGTGCTTCGATACAAAGGCAGCATCAATAAAAAGGCCTGCAGCCCCAGAGTCAATTAGAGCCTGTATCTCGACAGACGACTCAGCCCAAGAAAGGGTGATTGAAACCAGGGGGTTATCCTTCTGGATAACTGGGGATGAAACAACGCCACCTAAGGTCTGTCCATGATAGGACCTTAAGGTACGGGCTGGACGGATAGGACAAGACTTCAAAAAGTGACCTACCTGGCCACAATAAAGGCACAATCTCTCCCTCCTCCTAAAGGCTCTCTCATCCGCAGAGAGATGCGTGAAACCCAAGTGCATGGGTTCACCTTTACTGACTGACTCGGTACCAGGAGGCATGGGACGTGAGGGAGGCAAGGGTGGGACTGCAAAACTCGAAGACAAATGTACAGGAGGCTTCGGCAAGCACTTCTTTAAAAGAAAGTCTTTCTCTGAATCTGGAGTCAATGAGGATGGCAAACATGATCAACTTCTCCAGCTCAGTGGGTATATCTCGGGCTGCTATCTCATCCTTGATGTTATCCGAGAGACCATGAGAAAAAGCAGCCATGAGGGCCTCATTGTTCCATGCAACTTCTGCTGCTAGAGTATGGAATTCAATGGCGTAATCGGCAACAGTTCTTGTACTCTGTTTGATGGACATAAGGCACTTGGCAGCAGAAACGGAGCGTGCGGGGACATCAAATACCCTTTTAAACGAAGCCACAAACTCAGGGTAACTCAAGACAACAGGTTTTTGCGTCTCCCATAGAGGGTTTGCCCAGGCCAGGGCTCTCTCAGAAAGCAAAGATATCACAAAACCTACTTTGCTTCTGTCCGTGGGAAATGCCTGGGGCAACATCTCAAAGTATATCTCAACCTGTTTGAGAAACCCTCTGCACTGGACTGGATCGCCCCCAAATTAATGGGGAAGCGGGGCGGAACCAGACATACCTCTTATAGAGGTAATACTCGAGGTGGGTGCCTGCACAGAGACTGGAGCAGCAGCAAAGACGGCCTGCAACACAGGTTGTACCAGAGCAGTGGGAGATTCCAGGTGAGCCGTGCGGTAATCCTGCTCATCCAATCTGGAAAAAATTTTACCACCTCACCTACTGTCAGAAACCATGAATCAGACCGAGACAGAAGTACAGTCAAATCACACTTGTTTAATAATAAAAGTAAATAGAACAAACGTAGTCAAAACATAGCCAAAGTTAGGTAACTGGAACAGATATTCAGCCAAGCCAGAAAGTCAGGGATCAATGTAGTGGAACAGCAAGCAGGATCTGGAGCCAGAAGGGATGTCAGCCAAGCAAGTCTTTAACAGGGACGCAGGAGATCGTCTCTGTGATGTTGACCAGGGCGAAGGCAGAGATCCTCTGGGCTAGATGGCTTAAGTAGGCAGGACTGACGAGCAGGATATCATCAACAGGTGCATAACTATGGAGAGACAGGAGCTGGCAATTAGCCGACAGCTGAGCGGCCAGCTCAGAGAGGGAAGGGCTGAGCCCAGCCCTGACAGACTGGCAAATTCGCCTTCTGCTGCTACTGTATGTTCAGTGCTATACTAGATTAATTATATTTAATTCTTTATAGATATTCTTGAGCATCCGCCCCTGATGAGTGTTCACTAGGGGTGAGCTTCAAGTTCGAGTCGAACCCATGTTCATCTCGAACATCGCATGTTCAACAGTTCGTCGAATTTCAAACGTTATGGGCCATTCACGCCAAATTCAAGTGGTTTGTCACGGCCAATAATTCACTGCGGCATCGCAGTGCATTGCTGGCTGATGATTGGCCAAGCATGCACTATGACCCGTATGCTTGGCCAATCACAGCGCCGTCTGTACAGAGAGCCGTAATTGGCCAAAGCCAGGGTGGCTTTGGCCAATTATGGCCAGGAGGTTTAGTACACACCCCACATTATATAAGGCCGCCTGCGTGGCAGCCTCGTGTTGCGGCGGCGGCAACAGAGAGATAGACAGAGAGACAGTGTCATTTGATTTAAGTTAGATAGAGTAGGCAGGCGAATCAGTTAGCTGCACTTACAGTGGTTTGTGTATATATATGCATCCTAGGTGTTGTACATATATATATATATACACTGTATTCAGTTTAGCTAGATCCGTTCCTGTTATCCTATTCCTACTGACAGGCAGGCAGGTGTTTTTACAGTATTTACAGCTACCTGAAGAAAATTGGTGGTGTTCTTCTGATCCTATTAGTCCTATTAACTACAGTATTTACAGTTAGTGTAGTACGTCCTCTGCACAGTGTGCACCTAAAGCTGCCTGAAGAAAATTGGTGGTGTTCTTCTGATCCTATTAGTACCGCAGGCAGCTGCAAGATTTACAGTTAGTGCAGTGCGTCCTCTGTACAGTGTGCACCTAAAGCTACCTGAAGAAAATTGGTGGTGTTCTTCTGATCCTATTACTACCGCAGGCAGCTGCAGTATTTACAGCTACCTGAAGAAAATTGGTGGTGTTCTTCTGATCCTATTAGTCCTATTAGCTACAGTATTTACAGTTAGTGTAGTACGTCCTCTGCACAGTACGCACCTAAAGCTACCTGAAGAAAATTGGTGGTGTTCTTCTGATCCTATTAGTACCGCAGGCAGCTGCAGTATTTACAGTTAGTGTAGTGTGTCCTCTGCACAGTGTGCACCTAAAGCTACATGAAGAAAATTGGTGGTGTTCTTCTGATCCTATTAGTACCGCAGGCAGCTGCAGTATTTACAGTTAGTGTAGTGCGTCCTCTGCACAGTGTGCACCAAAAGCTACCTGAAGAAAATTGGTGGTGTTCTTCTGATCCTATTAGTACCGCAGGCAGCTGCAGTATTTACAGCTACCTGAAGAAAATTGGTGGTGTTCTTCTGATCCTATTAGTCCTATTAGCTACAGTATTTACAGTTAGTGTAGTACGTCCTCTGCACAGTGTGCACCTAAAGCTACCTGAAGAAAATTAGTGGTGTTCTTCTGATCCTATTAGTACCGCAGGCAGCTGCTGTATTTACAGTTAGTGTATGCGTCCTCTGCACAGTGAGCACCTAAAGCTACCTGAAGAAAATTGATGGTGTTCTTCTGATCCTATTAGTATCACAGGCAGGCAGCTGCAGTATTTACAGTTCGTGTACTGTGTCCTCTGCACAGTGTGCACCTAAAGCTACCTGAAGACAATTGCTGTTGTTCTGATCCTATTAAAACCACAAGCAGGCAGCTGCAGTATTTACAGTTAGTGTACTGCATCCTCTGCACAGTGTGCACTTAAAGCTACCTGAAGACAACTGCTGTTGTTCTTCTGATCCTATTAGTACCACAGACAGGCAGCTGCAGTATTTACAGTTAGTGTACTGTGTCCTCTGCACAGTGTGCACCTAAAGCTTCCTAAAGACAATTGCTGTTGTTCTGATCCTATTAATATCACAGGCAGGCAGCTACAGTATTTACAGTTAGTGTACTGTGTCCTCTGCACAGTGTGCACCTAAAGCTACCTGAAGAAAATTGGTGGTGTTTTTCTGATCCTATTAGTACCACAGGCAGGCAGCTGCAGTATTTACAGTTAGTGTACTGCATCCGCTGCACAGTGTGCACCTAAAGCTACCTGAAGACAATTGGTGGTGTTCTTCTGCTCCTATTAGTACCGCAGGCAGCTGCAGTATTTACAGTTAGTGTACTGCGTCCTCTGCACAGTGTGCACCTAAAGCTACCTGAAGACAATTGCTGTTGTTCTGATCCTATTAATACCACAGGCAGGCAGCTGCAGTATTTACAGTTAGTGTACCGTGTCCTCTGCACAGTGTGCACCTAAAGCTACCTGAAGACAATTGCTGGCGTTCTCATACTAATAATACTACGGGCAGGCAGTTGATTCTGCTAGCTGCAGTATTAGTATATATATACATACATCCCAGCTTTGTGCAGATACATCTCACTGCAGGCCATTAGTATGTCTGGAAGGCCAACAAGGAGAGGCAGTCACAAGCCAATAAAAGAGGGCAAGCAGGCTCTGTGTCTAGAGGCAACAGTGCTGGTCGTGGAGACGGTGCATCCTCATCAGCACGTGGCTGTGGGACACGCTTTTCCTATTTTTTGGCAGCTGGCCGTGTTGAGCCATGTGGAAGACTTGGTAGAGGGGATGACCAAGCCGTCCTCATCCTCCTCATCCTCTCTCACCCAGGCTCAGGGTACTTTGTCTGGCAAAGCAGCTGCCAACGTGGCCTCTTCCCTCGGTTCAATGGCATCAGTCACTCCTTCCCTAGTCCCACCATGTCTTCCTGAGTAATCCCCCGAAACTGTTTGACCACAGTGTTTGGTACATGCTCCAGGAGGATGCCCAGCATTTTGAAGGCTCCGATGATGGTACCCAGCTAGAGGAAGGCAGTAACGTGAGCCCAGAGAGAGAGGGTGCCCAAGAAGGACAGCAATCTGGCAGTCATGTTCCCCCAGCTGCAGCATAATGCCAGCTTTGCTCCAGTGATGAGGAGGGAGGGGATGATGAGGTCACTGACTCAATGTGGGTGCCTGATAGGAAAGAGGAGGAGGAGGCGGCACATCTCCAATGACGCAGGATGCCCTCCAGGGACCAGCTTAAGGGCAGCACACCGACTGCATCACACAGTAGAGCTCCGCATGTGCAGGGCGCTGCTGTCTCTGCACGTTATTCCAAAAGTTCTTTGATGTGGGCCTTTTTTTAGACGAATGCATCAGATCCCACTGCTGCTATTTGCAACATATGTCTCAAGCGTATCTCGCGTGGCCAAAACATCACCCGCTTTACCAGACATATGTCGACCTGCCATGCAGTTCATTGGCAAGCGTACCTAAAAGACCCACACCAAAGAACAAAGCGGACCTCTCCTTGCTCCTCATCAGCTGGGATCTCCAACCCTGCTATACCTTCAGTCCTCTCTGAAACCTGCACTGAGAGGAATGAACGTGTAGAATTAGGTGTGTCACAGCCAAGTACTTGTGGGCAATCTGCTAACGGTACACCGACGTCAGACTGTACCAGGCAAATTTTCCTGCCCCAGCTGCTGCACCGCCGAAAGAAGTTCGCTCCCAGTCATCCACATGCCCAGCAGTTGAATGCTAGCTTGGCTAAATTGCTAGCACTTCAACTGCTGCCTTTTCAGTTGGTAGACTCTGCCCCCTTCCGTGAGTTTGTGGAATGTGCGGTTCCTCAGTGGCAGGTTCCCAAACGCCACTTTTTCTCACGGAAGGCGATTCTGGCTCTCTACCAGCATGTGGAAGGCAATGTCTTGGCCTCGCTGGAGAGGGCAGTCAGCGGTAAGGTGCATATTACCGCTGACTCATCTCTCTCCTCCACCCCCTCCTCTTCTTCTTCTTCCTCCATGGCCTCTTCCTGTGCTGATTTGTCCTCGGAACCAGCGTGCTCCGTAGGTGTTCAATCAAGGGGCTACGCAAGCATGCAGGCAAAGAGATGCCATGCGGTGCTTGAGCTGGTGTGCTTGGGGGACAGGAGCCACACTGGGGCAGAGATTCTGTCAGCTCTGCAGGGGCAGGTTCAGAGGTGGTTGACGCCACGCCAGCTTAAGCCAGATATGGTGGTTTGCGACAATGGCACCAACCTCCTCTCCGCCCTCCGACAGGGGTAACTGACCCATGTGCTCTGTTTGGCTCACGTCCTTAACTTGGTGGTGCAGTGGTTCTTGGGCAGGTACCCGGGCTTACAGGATGTCCTGAGGAAGGCCAGGAAAGTCTGTGTGCATTTCCGCAGGTCATATAATGCCAGCGCTCGGCTGGCTGACCTCTAAAAGGAATTTAACCTGCCCAAGAACCACCTAATCTGTGAAATGCCCACCAGGTGGAACTCAATGTTGGCCATGCTGCAGCAGCTGGGCCATCAATGAGTACCTATGCGACATGGCACCAGGACAGGGTCAGGGGACCTAGTTTTTTTTTCCCCACGCCAGTGGTCTATGATCAGGGATGCATGCACTGTCCTGTCACCATTTGAGGAGGTCACAAGGATGGTGAGCAGTGACAGTGCATGCATCAGTGACACTGTCCCTCTTGTCCACCTGTTGGAACACATGCTGTATGGAATAATGGACAGGGCACTTGAGGCAGAACAGAGGCTGATGCTGATGTAACCGATTGATTTTTTTTTATGTGAGATCCCTTCAAGACTGCCTATGCTGATGCTGAGTGACTATCCTGTTATGCTGAGTCACAATCCTCTTTCTCCTCAATTTTCATGCTGATAGCTCGTAAGAACATTTTTGGTTCTGGGCACCACCACCAGTGGCCAAGGCCCAATTTTTCTGCCCCTGTTTAACAGGGGCGTGTAATTACAATTTTTGATGCAATACTTTGCAGCAGGGCTCATTCCTGCGCTCCAACTATAGTATATGTGAGGAGTTGCAGTGTTGTGGCACCAACACCAGTGCCCAAGGCACAATTTTTCAGCCCCTGTTTAACAGGGGCGTGTAATTACAATTTTTGATGCAATACTTTGCAACAGGGCTCATTCCTGTGCTCCAACTAGAGTATCTGTGAGGGGCTGCAGTGTTGTGGCACCAGCACCAGTGCCCAAGGCCCAATTTTTCAGCGTGTTTAACAGGGGCGTATAATTACAATTTTTAATGCAATACTTTGCAGCTGGGCTCATTCCTGCGCTCCAACTAGAGTATCTGTGAGGGGTTGCAGTGTTGTGGCACCAGTGCCTAAGGCCCAATTTTTCTGCCCCTGTTTAACAGGGGCATGTAATTACAATTCTTGATCTAATATTTCACAGCAGGGCCCATTCCTACGCCCACCAAGAGTAATTGTGAGGGCTTACAGTGTTGTGGCAACACCACCACCACCAAAGGCCCAATTTTTCTGCCACTGTTCAACAGTTGCATGTAATTACAATTTTTGATATAATATTTCACAGCAGGGCCGTTCCAGCGCCCACCAAGAGTAACTGCGAGGACTTACAGTGTTGTGGCACCAGCACCACCACCACCACCAAAGGCCCAATTTTTCTACCACTGTTCAACAATGGCATGTAATTACAATTCTTGATCTAATATTTCACAGCAGGGCCCGTTCCTGCGCCCACCAAGAGTAACTGTGGGGGCTTACAGTGTTGTGGCAACACCAACACCTAAGGCCCCAATTTCTGCAGAGTATATAGGGCAGGCCCCTACTTTCAAACATCCTACTTACAAACCACTCCTACTTCCAAACGGAAGGAGACAACAGGAAGTGGAATGAAATCTACTCCTAGGAAGGGAATATCTCTTCTGTAAGAGTTAATATGGTAAAAAAGTGTCTCCTCTTCACTGATGCTTTATCACCAATCCTTGTTTCACTAAAACCCCCAAATTTTCAAAAAACATTTGTCTTTGGGACAGAAAGTGAGGTGAAATCTTCTGAAGAGGTGCACAGACAGCAAATCAAATGTTACAGGGGTGATAACCCTTCCCTATGTTTTCCAAAAGGTTAAAAATAGATTTTTTGGCTGGAGCTATACTTTAAAAATGTACCAGTTCAAAATTTCAAACAGATTCTACTTAACAACAAACCTACAGTCCCTGTCTTGTTTGCACCGCCTGTATACTGCTGTTCAGAGTATATAGGGCCGGGGGGCCCTACGCCTTTCCTTTTTTTTTAATTTGGGTGCGGGGTTCCCCTTAATATCCATACATGACCCAAAGGGCCTGGTAATGGACTGGGGGGTGGGGGGTACCCATGCCGTTTGTCTCACTGATTTTCATCCATATTGCCGGGACCCGACATTACATTAAAGCCGCAAGCAATTTTAAATGACTTTTATACCTTTAAAAATGTCATTTTGTGCAGGGACTGTTCTAAGCACGGGAACCACACGTCACTTTACAGGCATACTATAGACACCCCCCAGGTACAATATTTAAAGGAATATTTCACTTTTATTTTTTCACTTTAAGCATCATTAAAATCACTGCTCCCGAAAAAACGGCCATTTTTAAAACTTTTTTTTGCATTGATACATGTCCCCTGTAGCAGGACCCGGGTCCCCAAACCCTTTTGATTTCGAACGTTCGAGTCCCATAGACTTTAATGGGGTTCTAAAGTTCGCGCAAACTTTTGGTCCGTTCGCAGGTTCTGGTGCGAACTGAACCGGGGGGTGTTCGGCTCATCCCTAGTGTTCACACACAAAAAGCGGCGGGCATATAGGATGCAGATACATGCCCGTATGAGCAATCAATCCAGTCTATTGTCTACTAAGCAATCATGTTCGTATTACTTTATATCATGTTACTTATATTGCAATGTGCCACCTCAATGACATGTATATATATATGAATTCATAGGAATTACTCATCAATTTTTTATACATTATCATGTGTTGCCAAGTTGATATATATCATGTGTCCTTGATGTCCATGTTATGTGTGTAGATGTATGCATATTTTTATGATCAAAATATTCTTAACTTGTTCTGTACCATTGATATGTATTTTATACATCTTCCATGTTATTAAACATCTTTTCTACTAATGTACCCCCACAATGTCAAGAGCCTCATTTAAAGTCCCAAATGTCTTTCTTTATTCCCCACAGCACAGAGATACACCTTTTTTATTTCTGTGAACTAAATATATTGTCCCTGACCATGTTTGCTGGACCACTTGTCAGCAGTAACGTGGACCTTGCGGCTGACTGCCTTGCCCAATGATGCCACAACATTACTTCCACATGATGGTAGAAAGCTGAAATGGCCTTACCTGAAAAGAAATAGTGTCTGGGAGCCTGCCATTGTGGCACAGCACATTCTGCAAATTCATAGAAGGGGGCAGAATCCACCATACAGAAAGGCAGGAGTTGTAAAGCCAGCAGTTTTGACAAGCTTGAATTTAGACACTGGGCATGTGGGTGACAGTGATTTTATTTCCGCTGCAGCAGATGGGGCAGAGAAATTTGCCTGTTATAATATACAGCTGATGGTGTCCTACTGGCAGACGTGCTGCCAGGACCTGGGACACCCTGCGCTATACCATCATCCCTGTCAGTGGAGGCTGCTGAGTGGTCACGAGGTATAGCAGGGGTAGGCTAGAAAGGTAAGGAGTGAGAAGGAGCAGAAGTGGTCCTGTGGGCCCGGTATATATATGACATCTTTCTCCTATGGGATGGGGATGAGGCTGATCTCTCCAAATTTACATGTTCACTTAATCTGAACAATAGGAGGTATACATCTTAACTATCAGGCGAGCCATAAGGAAATACATTTTTTGGATCTTAAGATTTCTGTCGGGGGGGTGTGTTTCTCGCTTCAACTTTTTTCAAGTCTACTGACAGGAATTCTTACATCCCCACAGATAGTTGCCACCATGCTCTTTGGTTTAGGTCGGTTCCTAAAAGTCAGTACATGAGGCTGAAATACAACTGTACAGAACAGGAAGTGTTTCTAAGACAAGCAGAGACCCTTACACTGAGATTCTTAGAGAAGGGTTACTCTATGAAATCTTTGTCTGATACTCTTGACCAGGTTAAACAGATAGATAGGACAGACCTTCTGATGGAGAGGCTGTCGAATAGAGAGAGACATAAAACCTTTAAGAATCCTTTCATTACTAACTATTTCATTCAACATCAAAACATCAAGCACATAGTATTGGCACATCCTGGGGAATGATAGAATATTAAATACTATTCTGCCAGCTAAACCCCAAGTAGTATTTAGGGGCGCTCCCTCTTTGAAAGATAAACTGGTCCCTAATATTCTTAACCCTCCTGTCATCAGACCTAGTTTCTTCACTGAACTTACGGGATATTATCAGTGCAGAAAATGTCAAGTTTGCTCCCTTAATGGGTGCAAAACTAGGAGAAAGACTAGGTTTACTTCGAGTTGTACCTCTAAGAAACATAAAATAGAGCCCTTCAATACATGCTCTACCCTGGGAGTAGCCTACATGCTGCAGTGACCTTGTGGACTACAGTATGTGTGCAGGACTAAACGTCCCCTCCAGGTACGTTTGAATGAGCATATTAATAACATTCAGAAGGGATTTAGGAAACACTCTGTACCTAAACACTATCTAACAGTACATAATAGAGATCATACCAATACCATTTTTTTAGGGATTGACAAATACAGTCCCCATTGGAGGGGAGGTCCTCTTGTCAGAAGCATTTCAAAATTAGAGATGTCTTGGGTCCATAAGATTAAATATTATACCCCCTATGGCTTGAACATCGATGTAGACGTCAATGCCTTTATAGATAATTCCTAAGGTGATTTTGTCTCGTTTCTTGATTTGGGATGTGTATAACATATATTTTTTGCTTTGTTTTCTGTCAATAATTGATACTATGTAAACTTGGTCTGAGTCTCGGATAGTTCATACTATGGAGTACTAGTGCCCCGGGTTTAACCAATATCTTTCTTTATGGAAGAATAATTGCAATGCGTGGGGTGATGTTGGGGGATTCTATGATATGGCTCCATGTTTGATTCCTGCCAGTCATTATTCTATGACAGACTGGCTGTGGTGGGTCATATAGAGTATGGGTCCCCTATATATTTCATTGTTTTTTAAGAATTTTAATTAATCTTTTATATAGCTATATAACTTTTTATATATAAGATTTTTGTATATATAACATTTTTTTGTATTTTTGTACATTTTTAATTGAACATGTTTTTTAGTAGTATCCAAGAAAATATACCTTTAACAGTTTAGATGAGTGCATATGGTAGCGTCCCCGTTGCGATCATTTCAGTTATGGGTAATTGATTGCCATTTTAGATTTATGTTAGGTCCGTATGTAGGGAATTTTATTAATACCATTATCCTTGTAGTTCTCCCTTGTGGGGACACTCATCCATTTGGATATAAATATACAACTGGTCTGACCAATATTCTACCTGTGATGCTTGCGATGGTGTGACAACTAATGTGTGGCCGCGGTTTCCATCACTGTTTACTATTCTTGCTTTGTTGTACGGTTTTCCATACAACTACTTCAGGCTCAGACCAAGGCTTGAGTAGACATGTAGACCATATATAGCGGTGCGTCAGCACGCCTGTGCCCCAGGACGACGTCAGATTAGTGAAGAAACGCGTCGGAAGGAGCGACGTGCTGACGTCACCGCGCTGTTTTATGTTCCGCTTGCACGGGTGTGTTGTATTGTTATTTGCTGGCCAGCTTTTCTTATGAACTTTTAATCTGTGTATCCCATGCTTGTTAGCACTGATATTTTAATAAAATTACCACCTGGTTTTACCAATGGCGATTGCCTTTGTTTTTATTTCAGAGTGATATGAATACCTACACCGAAGTGATCCCTGTGGCTGGCTGCTGATTGCGGGATATACTCATAGTCTCCAGGAACACTCGGCTTACTGGCTACCGGAGATACTGGAAGGATCAAAGGCCCTGGCTGGGTATTAGCCACAAGCTCTGACAGCTTGTGCAGCTAGTAAGCTTGCAATCTACTGTATGTGGTGGTGGATTCATGTTGTCCTGTAAGAAGTCATGGAAGATTTCATCATCACTTTGTGTCTTCATAAACACTTATTGTTAGAGGACCTATGGACTGTTGAGATATTCGTTATTCACTGTTTTTACATTATAATTTGTATTTATGGGACACTTACTACAAATATTGATTTTTTTTTTTTGCACTCTCACTCACTAATCAGATTCATGTATCAGATTGATTCAGTTTGTACATTATTGTTAAATATCAATTTATGAGCGCAGCTCCCTTTGTTTTGTATCTATATTTGTGTGTATTTCAATTTGGGTTGCAGCTTGTGTAGGGTAGTTTTTAACAGCGCAGTTTTCTTTTTTAACATGTGGGTGGCAGTGACTGTATTTTTTTTTCCGCTGCAGCAGATGGGGCAGAAAAATTTGCCTGCTATAGTGGTGCTAGTGGTGTCCTACTGGCAGACGTGCTACCAGGACCTGGGACACCCTGCGCTATACCATCATCCCTGTCAGTGGAGGCTGCTGAGAGGTCATGAGGTAAGCAGGGGTAGGCTAGAAAGGTGAGGAGTGAGAAGGAGCAGAATTCCTTTTGTGCAGCTTTCAGGAGCTCTTGCCAGGGGACTGAGTGGTGGGAGGTTAAATGCCTTGTCAAGCATGCGGTACCCAAATGACTGGTGTTTTTGCCATGCTTGATGTGCTTGAGGCAAAGTTTGGAAGATGGCTGCCTCTTTGGGGTTGTACCTCACCCTCACTTTCCTCCTCTGCTCTATCCGACACCCAAGTCATGTCAGTGACCTCATAATCATCATCCCCTCCTTCCTCCATATCACTGGAGACAACTTGGCAATACACTGTGGCTGGAGGAATATGACTGCCATTTGTTGTTTACTGGTGTTCTCTCCTCTCATGTTCTCATGTTCCTGCCTTCCTCAACCTCAGAGTCAGAACCAACATCTGAATCGAGTAATGGCTGTGCATCGTCAAGGAGCTAGTGGCAGAATAAGCCACTCTGGCAGCTCCAGGGGACTGCGCACTATTCTCTGCTTGGGTGACGGAGGATGAGGATGGTTTAGTAAACCAGTCCACCACCTCCTCTGTATGTTGTGGCTGGATAGCACAAGCAACATTACTAAACAGGGGAAATGATGCCCTGCCTGAGGACAGACCACGTCCACATTTGCCTGTGGACACTCATGCTGCTGGCTCCACTGACACACTACAATATACTGCAGTAAAAAGTATAATTCGGTAAATGTGCACCAACACACTGAAATATACTGCGATAAACATATGATTTACATGAGAACTAAGATCTGTATGGGGCAAGGGAGATTCTACTATTTACTATAAACTGCACACATACATTTCCCTTTTTCAGTATATTTTCATTACATTACATTTCATTGATGCTGTTGATTTTGTCCCTAGCCCAGGGCTCAACTAGCCAGGCCTTAAGAGTTACTCGCCACCAGTTGCCCCCCCCCCCCACCTAATTCTGCCCCTAAACACGCCCTTGTATATTATCTCATGAAATTACACTGTTAAAGGTTTTATGCAGAATTAAGTTACAAAAATAAATATTAACAACAATTTTAACAATATTAACATAAAGCATATTACAATGATCTGACTGTGATAAATAACATAATGATAAAATATGATTGGCTACTGTAGGCACTGTACACATCATTACTGCCTTGTTAAGTAAATATCTAACGCTATGTTAAATATAGCATTGAAAAAATTAAAACCAATGAATGACACTTTCACTGATCTAGGATGCAGAGAGACTTACAGTGGAGCACAGCACTGACGTTTCCTATTAACAATCTGATAACTGGTTGCTAGGCAGTGCGAGCAACCGATCACCAGCTTGTTAATAGGAAAAATAAACTTTGGCAGCCCCCGCCTCCACCTCATCTAGTTCTTTGCTGACTCCCGCTGTATGCCAGGCCCTGCTGAGAGAATGACAGGGGGCACAGGCTGGGAGTAGAATCGACTTCCATTCAACCACACCTGTCTGCAGCGCCCGTCCCTCCTTCTGGTGCGGCTCCACACTCGCTCTCAGCTTATTTCTACTCGCCTAATGCAAGCAGGCGAGTGGAAATTTTGAAGACTGCTCTAGGGGGAGGCTGGGAGGAGAATTGACTCCCATTTAACCCTGCCCACCGGCGGCGCCCGCCTCCCCCCTCCGATGCGTCCCCAGACTCGCCCACAGCTTACTTCCACTCGCCTAATGCGTGCAGGCGAGTGAAAATTTTGAGGGCTGCTCTATCCTATACACTAGGTATGTCCAATCTCTCTCACTGTTTTTCAGAAATATTAATCAATGACTGTAATGAACCTTGGAATACTGGATTGTCATGAACCTTGGAATACTGAAGTATTTCTCCTTTGATTCCATTACACAGTGGTGGGTCTTCCCCCATTTGTTTATGTACTTTAATTACCCCCTTGGGCTTCTCTGTGTCATTACACATATCAGTCCTCCTATTCAAGCTATCGGATCAATCCCTGCTGACCCTGTTTCAAGTCCTCATTTGCATGGCCAAGAGGACCTAATTGAGGACTAGAGGGTACTTTACAATTGACCAATAGGAAAGTGGTTGTTGGGGGTGGGGTGTTCAAACTGCTATGTATAAAAGTGTGTTGTGTGCATCCATTAAAAGTGAGATTCCTGTTTGAACTTACATACAGCCTGACTGGTGTTTGTTTTGAGCTATCACAACTGGATTCGAACAGCACATAGCTGTAGTTCGAATCCCGGACCATCGGATGACCGAACCATCAGATGTTGCGTTCTGCAATCTGATTCTATAGCCGCAGAGGAGTGTCGGGAGAGTGGAACCGAGCGAGCAGGGGCTCGTTACAATGACTTACATTATTTTCACCCTGATGACCCAGCTATTAGGGTCATCAAAAAAAAAAAAACAAGGAGGAAGACATATTATGGACTCTACTTAATTAATTCTTCATTGGCTGTACATATGTATGAAGGCATGTATGAGATCACATGACACACTCACATTGTTGCACATACCAACACCAGTATAGCTGGCATATCATTACCAAGAAACTTGAGGTTCTTTAAAGATGATTTTTGGGCATATATTAAAAGACATAAATTAATGTATATGTATTACATAGTAGGTGAGGTTGAAAAAAGACACAAGTCCATCAAGTCCAACCTATGTGTGTGATTATATGTCAGTATTACATTGTATATCCCTGTATGTTGCGGTCGTTCAGGTGCTTATTTAATAGTTTTTTTGAAACTATCGATGTTCCCTGCTGAGACCACCACCTGTGGAAGGGAATTCCACATTCTTGCCACTCTTACAGTAAAGAACCCTCTACGTAGTAAAGGTTAAACCTCTTTTCTTCTAATTTTAATGAGTGGCCATGTGTCTTGTTACACTCCCCGCAAAAATGTTTTATCCCTATTGTGGGGTTACCAGTACAGTAATTATGAATTGAAATCATATCCCCTCTTAAGCGTCTCTTCTCCAGAGAGAATAGGTTCAGTGCTTGCAACCTTTCCTCATAACTAATATCCTCCAGACCCTTATTAGCTTTGTTGCCCTTCTTTGCACTCACTCCATTTCCAGTATATCCTTCCTGAGAACTGGTGCCCAGAACTGGACAGCATAATCTATATGCGGCCGGACCAGAGTCTTTTAGAGCGGGAGAATTATTGTTTTATCTCTGGAGTTGGTTCCATTTTTAATGCATGCCAATATTCTGTTTGCCTTGTTAGCAGCAGCTTGGCATTGCATGCCATTTCTGAGTCTATCATCTACTAGGACCCCCAGGTCCTTTTCCATCCTAGATTCCCCCAGAGGTTCTCCCCCCAGTGTATAGATTGCATTCATATTTTTGCCACCCAAATGCATTATTTTACATTTTTCTACATTAAATTTCATTTGCCATGTAGTTGCCCACCCCATTAATTTTTTCAGATCGTTTTGCAAGGTTTCCACATCCTGCGGAGAAGTTATTGCCCTGCTTAGCTTAGTATCGTCCTCAAATACAGAGATTGAACTGTTTACCCCATCCTTCAGGTTGTTGATGAACAAAATAAATAGGATTGGTCCCATCACAGAACCCTGGGGGACCCCACTACCCACCTCTGACCATTCCGAATACTCCCCATTTATTACCACCCTCTGAACTCGCCCTTGTAGCCAGTTTTCCACCCATGTACTCCCCACAGTAAACGTTTATGGGGAACTGTGTCAAATGCTTTTGCAAAATCCAGATAAACCATGTCTACGGGCCTTCCTTTATCTAGATGGCAACTCACCTCCTCATAGAACGTTAATAGATTGGTTTGGAAAGAATGATTTTTCATGAATCCATGCTGATTACTGCTAATGATACCGTTCTCGTTACTAAAATCTTGTATATAGTCCCTTATCATCCTCTCCAAGAGATTGCATACCATTGATGTTAGGCTAACTGGTCTGTAATTCCCAGGGATGTATTTTGGGCCCTTTTTAAATATTAGTGCTACATTGGCTTTTCTCCAATTATCTGGTACCTGGTACCATTTCAGTCAGTAGATTGGCTGCTCCTCTGACAGGGGGGTCTGTACTGATTGATTATCAGTGCAGCCCCCCCGAGGATGCCCATACTGAACCACCAGGGACACCACCAGGACCACCAGGGATGCCCACCACTAGTCACCACCAGGTATGCCAATCAGTGCCCACAATGGATGCCAATCAGTGCCAAACAACAATGCCTGCCAATCAGTGATGCCCATCAGTACCATCCATTAGTGTACATCAGTGCCACTTATCAGTGCCCATCCATGCCCATCCGTGCTGCCTATCAGTGCCCATCGGTGCTACCTATCAGTGCCCATCCATGCTGCCTTTCAGTGCCCATCAGTGCTGCCTTTCAGTGCCCATAAGTGCCACCTATGTGTACTCATCAGTGCTGCCTATCAGTGCCCCATCAGTGCCGCATATTAGTGCCCATCATCAGTGCCCATCAGTGCCACCTCATCGGTGCCCATCAGTGCCGCCTTATCAGTGCCCATCAGTGCAGCTTCATCAGTGCCCATCAGTGAAGGAGAAAACTTACTTATTTACAAAATTTTGTTACAGAAACAAAAAAAAACTTGTTTTTTTCAAAAGTTTCGGTCTTTTTTTTATTTGTTTAGCAGAAAATAAAAATCCCCTAGGTGATCAAATACCACCAAAAGAAAGCTCTATTTGTGGGAACAAAATGATAAAAATGTAGTTTGGGTACAGTGTAGCATGACCACGCAATTGTCATTCAAATTGCGACAGTGCTGAAAGCTGAAAATTGGTCTGGGCAGGAAGTTGTATAAGTGCCCTGTAATAAAGTGGTTAAAGAATTTCTTGTGATTTTTTATTTTTGCTCTCCTTCACTATGTGTCTTTCGTGTTCTATTTTGCCACCCTAATTCCACCCTTACATTTCTTGTTGCATTCTTTATAAAGTCTGAATGCTGATGATGATCCTGAGGGATCTTTGTATTTTTTGAAAGCCCTTTCCTTAGCTTTTATATGCATTTTTAAAATTGGAGTTAAGCCATCCAGGACTTTTGTTCGCTCTTTTAAATTTATTGCCCAATAGGATGCATTGGCTAATGTCCTTATTTAGTATGCTCTTAAAGCAAACCCATCTCTCCTCCGTGTTATTTGTTCCTAAGATTTTATCCCAATTCATGCCTTCTAACAAGGTTCGTAATTTAGGGAAGTTGGCTCTTTTGAAATTTAGTGTCTTTGTATTCCCCTTATGTTTCCTATTTGTGTGATTTATACTGAAGCCAATTGACCTGTGATTGCTCTTTCCTAAATTGCCCTGTATTTCCACATCCCTGATCAGGTCTGTATTGTTGGTAATAACTGATCAGTAGATCCAGTAACGCTTTATTTCTAGTTGGTGCATCTACCATCTGAATCATGAAATTGTCCTGCAAGACATTTAGGAACTGGCAAACCTTAGACGAATGCGTGGTTCCCTCCGCCCAGTCTATGTCTGGATAATTAAAATCCCCTATTATTATAACGCTTCCCATCCTTGCTGCTAATCCAACTTGTGATAGAAGATCTGTCTCCCCCTCCCCCCTCAGGTTAGGGGGCCTATAGCATACTCCCAGTAATATTTTCCCCTTAGCTTCATCCCTTTGGAGCTCTACCCATAAGGATTCCACCTCCTCCCTAAGAGATGTCATGTCTCACATTCACTTGTACATTATTCTTGATATATAGGCATACTCCTCCCCCTTTTTTACCCTCTCTATCCCTGCGATAAAGGGTATACCCTTGAATGGTTGCCAGCCAATCATGAGAGCTGTTGAACCAGGTCTCTGAAATTCCCACAAAATCCAAATCCTCCTTGTACAACAGTATCTCTAGTTTATGCATCTTGTCCGCCAGGCTCCTGGCACTGGTGAACATGCCACCTAGTTTAGAACAGTCGCATACTATCCTCTTATTGGGTGAAATAAATTTATTAATACACAATTTAATATATATTTTAAATTGAAGCAGCGTAAGTACTTGAATTTGACTTGATACCAGTCTTTTACAGCCCCATTTATAGTGCCTTTTACTCGTTTTACCTGGCTAATAGATTAACAACCTTTAGCTTCACCTTGGCATGTTTCAGATTCTGCTATTCTGCAGCCTTATAATGACTCCTGTTTTGTCTATCATCCATACCTGTCCCCATTTATCATTTTCTGGGAAGTGAGTATAATTTCTCCCATGTGAGTCTGCTTCATTCACACACACGGAAAGCAGTATTACACCCAAAAGCAAACATTTATTATATTGCAGCGTACCAGTTCTTAGATGTGGTGGCTGCATTAGTTTTCTTTTTAAGACTTTCTCTTCTAATTTCACCTGGTGATCCAACCAGTAAGTCTGTTGCTTTTCAACAGAACAAGCTCTACTGCACATGTAGCAGTTCAGATTGTTGAGATGTAAATCCTTTGTAGCACTGCCGCCGCAGGGGTTGCAGTTGACCGGTTTCCGTACTCCTGCACCGCCAAGTGACATGCATTTTTTCTCTTTCATCAAGACACAAGGAATAGTCTTTGAGCTAATTTTTGGTTGTTTATTGGGAGTAATAACTTGGATGGGGAAAACGCTCCAGAACTGTCCTCCTCCTGAATACTAACAGTCTATGATAATCAAAGATGCAAAAGCCCCTTAAGGATTAGAAACCCTCAGTCCTTTAGAAAGTAGCACAAAGTGTTGTAGGCTGCATACCGGAGTATCTCCAACTTCACTGTAGACACTGATCCCAGCTCTACTAACTGCAGGAACTACCAGCCCACATGGCTGCTTCTTAACCAGCCCCAACCCCCCCCCCGGCTGCTCCAAAGATCTCCCAGTGCAAGGAAAAGGAAAGATTAAGCAGAGTATTGCAATTAAATGCTGAAAGCTTCTTGGATACAGCAATCGGCTTTACTTTTATGGAGGATGTTAGATTATGTCTTACAGAATTAGAAACATGAAACAGGAATATACAAGTACATGCACTTAAGATAGACAGAACATCCTGTTATTACTTTACCATAGAATAACACACTATAACACTGCAGTGCCACCTGCTGGGTAGAAAGGTATAATTCATATATATATATACATATTGTCAGTTTATATAAGCGACTTTACATTACACATACAGAGATAAAGTGAGCGCTAAGATACAAAATCAATGTATGCCTCCAACCTAATAGCTCCAGGTGAAAGAATAAAACAAATGGTGAAATTATGCCAATAAACTATTAAAAACACTGACTTAAAACAAGGAGGGATCGTAGTCCAAGATAGCACTGACTACTTGGCAGCAGCCCGCCGTCTTCTGTCCGATAACAATACATATAAGAAATTGCGTTGTGATCCACTACCCAACTTCATTATAGAAGCTAAAACGCTTACTGATAAGGCCAAAGACAAAGACATTATCTCTAAGCATGAGTATGCCTTTTTTAATAAACACTATTTTTCCACTCCGTATTTCTACCATATTCCCAAAATACACAAAAGCATACATAACCCTCCCGGTCGGTCCATTGTCGCAGCCATAGACAGCATCACCAGCCCAATTTCCCAGTATATCAATCAGTTTCTCCAACCTCTACAAAGCCTTCCATCATATATCCGAGACGGTACACATCTTTTGGAACAATTAGCACACTACACATGGGAACCCACTTATTTATGGGCATCTCTTGATGTAAATTCACTTTATACCTCCATTCCGCATGAGATAGGCCTCAGAGCTACGGCAAGTTTCCTCTCCACAGATCCCTTACTCAACCCTGGTCAGGCAGAGTTCATCCTGGAGGCCACAGAATTCTGCCTGACCCACAACTATTTTAAGTTTGATGGGGAATTCTATCTCCAAGTGAAAGGCACAGCTATGGGGGCAAATTTTGCCCCCAGCTATGCCAACCTGACAATGGGGCTCTGGGAAGCTAATTATATCTGGCTTAACAAGCCATATACCTTCCACATAATTTTTTTTGGGAGGTATATTGATGATATCATCATCATCTGGGATGGCCCAGAGCCCCTCTTCCTTGATTTTTTAAAACATTGCAATAACAACACATACAGTTTAACATTTACCTCAGAACATGACCCCTTACAATTAGCCTTCCTAGATCTAACTCTATTCCATCAAGGAGGAAAAATTCTGGCCCAAAATTACATAAAGCCTACAGCTGGCAATGTATTTCTACATCACCAAAGCTGCCACCATCCCAGGAGGATTACAAACATCCCCAAAAGCCAGTTCTGACAGTTACGTAGGAACTGTACTAGAGAAGCAGATTATATTCAAGAAGGGCTCCATTTAAAACAAAAATCCACTGAAAAAGCATTTCCACCCAAACTCATTGACAAAGCATTTCAATTTTAACTATCTAAGCATCCCGCACCATCTAGAGATACCGACCAGCCCACTGTACAACCAGTCAGGTTTTTTGACTCAATTTCACACTAGACACAAAGCAATGGAACGCATCCTGGATAAACACTTGGCCATTTTACTCCAAAATCCACAGTTAAAATCTATCATCACACCAAAACCCACATTTACATACATGAGAGCAAGAACCATCAAAAATCTGGTAGCACCCAGTAAATATAAATCTCAACAGGGACCGTTAACTCAATCTCTATGTCTCATCTCCTTGGTTGGGATGTATCAGTACCGCAAAAAATTATGCCTGACATGCAAACATGTCAATCAAGGCCAAAAAGAGTTTAAAAATAAAGGGAAAATCTAGCAGATTAGTAGCTTTTTCAACTGCTCCACAGAGTTTGTGGTCTACTGTTTGATCTGCCCGTGTGGCTTGCACTATGTGGGTAGAACGATACACACCCTGAGAAAGAGGTTTGGGGAGCACCGTTGTCTCGTCGAGGCTCGTGATGACACGCACAGTGTTCCCCTGCATTTCCTCAAAAAACATGACCATTCCTCTTTGGGCCTCAGGGTCTGGATCATAGAGTCTATCTCTGGTGCACTCCCACTTTAAACGTCTCTGCCAGAGGGAGACATATTGGATCTATACTTTGGACTGTCTTGCCCCTGGGGGCCTGAATGAGGAAATAGAGGTGAGCAGTCTGATTTGACTGCCCCCCTCTATAATACCTCCTCCACTCACCCTCCACTGTTATAGTATTTTCACCTTCAATCTGTTTTTAGCATCTGCATAGATGCAGATGAGTACATGTTAGAAGTTTATAAGTTGATATTGATTTACTACACAAAATTCAGTGATTACATTCAAAACACATTTTCTTTATCCAGGTTTCCCCTCCTATTTCACATGTCCATATCTTTGTCCGGGACCCTTATGGTCTTCTCTTCTTACAAGTAAGTAAAGCCTCCCCCTCCCTTCCTTTTTCTTTCTTTTTCGACAATATAGCTTTTGTGAGACGTAGTCTGTCTTCCCTTATTCCCCCTCCCTTTTTCTCCCCCCTTCCCCTCCCCCCTCTTTGTAAAGTTAATACATAATGAGAGAGCATTGCGTATATGCAGAAGTGTTTGTTATCTATGGATATATACATGTGTGTACATATGTTTATATATATATATATATATATATATGTGTGTGTTTACATGTATGTGTTCTCTCCCCCCCCCCCCTCTACTTTTTTACACTTTTGGGTATATACAATTATATCATAACCACCTCCCTTCATCATGATCAATTAGGCCCTGTTCGACCTCAGGGCCACAAGTTTTTAGTCAAGTGTTCAGCAAAAATACTCCCCCCCCCCTTTTTTTTTTTGAACCACATATGTACCAATTACCCATTGCCGTCTATCGATCATTTTTCTCCTCATCAGCATACCATGTCCCCTAGACTCACATAATAATTGAATCCTAAAATTCCTTTTTTACACACACACATATATAATATATATATGTATTTGTATTCCTTTTTCAATGTTCACCAGATGATCCTTATGTGTTTTTAATTTGTTTTAATTGCTTGTATGGTAAACAGTCAGTGCCTTGGATTTAAATGCCACAATCAACTTTTTTAAAAAAACAACTGAGCTGTGAGTCATTAGGACCCATCAGCGCCGTCCACTGGCTACATAAGCCCTGACCCATCACAGCCTCTGTTTGGCCTGAAAAAGGAGCGCAGCTCCACAAACGCATCACTTATTGGCTAATCATTCCGGAAGTGATCTCATCCCTGTGGCTCCCAGCATGTGTTCCAGAGACAGGAAGTGTCAGTATCCACCGGCGCAGCCTGCTCGCAGACACCGCAGCCATCAAGCCAATGGATCCCACTTGTTTCACGTACCGTGTTTACATGTGCTATTAAACAATCATTTGATCTATTGCAATCATTTGATCTAGAGTGGCGCCTCTGTTTTATCCCCGACTTTACATTACATGCTGTTTTTCTTTTTTCAACAACCCTTCTCAACAGCATGTGCTTTGTCAAATTATGTTAAGCTACTTCTGGAAATAGCTATAACGTTCCTTCAATAAAGGCTTGGTGAGTGCATCGGCAGTCATCTCCTCTGATGGGCAGTATTAAATGTCAATAACACCTTGCTCTTGATTGTCCCTCAGTAGGTGATACTTGATGTCGATGTGTTTGGTCCTAGGATTGACCCTTTCTGATTGTGTAAGCTTTATATATCCCTGGTTGTCTTTGAAAATGGGAATTGGTTTTGACATGTCTATCCCAATGTCCGCAAAAAGTTGACGTGTCCATATTGCTTCTTGACAAGCGTGTGCTGCTGCAATGTACTCTGCTTCAGTTTTAGAGCAACAGTTGCTTGCTTTTCGACTAGACCAACTTATGGTTCCTTCCCCATACTGGAAGATGAATCCACTTGTGGCTTTGCAGTCTGTGCAGTCACTGACCCAATCAGCATCCACATATCCAACCAGTTTTGGATATGGATGTTGCTGGTAACTGTAAAGCCGCGTACACACGGGCGGACTTTTCGACCGGACTGGTCCGACGGACTTTCCGACGGACTTTCAACGGACTTTTGACGGACTTCCAGCTGACTTGCCTACACATGATCACACCAAAGTCCGACGGATTCATATGTGATGACGTACACCGGATTAAAATAAGGAAGTTGATAGCCAGTAGCCAATAGCTGCCCTAGCGTCAGTTTTTGTCCGTCGGACTAGCATACAGACGAGTGGATTTCTGGGTCCGGCGGAGTTACGACGTAAAGATTTGAAGCATGTTCCAAATCTAAAGTCCATCAGATTTTCGACTGGAAAAGTCAGCTGAAGGTCTGATGAAGCCCACACACGATCGGATTGTCAGCCGGACTCGGTCCGTCGGACCAGTCCGGTCGAAAAGTCCGACTGTGTGTATGCTGTATAACTATCTGAATTGTTCCTTTGAGGTATTGTATCACTCTTTTTACTGTGGTCCAGTCACGCTGACAGGAAGCTGAAACTTTCCTGCATAGTATGCCCACTGCTGCGGCTATGTCTGGTCTTGTCACAGTGGCAACTGTACAGGACACCGGGAATGTGTCCTGGATGGCAGGTACATTCCCCCCAATATTTGAGTCATGGTCCCTTTAAGGGGGACCATGACTCAAATATTGCAGAGTCTTCAAACCCTGATCACTAGGACTTTGGTACTGAAGGGGTTAAGTCCCGGGGGAGGGAGGCTTGAAAGGCAGCAGAAGGAAATATGCACCTGTGTCAAGGAAGTGAGAGAGAGTGTCTCACAAGCTGTGCAGCCAGTGTGAGCTCTTTGACCTATGGAGACACAGGCTGCTGACCCCCCTCTGGTTGACCTACCTGGCACTCTTGCTCTGGAGAATCCTAACCCCTGTATGGGACCAAAGAAAAACTAGCAGTGAGCCTACTTAAATTACCAATACCAGGATTTTGGACTGTTATTTATTATGGCTAAAGTAAGCTGACGTTTTGTTTAGTTTTGATTGAAATAAATGAACTGTTTGCTTTCAATAAACTGGCTGGCGGTTATTACAGAGCTACCCCAGGTTACATTTGGTGGAGAGTGCGGAGCAGAGTATAGCCGCAAAAACCATTTTAAGCATTTAAAAGGCCAGTACCACATTTACATGTCCTGGGTTAGGACAGCACAGTTCTGAAAACCCCACAAGGCGATATGGAGGAGGTGATAAAAGCCCTAGCACAGAGCACGATAGCCCAGCAGCAGGCCGCCGCAGAAGCCAACCATCGCCATGAGGAGGCAATGGCCCAGCAACAGGAAACCACTCGTTTGCTGGTCGCCCTGTTCACAGCCCAGCAACAAACTACTCAAGCACAGGTAGCTGCTTTACAGGAAGCAATGCAGAGTCTTTCACAAAGACAAGAACAAACCATGGGTGCTGTTAGCAAGGCAGCCATAAGGGCCAGTCACTACCTGCAAAAGTTAATGCCTAGTGATGATGTAGAGGCATTCATGGCTACTTTTGAGAGAACAGCAGAAAGAGAAGGGTGTCCCCCAGACCAGTAAGCTTGTATTGTTGCTCCTTTTCTCACAATGATGCATTAGGGGGTCACCTGGGGACTGACAAGACAGAGGCACAAATAACGGACCGGTTCTACTAGCCAGGAGTGATAGCAGAGATGAGACGGTATTGTATTTCATGTCCCACCTGCCAGCTGACCGCACCGATGCCCCACTTGAGGAACCCATTGGTGCCGTTGCCCACTATCGAGGTACCGTTTGAGCGCATTGCGATGGATTTGGTGGCCCTTTGGTGAAATCAGCTCAGGGCCACCAATACATCCTCGTGGTACTCGATTATGCCCCCAGATATCCAGAGGCAGTTCCCCTAAGACAGGCTACACACGAGGGACACAAATGATTTTCGCAATGACCAAGTGTTCAAATGGCAAAGCCAAGTAGGAAAAATAGAATGCTCATCCACATACTCTACACCTGAAAAAACTGTAAGACTCTACCCTCAACCCCAGAATGAACCACTCAGGCCAGTTACGGAAGTTAGAAGCCACCAAGATCCTAGAGAAGAAATTAGAATTGAGACCCCCAGACAAAGAGAGAGCGATAGAAGGAATTACGAATATCAAAATTACACGCCATACCGAAATGAAAGGAGGCCTCAACAAAATAATCGGACACCACGCAATGGAGGTAGAAAACCATTTTATGGGAAGAATTACAGAAAACCTAACAACCGGAATCATTGGTATAGACCCCCATATGAAGAACGCGACTATAGAGGCCCACCATACGAATACAGAGACCAAAGGAGACCTATGCAAGATTATAGAGAGAACAGAGATTTGGAATATTACAGACCAAGAGAGAGAAGTCCCATACAAGAATACAGATATGATGATAGAAGAGGACCACCCTATAGGGACTATCGGCCGGAGGAACGCAGCCCAATCCCTACTTACAATTATTATGCCCCTTTGGCAAATAGAGAAGGAGATGAAAGATCAGCCAGATCCTACCCTCCACCATATGGAGAGCAAGAATTAAACAAGCCTTTTTTAGACCGGAGCAGAGAAAATCACCCGGTGAGAAATTTAGACAAAATACGGGGCCTCAGAAAAAGCCCCGAAAGAAGAGAGGACGAAGATCCGGCAAGAGAAAGCAAAAGAAAGAGACAGTAAAAGGAGAGGGGATTTTTAATCTCAGTGGGTTGGCATTGTCACATGAAGAAGTTGGGGTACTCGATAAAGGGTTGAAATATGCACCCACAAAAAACCTTAATAAATTCGAGACCTACATAGGTATTCAAAAATTTGTACGAAAATTAAACATACAAAAATATATGGTAGGAAATCCCCCAACATCTAGAATTACACAATTACCAGACAATGGGATTTTACATAGTTCACTCAGGAACAAGTCTGTTTTTAACCCGCCAGTGAAAGATAATAAGCATATTGATGTTTTTAAAAAGATTGTTTTAGATGAAATGAAAGATGTAAAAATTAAGAAAAAAGAAGAACCTAATTATATCAAAAGTGGGATCCGCAAACTATCCAAAAGGCGAGATATTGTCATTCGGCCGGCCGATAAGGGAGGAGGGATTGTGATACTTTCTAAAGAACAATATCACAACACAATGACCCTTATGCTGAATGATAGCAATACATATATAAAATTATTAAAAAACCCAGTCTTTGGATGCCGCAAGGCGCTCGAACAAGTTGTCCATCTGGGAGTTAAAAAGGCGATACTGAATAAAAAGGAAGCAAGATTCCTCATACCAGAATCCTGTCGGACACCAATTATTTATTCAGTCCCTAAATTACACAAAAATAAAACTGATCCACCCCCAAGGCCGATAGTGAATGGCATCGAGTCAATAACAGCTAGGATGGGCCAGTACATAGATGTTTTTTTACAACCGGCGGTTCAAAAAACTGAAGCGTATTTGAAAGATAGTAAAGAAATGTTACGGGTCATAGATAACATCCAGGGAGAGAATAGATCATGGGTCATGGCCACTGCTGATGTGTCGGCGTTATACACAATTATTCCTCACCATAAGGCCTGTGAAGTAGCAAAATGGGGTTTAAGGAAATATACCCAACTCCCGTGCATACAGAGGAAGTTCCTAATCAAATGTTTGGAATTCAGCCTTAAAAACAATTATTTTTGGTACGACAAATCATATTACCATCAACAGACTGGGGTGGCCATGGGTGCCAGGTTTGCCCCGAGCATAGCCGGCCTTTTTATGGCACAGTGGGAAGAGTACAACGTTTTTAGTGAACGCCCAAGCCAACTCGTCATATATAAAAGATATATTGACGATATTTTTATATTATGGGATGGAGAAGAAGGACATCTAATCGAATTCCTTATGAAGCTTAACGACAATGATAGGAACATCTCATTAACCTGGGATATTAGTTTGGAAAAAATCAACTTTCTGGATCTAGAGATTTCACTTAATAACTCTACATTTAGCACTAAAACGCACTTTAAGGGAGTTGATAGGAACAGCTACCTCCCAACCACAAGTTGCCATCATAAAAACTGGATTTTTAACATCCCGAAAGGACAATTAATGCGAATAAAGAGAAACTGCACCAAAATTGATACATATTTTGAACAGGCGGAAAAGATGGGCGAAAGATTTACCACAAAAGGTTATGATCGAAAATTTATCAAGACCAAAATTGATGAAGTTGCCAAGCTAGACCGGAACCAACTGATTAAAGAAAAAACTACTCAACAAGAAAACACAATTGAAGGAATACCTCTCATCCTAGACTTCAATATACAATATAGGAAAATAGAAAGGATAATTAAGCGCCATTGGCATATCCTACAGGCAGATAGGCAATTACAAGACATTCTCCCTGAGAACCCGAAATTCATATACAAAAAAGCACCTACGATTAGAGATATATTAGTAAAAAATGTTGTGGACCCACCCAAGAAACCCTTTACTTTTTTCTCCGGAAAGGGATTTTTTCCATGCAAGAGGTGTTTTTGCGTGCCTCAGGACCAAACGACCAAATAAGAAAGTGTTTAATTTCACTTCAACCAGTACTGGAGAGAGCCACGAAATTAAAGACTTTGTTTGCTGTAACACAGAAGGGGCAGTATACGCACTTGAATGTAGCTGTGGCCTTCAGTATGTAGGTCGTACCAAAAGACCCCTCAGAGTCCGTATCAAGGAACACGTCAAAAATATCCTTAACGGCTATGACAAACATTGCGTATCAAAACATTTTCTCACCTGTCATAACAAAGACCCCACCCATTTGACTTTTTGGGACATTACCCCTTATATAAAACACTCGCGGGGGGGGTCACAAGGTGAGAACCCTAAGTAAATTGGAATCCAAATGGATCTTCACCTTGGACACTTTCTGGCCCCGTGGCCTAAACATCGAGTTTGATTTGAATTGTTTCCTGAGTGATTTTTAAAATATTTCAAAATAATTTTAAATTAATTATAATAATATATTTTTAGATTCAAAACCCATTTTAATTAAGATCGTATATATATTTATCTGTCTTGCCTATTAGGCAAGTTTTATATACTCACGTAGGCCTATTGTTAGCCACTATTAGATATAAAGTGTACTCAATCCCAAAACATCTGAAGATGTTTGGGTAAAGATCTTATTCTCTGGAATTTTTCCCTTCCTCTTACATCCCCCTCTATATACTTCCCCTGATTACGGATGTGTCATTCAGGGGAGTATGCCATTAGCTTCTATAAGAATAGCCTCTCTTCTAATTTTAACCGAGTGTAGGGACTTTTTTTAACCTTAATTATAATTGATTTTTATACACCTTTATATATATACTAATAAAGTTATACATTTTTTTAAATTTTTTCTCCAATAACAAATTTTTAGGTTTTTGGTATCAATTTAATGCTAATTTTAATATTCAATATTTATGTAATATTGTTTTGTATATATATATATTCAATTTTATTTACTTATTATTATGTATATCCAGCACTCTATCAGTGTTTGCTGCCTCTCTCTTCCTTCGTCTTTATTATCTTATATATTATCATGTTATAAATTCTGCCCGATTTACACCCAATTAGGGCATTATTAGACCTTATACAGTATTCTGTAGGCAATCCCATACTTGTGGTTGAAATTTTAATCCGATTGCCCTGCCCGTTTGGCTTTTATCATTAGAAGGAATTCCTGTCCCCCTTTGCTGACAGTAAAAGCGGCATCGAACTAGCTGACAGCCCTTATTGGCCATCAACTGTCAGCTGACATACATCTCAAGCGGAATCAGAGTCTAAAAAACCTCTAGGAAAATGGCCGCCGTAACATACTATATTAGACTTCGGGAAAATGGCCGCTCATTGCCGGCCAATACTAAACTATTTAAGGACACTATTACAGCCTATACTTATCCCCTGAAGAAGTCACGTGTGGTGTGACGTCACGCGTAGGGACGGGATAGGCTGGATACACTGAGAGAAGGTTACGAGCTCGCCGATCGTCGGATACAAACATTGTATCATTTAATTGCCAATGTGAGTACCTGTTTTCTTTACCTAATAAACCAGTACCCATGAAAACAGAATTACACTATTGGGTTCTTTTCTACTCTACTTTATTTATAAATACCATCTTGCATCACATCTGAGGGAACCTTACCCCTGGACGGTGAGGAATGCGCAGGAGCCCCTAGGTGGAAGAGATAAAGAACTTGTTTGGTCATAAGCTGTTGCCCCATTACTTTGAGGTAAGGGGCCACTACCCACTGTAGTGTTTGCACACGAAGCTGCATGAGATTTTGAGTCACCAGGCACTCTAACTGCCACATACGCATGTCAGCACTTTATTATCACAGATTTCATCAAGAATAAGGACGTTTTTTTGTGTGATTTTTTCTTCTTTTTTATGCATCAGAATTTTTTGGGACATTCACTAACATTTTAATTACATAGTTTGGAGTTTTTTTTGCACATTTGCACTTTATATGAAATGCCTGTTGTCTAACACTTAAGCCAATATGTGATGTAGTTATTTATGTTGCACAGTGTTTTACACAATGCACTTTGCTTATTTTGAATTGCTAATTAATTAGTATAATTCACGTTGCACTTTATTGCAAAAAGTTTTCTCACTTATGCTGAACCAGTCACTGGTATGGTCATTTATGGTGAATTAGTTATTGAAATGATGACCTAAGGTTGATATTTTGTTTACACCCACATTTTTATTTTTTTATTTTTTGTTTAGTGAGATACATCACTTGTAAGAACACGTCACTGTTTTTTCCAGATTATTTATACACATTTTAGTGTACTTTAATATGACCCAATTTTAAGCCACCAGAGGTTTACATATAGGATTAGCGCTGCACCACCCATCCATACAATAGGAGATGGTGATTGCGCTGTGATAAACAAGGGGGAACAAGGAGAAGTGGGTGGGACTAAACTAAAGTGAATAAAAGACAAAACATATATACCAGATGACCTAAGTGCATAAGTCAGACACATATAAGGGCTCGCGAATGCAGAAAAGAACTAGTATATAAATATAATATAGTAATACATATAAACACATATAAGGGCTCTTAAATATTGAAAAGAAATGGTATATAAATAATAGTACATAAAAGCAATACTGGCATCAATGAAAAGTGCAAACAGAAATAACAAGATAAGTGTGTATACCAATATCGAGTGGGTGCATAAGTCAAGCAAGCATTAAGCTCATAAATATTGAATGGATTAAAATGCTGACATAAGTGAAAAACACTGCAAACAAATAATAACACAAAAAAATTTATAAATAATGAAAAATAGAAAATATGTATAAAATGAGTCCCAATAAGTGTGTGCTAGTATCACACCAGCACATAAGTGGCGACTTACAAAAACTGTAAGTGACAAGTCCACAAGGTGAGACAATATCAATCCCACCACCAAATGTGACACTCAACAAATGAAAAACAGTTCCAATAGTGGAGGAGAGGGAGGGGTTCTTCAGTGAGGGCACCTCCGTGTTCGCAAGCCGCTTACCTTACTGCTGTAAGGTATACAGCTTGTGTTGTAAATAGCCAGCAAGCATGGAAGTCCAGTTGAACAGTTGATAACGATGGTTAATCTTGCAAGGAGGAATATAAAAAGACAAAAAACAGACAGCATATAGTATAATTCCGTGACGTCCAGAGTGGAGGGGTAGCAAGACACAGAGGAGGGGGAGTTGCACTCACTTGTTTGAAATGAGTGTGGGCATCAACCCACGAGCGCCGAGCTCGTATGCCTCCAAACGTAATCTTCAGTCCTCAATCTGTCCCCGCTCCCGACTCCTCAAAGCTCGTCAGGAAAAGTAAATGTGTGCGGTATAAAAGAAGAGAACGCACATAGCGTGATCCCGTATATAGATTCCATTTATTATGTAAAAAAACAATCCCATAAACTTACATTTAAAACCGGCTGGAGTGTAACACATCCACGAGCGCCGAGCTCGTCACAATCAGCTGGTTTGTGGCAGCGTCCCGTGCTCCAATCCTGACGCGTATCATCACGTCTTGTGACTTCTTCATCCTCTGAAGAAGTCACGTGACGTGACGATATGCGTCAGGATTGGAGCACGGGACGCTGCCACAAACCAGCTGATTGTGACGAGCTTGGCGCTCGTGGATGTGTTACACTCCAGCCAGTTTTAAATGTAAGTTTATGGGATTGTTTTTTTACATAATAAATTGAATCTATATACGGGATCACGCTATGTGCGTTCTCTTCTTTTATACCGCACACATTTACTTTTCCTGACGAGCTTTGAGGAGTCGGGAGCGGGGACAGATTGAGGACTGAAGATTACGTTTGGAGGCATACGAGCTCGGCGTTCGTGGGTTGATGCCCACACTCATTTCAAACAAGTGAGTGCAACTCCCCCTCCTCTGTGTCTTGCTACCCCTCCACTCTGGACGTCACGGAATTATACTATATGCTGTCCGTTTTTTTGTCTTTTTATATTCCACCTTGCACGATTAACCATCGTTATCAGCTGTACAACTGGACTTCCATGCTTGCTGGCTATTTACAACACAAGCTGTATACCTTACAGCAGTAAGGTAAACAGCTTGCGAACACGGAGGTGCACTCACTGAAGAACCTCTCCCTCCACTATTGGAACTGTTTTTCATTTGTTGAGTGTCACATTTGGTGGTGGGATTGATATTGTCTCACCTTGTGGACTTGTCACTTACAGTTTTTGTAAGTCGCCACTTATGTGCTGGTGTGATACTAGCACACACTTATTGGGACTCATTTTATACATATTTTCTATATTTTTATTATTTATACATTTTTTGTGTTATTATTTGTTTGTAGTGTTTTTCACTTATGTCAGCATTTTGATCCATTCAATATTTATGAGCTTAATGCTTGCTTGACTTATGCACCCACTCGATATTGGTATACACACTTATCTTGTTATTTCTGTTTGCACTTTTCATTGATGCCAGTATTGCTTTTACGTACTATTATTTATATACCATTTCTTTTCAATATTTAAGAGCCCTTATATGTGTTTATACGTATTACTATATTATATTTATATACTAGTTCTTTTCTGCATTCGCGAGCCCTTATATGTGTCTGACTTATGCACTTAGGTCATCTGGTATATATGTTTTGTCTTTTATTCACTTTAGTTTAGTCACACCCACTTCTCCTTGTTCCCCCTTGTTTATCACAGCGCAATCACCATCTCCTATATTTAAAGACTAGGACTGTCTACTCCCAGCACTAAAGTTTGCTATTGGGGAAGTGCCCCAGGCGTCCACAGGTTTTTCCCCGTTCGAGTTGGTGTATGGGCGAAGACCACGGGGACTGCTTGACTTGGTGAAGGAAACATGGGAAAGTGAGTCCTCTCCTCATAAGACAGTTGTAGAACATATAACTCAGATGAGAGAGAGAATTACTAAGGTAATGCCTCTAGCCAAGGAGCCCATGCAAAAAGCGCAGGAGGCACAAAGAAGGGTATACAACCGGTCTGCCAAACTTAGACAGTTCCAGGTTGGGGAACGGGTCTCTGTACTTATACCTACAGTAGAAAGTAAGTTCTTGGCCAGTTGGCAGGGACTAGGGATGAGCCGAACACCCCCCTGTTCGGTTCGCACCAGAACATGCGAACAGGAAAAAAGTTCGTTCGAACACGCGAACACCGTTAAAGTCTATGGGACACGAACATGAATAATCAAAAGTGCTAATTTTAAAGGCTAATATGCAAGTTATTGTTATAAAAAGTGTTTGGGGACCCGGGTCCTGCCCCAGGGGACATGGATCAATGCAAAAAAAAGTTTTAAAAACGGCCGTTTTTTCAGGAGCAGTGATTTTAATAATGCTTAAAGTCAAACAATAAAAGTGTAATATCTCTTTACATTTCTTACCTGGGGGGTGTCTATAGTATGCCTGTAAAGGGGCGCATGTTTCCTGTGTTTAGAACAGTCTGACAGCAAAATGACATTTTGAAGGAAAAACTCATTTAAAACTACCCGCGGCTATTGCATTGCCGACAATACACATAGAAGTTCATTGATAAAAACGGCATTGGAATTCCCCAAAGGGGAACCCCGAACCAAAATTAAAAAAAAAAAATGACGTGGGAGTCCCCCTAAATTCCATACCAGGCCCTTCAGGTCTGATATGGATATTAAGGGGAACCCCGGCCAAAATTTAAAAAAAAAACGACATGGGGTTCCCCCTAAATTCCATACCAGACCCTTCAGGTCTGGTATGGATTTTAAGGGGAACCCAGCGCCAAAAAAAAAAAAAAAAAAAAACGGCGTGGGGTCCCCCCAAAAATTCATACCAGACCCTTATCCGAGTACACAACCTGGCAGGCCGCAGGAAAAGAGGGGGGGACGAGAGTGCGCCCCCCCTCCTGAACCGTACCAGGCCACATGCCCTCAACATTGGGAGGGTGCTTTGGGGTAGCCCCCCAAAACACCTTGTCCCCATGTTGATGAGGACAAGGGCCTCATCCCCACAACCCTGGCTGGTGGTTGTGGGGATCTGCGGGCGGGGGGCTTATCGGAATCTGGAAGCCCCCTTTAACAAGGGGACCCCCAGATCCCGGCCCCCCCTGTGTGAAATGGTAAGGGGGTACTTACCCCTACCATTTCACTAAAAAACTGTCAAAAATGTTAAAAATGACAAGAGACAGTTTTTGACAATTCCTTTATTTAAATACTTCTTCTTTCTTCTATCTTCCTTCATCTTCTGGTTGTTCTGGTTCTTCTGGCTCTTCTGGTTCTTCCTCCGGCGTTCTCGTCCAGCATCTCCTCCGCGGCGTCTTCTATCTTCTTCTCCTCGGGCCGCTCCGCACCCATGGCATGGGGGGGAGGCTCCCGCTCTTCTCTTCTTCTTTTCTTCTCTTCTTCTCTTCTTCTCTTCTTCATTTTCTTCTCCGGGCCGCTCTGCACCCATGCTGGCATGGAGGGAGGCTCCCGCTGTGTGACGGCGCTCCTCGTCTGACAGTTCTTAAATAACGGGGGGCGGGCCCCTTGTTAAAGGGGGCTTCCAGATTCCGATAAGCCCCCCGCCCGCAGACCCCCACAACCACCGGCCAGGGTTGTGGGGATGAGGCCCTTGTCCTCATCAACATGGGGACAAGGTGTTTTGGGGGGCTACCCCAAAGCACCCTCCCAATGTTGAGGGCATGTGGCCTGGTACGGTTCAGGCCCCCCTCTTTTCCTGCGGCCTGCCAGGTTGTGTGCTCGGATAAGGGTCTTGGGGGGACCCCACGCCATTTTTTTTTTTTTTTTGGAGCGGGGTTCCCCTTAAAATCCATACCAGACCTGAAGGGTCTGGTATGGAATTTAGGGGGAACCCCACGTCATTTTTTTTTTTTAATTTTGGCCAGGGTTCCCCTTAATATCCATATCAGACCTGAAGGGCCTGGTATGGAATTTAGGGGGACTCCCACGTCATTTTTTTGGGGGGGAATTCCCATGCCGTTTTTATCAATGAACTTCTATGTGTATTGTCGGCAATGCAATAGCCGCGGGTAGTTTTAAATGAGTTTTTTCCTTCAAAATGTCATTTTGCTGTCAGACTGTTCTAAACACAGGAAACATGCGCCCCTTTACAGGCATACTATAGACACCCCCCAGGTACGAAATTTAAAGGGATATTACACTTTTATTGTTTGACTTTAAGCATTATTAAAATCACTGCTCCTGAAAAAAACGCCGTTTTTAAAACTTTTTTTTGCATTGATCCATGTCCCCTGGGGCAGGACCCAGGTCCCCAAACACTTTTTATGACAATAACTTGCATATTAGCCTTTAAAATTAGCACTTTTGATTTCTCCCATAGACTTTTAAAGGGTGTTCCGCGGCAAATTCGAACACCCCAAATTGTTCGCTGTTCGGCGAACTTGCGAACAGCCAATGTTCGACTCGAACTTGAAGCTCATCCCTAGCAGGGACCCTTTGAGGTCATAGAAAAGGTTGGGGAGTTTAACTATAAGATACACCAACCTGGGAAGAGGAAGCCCTATCAGACATACCACGTAAATATCCTGAAGCCTTGGAAGGACCGTGAACAGGAAGTTGCTCTGGCTAAGGTTAGTTCTAAGCCCCCCGGTGGGGGAGAACTCTGTCCCAGTTTCCAACTCCCTATCCAAGCCACAAACACAGCAGGTAAAGGAGTTCTTACAGAGGAATAGAGAAAAGTTCTCAGGTCTTCTGGGTCTCACCAGGGTTATTGAACATGATATTGTCACGCAGGGCTATTACTAGGGGTGGGCGGGATGAGCAGCTGCCCTGGGCGGAATGATTTAGTTGGAGGAAGAGGGCGCTGTCTGCCGGGTGTAACTACGCCCAGCACAGAATGTGCTGCCGAGTGCTGAATCTAACAGAGTAGGCAGAGAGCGGCTTTGTTCCTGCATGTAGGCTAGATCGTAGCACTACACCCGTCCCCTGCCTGCACAGTGCACTGTACTAGTCCCTGAGTGACGGTAGAGTGGAGTGGGCAGGGCGCATGAGGTTGGGAAAGCATATCAATGCTTTCCCATGATTCCAGATACATAACGCTTTCCTGCTCCTCTGCTTGCCTGGACAGCGGATTCTCCTCCCCTTCTCCATTTATTTCTATCACTCCTACTTTCAGAGTGTCCCGATGTCTGTGTGACATCACTAGCTCCGCCCCCTAGCCTCCTGTTTTTTCCTCCCTGCTCTGGACAATGTGGAGGTGACTCCTCCTCTGTGCTGTGACCCCTCCCCTCCTGTGCCCTTTCCCTCGGTTCCCCTCCTCTCCAGTCCTACTGCTGAGTGGTGTCTCTCTCCTATGTCTCTGTGCTGCTGAGGCTGCCACTACTCAGCTAACAGGTAACCTTCTTTCAGGCATGATATCACAGTTATAGCTGTGAAAACAACTGTTCCTTCTGATTCTGTTTTTATTAAGGACCTTCTAAGATGAGGTGCAGACACATGGTTCCCATGCAAGGCTGTGTTTAACAGCATGGGGATGCATGAGCATTGTGTGCATCCTTGTGCCAGCACCCATTCATTTCTACTGGGACATGAGGTTGCATGCACACAGCTTCTGTATTCTAATATGACATGCAGGTTTGGGTCCCAATAGAAATAAATAAAACACTGGCACAGGGATGCACACAATGCACAAGAGAGACCTGCACAGGACACACATGTCTAAATGGGCCTAAACAACTCATGTACATGGAGGCTTAGTGATTTCCCCAGCTCCCCAGGCATCAGAAACACACAGGGATTTTACACAGTAGCTACCAAGTCTGGACATGGATGGAAATTCAGCTGGTTCACCAAGGACTGGATGAGTTTCAATCCATCTATGGTCATTCCTGCTAAAGAGAAGTCGATCTAATATGATCAACTTCTCTCAAACCAGCTTGTTCGAAAATTCTCCTTTGATCTGCAGTGCTAATCAATGTATTCTGACCACTATCACAATGCAACGTCTCAGTGGAGAGGATTCCTCCGTCCACCTCACTTATGTGGATGAGGGAATCGGCTCAGTTTTTTTCAATCACACACTAACTGATCAGAAAAACTGATCCATCTATGGCCAGTTTACCATTCACTATACAATCTGATTGTACAATATATTTTGGATCTACCACCAACTATGTAGGGCCTGCCTGATTGGATACTACTAATTGGATAATGAATTGTTTAGGTTTGTCCTCATTTTACAAAGTTTTGGTAAATCGAAGGGAGATTGTGCAGAAATTGTACAATCAGATTGTAAAGTGTATGCTCACCTTTACTATTAATGTGTATGATTACTAAGAATAACAAATGTTTTCCCTGACACATTGTCTAAAGCTGGGTACACACTATTATTTTTTTTTTGTTCAGCCTGCTGAAAAAATGAAAAATGAAATGAAAAAATGCTGTGGTGGAGCGGGAGTGCCTGGCCATTAAGTGGGCCCTGGACTCACTACGCTATTTTCTCCTCGGTAGGAAGTTTCGCCTGGTGTCGGACCATGCCCCATTGACCTGGATGAGACAGAATAAACACACGAATGCCAGAGTTACCAGGTGGCTTTTGGCATTGCAAGAGTTTGTAGTTGAACACAGACCAGAACACAGATCACAGAACACAGAACAGGAAAGCAACACCAAAATGCGGATGCCCTCTCTAGGGTACACTGTAGGGTGTCCCACATTGCCTTGGACACCTTCACGTCGAGGTAGAGGGGGGATATGTACAGGACACCGGGAATGTGTCCTGGGTGGCAGGTACATTCCCCCCAGTATTTGAGTTGTGGTCCCTTTAAGGGAGACAGTTGCAAAGTCTTCAAACCCTGATAGAGAGAGAGAGACTCACAAGCTGTGCAGCCAGTGTGAGATCTTTGACCTACGGAGACACAGGCTGCTGACCCCCCTCTGGTTGACCTACCTGGTACCCTTGCTCTGGAGAAGCCTAACCCCTGTATGGGACCAAAGGAAAACTAGCGGTGAGACTGCTTAAATTACCAATACCAGGATTTTGGACTGTTATTTGTTATGGCTAAAGTAAGCTGTTGTTTTGTTTTGATTGAAATAAATAAACTGCGGGGCAGGAGGCGGAGCCTAACGGAGCAGACATGCATTGTTAGAGCTCCACACCGCTGAGGAGAGAAAAGAAGGACAAAGCGGAGCCTGCAGGCTCAAAAGGTATCCATTTGAACCTTTTTGCCCCAGGGAACAAACTGTGAAAGTTTGGGCAGGAAATATGGTACTGGGAGGAAACCGTGGCAGAAATAAAAATCACCTCACAAAGAGCTCACAGGCACTCACTGCAGCTGAAGCAGCTCCAGTCACCTCACAATATACAGCATCAGGGCGCTCTCACAGACAGAAAATGTCACAGCAAGACTCTCCATTTGAGTCAGATACAGAACAAATCCTCTCACAAACTTCTCCACAAGCCTCCTCAGCATCCTCAGTAATATTATTACAATTTGAAAAGATGCTTCATAAGGCTTTAAAACAAACCTCAGACCAAATAACAAAAAGCCTAACCAAAGAAATAAGAGAGCTGGGAAACCGCACCGCAGCCTTAGAAATAAAAATGGATGAAATTGAAATTACAACCCAAGAAAATATAACAGAATTGGAACAATTAAAAAAAGAGAATTTAATACTTCAAACTAAGCTCGAAGATTACGAAAATAGAGCCAGATGTTCAAACTTGCGCATAAGGGGAATACCTGAAACTGTGACAGACCTGCAATCTACTATTACTGCTCTATTACAAGAACTAAAGCCAGATATCCCTATTGAACGTTTAGAACTGGACAGAGTACACAGAGCCCTCACAGCCAAAAAGAAAGATGGACCCCCACGTGATATAATCACAAAATTTCATTATTACAGAACGAAAGAACAAATACTAATTGCTGCAAGAGAAAAAAAGGAACTTAATTTTCAAGGACACAATTATCAAATTTTTGCTGACCTGTCCCAACTTACTATTACTAAAAGACGATCCATGAAACCCCAACTAATGGAACTGCAACGCCACAACATTATGTATCAATGGGGCTTCCCCTTTTCAGTCAGATTTAACTACCAAGGTACAATTTACAGAAGCAGATCAGCAGATGAACTACAACAAACCCTTTTAAAATTAAATCTGACAGAACCCACAAGCAGCAACACTCCCACACGCAGAAGAATGGCATCATCTTCACCTTCAGGCAACACCCAGAAAATTTCAGAACAAAATGGGAATCATCATTCTCACAAAAGAGGCCGTTATGCCACATCATCCATGGACCAAGAAGATTCAATGGACTGACATCCTAATTCCTGATATCTCTTCATTTATTATACTAAGAGATGGTTCTCTATAAAAAAACTGTATTTATAACTGAATGTAACTGCATTCTGATAGTCACACACTGTGTGGGATCATGTTACATTCCAGTTATATTTCTTATTACTTCTGATTCATATAGCCTTAGAATATATAAGTGAAATAAGGAAATTCTTGTTCAGTTATATATTATCAGGTAATAACAATAGATGTATTACTTTTTAGGACAAATATGTTCAATAATCCAGAAGTAATGGAAGCTTTTTCTTTCTTTTCTTAAAACAAATATATTATTACCTAACTAGTTCCTAGAATTATGTTTTTGTTTATTCTAATCTGAAGCAATACAACCTCAATTTTATGAGTTAACATATCTAAACAGTTGCATATGAATAAAATATGTAATTGTTTACTCTAAAAGGGTTAAAATCCCAAAATAATTCAAACTATCTTCATCAATACCAAAGTTATTAACAGTACCTTTCTAACTGAATTATTTAGCCTAGGGCAAGACTAACCATATACAACCACCCTGGAATAAATAATTTCAACAAAAACTATATTCTGCACTCCAATTAATGAAACATCATTTTGATGTCTTTTGACATAGCACTTCTCGCACTGTAAGCGGAAGATCCGTGTACCCCCATTAGCCCTCCTCATTCTCCCAACCATATTATGTGGGAGTGTGACGAAGGCACTTATTCCCCTGAGAGAGATATTTATTCTCTTTCACGGGTAAATTGTGATTACTTGCAAAAAATTATTTATACAATGTATCATCTAATCTCATATGTTTTTTGTTTACTCTTTACTCCAGAATTCACTGGTTTCTTTTCTATCTATTCATCTCTTCAGTCCACACAGGTTGATCTGCGCAGTCAGCTCTGCATAACAAAAAGTAAGTCAAAACTATTTGACCTATTGCCATGGCACCACTGAATATACTTTCCCTGAATGTTCAGGGAATAAATGTCCCTCAAAAAAGGACCAAAGCCTTCCGTACTTTCCATAACAAGAAGGCTCACATAGTATGCCTCCAAGAAACACACTTCACCAAAGATTCTACTCCAAAATATATTTCTCCTTTTTATCAACAAATTTACACGGCTTCTGCCTGTACCAAGCAAAGGGGAACTCTAATTGCATTTCACCGATCCACACCATTCACCTTATCATCAGAAATTAAAGACCCAGAAGGTAGATACCTGATACTCATGGGTTATATAATGGATACAGCAATCACGGTGATTTCCTACTACGCTCCTAACAAACAACCTACACCATTCCTCTCACATATATTACAAGTGATTAATACACACAAAATAGGAACAGTGATAATGTGTGGGGATTCGAACCAGGTCCTCCTCCCATTTCTAGATAAATCACCTTTTACACCATCCAAAATAACCTCTAGATTACCTTTTTCTCAACTTCTTTCCAAATACAATCTGGTAGATTCGTGGAGAGAAAGTAACCCAATGAAAAAGAAATTCACTTATTTCTCGCACCCTCATCAAACCTTCACCAGAATAGATCATATTTTTCTAACAATAGGAATGATACCAGAAATTATTGCATCAGATATAATTCCGATTCCGTGGTCTGACCATAATGCAGTATACACTACTATAGCCTCAGCCATACCAAAAGCGCATGACCCAACGTGGTACTTACCGGACATAATGCTCAAACACCCACTACATCAGATGGCCATTGAACAAGCTTTAAAGGAATACATATCAATTAATAATACAACAGACATCTCCCCAATAACACTGTGGGAAGCTCATAAGCCTGTCTTGCGTGGTACAATACAAAGACAAATGGCACTATTTAAACGGGAACGCAAAAATCTAGCAAAAAAACTAGAACTCAATTTTAATGCAGCCTACATATCATTTCAAGATAATCCATCTCAGAGTACAAAATCTCATCTGGAAAAATCTAGATTGGAATACAATCTATTTCTCACTGAGTCAGTTGATAAATCCCTCAAACGCTCCAAACACAATTTCTACATGAATACAAACAAACCAGGTACATATTTGGCTCGGGCATTAAATTCAACTAACAAATCTTTCAAACCAATACGCTTGAAATTATCAAAAAATGTTTACACTTGTAATCCAGTTAAAATAGTCCATAAATTTCACTCACATCTCGCAACTTTATACAAGACAAACAATGAATTTAATCCTACAGAGGCTGAATCCTTCTTCTCAAAAATAACCTTACCTGAGTTATCTCAGAATCAAAAAAGCAGTTTGGATGAGCCTATAACTATAGATGAAGTTGCTAACGCCATAAAAGACCTAAAACTTAACAAAAGACCAGGCCCAGACGGCTACTCGGCTTTATACTATAAAACATTCTCAGAAATACTCTCTCCCATTCTCACTGAAACTTTTAACAAACTTCTAGATGGACATTCTTTTCGGCAAGAAACACTAATGGCAATTGTTTGTATGATCCCAAAACCCCTTTCTGATGATACTTCCTGTGTGAATTATCGGCCTATCTCTCTGTTAAACCTCGATATTAAATTATTAGCAAAAATAATAGCAAAACGCCTCAATAGCATTATAGGAAAATTAATACATAGAGATCAAGTAGGCTTCATGCCAAATAGACAGGCAGGCGATAATATACGCAGGGCAGTGTTATTGGCACATATTGCTAAAAAACGGAAAATCCCTTTATGTTTTCTATCTCTCGATATTAAGAGGGCATTTGACACAGTATCCTGGGAATATATGCAATATTCATTACAAAAATGGGGTTTTGGACCCCACTTTTTAACATGGATCAAAGCATTATATAATAAACCCAAAGCCTATATAAAATATGCTGGATACAAATCTGAAGCCTTTAATATCGAAAGAGGTACCCGACAGGGTTGCCCATTATCTCCCTTATTATTTGCCCTTATACTCGAACCCATGGCCCAATACATCAGAACAAACCAAACTATAACTGGCATTGAAGTAGGAGGTATTACACACAAATTATGTATATTTGCAGACGATATATTACTTTTTCTATCATCACCACAGGTCTCTGGTCCTAACTTAATACCAGCTCTTGATGGATTTGCAGCCCTATCCGGCCTTATGATTAATCCTAAGAAATGCCTAGTGCTTAATATTTCACTCACAAACATGGAATTGATCCCGGCTAGGGCTGCACTCCCATTCACATGGGCAGAAAAATCAATCCCATATCTTGGAATTCATTTAACAGCATCTCATTCTGACTTATTCTCAACCAATTATCCTCCTGTATTAAGACAGATCACAAATCTAATAAAACAATGGTCGCAACTTCCTTTATCCTGGATAGGGAAGATTAATGCAATCAAAATGACTATTCTACCCAAATTGCTTTATCTATTCAGAGTCCTCCCTATTCCAATTCCTTCCTATTTTTTGAGAATAGTACAAAAAAGAGCAACTTCGTTTATATGGGGCTCTTCTAAACCACGTATACCTATACACACACTACATCTTCCCAAAAATAAAGGAGGCCTGGGATACCCTAATTTTACTAACTACTACAGAGCAGCACATTTGGCCAGTCTGTCCAAATACCATGCAAAACAGGAAATCCCATTATGGGTATTTATAGAGGCTTCAGAAAATGACCCTCTATTAATATCAAATTTATTATGGCTTGATCCTAAAGACCGCTTTAAAATTCATAATCCCATAACTAAACACTTCTTATCTCTCTGGGATAAACTAAAAACCAAATATCAGTTACAATCTCCACACAATCCTCTCCTCTCTTTTATCAGAAATCCGGCCTTTTATCCGGCATGGATCTACCCAAACTCTTTTAAAGCTTGGACAACATCAGGCATTCAGACACTAAATGACTTCATAGCATCTAAATCATTCCTTTCATTCCCATCGCTTAGAGAAAAATATGATCTTCCAAACTCTGAGATATTTAGATATCTCCAAATCAAAAATTTCTATACACCATTCCTAAAGGGGGATACACCATTATCCCAATTATCCATTTTTGAATCAATCTGTACAAAAGATCCATTTGCTAAAGGTACAATTTCATCACTTTATAATCAATTATATGGAGTAGCAAATCTTAATAGACCCTCTTACGTTCAGAGGTGGGAGGAGGACCTGGGACGAACTTTAGAAGACACGGACTGGTCTAACATATGGCTCACATCTAAGTCATCTTCACCCAACATCTTAGCACTGGAGACAAATTATAAAGTCCTAACTCGCTGGTACCTTGTACCCGCTAGAGTGGCAAAATATTCACCTAATACCTCAGCTCTTTGTTTTCGAGGATGCCCAGAAATAGGCACATATTTACACATATGGTGGACGTGCCCAGTAATCCAAACCTTCTGGAAGGAAGTCTTCGTGATTGCATCTAAAATATTTAAAAAAATAATACAACCAGATCCATATTTAACTTTACTTAATCTAAAACCGGAATGGTTAACACTCTCTCAATTCAAACTTATGATCCAACTAATAACGGCTGCAAAACAAACAGTGGCCAAGGCATGGAAATCTCCTACATTGGTACTAGCAGAAACAATTCACAGAATGAATAATACAATGTCCCATGCTAAGATGGTAGCCATCGATCAAAATCAAATTCCAAAATTTGAAAAACTTTGGCATCCTTGGATAAAACAACAGTTCCTATCAAACTTCAATGACTCTGTCCTGTTGCCATGGTAACAGATTAAATGACTTACAGAGACACCCATTCTAAGGCTTCAAAGAGGACTAAAAAGAATAATAAACTGACGAGCGGGACAACCTTGTGGACCATACCTCTACCTTTCAACCCTTTTTCTTCTTTCTCTTTCCTTTTCTCCACCTTACGATTAAAGCTCATTATCAGAATTTATTTGACCTATATACACTCTACTTGTAAACAATATGTATAATAGGTATAAATCATTTAAATACCTACAAAAGTAACTAAGGAAATGATATATATATCTTTAATTTAGGTTTACGTGAACCCAATGTTTAATATTTGAAATTTCATGATATTTACCTATATAAACCCTACTGTAAAACAATGAGCTTACTTTATAGATCCTTGTAAACTTACTTTATGTATCTTTATAACATTGTATACTCAATAAACTTCTTTTGACAAGGAAATAAATAAACTGCTTTCAATAAACTGGCTGGCGGTTATTACAGAGCTACCCCTGGTCACACAACATATAGCAGCTTACCAATTGCTCTGCGATACTTGTCATTGTTGGGTAGCAAGTTTTCTGTTTCATTGCTCTTTTGATAGCCTGGTTCCATAGGAGTTTTCAATTCCTTTGCATCTTGCATATCTGTCTTTCGTGTTCTATCTTTGCCGCCCTAATTGCACCCTTACATTTCTTGTTGCATTCTTTATAAAGTCTGAATGCTGATGATGATCCCTCAACCTTGTATGTTTTGAAGGCCTTCTCCTTTGTTTTTATATGCATTTTTACATTGAGTTAAGCCATCAAGGACTTCTGTTCACTCTTTTAAATTTATTTCCCAGTGGGATGCACTGGCTAATGCCCTTATTTAATATGCTCTTAAAGCAAACCCATCTCTCCTCCGTGTTCTTTTTTCCTAAGAGTTTATCCCAATTTATATCTTCTAGCAAGGTTCGTAGTTTAGGGAAGTTGGCTCTTTTGAAATTCAGTGTCTTTGTATTCCCCCTTTTTTTTTTGTTTCCTATTTGCATAGGTGTGCGCAGCCTATTGCATTAGGGTGTGCACCCCAAACAGAAGCTCAAACACACGTGTATTTATATATATATATATATATATATATATATATATATATATATATATATATACATATATATATATATATTTCACACAAACCAAACACACAGAACTCTGTGTACATAGGAATAGTGATCTGGTCCTTTCTTGTCCCTGAAGAGTAGGGAGAAAAAACAGCCAGTCTAGTAAGTAAAAGCAGCACACTTTTTCACATTGTTAGACTCACAGTTAACCCCTTGATGTTAACCCTTTGCCAGCCAGTGTCATTAGTACATCAGTGTCAGTTTGTGACCCCGCCAGCCAGTGTCAGTTAGTACCAGATTGCCCGCAGAGGGGCACAGTGCCCCCTGACATCAGAGCATAGAACAGTGCCCCTTACATCAGTGCATGGCACAGTGCCTCTGACATCAGAGCATGGCTCAGTGCCTCCTTACATCTGAGAATGGCACAGTGCCCCTGACATCAGAGCATGGCACAGTGCCCCTGACATCAGAGCATGACACAGTGCCTCCTTGCATCTGAGAATGGCACAGTGCACCTTACATCAGAGCATGGCACAGTAGTGCCCCCTGACATCAGAGCATTGCACAGTGCCCCTTTACACCAGAGCATGGCACAGTGTCCCCTGACATCACATCAGAGCATGGCACAGTGCCCCTTACATCACATCAGAGCATGGTACAGTGCCCCCTAACATCAGAGCATGGCACAGTAGTGCCCCCTGACATCAGAGCATGGCACAGTAGTGCCCCCTGACATCAGAACATTGCACAGTGCCCCCTGACATCACATCAGAGCATGGCACAGTGCTGCTTACATCACATCAGAGCATGGTACAGTGCCCCCTGACATCAGAGCATGGTACAGTGCCCCCTGACATCAGAGCATGGCACAGTAGTGCCCCTGACATCAGGGCACGGCACAGTAGTGCCCCCTGACATCAGAGCATGGCACAGTAGTGCCCCCTGACATCAGAGCATTGCAAAGTGCCCCCTGACATCACATCAGAGCATGGCACAGTGCCCCTTACATCACATCAGAGCATGGTGCAGTGCCCCTGACATCAGAGCATGGCACAGTGCCCCCTGACACCAGAGCATTGCACAGTGCCCCCTGACATCAGAGCATTGCACAGTGCCCCCTGACACCAGAGCATTGCACAGTGCCCCCTGACATCAGAGCATGGCACAGTGCCCTCTGACATCAGAGCATGGCACAGTGCCCCCTGACATCAGAGCATGGCACAGTGCCCCCTGACCTCAGAGCATGGCACAGCACCCCCTGACATCAGAGCATGGCACAGAGTCCCCTGACCTCAGAGCATGGCACAGTGCCTCTGACATCAGAACATGGCACAGTGCCCCCTGACATCAGAGCATGGCACAGTGCCCCCTGACTTAACAGTTAAGTCATTCCTACGTGCTAGCTGGACAAGAAAGCAACTTGGCAGCTCCTGGAGGAGGGGGGAGGCAGATGGGGGAGAGAGGAGAGGGAGATGAGGGACTGCTCACTCACCTGGCTGGTAGCTGTAGGATCACACAGGAGAATCAGTAGCAGCCCCCACGGATCTTCCAGCTGCTGTACATAAACTCTCCCGCCCACACATCTCCTTTCTCAGACACAGGCTGCAGTGCACACAAGGATTGCAGTGTGGGCGGGGCAGACATAGGGGATGGGGGCTGGAGGAGCCAGAGAGCATCCAGCCCTTTCTCCTCTCCTGTTCAGGCAGTGTGGAGGGGGGTGGAAGGGGGATTTCTGCTGGCAGAGCATTGTAAATTATGTGAAATCTACCCTCCTAGATTCGCCTCCCCACTAGATGCTGCTTACCTCCTATACTATGGCAGCAGAAGAGGCACTGGAGGGCAGGCGGGGTGTAGCTGTATCACTTCGCCACCTACAGTAAGAGATCGCTTGCCGGAACTATAGAGGGAGCATCGGGAAATGCGGCTAGCTGTCAGCTTACTCCGCGGCTGCAGTTCTAAAAGGGTCTAGGGGGTATACTTACCAATCAAAATTGTCTCACTGGCAGCACTGTCACTGCCAGTGAGTGTCCATTAGCAAACCCATCATTTTCCCTAGAAAAAAGCCCTGGCTGGCACAGGGGGATTAGGGTGTGCCCAGGCACACCCGGCACACCCCGTGTGCACGCCTATGCCTATTTGTGTGATTTATACTGAAGCTAATTGACCTGTGATTGCTGTTTCCTAAATTGCCCCTTATTTCCACATCCATGATCAGGTCTGTATTGTTGGTAATCAGTAGGTCTATTAACGCTTTGTTTCTAGTTGGTGCGTCTACCATCTGACCCATGAAATTGTCCTGTAAGACATTTAGGAACTGGCGAGCCTTATGACCCGTACACACGAGTAGAATTTCCGACGGAATTCCGCTCAAGCTTGGCTTGCATACACACGGTCACACAAAAGTTCTCTGAACTTTCGACCGTTAAGAACGCGGTGACGTACAACACTACGACGAGCCAAGAAAATGGAGTTCAATGCTTCTGAGCATGCGTCGAATTGTTTCCGAGCAAGCGTGGTTTTATGCGCGTCGGAATTGCATACAAACACATTTTCGGATAGGAACTTTTTCCGACCCAAAAATAGAGAACCTGCTCTCAGTCTTTTGCTGGCGGGAATTCCACCAGCAAAAGTCCAATGGAGCATACACATGGTCGCAATTTCCGACCAAAAGCTCTCATTGGAGTTTTGCTGGTGGCATTTCTGATCCTGTGTACGGGGCATTAGGCGAATGCGTGGTTCCTTCCGCCCAGTCTATGTCTGAATAATTAAAATCCCCCATTATGATGACACCTCCCATCCTTGCCGCTAATCCAATTTGTGATAGGAGGTCCTTCTCCCCTCCTCCCTCAGGTTAGGGGGCCTATAGCATACTCCCAGTATTACTTTCCCCTTAGTTTCATCCATTTATAGCTCTACCCATAAGGATTCTACCTCCTCCCAAGCTCCCCTAGTGATGTCATCTCTCATATTCACTTGTACAATATCCTTGATATACAGGCACACCCCTCCCCCCTTTTTACCCTCTCTATCCCTGCAATAAAGGGAATACCCTTGAATGTTTGCCAGCCAATCATGAGAGCTGTTGAAGCAAGTCTCTTAAATCTCCCACAAAATCTAAATCCTCCTCGTACAACAGTATCTCTAGTTCTCTCATCTTGTCTGCCAGGCTCCTGGCATTGGTGAACATGCCACCTAGTTTAGACCGGTCGCATACTGTCTTCTTATTGGGTTTTTCAAGGTTGCAAATAGGACTTGTTACTATACTTACCTCGGGTTTATGTGCTTTAGTCAACCTACCACTAATGCCCCCAATACAACCCTCTGAAATAGGTTCCGCCCTGACTATTTCTACCTCTGGACCCTCCCCCTATCGCTTATTTTAAAAGCCCCTCTAACTTTTCAGCCATCTTCACTCTTAGCAGATCTGCACCCTCCTCATTTAGGTGCAGTCCGTCCCTTCTATACAACTGGTGACTGACTGAGAAGTCGTCCCAGTTCTCCAGGAACCCAAACCTCTCCTTACTACACCAGCTCCTCAGCCACTTGTTTACTTCCCTAATCTCCCTCTGCCTTTCTGGTGTGGCTCGAGGTACCGGTAGTATTTCTGAGAATACTACCTTGGAGGTTCTTTTCCTCAATTTAGCTCCTAAGTCCCAAAAATTGTTCTTTAGGACACTCTATCTGCCTCTGACTTTGTCATTGGTACCAATCTGCACCATGACAGCCGGGTCTTCCCCAGCCCCTCCCAGTAAACTGTCCACCAGCTCCACGATGTGCCGAAACCTGAGCGCCCAGTAGACAGCATACAGTTCGGCGCTTCAGGTCTTTTTTAAAGATTGCCCTCTCTGTCCTTTTAAGAATTTAGTCCCCTAGCAGCAGAATCTGTCTTTCCTTTCCCTTGCCCCCCCCCCACTGGAGGAGTTCTTCCCCTGGCAGCTAGGGGAGTCCCTCAGCCTCAGCAGTGCTGGTCCCTGACTGGTTTCACTCGTACTTATTGGGATGTTCCAGCCCAGGATCGGCCTCCCTGGCACTTTCCCCTCTACCCTTCCTGACTGTCACCCATCTACTCTTTTCTAGTGCCTGCACCTCTTTGTCTCCACCCGCCTCTGTGTTGGCCCCTGCCGGAACTTGTTGGGTACGTTCCCAGCTCTCCTTTAGTATAAAGGGTCTTCTCAGTGCTCACATGGCAACAAACTCTTGAAGTTTCTCTGATGTTTCATTCTTGTGTTTCATCAGATAAGTAGTTGTGTACTTGGAATAATCATCAATGAAAGTCAGTAGATATCTGTTCCTGCCTGACATGGGAGTTTTCATTGGATCGCATACATCACTGTGTATGAGCTGCAGGGGGTGGGTAGTTTTTCTTTGAGATGCCTGTAGAAGGGGAGCATGTGTGCTTTTGCTTCAATACAGCATTTGCATTTCATGAGCACTTTGCAAGGCACTATAGATAAGCCTCTCTTTATAATGTCCTGTATAGCTTCTAGACTTCTGTGCCCCAGCCGCCTGTGCCATAAGTGAATACATTTGCTGTGTAGGTCATTAGAGATTATATTGGCTTGCTGGTCTGTGGTGATGAGCCTGTATCATCCAGTTTTCCTTTTGCGAGAAATCGCTTATTATTGTGAATTGTGCATTTATCACCCTGGAACTTAAGTTTGAGACCGTTGTTTGCAAGACTTTTCACTGATAGAAGGCTTCCTTCTAGTTCTGGAAAATACAGCACTTTCTTTACAAGGATACTCTGTTTGCCTTGTGGTGTAATGAAGTTCAGAAAGCCCTGGCCTTTACCTTCAGAAGTGATGCTTTTCCCGTTTGCTAGGAAATCGTCTCTTGCACTATATTCAATGTTTGTGAAGAAGGGCTCATCGCTAGTCATGTGGCTTGTTGCACCTGAGTCTATGCATCAGCCGCGTGGCTTGCCGCTCTGCGTCACTTTAAAGGTGCCACTCCGTGATGTATCTGCAGTTTCCTTTGTGATTGCTTTGACTCTTTCTTTTGTGGGTAGCTTTAGCTTTTGCGGCTTGGCTTTCCAGATAGAACAGTCCTTTAAGTAACTGGTCTTCTTACAGCGAAAACAGGCTCAGCTTTCTTTGTTGTGCTTTATGCCTTTGTACATCTTAAGAGCTTTGTCATCATGGTGCGCATTTTCTTTCCTTCTGTAATATTCATCAATTAATTTCCGATTTACATATTCCAGTGTCAGCTCCTGCTCGAGTCTGGTTTTTAAAGCGTTAATAAGAGCAGTATATATCTCTGGAAGGCTGGAGCTGTCAGAAACTATGAAATCAGGCTGACACAGAAGTACAGTTAAATCACACTTGTTTAATAATAAAAGTAAAAAGAACAAACGTAGTCAAAACATAGCCAAAGTTCAGTAACCGGAACGCATAGTCAGCCAAGCCAGACGTCAGGAATCAATGTAGTGGAACAGCAAGCAGGATCTGGAGCCAGAAGGGATGTCAGCAAAGCCAGTCTTGAACAGGATCGCAGGAGAAAGTTTCTGTGATGTTGACCAAGGCGAAGGCAGAGCTCCTCTGGACTGGTCGGCTTACATAGGCAGGACTGACAAGCAGGATATCATCAACAGCTGAATAACTGTGGAGAGATAGCAGCTGGCAATTAGCCAACAGCTGAGTGGCCAGCTCAGAGAAGGAAGGGCTGAGCCCAGCCCTGACAGTACCCCCTCCTCAACGACCCCTCCCCCTCCCCCTCGGATGACCACCAGGCTTGAGGGGAAAACAACTATGGAAATCACGGAGGAGTACAGGAGCATGTACGTCCGAGGATGAGACCCACGAGCGTTCCTCCTGACTGGACCTTTTCCAATGCACCAGGTACTGTTTGCTCCCACAGAACCTACGGGAGTCAACAATGGACTGTACTTCATACTCCTCATGGTTCTCAACCTGTACAGGGTGAGGACGTGGCACCGAGGTGGAAAAGCGGTGGCAGACCAAAGGTTTTAATAAGGAGACATGAAATACATTTGAAATATGCATATTAGAAGGAAGGTCTAATGCGTAAGCCACTGGGTTAATCCTGCAAAGAATACGGAAAGGCCCAATAAACCGAGGTGCGAACTTCAGTGAGGGAACACAAAGTCGGAGGTTGCGAGTTGACAGCCAGACCCTGCCCCCAACCTGCATGGAGTCTGTTCCTATCATTAGCATGTCGCAAAGCCTCCTGGACTTGTGCCCAAGTGGAACGAAGACCACGGAGATGCTCCTCTAATGCAGGAATATTCTACGGAACAAACGAGTCAGGCAACATGGAAGGTTGGAAACCATAATTCGCCATAAACGGGGACAATCGGGAAGCAGAATTCAAGGCACTGCTGTGAGCAAACTCTGTCCACGGTAATAGGTCTGACTAGTTGTTATAATGGTCAAAAATATAGCAACATAGGAATTGCTCTAAGAACTGATTGGCTCGTTCTGCGGTCCCATTAGAATGCGGGTGATACGCAGAGGAGAAAGCAGACTGAATTCCCAACTGTGCACAAAAGGCTCACCAGAACCGGGACACAAACTGACTACCCCTGTCCGAGACAATCGCCTTGGGTAGCCCATGTAATCGAAAGAAAGATCTCCCAAGCAAAAATGGAAGCCAGTTCCTTAGAAGTGGGCAAAGACCATAAGGATAACTATGTTGCCCTGGGAGTTGGGTAAATCCACAATGAAATCCATAGACAGGTGAGTCCAGGGCCTCTCTCCATTGGGTATGGGTTGTAGGATGCTCACTGGAAGGTGTCGTGGAGTCTTACTCTGAGCACACAAGGAACAGGCAGCTACAAAGGCAGTTACATCAGCACGTAGACTAAGCCACCAGAATTGTTGGGAAATGGCCTAAAAGAGTTGATTCTTCCCAGGGTGGCCAGCAGCCAGTACGGAGACTCTCTGGGACAAAGCAGCGGTCACAAGGTTTCTCAGGAGGAGCATGGACCTGAGCAGCAAGAATTTTGTCACCCAAAGGAGAAGTGAGACTGGTGTGAACCGTAGCCAGAATACAATCAGGAGGAATCACAGGAACTGGAACCGACTCCAACCTGGAAGTGGAGGAAAATTGTTGTGACAAGGCATCAGCCCTTACACTCTTAGTACCGGGTAAGAATGAGACAATGTAATTGAAACTTGACAAGAAAAGAGACCATCGCGCCCTTCTGGGAGAGAGGCTTTAAGACTCAGACAAGAATGTGAGATTCTTCTGGTCAGTAAAAATGAGAACCGGCACAGTGGTACCTTCAAGGAGATGTCTCTATTCTTTCAGGGCTAAAATTATCACGAACAGCTCTCTGTCACCAATCTCGTAATTGCACTCCGCAGGTGACAATTTCTTGGAAAAGTAGCCACAAGGATGCATAGCGCTCTCAGAGGTAGGACATTGAGACAGAAGGGCACCAACACCAGTCTCAGAAGCATCAATCTCAAGGATAAAAGGTAACATAGGATCAGGATGTGCCAACACAGGAGCAGAAACAAAGGCAGTCTTGAGACTCTCAAAGGCCTTAATGGACTCCGGAGACCAACTCTGTGGCTTACCGTCCTTTCTGGTCATATCAGTCAGGGGCTTGACCAGAGACGAGAAGTTACGAATAAACAATAAAGTGCAAGGGTTCACCTTCACTGACCGACTCGGTACCAGGAGGTGAGGGAGGCATAGGTGGGACTGCAAGGCTCGGAGACAAACGTACAGGAGGCTTCCGCAAGCACTCCTTAAAAGAGAGTCTTTCTATGAGTCTGGAGTCAATGAGGATGGCAAACGTGATCAACTTCTCCAGCTCAGTGGGTATGTCTCGGGCTGCTATCTCATTCTTGATGGTATTCGAGAGACCATGAGAAAAAGCAGCCACGAGGGCCTCATTGTTCCACGCAACCTCTGCTGCCAGAGTACGGAATTCAATGGCGCAGCCGGCAACAGTTCCCGTACTGTGTTCGATGGACATGAGGCACTTGGCAGCAGAAGCGGAGCATGCAGGAACGTCAAATACCCTTTTAAACAAAGCCACAGACTCATGGTAGCTCAAGACAACAGGTTTTTGCGTCTCCCATAGAGGGTTTGCCCAGGCCAGGGCTTTCTCAGAAAGCAAAGATATCACGAAACCAACTTTGCTTCTGTCCGTGGGAAATGCCTGGGGCAGCATCTCAAAGTATAGCTCAACCTGGTTGAGAAACCCTCTGCACTGGACTGGATCGCCCCCAAATCGCTGGGGTCGGCCTGCAACACAGGTTGTACTGGGGCGGCCACAGTGGGAGATTCCAGGTAAGCCGTGTGACTCAGGAGCGTTTGCAACGCCATGGCAAACTGATTAATGCGGTGATCCAGTTCATCCAATCTGGAAAAAATATTACCAATACGTGAATTGACTGCATCTTCTGAATTCATGGCCTTCGCCTACTGTCAGAAACCATGAAATCAGGCCGAGACAGAAGTACAGTTAAATCACACTTGTTTAATAATAAAAGTAAAAAGAACAAACGTAGTCAAAACATAGCCAAAGTTCAGTAACCAGAACGGATAGTCAGCCAAGCCAGAAGTCAGGGATCAATGTAGTGGAACAGCAAGCAGGAACTGGAGCCCGAAGGGATGTCAGCAAAGCCAGTCTTGAACATCGGATTGGATCGCAGGAGAAAGTTTCTGTGATGTTGACCAAGGTGAAGGCAGAGCTCCTCTGGACTGGACGGCTTAAGTAGGCAGGACTGACCAGCAGGATATTATCAACAGCTGAGTAACTGTGGAGAGATAGCAGCTGGCAATTAGCCAACAGCTGAGCGGCCAGCTCAGAGAAGGAAGGGCTGAGCCCAGCCCTGAGAGGAGCAGGGCAACAATATGATTATCTTTGATGTCCTCTCCGATGATCTCTAGCATAGGATTCACATGGTCACACATTTGCTGGCCTCCTTCAAGTCTCATCTTGTATAACTTTCGTAGTAAAAACAGTTTGATGTTTAGACTTAAATGCTCATGCAGCTTAGTAAATGATGCCACATACCTTTGGCCATTTCCTCTGTTCTTATGTGGATAAGCTGGTCATCTTCCACTAGTAAGCTTATGGATGCTTTTGCCTGTCTATTTTTCCTGTCCCATTCCTCCATCTCTCCGTTTGTGGGTCTTTCTGTATTTGGCACTTGCCACAAGTCATCCTTGTTCAAAAGCACTTCTAGTTTAAATTTTCACAGCTGGTAATTGGCATTGTTTAGCTTTGCGATTGCAAACTTCACATCTGAACCACTTGCCATGTTTCAGTAGCTTGTATACAGTACTCACAGACTTCTCTGTACTCACTGAGTATTCTCTCCAGTGCCTGGACTTGTAGTATCCTCTCCAATGCCTGGGTGCCTGGGGCCCATAACCTATTGTGCAGCATATTGCAATTAAGTGCTGGAAGTTTCTTGGATACAGCAAACGGCTTTACTTTTATGGAGGATGTTAGATTATGTCTCACAGCATTAGAAACATGAAACAGGAATATACAAGTACATGCACTTAAAGAAGAAGTAAACTCTGCACTTCGTATTACGCTTTCCATGTCATATAATATGTAACATTAGTTAAAATAATTGCCCAGTCTAATGTATCCAAAAACGCTTGTTACTTACTGTATTTAATCGTTTTTAATAAAATCTTCTTCCGGGGATTAGGCTGCACCATCTTGAGTATTGTTTTCTGAGTCCCTTGTGGATGTCATTTCTGCCCTTCCTCCTTTTCCCTTGCTGAAATCTCGCACATGCGCGAGCATGTGTTACCGAGCCTCTATCGCGGTCAATGTTCCTACGACAACCCTGCAAGGAAGCTGGGAACAGCTGCCCAGTTTCGCGTGTCTACAAAGTGGTGCCGCAGAGAGTGGAGCTCTCTGACACGGAGGGGGAACTGCTGGAGGGGGAACGTCACACAGATTGTGCTGTAAATTGAAGGACGGACAGCGCATGCGCCGCTGATGTAAACAAACCTTGCGGGACAATATATAAGAAGAAGAAACAAGTAAGAAAACTTTAACAGGCAGTGATCAGTAGCTTTATTAATAAGGATTGACATGAGCTGAAGTTAAGATAGAGGGTTTACAAGCACTTTAACCACTTGCTTACTGGGCACTTAAACCCCCCTCCTGCCCATACCAATTTTCAGCTTTCAGCGCTGTCGCACTTTGAATGACAATTGCGCGGTCATACAACACTGTAACCAAATGAAATTTTTATCATTTTTTTCCCCATAAATAGAGCTTTCTTTTGGTGGTATTTAATCACAGCTGGGATTTTTATTTTTTGTTAAACAAACGAAAAAAGATGGAAAATTTTGAAAAAAAAAAAAATCATGTTTCATAGTTTGTTATAAAATTTTGCAAACAGGTAATTTTTCTCCTTCATTGATATGCGCTGATGAGGCGGCACTGGTGGGCACTGATAGGCTGCACTGATGGTCACGGATAGGCACAGTTAAGGCGGCACTGATAGGCACAGTTAAGGCGGCACTGATAGGCACAGTTAAGGCAGCACTGATGGGGACAGATAAGGCGGTACTGATGGGCACAGATAAGGCGGCACTGATGGCCACTGATAGGCACTGATGGGTGGCACAGATGGGTGGCACGGATAGGTTGCACTGATGGGCACTGATAAGTACCACTGATGGGGGGCACTGATGGGCGGCACTGATGGGGGGCACTGATGGGTGGCACTGATGGGCAGTGATGGGCTGCACTAATGGGCACTTATGGGCACTGGTAGGTGACACTGATGGGCACTAATAGGTGGCACTGATGTGCAGCACTGTTGTTGCACTGATGTGGGCGCTGATGGGTGGCACTGTGGGCGCTGATGGGTGGCACTGATAGGTGGCACTGTGGGCGCTGATGGGTGGCACTGATGGGTGGCACTGTGGGCACTGATGGGTGGCAATGTGGGCACAGATGGATGGCACTGATGGATGGCACTGTGTGCATTGATGGGTGATGCTGGTGGGCACTGGTAGGCGGCACTGCTGCCTATTGCTGTGAGAGCAGATGATCGCCGTGATCGGGACTGATGTCCCTCTCACGGCTGCCGGTGATCGGGTTTTTTTTCCCCCTCACGCTGTCATTGGCTGACAGCTGATCATGTGGTAAAGGGTTGGGACTGACCCCTTACTCTGATCTGTGATCAGGCGAGCCTCATAGACTCGCTAATAACCGAGCGCGCCGCGCGCACCCTGCAGGGGGCGCACAGGCCGCTCGTGCACGGGACAACGTCAACAGACATAGTCCCGGCAATGTAGATCCGCGCTGTTGCCGTCATTTGGCAATAGCGTGGATCTGAAGAGGTTAACATAGACAGAACATCCTGTTATTATTTGTTATTAACACTGCAGTGCCACCTGCTGGGTAGAAAGGTATAATGCATATATCTATTGTCAGTTTAGATAAGCGACTTTACATTACATGCTGTTGTTCTTTTCCAACAGTCTATTGAGGGAAATAACTTGGATGGGGAAAATGCTCCAGAACTGTCCTCCTGAATACCAACAGTTTATGATAATCAAAGATGCAAAATCCCGTTAAGGGTTAGAAACCCTCAGTCCCTTAGAAAGTAGCACAAAGTGTTGTAGGAGTATCTCCAACCTCACTGTAGACACTGATCCCAGCTCTACTGACTGCAGGAACTACCAGCCCACATGGCTGTTTCCTAACCAGCCCACCCAGCTGCTCCAAAAATCACCCAGTGCAAGGGAAAGGAAAGATTAAGCACAATGCTGTCTTGAGGAAAGGCTTGCTACATGTGACAGTCTCTCCCCTTGTGAATCGCTAGGTGTGCTGATGTACTCACACTGTCCTTCTTGCTCCCGCTGCATCTTAGGCAAGACTTCTTTCAACCCGCACTGCGGTCAGAATCCTCCCAAGCCAGCCCAAGCTCCAGTCTGAGGCAGAGCCTCCCCTAGACCCAGGGACTTCCCCTCCAAGGCTACTGACAGTCTCCTCAGCACTCTATCCTCTACCCGACTCCCCTGCTGGTATGACTCATATGGCTCAGCCACTCTGCCAGGTCCAATACCTGGGGATTGGCCAAGTTCCCTTAAATATGCAGGTCAGCCCTCCTGGCCTCCTTCCACTAACCACTAGAAATTTCTCCAAACTTCTAGGGGAGTCACCAGTGACCTGCCTCTATGAGTAATCCAGCCCGACTTGAAGTAAACCCTGACCCAGTTTAGACTCACAAGTAAACTAGAGGCGAAACATAGATTTGCCTACGCTGACACTATTAGCACACTAGAGGGTGCTACAACTTTATCCCAAAAGTAAAACAAACTGTTGTTGCAACCGATTGTGTACAGTGCAGTGTGAGTTGGAGTTTGGCTTCAATTAGTTCAGTGCATCTAACTCTCCCCTCCCTCCAGACTGACAATGCTGCTGATGAACAAAGGTACCCTTGTGCTCCTTCAGTCAGGGTGGAGGAACTCTAATACAGTAGGTGTGTTACTGATCAGATCACCAGTGAAAAAAAGCCTAAAAAAAAAGAAAAACAAATGCAGCCACCACATCTATGGAAGGGTAAGCTGCAATATAATACATTTTTGGTTTTGGGGTTAATACGTCTTGACCATTGTCAGTGAAAGCAGAAATAGGCATTCAAGAGCCTTACATACTGTATGTTGTAGCTATCTGATTAGAATAGAAAGTCAATGGTGGCCCATAGATGAGCCAAGTATAAACAGAGAAGGTCTACAAAGAAAATTCTCTGCATGCTAAAAGTCTGCATGTGTGTTCACCTTGAGAGCGAAGATCCCATTCTGAGCTCCACGTGTTTAATGTCTGCTTATATTCTAGCTCAGGATGCATTTCATGGCCTTTTAAAAACAAGTGTGATTAGCAAGCAGCCAGTCACCATTGGTTTGGGCTCCTTAAAAGAGCAAATGAAAGTAGTGCAGCATAGTAAGTGCAGCACTGTCTATCAGAATAGATTTTCTGATGTCTTTTCTTACACTGTTAAATTGTCAGGGAGGTCATGCCAACCTGTGGACTACTATGCTAGCATGGACACCTCCACATGCGCTGCCTTCTGGCTCTCTGCATGTGAGAGACAACTGTCTCAGTGTTGCCAACTGTCAGTATTTTTACTGGGCACTTTTCTCCTACCAATAAATGCCAGTGACAGGAAAAGGTTGCCGGTAAAAAATATGGCTGTGACGGCCGAGACCATCCAACTGCCTGCTACAGCGTGTTCGGATGGCACCGGCAGGGTCCAGCAGAGGTGATGCCTGAGCGTGTCATGAGATTTCATGGTGCAAGGATGCTGACCAGAGCATCCAGAGCCTCGTCTGCGGGATGGGAGCACGGCAAGCCGGGAGCGGGACTGTCAGTGCTGTTTGGTTTGGACTGGAGTGGATTGAAGGGACCACCTGGTGTGGAGAGAGACTGTCACTGTGACTCAGGAGGGGATGTGTCGTGTCGGTGAGGTGTCATCATCATTTGTGCTGCTGCACTCTGCTGTCAGTGTCACTGTGAAAGTCCATTTTATGTGCGTGTGGTGTCCATTCTAATTTCTTGCCCTCCCGAGTCCTGTCCCTGAGCTACTTACTTACTATATTGAAAATAAAATAAGAAATATGGTTTTTGCCCTAATATCTACCTTAAATCACATTGCTAATTGCATATTGTTTGTAGCCTAAATAGTGAAATTTTCACTTAAAAAAGTAATTTTGTAACTTTTTGGAAATGCCAGTAAACTTTGGGTGTCATGTCAGTGAATTTCAATCTGGTAGGTTGGCAACACTGCAACTGTCCACACATCTCTGTACACAACTCTTTTGTGTTTAAACAGTTTAAGCTTATGTGAGCGGCCAGGCACACAGGCTTGATACTGGCACTGACCCCAGATGGGCTATTTAAAACTTTGCTAGACCTTGACACTAAATGGTCTTCAGCTGTATCTCTGTGACCTTTAACCCTGAATTTAAGCCTGATTATTGCTATTGACTTGAGTTTCATCTGATCTGTCTAGGATTGTGTATTTTTAACTACAATTGTTTGTTTATCAGACTTTGGCCTGAACTTCTGGTCAAGGGATTGATTTACTAAAGGCAAATCCACTTTGCACTACAAGTACACTTGGAAATGCAGTCGCTGTATATCTGAGTGGGACATGCAATGAAAATAAAAAACAGCATTTTAGCTTGCACATGATTAGATGATAAAATCAGCAGTGCTTCCCCTCATTTCAGATATTTCCCTCAAATCTACAGCGACTGCACTTTCAAGTGCACTTGTAGTGCAAAGTGGATTTGCCTTTAGTAAATAACCCCCCAAGAGACAGTCTACCCATTTTACACCTTAAAGCGGAGTTCCACCCAAAAATGGAACTTCCGCTTTTAAGGGCAGGTGACCCCCTGACATGCCATATTTGGCATGTCATTTTTTTGGGGGGGAGCGGATACCCTCTTTTTAGAGGGATCCAGCTCCCACTTCCTCCCGGGGCACCGCGGATCCAGAAGAAAGTTCACCTCTCCCCCCTCCCTATCGGCAATCATCTGGGACTTGTCACAGGTCCCAGATGATTGCCCGGCCAGTCATAGTGCGCAGTGCGGCTCGCACATGTGCAATGCGTGCCCAGCTGTGAATACAGAATTTGTAACTGCTGACTTTTAATTTTTAAGGGAAAGACTCGAGCTCATTTTTAACACCTGCATGTTGCTGACCTCCACCTAGCTCTGACTTTAATGTTGACACCAGCTCGGTGGTGATGTAGTTCTAGCATTTACACTGTGAACAATAATGGCCCAATATTTTCTCTAACAAGACACCTCTGTCCTCCAATCACAGGCAGCTATTGTAGACTTTGGTGTATTACTTTACTGCCAGGGTTTGTTTAGAATTTGTTGTAATCTCGTTGATGGACACTCCTAACAGTAAAATGTTACTGTTACACTATATCTTACCCTCACATTCCCTGTCTCACTACCCAGGGATGCTTGGGCTGGAGAGGCCATCATCTCGGGCTCCTCATTCCAATAAGGCTGGCCATATATTATACAATTTTCTTGTCCAATTTTCCTTTATATTTACCAAAACCATATAATATGAAGTCAAACCTAAACACTTTCAATTTGTATGCAATCAGGCAGGCGTTTGCACACAAAAAAAAGTGAATAGGAAAATTGTATAATGTATGACCAACTTAAAGTTGGGTTCCACCCATAAAAACAAAAATACCTGAAAAATTGTAAAAAAAAAACAAAAAAACATTTGAATATATATATTTTTTTTTTACTTACCTCTAAATGCCTGTTGCTAGGTGGTCCCTCGTAGTCTGCCTCTTCCTTTGCCTGGGCTGGTGACATCACTTTCCCCCAGGCACAGGAAGGGCTTGGCTCTGCTCCCTCCCTCCTGTCAATCATCTGGGACCCATTACAGGTCCCAGGTGATTGAGCGGCCAATCACGGCGCGCGGCGCCGCTCGCGCATGCGCAGTGGGTGCCAGGCTGTGAAGCCACAGCCCGGCGCCCACAGTTGAAATGCCGGCGCCGACGAGCGGAGGGGGGGGACGAGCGGGGCTTCGATCCCCCGCATCGCTGGACCCAGGGACAGGTAAGTGTCCAATTAAAAGTCAGCAGCTGCAGTATTTGTAGCTGCTGACTTTTAATTTTTTTTTTTTTTTTTAATGGAGCTCCTGGGTGGAACTCCTCTTTAAGTGACAAAAATGATGAAAAATGCATGGCATGTGGTTTAACCCTTTAGCACCGACCGTATGCACATATACGGCCTCAGGTTTAACCGCTTGCCGACCAGCCTCCGTCATTATACGGTGGCAGGTCGGCAAGATCCCGCGAACCGTCGTAGATATACGTAGGTCCCTTTAAGCGGGATAGCAGGCACGCGCGAGCGTCCGTTGCACAGCGGGAGTGCCGATGCTCATGACCTGTGGTCACGATGACCGCCAGCCACAAGCAATCACGGGCACGAGAGGCAGAACAGGGACGTGTGTGTTTAAACACAAAAATCCCTGTTCTGTGAGCTGAGGAGAGAGAGATCGTGAGTTCCTATGATAGTTCCTATCTCCTTTAGTCAGTCCCATCCCCCACAATTAGAACACATACCTAGGGAACACAGTTAATCCCTTGATTGCCCCCCTAGTGTTAATCCCTTCCCTGCCAGTGACATTTATACAGTAATCAGTGCATTTTTATAGCACTGATCGCTGTATAATTGTCAATCAAAAATGCCAAAAATATGTATAATTGTCAATCAAAAATGACCCAAAAATGTGTCAAAAGTGTTCGATGTGTCCGCCATAATGTCGCAGTCTCTATTAAAATCGCAGATCGCCACCATTACTAGTAAAAAAAATAATAATAATAAAAATGCCATAAATCTATCCCCTATTTTGTAGACGCTATAACTTTTGCTCAAGCCAATCAATATACGCTTTTTGCAATTTTTATTACCAAAAATTTGTAGAAGAATACATATCGGCCTAAACTGAGGAAAAAAATAGCTTTTAAAAAAAAATGGGGCTATTTATTACAACAAAAAGTACAAAATATTGTGTTTTTTTCAAAATTGTTGCTTTTTTTTGTTTATAGTGCAAAAAATGAAAACCGCAGAGATGATCAAATACCAACAAAAGAAAGCTCTATTTGTGGGAAAAAAGAACATCAATTTTGTTTGGGTACATCGTTGCACGACCGCGCAATTGTCAGTTAAATCGATGCAGCGCCAAATCGCAAAAAATGGCCTGGTAATTAAGCAGCCAATTCTTCTGGGGCTGAACTGGTTAAGAGCGGGCAGTCGGCTCTTTAACCACCTCAATACAGTGCACTTACACCCCCTTCCTGCCCAGACCAATTTTTAGCTTTCAGCGCTCTCACAGTTTGAATGACAATTACTCAGTCATGCAACACTGTACCCATATGAAACTTGCATCTTTTTTTCACACAAATAGAGCTTTCTTTTGGTGGTATTTAATCACTAGTGGTTTTTTTTTTAGTTTTTTTTTTTTAAAAACTCAAATTTTGTGAAAAAAAATGAATTTTTCCTTGTTTCTGTCATAAAATTTTGCTAATTAGTAATTTTTCCTTATACATTTTGGCCAAAATTTATACTGCTACATATCTTTGGTAAAAATAACCCAAATTAGTGTACATTATTTGGTCTTTGTGAAAGTTATAGAGTCTACAAACTATGATGCCAATCTCTGAAAATTGATCACATCTGATCAGGCCCTCAGTACATCAGGTGAATCTCATTTCTTGAGACACTAACAAGTCAGGAAAGTACAAATACCCCCCAAATGACCCCTTTTTAGAAAGTAGATATTCCAAGGTATTAAGTAAGTAGCATGGTGAGTTTCTTTAAGTTGTCATTTTTTTCCCACAATTCTTTGCAAAATGAAGATTTTTTTATTTTTATTTTTTTACAAAATTGTCATATTATCAGGTTATTTCTCACACACAGCATAAGCATACAACAAATTACACCCCAAAATACATTCTGCTACTCTTCCCGAGTATGGCGATACCACATGTGTGAGACTTTTACACAGCCTGACCACATACAGAGGACCAACATTGAAATAGCACCTTCAGGCGTTATACAAGCATAAATGACATATCTCATTTCTCAACCACCTATTACACTTTTGAAGGCCCTGGAGCACCAGGACAATGGAATTGCCCACAAAATGACCCCATTTTGGAAAGCAAACACCCCAACGTATAATCTATGAGGCATAATGAGTCTTTTGAACAGTTCATTTTTTTCCAGAAGTTTTTGGAAAATGTGGGAAAAAAATTAAAACTCATTTTTTTTTTACACAAAGTTGTCCATTTATAAGATATTTCTAACACATAGCATGTATATAGCAAAAATTACACCCCAAAATACATTCTGCTACTCCTCCCAAGTATGGCGATACCACACGTGTGAGACTTTTACACAGCCTGGCCACATACAGAGACCCAACATTGAAGTAGTACCTTCAGGCGTTCTAGGAACATAAATTACACATCTCATTTCATTCCTACCTATCACACTTTTGAAGGTCCTGGAGCACCAGGATAGAGGAACTACCCACAAAATGACCCCATTTTGGAAAGCAAACACCCCAACGTATATTCTTTGAGGCATGGGTTGCAAATAGGTACTAGGGTACTCTGATGGGCTGCAAATAGGTACTCGGGTACTCTGATGGGCTGCAGATAGGTACTCGGGTACTCTGATGGGCTGGTTAAAGGTACTTGGGTACTCTGATGGGCTGGTGACAGGTACTCGGGTACTCTGATAGCCTGGTGACAGTTACTCGTGTACTCTGATGGCCTGGTGACTGGTATTTGGGCACTCTGAAAGGCGGTGACAAGTACTCATATGGACTGTGACAGGTACTCATATGGAATGTGACAAGTACTCGGGTACTCAGATGAACTGTGACAGGTACTCAGGTACTTATATGGACTGTGACAAGTACTCGGGTACTCCGATGGACTGTGACAGGTACTCAGGTACTTGGGTACTCAGATGAACTGTGACAGGTACTCAGGTACTCATATGGACTGTGACAGGTACTCAGATGAACTGTGACAGGTACTCGGGTACTCATATGGACTGTGACAGGTACTCGGTTACTCAGATGGACTGTGACAGGTACTTAGGTACTCAGATGGTCTGTGACAGGTACTCGGGTACTCAGATGGACTGTGACAGGTAATCGGGTACTCAGATGAACTGTGACAGGTAATCGGGTACTCAGATGAACTGTGACAGGTACTCGGGTACTCATATGGACTGTGACAGGTGCTTGGGTACTCAGATGGACTGTGACAGGTGCTCGGGTACTCTGATGGACTGTGACAGGTACTCAGATGAACTGTGACAGGTACTTGATGGGTGATGACAAGTCCTCTTTATTGGGGGCAATCAGTGTGATTGGTGTACACTGTAAGCGATAACCAGATGTTACCGCAATCTCCTTCTCACACACGATCAGTGTGTGAGGAGGAGAACCCGGTAACATCTCGTTACCGCGGTTTGTTGACATTTAGTGATCGGCTGTGAAAAGATCACAGCCGATCACGTGGGTAAACAGCCGGCCAATGGCTGTTTACCAGCGTCGGTAATGAGCAGTGTTCCCAGGAACATGCAGCCACCGACGTGCACGTGCAGCACGCTTGCACGCATGCACTGTGCACAGTGGGGTGGAACCATCTGTGATCAGCCGTGACTTCATCACAGCCGATCACATGGTAAACAGCCAAGCCCAATGGCTGTTCACCCCCCTCGGTGGCGAGCGGTGTCTCCTTGACACGCCGCCACAGAAGGAAGAGGGATGCGCTGCACGATCGCGCGCATTCCCTGTTTAAATGGGAGGCCGTCATATGACGCCCTCCTGCAACGAGAGCCACGCCGCCTGGCCATCATATGACAGCCGGCAGTTGGCAAGCAGTTAAGGATAACAACTGATGCAGCTAAAAGTCACTCGGCTGTTATCCTTAAGGAGCGGGAGGGGATGTCCCCCCGTCCCCCCTTCCTGCCGCTCTTCCAGGGCCTCCTGCCCCACCGAGGGACCCGATCCATGAGCCGGCACTTTCGCCGGCTAGGCTGAGACTGGAACAAAGCTGGAAATGGCTTTGTTCCAGTCTCCTATGTAAAAACACGGAAGTGACATCACAATGTCACTTCTGGTTTACTCGTTTGCAAGTGGCTCAGATTTTAAAAATAAAGTAAAAAAGTGTACTAAAGCTCTAATATGAACTAGTAAATAAATAAATAAGTGACAAATACTAGAAGATGACCAAATAATATAGCTGCAATTATTGTGTTTGTGAATTGATATCACACAAAAAGTGTTGTATATATTCAGAATGTATAATGCGCTAATATTAACCTCCCAACATAACATGGTGTGATCTCCTAATGGTTAATCAGTGAATCATGTGCAAAATAATCAAATGGAGCCTATTATAAATAACATAAAATCCTTCACCATAACAAAATCCTCTAACTAAATATCAATGTGATAATAAATTATTGAACACAATAAAAAAGAGAAAAAGAAAGATGAGAAATATTAATGTGATGAACCACCATGCACAGATATCTCAATAGGACAGCATACTGCTGTGAAGAAATATAACGTCTTTGGTGATTGATGAATATAGACAGGTTGCAATGAGTAATCCCCAGTGATAGATGGCTTGCTCATATATTCAGCTGCTCATTAGCATGGGCTGGCTTCTGGCTTTCAAAGAACTTCTGCAGTATGAAACAAAAAAAGGAGACCATTTCGCAGGTAGTGTAATATGTAATTCCTATAAACTAAGGGTAAAACTTCACTCACACTTTTCAGCAGAATAAATCGCATATGGTAAGGTCAGTTGCATACAGCTAACAGCTGGGTTCTCCTCACACGCCAACAGTGTACACACAGCACTGCTCATCACTGGCTCCTCCCGACCAGTTTCATCACTAGACACGTGACTTTTTTAAAGGTCTATATATATATAATGTTTAGGGGTTCTAAGTAATTTTCAAGCAAAAAATATGGATTTGAACTTCTAAGCAACAAATGTCAGAAATAGGCTTGACATGAAAAGGAAAAACAAGCCCCTAAGAATTTGTGTTCACTTTGTTAGGGTATAATAGCCTACAGCAACTAAGAATGGATAGGAATATCAAGCGAGTTGCCACATTTGAACACTTTTACTAGATTGTCTATTTGGACATCATAGTATTCTATGTATTTTGTAGACTACTGTATACAATGTATTCATTTCACCAATATATCTGTATGAGTGGCTAAACATACGGTAGTCCAGTTCCACCTCTGATCTGACAGCCTATAGCGGAGTTCCAGCCGTTTCGGTGTTTATTAAAAGTCAGCACCGTTTCGGTGTTTATTAAAAGTTATACTGACACATAATCACACACATAGGTTGGACTTGATGGACTTGTGTCTTTTTTCAACCTCGCCTACTATGTAACTATGTAACTATGTAGCACCTACAAAAAGTGTAGCTGCTGACTTTTAACAAACACACACTCACCTGTCCTACAATCAAGCGATGCGGCCGCCCGAACCCTCGGTTCTCTACCCTGCGCCGGCATCACTAGTGTGGGCACCCGGTTGTGACAGCAACACCCGGTTGTTGAGAACCTCCGCTCGAGTCGCCTAGACGGCACGAGAGTAAGTGGGAGCTGGGTACCTGTCAAAACTAGGTACCCACTCCCCCACCAAAAAAAATTACATGCCAAATGTGGCATGTTGGGGGTTTGGAGTCCTTAAAGTAAAAGATCCACTTTTGGGTGGAACTCCGCTTTAATGAATCTCTTGGGCAGGAATCTAGCAATGTTGGACTACCTTTGGAGGTAATAATGTTGGCTTTCAGTTTCTACAAAATCTCTGTGCAGGAAGACTATAGTACTTCAGCATGCATGCACTACATATCCTGGGTAGCTAAATTGTAAGTTACTGTATAGTAAAGCGTGTGGTTGTGCTTTTGAGCATGAACAAATGTTTGTCATTTCCAGTAAAACTTAGGTCGTCTATTGCCATTTTATGCCTATTAATCTGACTTTAATGTTTTGTATTTATAAATCTTCTGAAATGTGCAATCTGGTATTTTTCTAAATAAATTTTGATTCATAAATTTCAAACTTCTGTAAATGGAGAAGTTTGGAGTTCAAACATGAATGTGCCTGTTATGGTATTTCCAGAGTCAGTCTACTATCAAAAGTGGTAAAAATTGTAAAGTTAATTATTTAGTTATAAATATTGGTCTGAATCTACACGATATATACAGTATATTGACTATGAATGTTGGTCTGATTTGGACAATCTTCAGTGCTACTGATCTTGTTTTGAGTACCTTTAGGATTTGCTCTAACTAACGCTTTAGGTAGTTTTCACTACTGAAAAACTTATAAACCTCATAAGTAATAAGAATTTCAACTGTCACAAAACCATAGCTTTATTTCACAAGAGGCACATCCTATTTGCACATGAAGGCTAACCACAACATGAAGAAGCTTTTGTGAAAATGAAGCATATGTAAAGGTGTATGCATGGTACTTGAAATTTAGAATGTATTTGTAGTAACAATGTAAAAAGTCATGGTCCGCCGTAATCTATATTTATCTGCTATTAGGATTAAAATAGGTAAACAGCAACCCAGATAGCAAGCAATATTGCTGCAAGTTTAAAAATGACTTGCTAAGCTATTGCTAGACTTCAAAAGACTTCACTAGGCTTCACAAGTTTGTTGCACAATTGCAGCAAGTCCGCATTGCATGACTCCAGATCAACTTTCTTTACAAACATCCTGCAAGTCTGCAGCAAGTTCTGGTTCAGTTATGTTGTGCAATTATCATCCCACCGGAGGGGTCACTGTGGCTGAATTTTTATGCTGTAGACTTGCAGAGCTCTTGCTGTAGACTTACCACTGCAACTTTGTTCTTGCTAGAGACTTGCCATGCAAATTTGCTTCAAATTGGAAAAGTGTCAACTAGAACTTATGCTTCAAGTGCTCTGCAAGTGTACAACTTGCCAGTGAAAATGTGCAGCAAGTTAACAGACTTACAATTCAACACTGCCACAAGGCTCATATCTCTAACAGGACAAATCTTATATGTTTCAAATAAACTAGCTGTTTATATGATGCAAAATAATTTGATGTGAAGTCTTAAGAGCATACGTATTTCAAAGCAGCTAGGAAATGCTTTTACTTTGTATTACATTTGCCTGAGCATAATCTGTAAATTAACTTAAGCAGGTAAAGTATAGATATGACATTTTATTGTATCACATGAGTAGAAGATGGGTACATGGCTTGAATTCTCCTCAGGGTTCATGATAACTTGACATTGTCTATAGGCATCATCCCCACTTGTTTCTTTTAATGTTTCTTACAAAAGCCCCAATGTGGTTACCTGCTAGTGCTTTGATTCTTGATCTTTCAAAGAGACGTGCAGAACTGTTTTCATTGTCCCAGTCATCATCATTTGCAAGATCCCATCGGTTATTGATATCATTATATTGCTGCTGAATCTCCAGGCTGTCGTAGTCTGTTGGTGAAAGTGGATTGCTCATGGTGGCAGTGACAGTGTCAAACCGGATGTAAAATGGAGGCTGTTTTCAATGGCAGTGATTTACCTAGAAGAAAATAAAGAATGTGATTAATGCAGAATTATTTGAGTTGTTTAGTTAAAGTATCTGTAGTGCAGTCCTATTTAGGTTGCTAGGTAACAAATTTAAACAATAGTTTTTATTAAGGTTTTTGCATGTTTACAACTATCCATACACAGAGAAAGAAGAAAAAATAAATACAATAAATTGCCGTTCAGATAGCAATGATAACTTGCCAAATTTGTGGCAGTGTTGAATTGTAATGCCGCATACATACGATCGCACATTCCGACCACAAAATCCCATTTTTTTTTTCCGTCGGATGTTGGCTCAAACTTGTCTTGCATACACACGGTCACACAAATGTTGTCGGAAATCCCGAACGTCAAGAACGCGGTGACGTACAACACGTACGACGAGCCGAGAAAAATGAAGTTGAATAGCCAGTGCGGCTCTTCTGCTTGATTCCAAGCATGCGTGGAATTTTGTGCGTCGGAATTGTGTACACACGATCAGAATTTCCGACAACGGATTTTGTTGTCAGAAAATTTGAGATCCAGATCTCAAATTTTGTTTGTTGGAAATTTCGACATTAAATATCCGATCAAGCTCCCATCGAACATTTTGTTGAAAATTTCGACCGTGTGTACGCCGCACAAGTCTGTTAACTTGCTGCACATTTTCACTGGCAAGTTGTACACTTGCAGAGCACTTGAAGCACAAGTTCTAGTTGACACTTTTCCAATTTAAAGCAAATTTGCATGGCAAGTCTCTAGCAAAAGCAAAGTTGCAGTGGTGAGTCTACAGCAAGAGCTCTGCAAGTCCACAGTATGAAAATTCAGCCACAGTGACCCCTGTGGTGGGATGACTATTGTACAACATAACTGAACCAGAACTTGCAGCAGACTTGCAGAATGTTTGCAAAGAAAGTTGATCTGGAGTCATGCAATGTGGACTTGCTGCAATTGTGCATTAATTTTGTGAAGCTTGGCAAGTCTAGCAATAGCTTAGCAAGTCATTTTCAAACTTGCAGCACAATTGCTTGCTATCTGGGATTTTATCTTCACTGTTCTTCTTGGAGGTTTCCTCAATATCTTTGTGTGATTTAACTGGGTCTGCAAGTCTGAAGGTTTCATATGTAAGAAATGCTAGAGGAAAATAAGATGACCATATTGTGAACCCCAACTTGGTTGGTTATATGCTTTTGATTTTAAAAAATGGAAGAGCAACATCAGTGAAGAGAGATAGTGGCAATACAGAAGAATAGTATTGCAGCTGACACATTCTTTTCTCACATCCGTATATGTCTTTGCTCTGGGCCCCCAAGAACTGTCAATTCAAGCCAGGAGCAATGTGAGGCCTACAGCTGTTTACATACATTTGCATATATTTACTGCATGTTAACAACACTGTGTTTGTTATATGTTTTAAACCAATTTATAACCATTGCAGTCGACTGACATTAATAGCAAAATGCAGGTTCGTGAAAAATAAGTTTAAATAAGCATTTTTACACTTGGATAGCAAGCCAAAGGTTGCACAAAAAGGATCAACTAACACCCTAAAGAGGATATAAACAAATAACAGCTCTCTCTTTACCTGACTGTTTTTTATTAAGTCACAAACCTGTTTTGTTATGCCCTGTACACATGTTCGGACATTCCGACAACAAAATCCATCGGATTTTTTTAGGACGGATGTTGGCTCAAACTTGTCTTGCATACACACGGTCGCACAAAGTTGTCAGAATTTCCGAACGTCAAGAATGCGGTAAAATACAACACGTACGACGGGACTATAAAAGGGCAGTTCAATACCAAGTGCGCCACCCTTTGGGCTCCTTCTCCTAATCTCGTGTTTATCTCGTGTTAGTAGAAGTTTGGTTAGAGACGACTCTCGCTTTTCAGACTTGTGATTTTCAGATCGTTTTACTGCTGTTCAGTTTATGCTTGTGGGTTTGTATCTGGTTTTCAGTGCCTGCAATCAGTTCGCATTTGATTTTCAGTGCGTTCTTGTCCACTCGTTGCTGATTTTCAGCTCGCTCTTCATAGGCCTTACTGTTCTTCAGTGTATTCTGTTAGTTTGTTCTGACAAGCCGACCGTTTTGAAGCCATGTGGCGGGTACGTACTCGTCGTAGAGTTCATGCTGTGCAGGGGCTTAGTGTTGGGCTTCTTGCTTTGACACAAGCCCAGTCTATGAACAGGGTGGGGAGGAGTTTATGGACCAAGAATTGGTTACTCCAGTGTGACCAATTCTCTCACATGCCTTTGCTGCATGAGATCCGTGAGAATAATCCTGATGATTTCAGGAATTATCTCAGGATGACGGACCCCGTTTTTCACCGTCTGTTGGCTTTGCTGACCCCTTATATCAGCAGGCAGGACACCTGCATGCAGCAAGCCATCACTCCGGAGCAGAGGCTAGTCGCCACATTGTGGTACTTGGCAATCGGGAGAAGTCTGCAGGACATCAAGTTCTCGACAGGCATCTCCCCCCAGGCTCTGGGGATCATTATCCCAGAGACCTGTTCTGTCATCATACAGGTCCTGCAGAAGGACTATATTAAGGTAAGATTTCTCCTTTAACATCACATTCTATGTATTTAATGTTTGCTAATGTATTGTATTTCTTTCCTCATTCCCTAATTGCCATGATTTAATATGCTGTGAATGTCCCCTTTGTCCTCCTGCATCCTGGAAGCTTTTAAACTTTCTTTTTTGTCCTTCATGCATATTTGCCTTCACTAACCTCCCCAGCATGCTATCCTGGGCCCATATACAATTTGCCTAGTCACTTAACAATGTAGTTTGTCAGCTCCATTGTAGTGCTTACCTTAAACACCCCCTAAAATGTGTACAAATGTTATTTGTGTCCTTAAATTCATGCAAAGTGCCGGAGGCTTTTTTTGGGGGGGGGGCCAAAATCATTTGGAACCCCCCCAACCGCTAAGTCAGCTGATAACAATCCTCTGCTGACTTTGCTAAACCCATACACACTATACCCATGTCTTTTGTGGTCAGATTTATGGATGAATTCACCAAAGCATGTAGTGCAAGGGCTTTCCTGAATACTTTCAAATGGTACTGTTTAAAGTTTTGTTCTCCTATTATTATCTTGATAGGTAATAGCAGAATGTAAAAATGTGCTTCAATTTGTACAGTGTGTATTTATAATTTTGTATTATGAAACTTCTTACTTGTCAATTGGCTGCCAATAGTGTAAGTAAGGAGGGGCTGGCCAAAGTAACACACATTATGTATGCATTCATCTCTCAATGAAGTGGAGAGGGTTACCTGTCCAAAACATCCCCCCTTAAATTTTTACAATGGGCCATCAGAGGGGGTGAGGAATCTGATAGGTGGACCTTATACTTTTGTCTTTAAATACTCCTTAAAATAAATGTTATACTGATGTTGGCCAAGAGTGTTTGTGTCTAATCTGCTTGCAATGTTTATGTGCAAAATGACTAATTTTTGTTTTCTTGTTTGACTCCACAGTTTCCTTCAACGCCACAGGAATGGCAGACTGTGGCCTCCCACTTTGCCACCCGTTGGGACTTTCCCAACTGTGGAGGGGCAATTGATGGGAAACATGTCCACATAGTCCCACCCCCCAACTCGGGGTCATACTATTATAATTACAAGGGGTTTGATAGTATTGTGATGTTGGCGGTGGTGTCGGCTACTTACAAGTTCCTCTATGTGGACGTGGGGAAAAATGGCTGGATGTCGGATGATGGAGTCATCGCCCAGACGGAGTTCTACAGGCATCTCCAGAATGACAGCTTGGGCTTGCCACCTCCTGAAGACAATGTGGAAGCACTCCCATTCATCTTCGTTGCGGATGAAGCATTTGCGCTGGGGGACCATCTTATTCGGCCATTCCCTATGAGGGCCCTCACCCTGGACCAGAGGGTTTTTAATTACCGGCTGGCCAGAGCCAGAAGAGTGGTGGAGAATGCGTTTGGAATAATGGCCAGCCGGTTCTGCCTATTTCTTACACCCATACACATGGCGGAATATAAACTGAATCATATTATCCTTTGTTGCTGTGTTCTCCACAATTTTTTAAGGAGAAATTCTATGTTGCCTCAGTTGGTCCTGAGGCCGGAATTATTAATGAACAAACACTGACAGGGGTTGAAACTGGCCCTCCTGGCTTGCCCCCCCAAAGCGCCCGCGAGGTCTGTTAAAAAATACATGGAATACTTTGCGGGTAGGGGGGCCATTGATATGTCAGACAATGTCTGAGACATTTTTAAAATAAATGTATTTTTGAAACTGAACTAATATTTGCTTTGATTTACTGCTTGGCTTTCTTTTAGCTGTCTCCTCGGTTATCTTATGGTCTTTTTTTTGGCCCTTTTCTTAAACAGTGCAAACGAAATTTCTTTGAGACATGAGGTGACAATCTCTTCTTTGGCTAACTATTATTATTATGTTGTGGGTCTGCTACACACACACCTTGTTTTTGTTGTTTATGTATGCAATGCATTACTGACAAAAATATTCATCATTTTCAGCACCATGACAGAAATTTGGGGAGTCATGAAAATGGCGTGATTGTGGCAAATTATAAAGCACTGTGGGTGTTATTTACTAAAGGCAACTCCACTTTGCACTACAAGTGCACTGCAAAAGTGCACTTGAAACTGCACTGAAACTGCACTTGTAGTGCAAAGTGGATTTGCCTTTAGTAAATAACCCTCATTGTCACTGAAAACACCAACTTTACTCCAAAAACTGCTTTTGAGCATTGAAAGAAGAAGCCACACATTGTTGATTATAAAACTTTTTACTCAAAGCACATTCACATGTGCGTTTATAAAAGGGTTTTTGAACAAACCAATATCTTTGGTGTATAACATTTTTTTTGGTCACATTAATTATAAATAGCCTTTTTTGGTAAAACAGGCATGTTTCAAAGCATAACATACACAACTCAGGAACTTACAAAGTTCAACTTTGATAAAGTGAAGGCAATATCAGAAATTAGTATGTCCAAAATTTGTTGATATTTCCTTCATCAGATGGGGTGATGTCACCCCTGTAAAAGCCAAATTTTGAAGATGCACATAAATTGGGATTCAAATTGGGGATTTCCCTCCTGATCCCATGCCTAATGTCAACATGTGCTAGCTCCCATCATGGGGGATCAATGGACGTGTTTTGGGAGTGCAACCCCTTCATCTCAGCCACTTTAGTAGCAAGGAAGGGGTTGCACCCACAAAACGTGTTCATTGATCTCCCGTGATAGCAGATAGCACATGTTGACACACCGTGTGCATCTTCAAAATTTGGCTTTTAAAATACTTTAAAACTTTTTTGGAAAAACAAAAATAGACGAGAAAAAATGTAGGTATTTTTGGGTCTTTTATATTCTCCCTAAAACATCAGTGATGTTCTTTATTTTTTGTTGAACATTATTGATGTTTTCCTTTAGATTTTCTAAATCGCGATTGCACCCCATTATCTCCCCGATGAGGATCTGGGCGCTTTCACTTGTGAAATGACATTCTTCTTCCACAACATCCACATCACCTAAAAATAAACAAAAAAACACACCATGTATTATAAATATGCAGGCATACATCTATTACCTGAAGCTGTGGTCTCAGACACTCACCTGTTGTGGTGACTATTTTGCCAATTTCAAAAACGTCTCCCTCCTCCTCCTCTGCTTGTATTTTGGGGATTTCCCCTTCTTTCAGAGGTGGTGGGTCCCTGGTCTCCTCAGATGTCCCAAGTCTTTTCTCCCCTATGTGAATAAAAAAAGGTATACTTAGCACACAGATATTTGAGGTCAGAACTAGTAATATGAAACATTGCTTGGAAGTGTCATACAAGCTGAAAACATTATTTTTTTTTCCCTTTCTAAAGCTGGAATACTTACCTGTTTTGTGCAAGCTTCACAGATGGAGACATCCCTAGTATCCACTGGAGCACCTATGTGGGACACCCTAATAAAAGGGGTGTTCTGGTGTCCCATACTAGTGCTCCTGCGTCCAGATGTGTAAACAGCTGCTGTTATTTCAGCTCATTCCTTACACCGAATGAAGTTTGCATTTCATTCTAGTTACAAACCCATCTAGACATCAAACTTCTTTTAATAGAACTAGGCCTGAACAAATGTAGTTACCTGCATCTGCCCAAAACATTGTATTTTAGTGGGCAAACGAACAAAGTTTCCTATGAACGATTAATGTGCCCATGAACTTGAAAGTTGCCATTTTAAACTGTACATCAGTAAAGAAAAGCACATGGAGCAGCATGCAAGTAATAATAATAAGAATAGGAACACACGACAACTACTTACATTTTTGAATTACTCTCTTGATCCTTCTGTACTGATCATGCTCCCTCAGTTTTAGGTCTGATCAGCGTTTCCTCAATTGATCCTTGGATCGTCGTACCCCAAAATTCCTGTGCAGACTCTTCACAACTTTGTCATGATCTTGGCCTTTCTCACATTTGGGTGTGGGTAAGGTCCATACTTCCCATCATAGTCGGCCCTCTTCAAGATGTCCACCATCTCAACCATCTCTACAAAGGCCATGTTTGAGGCCTTAAATCTCCTGCGGTATCAGGATGTTTCTAGCTCCGGGCTTTCCTCCTATCTTGCTGCTGAAATTATTACGCATGTGCTGTGTCTCTGCCATGTGCTCTCCCCACTCTCTAATGAAGGTACAATTTGAAATTGGTGCATCACTGGCCTATACTGCTTATACATTGAGGCCTATATTGGGTCAAGATTAGGAGAGTTTAGCCTGATATTAGGGTTTGTCTTGTGCTGTGTCTTGCAGAGAAAATGGATGGGTTCAAAGACCACGGTTTCCTCCCAATCTTCATAGACAAGTACAGGGAACTGCCCTGTCTGTAGCAGGAGAAACATCCACAATATAATAACAAATTAAAGAGGCGGGCAGCGCTGGAGAAACTGCTGGAGTTGGTGAAGCCGCAGGTCCCCACAGCAACCATCCCCTAATTAAAAGCCAAAATTGGTGGCCTGAGAAGCACATATCTTAGGGAGCGCAAGAAGGTCCAGGATTCCCAGATATCAGGAGCTGCAGCAGGTGACATTTATGTACTCAGGCTGTGGTACTATGACAGACTGCAATTTCTGTCAGACCAGACTGAAGTCAGGGAATCCCTCTCAACCCTACCTTCCACGCTTCCTTCCACCCCAACTGAGGCTTCCGATGTCTAACCTGGGCCTTCCAACCAGGAAGAAGTGGAGGAGCCCAGCTTGAGTCAGGTATAGCATTGTTCTACAGATTTCTTGTCAAAAAATAAATGATGTTTACTAGATATGATTATTGATCACTAATTACTGATTTAATAAAGGCGTTTACATATCAATAGACAGTAGTAGCCAAAAATAATTGGGACAAGAATGAAAAATGTTGGGCTCAGAATGATAGTCTTTTATATTTGTTAACATTCAATTTGCAACAGTCATGAGCTGAAAATTGTGTGTGATTGATGAACCAAAAACTAAAACTATGTCCCTTTTTCATACACAGGAAGACCTCAGCCAGGAGGAAGCGGGGGTAAGTGTCAGCCAGGAGGCGGCTGGGCCCAGTAGACTCACAGAATCCCAGGTACCTCCCCTCTGCCTTCCAACCAAAAGACCCAGGAAGGGGAGGAACGTGGAGGAGTCAGCACTCAGGCTGATTGGGGAAGCTTCTGCTGTCCTCAGAACCATCCCACTTGTCAAGAGGCCTTTGCCTCCATGGCTGCATGCAAACTGCAGGACATGGAGGAGGGGCAACGCCTCTTGTGTGAAGAAATCATGTACCACACACTAAATAAGGGGTTGAGGGGACAAATCACCAATAAAACCCACCTGTGTGAGTTGGACCATCCTCCTCCTCCTCCTGCCACACCTACAACACCACAGTCACAGCCTGGATGTAAGCCTGGAAGGAAGAGTGGAAGGAAGACAAGAAAGTGATGGCCTGGGTTCAGTCTGGTCTAACAAAAGATGCAGGCTCTTGTATGACAGCCTGGGGACATGTATGTCATCTGCTGTTGTTCCTGATCTCTTGGACTTCTGGACCAGATTGCACTGCCTTATACATGGACTCCTCGGGCCACCAATTTGGCCTTAAAATAGTTGATGCATGCCCTGGGGTACAAAAGCTTTGCCAATTTCAGCTGTTTCTCCAGCGTTGCCTTCTTCTTTATTTGGGTATGACCCCTAATAAAGGTTTTTTTTAACAAATACTTGCTAAGTGTTTTACTTCAAAAAGGACGGTTTATTTGTGAGTAGGCAGGTACATTTCGAAAATACAATGTGAAATTAACAAGGGACACCAACAACAAACAACCTCCTTGAGGGTAAAAAGTACAAGATAATAATGGTGTTGTGGTAACTTGACACACAAAACCCACAAAAAAAAAATTATGGAGATCACCAAAAAAAAAAAAAAAAAAAACATAAAACAGGAGATCTTGATTAAAAAAAACCCCACAAAATAATTAAAAATATAAAAACATAAAAATAAAAAAATATTCGGGAGATCTGGCGAATAAAAATATTATATTAATGAAATCACGAGAAATAATAAAGAAAGAAGTTTGTGAGAAGTCTGTGTGAATATGAGCAGCAAAACAACCTCATTCTTCTAGCATTATAAAGAAGAAGAGAATGCGCTGCATTAAACAATTTAAAACATTGTAGCGTGACGCTATATCCATTACGAACTCTAGTTTTACCAGGCCGAGCACTTCCGTCTCGTAATTTATTCTGAGCATGCGTGACACTTTGTGTGTCAGAATTGTCTACACACGATCGGAATTTACGCGGGCATTAGGGTTGGAGTGGCGCTAATAAAGATGTTTTTTATCTTATGTATATGAGTTTTGTCCATTTTTGAGACAACCCAGCAGTAAAAAGTCCCACTCTACCTGTTAAGCTACCCTGGTTGGGAGCTGTTATTTGCTTATATCCTCTTTTTTACACTTCTTAATGCAGATTGTGTTGTGAAAAAGACAATAACGTAATACTGATATTTTATATTGCATGTTCTGCATTTTTGTTACTGGAAAGTACTTACGATGTGAACAAACCCTAAAAGCCAATACATAACAGATGGCTGCTGTCCGCACAGATACCATACTTTATTCTATGATTCGTACATCAGCTCAAACGTGATCATTTATAATACTTTCACACCAAAATCTGATGTTTTTATTGGTATTAGACTGTAGTTAAGTGTAAAACTGGCTTCAGTTACAGTATTTTCCATAAAGCTGCAAACACCTGTGTTTTTAAGTGTGTTTGAATCATGCTGTGGATATATTTAGAATAGCTGGTTTGTTTGATATAATGCTTAAGAAGTGAACAATAAATGTCAGTGGAGAAACACTTTAGCACATTTACATTGCATTACAAAAATATTTCATGCGTATTTTTGTGTGCTTTGACCCAAAGATCAAAAATATATCAACATGTAAAGTTAATGGTAACATGGCTCTATTTATGATGCCTGTGATATGTTTTCCATACAGGGTTATACCTAACCATCCTCCATATTCTCCTATAGATCTAAAAGCAAAAGTATCATATGTATTATTTTGTGTTAAAGGAAGTCAACTTTTTCACTGGTATTGAAGAATAATTAAACTAGAACAAGAGTGCAATATAGTGCACCTTACAGTTTTTAGATGTGCAGTCTTCCTTAGTTTTTTTATCTTTATTTTTGTGCTAAGAACATTCTGAGCAAATACAGAAAATACCTGTTGGTCCTGCCAGAAATGTTGGGGTTCATTTACTAAAGGCAACTAGACTTTGCACTTTGCAAAGTGCAGTTGCACTCTGCAAGTGCATTTGCTCCAGAGCTTAGTAAATGAGGCAAATCTTCACTTTGCAAAGAATACCCAATCACATGCAAGGAAAAAATAAATAAAAGCATTTTTTATTGCCCATGATTGGATGATGAAAGTCAGTAAAGCGTCTGATCATTTACTATGCTGTGGAGAAACTGCTCTTGCAGAGCGCAACTGCACTTTGCAAAGTGCACAGTCAAATTGCCTTTAGTAAATCAACCCCGTTATGTCCTTGTCACTTTGTGTGAGCTGCACAAAGGAATATCTTCCTTCCTAGCTATCTTCTGGAATCTACCAATATCCCTGCCCCCTATATAGTTGAATTGAGGAGATATGGACATGTTTGTAGTCCATATCAGGAAAGCAGCTGAGGGTGACAACCCTGGCTCCTTCCATTGATACAGTGGAGAAGTGATGTAGCCACCCAGGGACAGAAAATGTGTTATTTTCAGGATTATCAGGTAAAGATAGAGCAAAAGAAGATTGGCATAACTTCACCAAGGACTACTAAGCTGCAATATATTACATTTGGTTTGGATACACTTTAAGTGCCCACTCCCTTATACATTTTGTCAGACTGGGTGAGAAAGTGCCAAAGAAAAAACTGTAAGTGCAAACGTGCACGTGCAGACATAGAGAAAGCATTTTGTACCTTATTCTGGCAAATAATAGGATTTTTAAATCCAGCTTACCTGTAAAATTCTTTTCTTGAGAGTACATCACGGGACACAGAGTATTCATTACATAGTGGGTTAGATAGGCACCATCGGTGATTGGACACTGGTTAACCCCAATTAAGGAGAATTCCTCCCCTATATAACCCCTCCCATACGGGGAGGACCTCAGTTTTGTAGCAAAGCAATAGGTAACCACATAAAACCCATAGAAGGGCGGGAGCTCTGTGTCCCGTGATGTACTTTCAAGAAAAGGATTTTACAGGTAAGCTGTATTTAAAAACCTATTTTCTTGATCATACATCACGGGACACAGAGTATTCATTACATAGCGGGATGTCCCAAAGCAATGCTCATTTGAGGGGAGGGAGACACAGATCAGAAAATAGACCGCAAACGGACCAGAGGAACTAAACTGCTGCCTGCAGTACACTGCGCCCAAAGGCGGTATCCTCTTGCCCTCTTACATCCACCTGATAGAATATGGTGAATGTATGGACTGAAGACCAAGTCGCAGCCTTACAGATCTGAGCCATGGAGGCCTGGTGATGCACTGCCCAAGAAGCACTAACAGCCCTAGTTGAGTGTGCTTTCACATGAAAAGGAGGAGTCTTCCTCTTTATATCATAAGCCTGAAAAATAATCTAGAAAGAGTGGATTTTGACGCTGCTTGGCCTTTCTTATGGCCATCCGGCAGAATAAACAAACAATCAGTTTTCTGTATCTGAGCGGTTGCCTGCAGACAGACACTGACTGCTCTAACCACATCAAGAGTGTGCAAAGATTCTTCCTCCGCAGACTGCGGATCTGGAAAAAAGGATATTAGGATTACATCTTGATTCAAATGGAATCCTGAAACCACCTTAGGTAAGAAGGAACGATTAGGACGCATAACAATCCTGTCCTCGTGAATAATTAAATATGGCTCTTTACAAGAAAAAGCTGCCAATTCTGATACTCTCCTAGCAGTGGATATGGCTATCAAGAAGACTAATTTTTTAGTCAAAAGCGCTAAAGGAGCCAGGTGCAGTGGCTCAAAGGGTTGTCCCTGTAAAGCCGACAACACCAAATTCAAATCCCATGGGCATACTGGAGGTTTGACTGGCGGATTCAACCGCAGTGCCCCCTGAATAAAGGCCCGGACAAGGGAATGTGAAGCAATTGGCTTCTGAAAAAATACAGACAAAGCCGAAATTTGGGCTTTGATAGTGCTCAAAGCCAATCTCATTTCTAGGCCTGACTGAAGAAAGGTCAAGATTCTGCTAATCATATAGCTTCTAGGATGCCATCCCCTGGGTTCACACCAGGAAACATATGCCTTCCAGATTTTGTAGTAAATAAGCCTGGAGGCCGGCTTTCTGGCATTGACCAGAGTGGAAAGGACTGACTCCGAGAGCCCACGGTCTTTTAAAATGTGGGTCTCAGCAGCCAAGCTGTCAAATTTAGACTTCGTAAAGCAGGGTGGCATATCGGACCCTGCGTGAGCAGATCTGGCCGGAATGGGAGGACCCAAGGCCTGGCCACTGCCATCTTTACGATCTCTGCATACCAAGGTTGTCTGGGCCAAGCCGGGGCTACTCAAAGGACCGACTTTGCTTCCTTTTTGACCCTTCCCAGCAACCGCGGAAGAAGAGGGTTCGAAGGGAAGGCTTACATTAGACATGCCTTCCAGATTTTGTAGTAAATAAGCCTGGAGGCCTGCTTTCTGGCATTGACCAGAGTGACTGAAGAAAGGTCAAGATTCTGCTAATCATATACCTTATAGGATGCCATCCCCTGGGTTCACACCAAGAAACAAATGCCTTCCAGATTTTTTAGTAAATAAGCCTGGAGGCCGGCTTTCTGGCATTGACCAGAGTGGAAAGGACTGACTCTGAGAGCCCACGGTCTTTTAAAATGTGGGTCTCAGCAGCCAAGCCGTCAAATTTAGACTTCGTAAAGCAGGGTGGCAAATCGGACCCTGCGTGAGCAGATCTGGCCGGAATGGGAGGACCCAAGGCCTGCCCACTGCCATCTTTACGATCTCTGCATACCAAGGTCGTCTGGGCCAAGCCGGGGCTACTAAAAGGACCGACTTTGCTTCCCTTTTGACCCTTCCCCGGAACCGCGGAAGAAGTGGGTTCGGGGGGAAGGCATACATTAGATTGTACTGATCCCATGGGATTGTCAGAGCATCTGACCCCTGAGCAAGTACATCCCTTGTTCTGGACACAAATTTGTCCAGCTTCCTGTTGAATCTGGACGCAAATAGATCCACATCTGGTGTTCCCCACCTTTGACATATGGTTTGGAATATGTCGGGGTGTAGGGACCATTCTCCTGGGCATAATTGCCGGCGGCTTAAGAAATCCGCTTGCCAATTTTCCACTCCTGGGATAAATACCGCAGACAGGCAGGAAACATGGCTTTCTGCCCATGCAAGAATGCGATTCACCTCCCTTTGGGCATCCAGACTTCTGGTGCCTCCTTGGTGATTGATGTAAGCCCCAGCCGTGGCATTATCGGATTGTATTCGAATAGGATGACACTGTAGCCTGTAAGACCAGTCAATGAGGGCCAAGTAAATTGCCCGAATTTCTAGAATATTGATGGGCAAGCGTCTCTTGGTTGCAGACCATCTTCCCTGCGTGCATATTTCTTCCAGAACTGCTCCCCAGCCTTTCAGACTGGCATCTGTGGTTACGATCTTCCATTGTAGTGGAAGAAAGGTTTTGCCTTTCAAAAGATTTTTGGTTCGTAACCACCAATTGAGGCTTTTGCGTATCCCTGGGGATAGGCACATCGGAAGATCCAAGGCATGAGTCTTTTTGTTCCAAGCTGCAAGAATGCTTCTCTGCAGGGGCCTTGAGTGAAACTGGGCAAATGGAACAGCCTCGAAAGTGGCAACCATCTTTCCTAACAGTCTCATACATAGCCGAATGGATGGACTCTTTTTGCTTAATACTAAGCGGACTAGAGCTCTTACGGCCTTGACCTTTGGCTCTGGTAGAGACACCCTGCCTTGAGCGGTGTCTATGATCATGCCTAGATGCTCCAACCTTGTTGAAGGTTGCAAAGAAGACTTTTCTAGGTTGATTATCCAGCCTAGTCTTTCCAAATGTCTTACTGTCTTGAAGACAGCGCGGTTCAGGTGTGCCACCGATTGCTCTATGAGTAGCAAATCGTCTAAATAAGCTACCGAAGTTATGCCCAGAGCTCTTAGATTTGCTAAGAGAGGGTCTAGAATTTTTGTAAAAATTCGAGGAGCTGTAGCGAGACCGAAAGGAAGGGCCACAAACTGGAAATGGCGCTGGTCTACTCCGAACCTTAGATATCTTTGGTGAGCGGGAAAAATCGGCACATGAAGATATGCATCCTTGATATCTATTGATGCCATAAAATTTTCCCCCCTGCAGGGTGGAGACCACCGAACGAATTTGACTGCATTCGGAATGATCGAATGTGTAGAAACTGATTCAGATCCTTTAGATCTAGGATGGGTTTGACATCTCCATTTGCCTTTGGAACGGTGAAGAGATTCGAGTAGAACCCTGAACCCTGATCTTTTGGGTTCATTTCTACTATCACTCCCTGGGATAGTAAGCGATCTAAGGCCAGTAGTAGCGGTTCTCGCTTTACTGGATCTTTGGGAACTCTTGACCTTAGGAAACGAGCTGGTGGAAGCTCTAGGAACTCTATTTTGTAACCTAGAGATACTGAAGAGACCACCCACTTGTCTTGAACCTCTTCCCGCCAGGCTCCTGCAAACTGTAGAAGCCTTCCCCCCTCTCAGGCCAAGTGGGGGCGCCCCTTCACAGGGATGTTTTGGGGCTCTGCTTGGCAGTCTTTCGTTCCCAAGCCTTTTTCTGCCCTTGGGTGTGACCCTGGGCCATTCCTCTGAAAGTAGATTGGGAAGGCCGTCGCCACTGCTTAGAGCCTGATGTTCCAGGGGAAGGGGAAAAAAAATGTTTAAATGGTGGACGTTTACTCCTCTTAACTGGTAGGAGTGTAGATTTACCACCTGTAATTTTTTGGATAAAATTATCTAGGTCATCCCCAAATAGGCATTCCCCTTTCAATGGGAAGCCAGCTAAATATCTTTTGCATGAAAGCTCTGCTGCCCAACTTTTAAGCCAAAGGGACCTGTGCATGTGTACCAACAGGAGAGACAAACGAGATGCTTGCTGGGCAGAATCCAGAATGGCATCAATCATAAAACACAGCACCTGTGGAAGGTCTGCATAGTTCTCCACTTCCTCACTGGGAAGGAAGCCAAGCATCTGCTTAACCTGTTCCTTGAGGAATTGACACAAACCCACAGTTGCGACTGTAGGTTGGACTACAGTGCCAGCCATGGAGAAGGAGGCTTTTAATAAAGTTTCCAGCTTTTTATCAGTTGGATCTTTAAACACCTGAGCATTGTCCAAGGGACAGGTCAGGTTTTTATTCACACAAGAGACAGCCGCATCCACGGATGGGACCTCCCACTTCTTGGTGAAGCTTTCCTCCAGAGGATAAAGCATAGAAAACCTTTTAGGAGGAGTAAACAGCTTATCGGGATGTCCCCAGTCCTCATACAACAATTTATCCATTAAAGGATGAATTGGACAGGAAAACGCAGTCTGTGGGATCCTTCTGACTCCCAGGGAAGAAACAGAGGATGTAGCGGCCTCAGCAGAGGGCATTTTAAATGTGGAACGCACTAGTTCAGTATAATACTGGACCTGCTTCTTGAGTGCCTGAGAGGAAGAAGCTCTCTCCTCTTCCTCTGAATCCTCAGACTGCTCTTGATCCCTATCTCTGGATAGGGATCTCTCCTCATTGTCAGAAGAATCATCTGAAAGAGAAAGTGCAGCAGAGGGAGGGAATCTACCCCTTTTTCTGCTATCTTTTAAGGAAGCTGAAATAAAATTCATAATTCTTCCCTCAAAACCCTCCAATGTAGCCCTAAGGGAATCCTCTGTGACATACGCTGGGGCTGTAACATTAGGAGAGGCTGCAAAACCTGACAGGGGCACTGACTCATCCTGTGAGGCTGGCTCCAGTCTTTCAGGGGGGGATGGTAATCTGTAGGCATCTTTAGAACCCCTAGACACAGGCGGTGACTTTCTTGTGCCTTTGTTACCTCCCCCCGAGACCCTCTTATGAGGAGACATAGTCCCAAGCTACAAAGCAGAGGTACTAGTACATATGCAATCACTGTTGTGCTAAAAGTCTCACAATATACATATATGTTTAATACTGCACAACCTTATGCCGAGTAGGTGTCTTAGGTTAGCCTGGATCCAACCACTTTAAGATGCTCACTGCCCAAACTCTGTTTCCATCTGTTTACAGAGCTCTGAACGCTCTGGGCTTTTAAATTAGCCACCTGGCGTCTGCACACCTGCAGTGGAGGAAGGGAACGATTGGACAGTTTGCTGTTTACTCTCTCTAGTGGTGGAAATCAGGTAAGACATGAACTACTCAATGAAGAAAATTCACTTGTAATATAAATATATATATAGGATTAACTTCTCTTACCTGTCCCCGCCGCAGGACCTTAGACACTGGTGAAAAAACTGAGGTCCTCCCCGCATGGGAGGGGTTATATAGGGGAGGAATTCTCCTTAATTGGGGTTAACCAGTGTCCAATCACTGATGGTGCCTATCTAACCCACTATGTAATGAATACTCTGTGTCCCGTGATGTATGATCAAGAAATATGCAATTTACTCTGTGCAAGTGGGGATTCAAAGAACACTTTTTAAACTGGATAACAATATTATACTAGAGTTGCCACCTTTTCTTCAAGCCAAACCTGAACACTTTAGCAGCCTGGGACACTTTTGGGTGCCACCAAGGAGAGCAGTAATGCAGTGCACATAGCATGCTACAGCGGACAGTGGGTGTGGCCAAATTGCTCTTGCTGACATCATTGCCCTGCCTCCCAGTGAAGCCAAACCTGCCCCAGACAGCCGCCTACAACTCCCGGACGGCAACATATTTGTGTGTGACTTTCTTGGTTACTTGGGGAGCCACAACCCGGTCTGAATAATGTGTCTGGGTTTCAGTCCGCCTGAACCCCGGACACCTGATTCAAAACCCGAACTGTCCGAGTGAATCCCAGACAAGTGGCAACCCTATATTATACTCAAACATCCATACATTATTGTGGGCTTCAATCTCCTCCGTTTCCTATTAGCAGGGGTACACGGCAAAGATGCCCCTTATCTCCTATTTTATTTTTACTGGCTTTAGAGCCCCTAGTATTACATTTATATGAACACAAGGACATCAAGGGCCTAGAAAAAGCAGGTATAGACAATAAAATGTGACTTTTCGCTAATTATATCCTTTTTACTATTACATCCCCTTATATATCCTTGCAGTGTCTCTTAAATTCCCTGGAGAAATGTGCTGCCTCCTCTGGCCTAAAATTGAATCAATAAAAATCAGTAGCTATGGATATATCTCTGTGCCCTATCACTCTATCACACTTACAAAAGTCTTTTAGTTTTTCGTGGACTTCCCAAACCTCTTATCTTGAAATACATCTGACACCCACTTTTGCCACTTTATATCAGGCAAACTATCCTACGCTTATTTGTTACCTGGTCACCCTGCTACACATGGAATCAATACCAAATCTCCTGGCTGGGTAGATTAAATTGGCATTAAATGGAATTTCTTCTGAAACTCTTATATTACTTTTGAGGCTTATGCCGCGTACACACGGTCGGACTTTCCGGCGGACTTGGTCCGGCACACTTTCTGACGGACTTTGTCCGCCAGGTGCGCCGGACTTTAAAACGGACGGACTTGCCCACACACGACCGGACTTTCCGGCGGGCTAAGTCCGCCCGTCTTTCCGACGGACTTTCGCCGGAGTTACGGCGGACTTTCAGAATGAACGGACTTGCCCACACACGGACAAGTCCGTTCATTTTGAACGTGACTCAGGTGCGACGGGACTAGAAAAGGATGTCAATCTTGCCGCTTTTATCGGCAAAATTGACACCTTGCGAGCCCCGTCGCGGGGCATACCAGGCCCTTAAGTCTGGTATGGATTATAAAGGGAACCCCCTACGCCGAAAAAACGGCGTGGGGTCCCCCCTAAAATCCATACCAGACCCCGATCCGAGCACGCAGCCTGGCCGGTCAGGAAAGGGGGTGGGGACGAGCGAGCGCCCCCCCCCTCCTGAACCGTACCAGGCCGCATGCCCTCAACATGGGGGGTGGGTGCTTTGGGGGAGGGGGGCGCCCTGCGGGGCCCCCCACCCCAAAGCACCTTGTCCCCATGTTGATGAGGACAAGGGCCTCTTCCCGACAACCCTGGCCGTTGGTTGTCGGGGTCTGCGGGCGGGGGCTTATCGGAATCTGGGAGCCCCCTTTAATAAGGGGGCCCCCAGATCCCGGCCCCCCACCCTATGTGAATGAGTATGGGGTACATGGTACCCCTACCCATTCACCTAGGGAAAAAGTGTAATAAAACACACTACACAGGTTTTTAAAATATTTTATTAAACAGCTCCGGGGGGGAGATCTTCCTCCGGCTTCGGGGGTCTTCTTCCGGCTTCGGGGGTCCCTGCGCTTCATCTTCTCCCGGCGTCCGGTTGGTTCTTCTCCCGGTGTTCCAGTTCTTCGGCCGGCTCCTCTGCTGTCTTCAGGTAGCTCTCTTGCCAGCAGAGGTCCGGACTCCTGGGCTTCTGGGCTTCTGGGCTTCTTCTCTTCTCTTCTCCAGATGTTGACACGACGCTCTCTCCGGCTGGACTGCTCTCCGAGGGCTGCGTTGTGACTTATATAGGCGGAGACCCCGCCCCCTTTTGATGTCACAGTCCCTGGGCATGCTGGGACTGTGACGTTTTAGGGGGCATGGTCACTGGGTGATGTTGACCACGCCCCCTAAAACGTCACAGTCCCAGCATGCCCAGGGACTGTGACATCAAAAGGGGGCGGGGTCTCCGCCTATATAAGTCACAACGCAGCCCTCGGAGAGCAGTCCAGCCGGAGAGAGCGTCGTGTCAACATCTGGAGAAGAGAAGAGAAGAGAAGAAGCCCAGAAGCCTAGAAGCCCAGAAGCCCAGGAGTCCGGACCTCTGCTGGCAAGAGAGCTACCTGAAGACAGCAGAGGAGCCGGCCGAAGAACTGGAACACCGGGAGAAGAACCAACCGGACGCCGGGAGAAGATGAAGCGCAGGGACCCCCGAAGCCGGAAGAAGACCCCCGAAGCCGGAGGAAGATCTCCCCCCCCGGAGCTGTTTAATAAAATATTTTAAAAACCTGTGTAGTGTGTTTTATTACACTTTTTCCCTAGGTGAATGGGTAGGGGTACCATGTACCCCATACTCATTCACATAGGGTGGGGGGCCGGGATCTGGGGGCCCCCTTATTAAAGGGGGCTCCCAGATTCCGATAAGCCCCCGCCCGCAGACCCCGACAACCAACGGCCAGGGTTGTCGGGAAGAGGCCCTTGTCCTCATCAACATGGGGACAAGGTGCTTTGGGGTGGGGGGCCCCGCAGGGCGCCCCCCTCCCCCAAAGCACCCACCCCCCATGTTGAGGGCATGCGGCCTGGTACGGTTCAGGAGGGGGGGGGCGCTCGCTCGTCCCCACCCCCTTTCCTGACCGGCCAGGCTGCGTGCTCGGATCGGGGTCTGGTATGGATTTTAGGGGGGACCCTACGCCGTTTTTTCGGCGTAGGGGGTTCCCTTTATAATCCATACCAGACCTAAGGGCCTGGTATGCCCCGCGCTCGCCGCAATAGGAAAATGTGTTTTTCCTATTGCAGCGAGCGCGAGATGCAATACCCTGCCCTCGTGTCGTATCTGGTCCGTCGGACCAGCATACACACGAGCGGGCTTTCCGTCGGACCAGCACACACACGAGCGGACTTTCCGCCCGAAACTGAGTCCGGCGGAAAGATTTAAAACTTTTTTCAAATCTAGGTCCGGCGGGCTTTTGGGAAAAAGTCCGCCGGAAAAGTCCGCCGGCGCCTACACACGGGCGGATTGTCCGGCACACTCTGGTCCGCCGGACCAAGTATGCCGGAAAGTCCGACCGTGTGTACGCGGCATTACCCATTCCTATACCTAAGGTGTAATTGTGCAGACTTCAAACTGTAAAATAAATTAAACGTTATTTAAAGATATATGTGTAGCAAAGTCCCGGGTGAACTCCAGAGTTAGGGACAGCTGACATCCTTCTGTGTAGAGTGGGTTACGAGGCATGGTGGGTGTAATGCAAGATGAAATGGTGGGCGCCAGATACTTTTAGAATGCAAAGAGATTTATTCTCTTTTGAACAGAACTGGGGGAGAGAGGGTTAGGGCAAGGACACCCTTAAGTAGATGCAATGATAATTAGCAGACTCTGAGACTTCTAAAGAAAGACAAGCTATACAGGTGAAGGCCTCCAGCCGGACACCACTTCTGTATAGGTAGGACCGCTGTCTCCTATGGCAAGAATCTTGTAGTAATTACTAACGGCAATTGCATTCAACTATTTGCAACATGAACAGTTCTCAGCCACAATCACTCACTGTGGGTCTTCACTCAATGAACTCCCAGTCTTTCACTAGACTTTGGATCCCATGGCCACTGTATCCCCTGAGCTCTTTCACTGTTACCAATCAGTATCTTCCTCATGCTTCACCCCCGCCTCCCTGCCTGGTCCCTGGTTTGGCACTCACTGATGCTCCACAATGTTAGAAATCAATTGATCTCCTAACAATTGGCCAAGGCAACTATCGCTTGGCAACTAAATTTGATAGCAACTCTGCCTAAACTTCAGGCTGCTACATCTGGAATATGACTGTACCTAGAGTTAACAAAACCACCCCTCTATCCCTCTCAAAACTTTACAACATCGCAAAAGTTCGGAACCGAATAACAAACCCCATTAAAGTCTATGGGACCCGAACTGGAAAAATCAAAAGTGCCCATTTTGAAGGCTTATATGCAAGCAATTGGGCATACAATGGTTATAGGGGTCTGGATACTGCCCTGGGGGACATGTATCAATGAAAAAAAGTTTGTAAAAAACATAATTTTTAAATGAGCAGTGATTTACTGATGCGTAACCACTTCAATACAGGGCACCCCTTTCCTGCCCAGACCAACTTTCAGCTTTTAGTGCTCTCGCACTTTGAATGCCAATTACTCATGTAACGCACTTAGTCATGCAACACTGTACCCAAACAAAATTTTTATAATTTTTTTCACACAAATAAAGCTTTCTTTTGGTGGTATTTAATCACCACTGTTTTTTTTTTAATTTTTTGCGACACAAGTGAAAAAAGAGGGAAAATTTTGAAAAAAAAACGTTTTTTTTTTTTAGTTTCTATGATAATATTTAGAAAATAAGTAATTTTTGTTCATAAATTTGGGCCAAAATTTATACTGCTACATATCTTTGGTAAAAATAACCCAAATTAGTGGATATTATTTAGTCTGTGTGAAAGTTACAGAGTCTTCAAGCTATGGTTGGTGGCAATCATTGAAAATTGATCACACCTGATGCACTGACGGCCTATCTCATTTCTTGAGGCCCTGACATGTCAGGACAGTAAAAATAACCCCAAATGACCCCTTTTTGAAAAGTAGACAGTCCAAGGTATTTAGTAACATGGGGGCATGGGGAGTTTTTTGAAGTTGTAATTTTTCCCACAATTCTTGGGAAAATTAAGAAGTTATTTTTTTTTTCTTTTTTACACAAAATTGTCATAATAACAAGTTATTTCTCACACACACAGCATATGCATGCTTCCAATTACACCAGAAAATACATTCTGCTATGCTTCCTGAGTATGGCGATACCACATGTGGGAGACTTTTTCACAGCCTGGCCACATAGAGAGGTCCAACATGCAGGGAGCACCTTCATGCGTTCTAGGAGCATAAATTACACATAAAATTTCCTAACGACCTATTACACTTTTAAAGGCCCTGGAGCACCAGGACAATGGAATTACCCACAAAATGACCCCATTTTGGAAAGCAATAGCATAGGTACTTGGGTACTCTGGCGGGCTGCAGATAGGTCCTCGGGTACTCTGGGCTGAAGACAGGTACTCGGGTACTCTAATGGTCTGCAGATAGGTACTCAGGTACTCGGGACAGGCACTCTGATAGGCTGGTGACAGGTACTCGGTTACTCTGAGGGGTTGCGACAGGTACTTGGGTACTCTGATGGCCTGGTGACAGGTACTCAGGTACTCTGAGGGGTTGTGACAGGTACTCAGGTACTCTGGGCTAGTGACAGGTATTCGGTTACTCTGAGGGGTTGTGACAGGTATTCAGGTACTCTGAGGGGTTGTGACAGGTACTCAGGTACTCTGGGTTGGTGACAGGAACTCGAGTACTCTGAGGGGTTGTGACAGGTACTCAGGTACTCTGGGTTGGTGAGAGGTACTTGGGTACTCTGAGGGGTTGTGACAGGTACTCGGGTATGATGGCCTGGTGACAGGTACTCGGGTACTCTGAGGGGTTGTGACAGGTACTCAGGGTTGGTGACAGGTACTCGGGTACTCTAAGGGGTTGTGACAGGTACTCTGGGTTGGTGACAGGTACTCGGGTACTCTGAGGTGTTGTGACAGGTACTCGAGTACTCTGATGGCCTGGTGACAGGTACTCGGGGACTCTGAGGGGTTGTGACAGGTACTCGGGTACTCTGAAGGGTTGTGACAGGTGCTCGGGTACTCTGATGGCCTGGTGATAGGTACTCGGGTACTCTGGGCTGGTGACAGGTACTCGGGTACTCTGGCCTGGTAAAAGGTATTCGGGTACTCTGAGGGCTTGTGACAGGTACTTGGGTACTCTGATGTCCTGGTGACAGGTACTCGGGGACTCTGAGGGGCTGTGACAGGTACTCAGGTACTCTGGGCTGGTGACAGGTACTCGGTTACTCTGAGGGGTTGTGACAGGTACTCTGATGGCCTGGTGACAAGTACTCTGGTACTCTGAAGGGTTGTGATTGGTACTCAGGTGCTCTGGGCTGATGACAGTGTTGTGGAAATTTTATTATGTGTGTTTTATAGAGTGTCATCTGTCTCCCTGTGTCTGATTTAACCAAGGAGCGCTCTAGCAGTGCGTACTTAGGTTGAATCGGGACCAGTGGTAAAACCGTCAGTATGAAAACCTTCTCATGGGTTTGAAGAAGTGTTCTCTGTGTGTGGGGGCGTTTGCTGGTTTGTAAGTATCAAGCACAATGCGCTGGGCTTCTTGCCTTCAAATGTCTATGCACATTAGAGAAGCAAAGTCCGCATAATGATAGAAACATATTATATCTCTGTTGTGGCTACGCTATTCCTTTTGGATACATATCTGCTTTAATAAGAGGACATTGATATTTGCCTTGTTAAAACACTCGTACCATAATTTGACAACAGCAGTAGCAATGTCCCCGCAGATCTTCTCAAGCCTGTAAGAACAAGTAGAATGATCTTACTAGATACTGGTTACTCTGAGCAGTATTGAGTGGGCTCCATGCTGACCAAGATTGTGGATGCCCTCTCCTTTAGTGTAGTCATTTCCTGTGTAGTCATTTTAGTGTAGTCATTTCCTGTGTAGTCACTTCCTGTGTAGTCATTTTGCATGGAAGAAGCGATTGGCTGCTGGGGCCATGACTTCCTGTTTGTCATTTCCTTTTGTTGCCGATGAATAAAGGTGCCTGTGCTCCTGAGGCCAGGCAGTCGAGCGATGGAGCTAAGACAGTGACTATGTCTGTTTACTTGGGTAAATGCGGGGTTTATTAAGATGCATTATACCAAAAGGCTGAAAGGGCGCTTAATAGCGCAAGAGACATGAATTACGCACAGCGTATAGTGGAATTTCCATGACAGTTAAGATGGCGGGCCAGTTAAGGAGCGAACAGAACCTCCTTTGCATCGGATCAGTGGGATGGGAGAGCAGGTCCCAGTCCAGGACATCAAACTAAACAGTTTGTTTATAGTTTTGTTTTGAAATACTTTGTTGTCCTGAGGAAAAGGGGTACGTTTTCTCTGTCCGATGCTTTAGGTAGGTTCTGCTTTGCAAAAGAACACATTTTCCATCTTTTGGTATAATGGCGGGATTGTATGTTTGTCAGTAATGATAGGTCTATTGTTTAGGATACTCTATAGGACCAATTTAATACAACCTAAAATGTTTGTGTAAGTAACTGTATGTTGTGTAATAAGTATATGAGAAATATAAATGTATGAATTGTGATTATTACCTTTGTATGGGACCAAGACACATGTCCCCATGAGTGCAATAATATTTTTTAGTAAAGGTTTTGTTTTGAAGTTGCCTTTGTAAATGGCTGCCACATATTCAAGTGGCCATGTGGCTGAGAGGGGGAAGAGCAGCCATGCATTGCTGGAAGCACTTACAATAGGAGCTGTTCCTTTCTGTGGATGGTCTCAGGTTTCTAGACAAATAACATGGGGGGGCTATATTGTGTTGAGATGAAAAGATCATGCATGCAACTATTGCTGTTTGTATTTTTCGATGTCTTGTTCCTGTGGAAGCTGATATGATCTTTCTTTGGGAACAAGAGTGTATGTTTTAGCTGTGTTATTTTGTGTTTTATGTAACTTTGGCAGTTAGGGATGTGATTGGATGGGCCCTAGTTGATGTAGCCTAAAGTGTGTGTCTACGGTTAAGTGTGCATTCTCAATTGTTTTAGTCAGTTTTTGTGGGGAAAAATTTTGGTTTTCTAGTGAAGAAATCTTGGTTTGTGCTGGTTTTAGTGGGAACAGCAACTGCATTTCATGTGTTAACGTCACCATGTGGTCCGATTGTCGTCCGCAATTTTGCTGTCTATCATGTGGTCGTGGCCCGGCTTTCGTCAGCCATTTTGCTGTAGTCCAAATTTTATCACCATGTGGTCCGATTGTTGTCTGTCATTTTTTGTAGTCACCATGTGGCCCGGCTTTCGTCAGCCATTTTCTTGTAGTCACCATGTGGCCATGGCCCCATTTTCGTTTGTTGCAACTGCCATTTCATGTCTGCTGTGTTTTGGTTCTGGTGAAATTGCTCTGCTTTTGGGCCAGGTTTCAGCATTTAGTGAGGGTGAGCCATCTTTTTGCAGGAGTTTCAGTTTTTGGCTTTAGTTGCACTGTTGTGTGGTATTTGGGTCTCAAAACTTGTGGTCTGTCTGCCCAGGGGATATGTGAGTCAAGGGGGATTTCCTCCCATTTACAATATGGGGGATTTATTCCACCCTTTCCTGGAAAAAAGATTTTTAAAATTGTTGAAGTCTCCTATATGATGTTAGCCATAGATTTTCTTAATGTCTTGATAGACATAATATGAAGTTTAGGGGAGATGAAGCTAGGCTTCCCCTCCCCCTCCCTCTTCCTGTCTATTGATATGTAAATAAACAAGTTAGATGGGTTTTTAGAGCTGAGCAGACAACAGGAAGTTCTTTGCAGGTATGCAACAGGAAGTTCTTTACAAGATGTGATGTATCAACAGGGAGATGGTAGGAGGAGCTTGGGGTCTTTTGAAACAAACATGTGGACAAAGGGACTTGTGTTTGGAAGGACAAAATCACTTTGATTTTTAAATGTAATTCCAGTTGTTTTGTGAAGTTTTATGCTGTAATACAGTTTTGGGTAGAGAGTATACGAGAGGCATCCACATTATTATTGTAACATCTAGGTACAAATAGAAACCATAATATTGTTTTGAATAGTGGAGGATTTCATGGTGCTTTGTAGTTGTCTGATGAACGCGTTTAGAAGGCTTCATATCGTGAGACCGGTCGGGCCGTGTATAATAGTCAGAATTCCGGTGCGTGATTGTATTAGCATAAAACGTGAGGAGTAGGTCTCTAGCAGCCCCGATCAGGCCGTGTATAATAAATCGGAATTCCGGAGATCAGTTATAGTGATAAAGGAGCAAACAATAACTGCTCAGAAAATAAAGCGCAGGGTTCTCTGGATGCAGAGTTCGCCAAAAATTCGATTTGAATCGTATGGGCAATGGGCCATCCATGCAGGGGTGGGAACCAGGCACCCCAGTCAGACAGCTGCATAGTACATGAAATCTGGGTATGGGGCTAAGGCCATTAGACCCCTTAAAGATTGGCATATATAGTCAGAGGGTACAGTAATATGTTGTACTTTGGAAGGTACTTTTGATGTCTGGAGGTACGAGTCCCCAGAATAAAAATACCTTGGAAGTAGCTCAGCTGTGGCTTCAGAAATCTGTAATGATGAGTGAGTTGATGGATGTGTAGTACACGCTTGTGTGATTAAAATTCTCATGCCTGTTTTTGAACTTTGTGTGGCTGGCCTATGCAAGCTTTGGAGCTGCTCTCGTGTTTTTCCCATTTTATTTTTTTTCTACTGCTAAAATAGTGAAGGCAGCATTCCGCCCGTTTGTTTTGTTTTTTTCATTTTTGTTTTGGAAATTATGAAATATCTCCCCCACATTTGTATCTAAATGTTTGTCTCATGTTTTAGTCTTCTCATTGTTTGTATGTAGTAACAAATTCTTGGCTTTGTTAGAATCTACCGCGACAGCCCTCCTACGAGTCGTGGCTGTTGTGTTTTAGCAGGAATGTGAAAGTAAGGGTTACAGAGGGTTTAGTTGTTGTCGGGTTTTGAGGAATGTCAGTGACAATTTACCAATGTACACGAATGTTGTATTGTTTATCATTCTTTCCAGGTTAAATATGAAGGATAGAGTAATAACTTTTGTTTATAAGTATCTTTTCAGGTCCAAAGAGTTTCTGAAAGTGTATGTACATAGAAAGCAGGTGTATGTAGATAGCTGTACACATGCATAAATACACACGCCTAAGAAGGTAAAAGTATCATAGTCTATTTCACTGTTTCATTTTTTTTTCTGCACCATTCTAAGCCCTGCATGTCTTCCTCCAGTTTGTAATGAGGAAGAAAATGGGGGAGATAATGGTAAGAAACCAAACCAACCGCTCTAATTCTAGTCAAGTTTGTGACCTAATAGGATGTTCCACAACTGTCTTTCTATGATGGAATTTGAATCAGCAAGCAGCAGTCCGGTGAAGGAGGCTCCCATCCCAGATGCTAAGAACCTTTTTGTCAATGGTTCCAGGTATTACACCCCAGATGGTAAGCCATGCAGTGACCACAGTCATTGAGTTAGGTTTGTTTGGAGGTCTACCAAAAACAGGGTTGCACTTTCTTTAGCAGCTGTCGACATTCTCAACTGATGGGGTGGGTGCAGTCACTGTAACATGAACTTCAAAAGGTCCACCACAGGGTTCATGAGTCCCTCCTGGACCCTGACACAATAACCGGTTTACATTTCTTCCAACCAGATGACTGGGTCTTTGTAAAGAAGCTTGATGGACGAGACAACTGGATCCATGTCAGCCACTGCAAGAAGCTGCTCAACTACACCAAAGGATGAGGAGTATCTTTGTTTATTTATATGTTTTAGGATAGTATATTTTGGCAAGGGTAACGATGAAAAGCATCCCAACTTATTGTTTAAAGTGTATTCTCAACTAGCTAAGAAAGCGAACAGGACCAATTGTTGGGTCTACTTTGAATCTCCACCGAGCTTTAGTACCCCAGCGATGACAGCGGTACATGATATATAGGATGTTCATATTGGTATGAGGAGTTTTGACATACTAGTAAAATAACTCCAAACAGACACTTGTCAATAGAATTTAACGATACATTTCTAGAGGGTAAAATTAGTTAAAGTTTTAATAATAGCGCTGGTTCTTGCCAGTTTTGGTACCGGGGCAACTAGGTAGCCCACAACTGTGCTTCAACTTTAGTTTGGTATTTATGCGGGTCTACAGCTTATAAGGCAACTTCCCCTAATACAAGAGCTTCAGGCATCCTGGTGAAACTTGTCCCAGCATCTTATGTCGCAGCCAATCGTGAGGATCTGATGGCACGAGAGAAGGTAAGAACGGCAGGGACAGCTAGAAGGGAATTGTTCACCAACCCCGACCAGGTCTGGGCATGGTTTCCTGCTTGTACACGGTGGGGGCTTGAGCTTATGAAACGATTAAACAATTTCTCATCCAGTGTGGATGGGATGTTTAATGTAACTGTTGAAGCTACAAAGAAGTTCCCACAGGAATAACGGCAGATCAAGACCCTAATATTAAAAGATGGTCCATGATTATCTGTTGGCATCCAAGGGGGGTTTCTGTGAATTCATAGGTAAAGATTGTTGTACCTGGATCGGGGATACTAGTGACAAAGTTCAAGCCCTGCAAGGCAAAGCCAGAGCTATAGCTAGTGAAGGTTGAAGTCCCTTTAAGGGTCTGGGAATCTTTGGGGATTTTATTTTTTATTTTTCAGCAGATCATGGTTGAAGGAAGTAGGGGTGTATATACTCATGTTGTTTTTGTTTCTATTCCTTCTATATGTTGTGCTGAGGCGCTACTGTTGCCTGATTGGATGAGTGAACAGAGCCCGAGCAGATGACCACATCTTCCTCTCTGAAATGAGACGCCCGAAGCCCAGCCCACGTACAAGATATAGAGGATCCTAGACCGACCGGCCTTCATGTCCTCCTCTAAGTCATCCCTCCTAAAGAACAGAGTCTACAAGTCAAGCCGTGTTTTCCTTTTTATAGACTTAAGGACTGATTAAGAAGAAGATCAAGATTCATTGTGGAAATGTTATTATGTGTGTTTTATAGATTGTCATTTGTCTCCCTGTGTCTGATTTAACCTAGGAGCGCTCTAGCAGTGCGCACTCGGGTTGAATAGGGACCAGCTGTAAAACGGTCAGTATTAAAACCTTCTCACGGGCTTGGAGACCTGTTCTCTGTGTGTGGGGGCGTTTGCTGGTTTGTAAGTATCAAGCGCAATGCGCTGGGCTTCTTGCCTCCAAATGTCTATGCACATTAGAGAAGCGAAGTCCGCATAACGAGAGAAACATATTACTGTATTTTCTGGCGTATAAGACGACCTTTTACACTTAAAAAAAATGCCCAAAAATTGGGGGTCGTCTTATACGCCGGGTATAGAATGCTGCCCGATGGATGTCAGCCCCCTGGATGCCCGCTGGATGTCCAGTAATACTGTATGTGGCTTCAGCCACATACAGTATTTGCCGCTGAGCCAATCCTGGCGAGCGATGTATTCTATTAATGAATAGAGAGCCTGCTCGGATTGAAGTAACAACCTCTGCCAATCCGAGCAGGCTACATACAGTAGCCTGCACGGACTAGCTTTGAGAGAGAGAGAGGTACTGGCTGATGATGCTACAGCCTCTGCCAATCCAAGCAGGCTTTGTATTCATTAAAAGAATACATCGCTCACCATACTTCACAGGGTACATCCATTCACTGATCTCCCACTACTATACATCCTGCTGTTTGTCTTTGAGGTCACCCAAGAGGAACAGGTGAATCTGGGATATAGGACAGGGGGGTGGTTGTATTACTAGTGAATTTTAATGCATTTATTAAATGCATTTTGGTGGACAATTCCCATAGAATGTAACCCAAAAGTTGCATAGGTTTGGTTAGTGAAAATTCTAGAGATTCAAGAGATCACTGTCTGTGTTATTAATGTTTGATATACTGTATGACATATCACAGCATGGCGGATGAGTAGCTGGAAATTCTTGCTTTGTGTTTTTTAATGTTTCTAATGTTTTTTTTTTTAAATGGTGTTGCCTCAGAAGGGGGGGTAGTCTTATACGGCGAGTATAGCCCAAAACCTATGTTTCCACTGGAAAAATAGGGGGTCGCCTTATACTCACAGTTGCCTTATATGCCGGCAAATATGGTATATTGACAACAGCAGTAGCAATGTCCCCGCAGATCTTCTCAAGCCTGTAAGAACAAGTAGAATGATCTTACTAGATACTGGTTACTCTACACTCTCCACTACAGTGTATAGCGGAATTTCCACGACAACAGGTACCCGGGTACTCTGAGGGGTTGTGACGGGTACTCGGGTACTCTGATGGCCTGGTGACAGGCACTCGGGTACTCTGGGCTAGTGACAGGTACTCGGGTATGCTGATGGCCTGGTCACAGATACTTGAGTACTTTGATGGCCTAGTGACGGGTACTCTGAGGGGTTGTGACAGGTACTCGGGTACTCTGATGGGCTGGTGACAGGTACTTGGGTACTCTGATGGGCTGCAGATAGGTACTTAGATGGGCTGGTGACAGGTACTTTGATGGGCTGGTGAAAGGTACTTTGATGGGCTGGTGACAGGTCCTCTTTATTGCTGGGGGCAATCAGTGTGATTGGGTGTACACTGTAGGGTGGTAACGAGCTGTTATCGCAATCTCCTCCTCACACACCTCCTCACACACTATCGGTGTGTGAGGAGGAGAACTTGGTAACAGCTCATTACCGCAGCTTGTTTACATTCTGTGACCAGCTGTGATTGGACACAGCCGGTCATGTATTAAAGAGCCAATTTCATTAGCTCTTTACCCCAATCGGGGATGGGCTGGGTCAGGGTGACGCGCCTCGTCCCCGATCGCCGCACTGTCAATATGTCACAAAACCTTCGGCAGCACTAAATGCCCGTTCCGAAAGCACGCTGGATGCAGGGCAGCCCAGCAGCTCTATTGCATACTGGGCAAGTTCTCAGCTGTAGTCTATTCTCATGACCCAGTAACCCATTGGATCGTCAACTGGAAAGCTCTCCATATCTGTTTTTGCCCCTAGATAATCTCCCACCATATGATGAAGGATGCTGTCGAAGGGATGTGAAAGGTGACAGCCCTGGGCGACGAGGACTAATAAAAATTTGAAAGGCATCACTGAGGCAGCCCACTTCTCCACCGCTCCTATCTTGACCAACAGAAGCCTCAAAATTATGTTTTCCACCCAGACTGTAACCTACCAGAGTTGGAAAAGGCGTTACATAAACTCCTCTATAAGATTTCCTCAAGAGATTTCATCTTCTGCTCCCTCTGTGGGGACAGGGTGAGTTCTGAGACTTTCCCCTTGTAACTGTGGTCAAGGAGGGTTGCCAACCAATAGTGATTTTTCTCCTTGATGTCACGTATTCTCGGGTTCTTTTGCAGGCTTTGAAAGATGAGGGAGCCCATGTACTGCAAGTTTGCGAAGGCATAAGAAGCAGGCTCCTCGGGGTCACTGAGGATTACAGTATCTGGAACTGCCTCCTTCCAGCCACGTGCTACTCCAAAGGCTTCTGGGATGGAAAACCACCTGTTAAGGGTTGACGTATGTCTTGCTCTGCTTCAATGCCTTTGTTGTCTTATGAGTTTATGTGAAATCTCCATTAATAGCTGTAAAATATTGTAATTAGGAATATATTTCATTTAGCTTGTATCTATGCAGGCCGAAACATATTATCTTCACATATATCTCTGGTAGACCAGACAAGTCGGTGCCTAGGCTTGTATATACAAACAATGGTATCCAAACCTCATTGTTTTACACCTACTCACTTCAAAGGATCCCATGCTGGGATATGCAATGAAGGGAGGCCAACCCGGAGTCAATACTTAACTTCCCAGGAACATTCAGTTTAATCTCCTGCTCAGAATAGTCACAAGGATTTGCATTAAAGGGGGCTGACTTATGCAAAGTGTAGGGATTGGAGATGTAGCCAGTCCTTAACCAGCAATAGGGAAGCTCTCCAATCAGAGCCATGCTATGCCAACCAATGAGGCATCAGCCTGTAATGATATACACAGACTAGATTGGAGAGAAAGACACACTTTATGGGAGAGCAGCCATCAGAATGGAACCTTAGTGAAAAGGGTAATTATGGGAAAGGTCTGCATTTTACTTGTAACTAAATGTGTTTGTAGATTAATGCCTTAAGGAATATACTCTGTATTCCTTCATATAATTCTTTTATTTTAACCTAATATTTTCATCCTTGGTGTAGACTATAGATAGATGGTCGTGTATTAGATAGACTTTCTACTACTCACCAATAAATGTTGTTATTGTGTTATAGCTGTCACTCACGGTCAAAGAGCTCTCATTTAACCCCAATCATATCTGAGAGATATTAAATCTCCAATATAGGACACGGTAACAGAATGGCAACCACAAAGTTGAGGACCAGGACTGAAAGTATTTAATATAATATTATTGGGCTGGATTTTAAACTGAGTCAGTTTTTCCGGTAGTTTGGAGGTCACAGCAAGTTTATTTTTGGAAAAATAAAGGTAAATGTTGAATACACCACATATTTTTATTTTTTATTTTTTTTAATATCCGTAAATATAGTTGAAAAAGTACTTTGTAAGTACCATTATAACCGGTCAATGTAATGGGGAGGAAGTAACTTAGCGGGAAGCATTTTGTTTTTATGTATATGTTTCTTTTGTGCTCATCAAGCTTCATTGCACTCTCTAACCATTGTTTGAGTGTGCTGTATAGTGCGTACATGTGTTTTATTGGAAAGACACCAAATGAGTGTGGTCTTGGTTGTTTTGTTGAAAAGGTTCAACAGATTTTTGTTTTTAATTTAAATGGTGTGTTCACTAAAGTCATAGTATTGTGTGTAGGACATTGAAAATGAGCTACAAGAGAGTGGTTTGTTTGTTTGTTTTTTAGCTGTGGGAATTTACAAGCAGTAATATTCTCATTGTTGTCAGTTAAAGTACCAAATTGTGGAAGTCTGGTTACTGAATCTAATATCTGAGAACAAGTAATTTTAGAGGGTATCATAAGGTGCATTTAGCATACTATAATATACCTTGACATTTTTCTTTTTGTTAGGAGAAATCCTACCAATAATTTGACAAGCTCAAATTTTTGTATCTTGTTTTTTTTTCCATGTTTTTTTTTTAAACTGAATTGGGTGCAGCAGCTATTGGTGTAAACACAGCTGTGCTTACCTTTCTATTGTCTACCTAGAGGGTTACCTATTGTTCCTTGTGTGCTGATCTCAGCACTACTGTTCAGAACGTCTCCTCTCTATATATATATATTTTTTTTTCTCTTGGGTGTAGACTCTATTCTCTAAATGTATTAGTGTTATTTTAATGTTTGTGTCTCCACTCCTGTGCATATTCTAAGTGGTAGACTATTGTGTCAGATGTCTGTTCTGTGGTGTATTGTTGTATCATCACTGAACTTGTACATCATGGAGACATTGATGGCCAGGATTGCTAAAGTTAAAAATAGCTCTGAAATAATAAGAGCAATTGAGGAATCTGAAAGCCCATTGCACCAGGCACAAGAATATGTAAATGTAAAACTTACAGAGAAATAATACAGCAAACGTGAGGGTAAGACTGCGCTAATCTTTGCTGCTTACTATTGGCTAACAATTACACACAATTATTGTTGCAAAACATGTCTCTCAAGGAGGATCTATAAATAGCCAAAAGTAATGTCGATACTTAAAAAGTTTCTATGATAAATTTGAATGCTAGCCACCAGCAACCAACAACAGACAACCAAAACGAGCAGGGAGAGGTGGATCAGCTGGCACGTGGGCTGAAGGCTGCAGAGAGTAAATGTAAACAATTGTCTGCATCTTCCAGCCGGGGGCAGCTTGTGCTCCACATACCATAGATTGTAATGCAACTGGTTTGAGTATTTCTAGATGCAACAGGAAATTATCTCCATCTGGAGTATGTGCTAGTTTCAACACCTCAATGAAAGGTGGGAGCTCTTTTAAAAGTGCCCCTATATCTCGTATGAAGACAGAAAAAGTTGTTAATCATGTTTTAGCCATTGAATATTCTCAGCCTAAAACCACACTAGTTGTTAAGAGATGCTTTAATACTTTACAAAAGATAAAGTGTTACACCTGTGGGTTATTCGGCCACATTTCTCAGTTTTGTTTGTCTTCTGGTGAAAAGATATTAAAACACAAGCAATAAACAACAAAGAGGTGTGACGTAGAAGTGTACTCACTTCACTGGGGTGAAGGGCTTAATAATATAAGTAATAGAGTAATGAAAATACAAAATCATACATCCCTTCCTCAACTATTAAGGCTGAGAATGAGGCTTTACAGTATGAGATTAGGCAAATGAAACAGGAACGGGGTGAGTTGTGAAAGAATTCCAATCCTTTAAAAGAAATGTTATTGAATCCTTGAATTGGAAAAATGGAGGGAGTAACTTGTCCATTGGGAACCAAACCAGTACACTAAAACTGGGGATGAAATACAAGATATAAGTTATGTTTTAGAGGTCTATGGCATTTAAGTTTCACTATATCAAAGTAGGACTGTCATTGACCATTTACCAATGTACATGTAAGAATGTTGTATTGTTTGGTTTAATAGGTTAAAGAAAAAAAAAGGGGGATAGAGTAATAACTGTTGTCTAAAAGTTATCTTTTTTAAGGTTAAGTGAGTTCCTGAAAGTATATTTACATATAAAGTAGCTGTATGTAGATAGCTGCACATATGCATAAATACACACGCCTAACAGAAGGTAAAGTATAATATTCCACTGTTTTTTTTTTCTTTCTTTCTTTTGTATTCTCCCAGTGGCCATAAACGCCTAGCAATTCAGTTACAATTACCAAAGGTCTCTCTATCCAGAATGTATGGGATTCAATCTAAATGAGTGTGTGTGTCTGAGTGATGTAATGGATGTGTATGAACTGTCCATGTGTAAACAAAGAATTTTTTTTTAGGGGTGTGTACACACCATTGTTGGATGGTCATCAATAAGAAATGTGATCACATTAATGCGCATGCTTTGTATTTTTTGTTTCCGTTTGTAATGAGCTCAGTACAGGTACCAGTTTACATTTATACCTTTTTTTTTTTACAAGTTTAAGTTTATTCTTGAATAAATGAACCTGTGCACAAATATGAGATCTCGATCCCTATAACTCTGAAAAACTGTAGGGATTTTGTTTTGTTTCTTTTTCCTTTCCTGTGGCTTAGAGTGAAGTTTCATTAACGCTGACACTTGGAAAGTACATAAAGTACTTTGCACCTTGTGGCATCTTATGGATTTAGTATGTGTTGTATTTTGTTTTTCCTTCCAAATTGACTTGTGCTGTTATTATATGTGAAGGTTATATGTTTACATGTTGTCTTCTTAGACTCTTAGTACTTACAAACCCACCAAGTTTTCCTATAACATTTTTTGTCTGTCAGTGTATAGATATGTGGGTGTGTCTGTACATTTTTTACTGTACTTACTGTTGATGGACTCATTACCTTGGCTGGAAGTCTGTTCCAAGCATCCACTACTAGTTTAGTCCATTAGGAACCTCTCAGAGAGGTACAGTGAGGTGTTAATTAATGATTTTTGAGTTTTGTATTTTAGGGTAAATACACAAATATCAACAGATAATCCAGAGAGGACCCAGACTTGGCAAAATACTGTGAAATACAGAGGACCTTAAAGCACAGTTTTATGTTTGTTTTAAGGAGAAGCCTTGAATGGAATTAATTGCAGTCAGGCCTAGCTAAATTCCAAAACATTTTTTTTGGTGGTCTGTTTCATTAAACAGAGTTTCTGCTCTCTCTCTAATACAACTTCTTGTGGCCTGCTTGAATTGGAAATTGATTTTCACTGAGAGTCAATTAATATGTTAATCACTACCGAGAGAGGGTGTTGCCTTTTGTATAGCAGCAATGTTTGAAGGCAGTTTCAATTGTTTTTTTTTTTGTTTAACAACATACAGATTCAATACTCTTTAACAAATTAAAATGAAAGGGGAATCGCAAATCTCAAGTTGAGGCACTATTAAATCTGTACCTTTTTTTTAATTTGTTTATTTTTTTAAAAATTTTATTCCTTCTTTTTTTTTACGTTAACTATTTTTTTGTTTTTGTTTTGTTTTTAAAAAAAAATCTTTTTCTTTTACTGTTAACTATTTTTCTTTCTTTGCTATATCACCTTTATTTTAATTTTTTTTGGTGATCCTTGAGTTTGATTTCGCTATGGTGCAATTACAAAAAGAGGGGAGTATGGGGAACATTATATGGAGAACATTTAAAACTGTTAAAAATGTTGATATAGAATATTAAAGCATTATATAGCATTTTGGGGTTGGGCCAAGTTCCAACAGTTCTTTTTTTTCTCTTACAACAGTGGATACTTGTTTTATATAAATTTATGTCATTGTGGCTATTACCAGCTATGACAATAGTAACAGTAACACCAGGGTTTAGCAACAGTCATGTGACTATTTTCTGTGTATATGTGACATACAGTCCTCTCTACAGTTCTAATATTTGGCAGTCATCATATGTGGTCATTGGTCAATTTTTTTTATTGGTCAGTTTTCTTTGTTGTGCCATAACTAAGTTCAAAGAGCATTGCTTGAATATCATATAGATATACTGGGACTTGTGAGACTCATAGTGATTGGCAAATAGCAGGGAGTATAGTACAATTGTACTTAAGAGTAATTTAGTTTGATTGTTCCTGAAGCCACAAGTAATTGGTGACATCACACTTATCCATATTATAAAATCAAGTTATTTTTGTCTGCTTAGTTGACACGACCTAATCTGCACTGAGAACTCTTATGCCCCGTACACACGGTCGGATTTTCCGATGGAAAATGTGTGATAGGACCTTGTTGTCGGAAATTCCGACCGTGTGTAGGCTCCATCACACATTTTCCATTGGATTTTCCGACACACAAAGTTTGAGAGCAGGATATAAAATTTTCCGACAACAAAATCTGTTGTCGGAAATTCCGATTGTGTATACACAAATCCGACGGACAAAGTGCCACGCATGCTCAGAATAAATAAAGAGATGAAAGCTATTGGCCACTGCCCCGTTTATAGTCCCAACGTACGTGTTTTACGTCACCGCGTTTAGAACGATCGGATTTTCCGACAACTTTGTGTGACCGTGTGTATGCAAGACAAGTTTGAGCCAACATCTATCGGAAAAAATCCTAGTCCGACCATGTGTACAGGGCATTAAAGTGATGACCTTTTCTGTAGCCTGCTAAAGGCAGGACTCATACAGTATCTACACACGGTAGCCAAGGACGGAGCTATATGCACAAATGTTTGGCACAGCCAAGATTTTAGCCCATCAGGGTTGGTATAACTGAACACAGTTTCAGTAAAAGGAGTTAGAGGTGAGTTGCGATGGCAACAAGACCCCCCCCTGGACACTTGAAGGGTCATACACACACACAGTGGTATTCAGCAGAAGGTGGGGCAGAGTTATTTGCAGGCATATGACAATGGAGGAAGAAAGATGGGGATGGAAATCAGACAACCTGGCTGAAGAACGTAACCGTTCAAATTGTTACATATGTCACTGGGAAAGGGGTCTCATTATTATGTTGCAGTATATCTATGGCAATTCTAATCAAAGGTCCTTACTTCTCATACTTACCAGACAAGCATTCATTTGAATGCATATGTCTTAAAAGTACTTGTGTTTCTTTTTCTACCTTTGTCCACATTAATAAAGTATAATCTCAGAAAGCCAGGAAAGCTGGTCCAAAGGCCGTTACTGTATGCTGTATCCAATTGGAATCACCAGGGAAGGCTGTCCCAGAAGCAAGGGCAACAGGACCAGACTGACCTTATGGACTTCCGTACTATTATTATTGGACTGTTGAGAACAAGGATCCTCATGTTTTTTTCCCTTCTTGTTTTGGTGCTGTCGTTTATGATTTTTATTATGGACTTACGACATCCAGAACAAGTGATGACTACCGATACTGGGATCCAGAAATGTGGACTGTAGAGATGGAGAGTTTAAAAGTTTTTTTTCCCTCAAAGAGTTTTTATTCTTGTTGTTTCAGAAGGCAAAGCCAAAAGTTACAAATATTAAAGGAGATTACACATAAACCATTATTTCAGGTGTGGCCGAGTCTCATATTCTCAACTGGCCACAAGGGGCCATCTGTTGCCTTATGAGTATATGTGAAATCTCCATTAATAGCTGCAAAATATTGTAATTAGGCATATATTTCATTTAGCTTTTATCTATGCAGGCCGGAACATATTATCTTCACATATATCTCTGGTAGACCAGACAAGTCGGTGCCTAGGCTTGTGTATACAAACAATGGTATCCAAACCTCATTGTTCTACACTTACTCACTTCAAAGGATCCCATGCTGGGATATGCAATGAAGGGATTCCAACCCGGAATCAATACTTAACTTCCTGGGAACATTCAAGTTAATCTGCTCAGAATAGTCACAAGGATTTGCATTAAAGGGGGCTGACTTATGCAAAGTATAGGGATTGGAGATGTAGCCAGTCCTTAACCAGCAACAGGGAAGCTCACCAATTAGAGCCAAGCTATGCCAACCAATGAGGCATCAGCCTGTAATGATATCAGAATGGAACCTTAGTGAAAAGGGTAATTGTGGGAAAAGTCTGCATTTTACTTGTAACTAAATATGTTTGTAGATTAATGCCTTAAGGAATATACTCTGTATTCCTTCATATAATTCTCTTATTTTAACCTAATATTTTCTTCCTTGGTGTAGACTATAGATAGATGGTCGTGTATTAGATAGATTTTCTACTACTCACCAATAAATGTTGTTATTGTGTTAAAGCTTTCACTCATGGTCAAAGAACTCTCATTTAAACCCAATCATACCTGGGAGATATTAAATCTCCAATAGGGATGAGCTTCTCATGTTCGACTCGAGCACGGGCTGTTCGCAAGTTTGCCGAACAGCGAACAATTTGGGGTGTTCGTGGCAAATTCGAATGCTGCGAAACACCCTTTAAAAGTCTATGGGAGAAATCAAAAGTGCTAATTTTAAAGGCTTATATGCATGGTATTGTCATAAAAAGTGTTTGGGGACCTGGGTCCTGCCCAGGGGACATGTATCAATGCAAAAAAAGTTTTAAAAACGTCAGTTTTTTCGGGAGCAGTGATTTTAATAATGCTTAAAGTGAAACAATAAAAGTGTAACATCCCTTTAAATTTCATAGCTGGGGGGTGTCTATAGTATGCCTGTAAAGGGACGCATGTTTCCCATGTTTAGAACAGTCTGACAGCAAAATGACCTTTCAAAGGAAAAAAAAGTCATTTAAAACTACTCGCGGCTATTAATGCATTGCCGGTCCGACAATACACATAGACGTTCATTGATAAAAACGGCATGGGAATTCCCCACAGGGGACATGAGGGGTCCCCCTAAATTCCATACCAGGCCCTTCAGGTCTGGTATGGATATTAAGGGGAACCCCGCGCCAAAATTTTTTTAAAAAATGGCGTGGGGTCCCCCCAAAAATCCATACCAGACCCTTATCCGAGCACGCAACCTGGCAGGCCGCAGGAAAAGAGGGGGGGACGAGAGAGCGGCCCCCCTCCTGAACCGTACCAGGCCACATGCCCTCAACATTGGGAGGGTGCTTTGGGGTAGCTCCCCAAAACACCTTGTCCCCATGTTGATGAGGACAAGGGCCTCATCCCCACAACCCTGGCCGGTGGTTGTGGGGGTCTGCGAGCGGGGGGCTTATCAGGGCTTAAGGGGACCCCCCAGATCCCGGCCCTCCCCCCTGTGTGAAATGGTAAGGGGTTGTACCCCTACCATTTCACTAAAAAACTGTCAAAAATGTTAAAAATGATAAGAGACAGTTTTTGACAATTCCTTTATTTAAATGTTTCTTCTTCTATCTTCTTTTATTTTCTTCTGGTTCTTCTGGTTCTTCCTCCGGTGTTCTCGTCCAGCATCTCCTCCGCGGCGTCTTCTTCCCTTCTTCTCCTCGGGCCGCTCCGCATCCATGGCATGGAAGAAGGCTCCCGCTCTTCTCTTCATCTTCTTCTCTTCATCTTCTTGTCTTCATCTTCTTTTCGGGCCGCTCTGCATCCATGCTGGCATGGAGGCAGTCTCCCACTGTGTGACGCTTCTCCTCTTCTGACGGTTCTTAAATAATGGGGGGCGGGGCCACTCGGTGACCCAGCCCCCTCTGACGCACGGGGACTTGACAGGACTTCCCTGTGGCATTCCCCGTGACGCCACAGGGAAGTCCCGTCAAGTCACCGTGCACCAGAGGGGGGCGGGTGCCCCAGGGTTGTGGGGATGAGGCCCTTGTCCTCATCAACATGGGGACAAGGTGTTTTTTGGGGGCTACCCCAAAGCCCCCTCCCAATGTTGAGGGCATGTGGCCTGGTACGGTTCAGGAGGGGGGGGCGCTCTCTTGTCCCCCCTCTTTTCCTGCGGCCTGCCAGGTTGCGTGCTCGGATAATGGTCTGGTATGGATTCTTGGGGGGACCCCACACCATTTTTTTTTTAATTTTGGCGCGGGGTTCCCCTTAATATCCATACCAGACCTGAAGGGCCTGGTATGGAATTTAGGGGGGCCCCACGTCATTTTTTTAAAAAAATTTGGTTCGGGGTTCCCCTGTGAGGAATTCCAATGCCGTTTTTATCAATGAACTTCTATGTGTATTGTCGGACCGGCAATGCATTAATAGCCGCGAGTAGTTTTAAATTACTTTTTTTCCCTTGAAATGTCATTTTGCTGTCAGACTGTTCTAAACATGGAAAACATGCGCCCCTTTACAGGCATACTATAAACACCCCCCAGGTACGAAATTTAAAGGGATATTACACTTTTATTGTTTCACTTTAAGCATTATTAAAATCACTGCTCCTGAAAAAACAGCCATTTTTAAAACTTTTTTTGCATTGATCCATGTCCCCTGGGGCAGGACCCAGGTCCCCAAACACTTTTTATGACAATAACTTGCATATATGCCTCTAAAATTAGCACTTTTGATTATTCATGTTCGTGTCCCATAGACTGTAATGGTGTTTGCGTTTTCGAACAAATTTTTTGCCTGTTTGCATGTTCTGGTGCGAACCGAACAGGGGGGTGTTCGGCTCATCCCTCATCTCCAATATAGGACACGGGTAACACCTCCAAAGCTGCCAGAATCCTTCTCCTCCTCTTGTGTGTTCTGTGGCGTAGGAAAAATGGTGTCTGCACAAAGCGGGCCTTGAGAGGAAAGGAACTCATCCTCATCCTCCTGCTGCTCTACCTCGAGTGCCTGTCCATAATGGCACGCAGAGTCTGCAGGAACACAACAGGGATTGTGGCATGCATTGTCACGGCTTACCATCCTTGTGGCCTACTTAAATGGTGACAGTACAGTGCATGCGTTGTTTATTGGCAACCATTGGCTTGGTTAAAAAAAACTTGAGCCTGTCATTGTGCCATACTCACACAGGTACTTGTTGAATGCCCTCTGCTGCATGTGCCAAAGTCGAGTTCCACCTGGTGGGCATGTCACAAATCATGCAGTTTACGCGCAGGTGGAATTCCCGCTGAATTTTATCCAACCGAGCACTGGCTGCGTATGACCGCCTGAAATGACTACAGACTCTTCTGGCCTGCTTCAGCAGATCTTCCAACCCTGGGTACCTATTTAAAAAAAACTCTGCACCACCAGATTAAAAACATGTGCCAGGCAAGGCACATGTGTCAAGTTATCCTGTGCAAGGGCAGACGGGTTTGTGCCATTATAGCACACCACCATTCCTGGCTCCAGCTGGCATGGTGTGAGGCTGCCGCTGCAGAGCTGCCAGAATCTCTGCTCTGGTGTGGCTCATGTCCCCTAGACAGACCAACTGAATCACTGCATTAGCTGTATGGAGACATGGTGGCACAACAAGCTGCAGCACTGAGCCCTGTCCTGCATCCTTCTGAGTTGCAAGCAGAGGTACCCAGTGTGCTGTGAACAAAATATATTTTCCCTGACCATGCTTGCTGGACCACGTGTCAGCAGTAACGTGGACCTTGCGGCTGACTGCCTTGCCCAATGATGCCACAACATTCCCTTCTATGTGACGGTAGAGAGCTGGAATATCCTTACGTGAAAAGAAAAAGTGACTGGAAAGCTACCATTGGGGTACAGCACATTCTACAAATTCACGGAAGGGGACAGAATCCACCAGACGGAAAGGCAGGAGTTGTAAAGCCAGCAGCTTTGACAAGCTTGAATTTAGACGCTGGGCATGTGAGTGGCAGTGACTGTATTTTTTTTTGCTGCTGCAGATGGGGCAGAGAAATTTGCCTGATGTAGTCTACAGCTAGTGGTGTGCTACTGGCAGATGCGCTGCAAGGTCCTGGGACACCCTGCGCTATACCATCATCCCTGTCATTGGAGGCTGCTGAGAGGTCAAGAGGTATAACAGGGGTAGACCGGAAAGGTGAGGAGTGAGAAGGAGCAGAATTGCATCCCTTTTTTGTGGCTTTCAGGTGTTCTTTCCAACAGGTGGTGAGAGGTTAAATGTCTTATCAAGCATGTAGTACCCAAATGGCTAGTGTTTTTGCCATGCTTGATGTGCTTGAGGCAAAATTTGCAAATTGCAACAATGCGATTGGCTGCATATGTGCTAAAAAAGGCCCAGACAGCTGAGCTGTGGGAAGTGGGCTGGGAGATAACAGCTTCCCAATCTGGTGGAATAGGGTGGCTGCTCTCTACTCTTCCATGATGGCTGCCTCTTTGGGGTTATGCCTCACCCTCACTTTCCTCCTCTGCTCTATCTGGCACCCAAGTCACATCAGTGACCTCATCAACATCATCATCCCCTCCATCCTTATTACCACTGGGGACAATTTGGCAAAACGCTGAGGCTGGGGGAATATGACTGACAATTTGTTGTTTACCAGTGTTCTCCCCTCTCTGCAGGCTCATGTTTCTACCTTCCTCAGCCTATTAGAGCCTCTGCTGCTTCAAAAAGTACCACCCCCTCCCACAGGAATCCATGAAAGGGGCCAGGCACATGGATGGGGGGGGCGGCGCCTGTGCACCCACAGTGTACAGGCTGCCACTGCTCAGAACCAAGATCTAAATCAAGTAATGGCTGGGGGGGCGCTTATTAACAAAATGTAATAAAGATGTGGAAATGTCTACGTGGATGCACTTTAAACAATGGAAAATGGTGTTTGGTGCACTTTAACTTGAGTACTTACTACACACTCCACTGAAACACTACAATATACTGCAGTAAAACTGCACTGACGCAATGCAATAAATGTGCAATAATGCACTGACTATACTGCATTAAACGTGCAGTAACGCACTCAAATATACTGCATTAAACGTACAGTAACACACTGATATACAGTGGGGACGGAAAGTATTCAGATCCCTTTAAATTTTTCACTCTTTGTTATATTGCAGCCATTTGCTAAAATCATTTAAGTTAATTTTTTTCCTCATTAATGTACACACAGCACCCCATATTGACAGAAAAATACAGAATTGTTGACATTTTTGCAGATTTATTAAAAAAGAAAAACTGAAATATCACATGGTCCTAAGTATTCAGACCCTTTGCTGTGACACTCATATATTTAACTCAGGTGCTGTCCATTTCTTCTGATCATCCTTGAGATGGTTCTACACCTTCATTTGAGTCCAGCTGTGTTTGATTATACTGATTGGACTTGATTAGGAAAGCCACACACCTATCTATATAAAGACCTTACAGCTCACAGTGCATGTCAGAGCAAATGAGAATCATGAGGTCAAAGGAACTGCCTGAAGAGCTCAGAGACAGAATTGTTGCAAGGCACAGATCTGGCCAAGGTTACAAAAAAAAATTCTGCTGCACTTAAGGTTCCTAAGAGCACAGTGGCCTCCATAACCCTTAAATGGAAGACATTTGGGACGACCAGAACCCTTCCTAAAGCTGGCCGTCCGGCCAAACTGAGCTATCAGGGGAGAAGAGCCTTGGTGGGAGAGGTAAAGAAGAACCCAAAGATCACTGTGGCTGAGCTCCAGAGATGCAGTCGGGAGATGGGAGAAAGTTGTATAAAGTCAACCATCACTGCAGCCCTCCACCAGTCGGGGCTTTATGGCAGAGTGGCCCGACGGAAGCCTCTCCTCAGTGCAAGACACATGAAAGCCCACATGGAGTTTGCTAAAAAACACCTGAAGGACTCTAAGATGGTGAGAAATAAGATTCTTTGGTCTGATGAGACCAAGATAGAATTTTTTGGCCTTAATTCTTAGCGGAATGTGTGGAGAAAACCAGGCACTGCTCATCACCTGTCCAATACAGTCCCAACAGTGAAGCATGGTGGTGGCAACATCATGCTGTGGGGGTGTTTTTCAGCTGCAGGGACAGGACGACTGGTTGCAATCGAGGGAAACATGAATGTGGCCAAGTACAGGGATATCCTGGACGAAAACCTTCTCCAGAGTGCTCAGGACCTCAGACTGGGCCGAAGGTTTACCTTCCAACTAGACAATGACCCTAAGCACACAGCTAAAATAACAATGGAGTGGCTTCACAACAATTCCGTGACTGTTCTTGAATGGCCCAGCCAGAGCCCTGACTTAAACCCAATTAAGCATCTCTGGAGAGATCTAAAAATGGCTGTCCACCAATGTTTACCACCCAACCTGACAGAACTGGAGAGGATCTGCAAGGAGGAATGGCAGAGGATCCCCAAATCCAGGTGTGAAAAACTTGTTGCATCTTTCTCAAAAAGACTCATGGCTGTATTAGATCAAAAGGATGCTTCTACTAAATACTGAGCAAAGGGTCTGAATACTTAGGACCATGTGATATTTCATTTTTTCTTTTTTAATAAATCTGCAAAAATGTCAACAATGCTGTGTTTTTCTGTCAATATGGGGTGCTGTGTGTACATTAATGAGGAAAAAAATGAACTTAAATGATTTTAGCAAATGGCTGCAATATAACAAAGAGTGAAAAATTTAAGGGGGTCTGAATACTTTCCGTCCCCACTGTATACTGCGTTAAACATGCAGTAATGCACTCAATTTATCTGCATCACATGTGCAGTAATTTACTGATATATACAGGTACTGCAGGAAACCTGCCCTGACAAATTAAACTGACACTAAAGTCAAAATGAATGGTCACACTATACTCACAAAAACTGACACTAAAGTAAAAATGAATGGTCACACTACACTCACACTGAACTATCCCTAGATTCACACTAAACTGAGATATTCTACACTGACAATAGAAGCACAATAGCACACTATAGCAAACTAACTCGCTAGTATCCCTGAACTTAGCCCTGTTCTATCTCTCTCCATGCCATAATCACACTGCAAATGGCCGCTATGGGGAGAATATTTTTAAAGTGTTGGGTGGGAGTAGGAGTAATGAGCCATGATTGGATAGAGTCATCATTACTTTCTCCAATCATGGCTCTGACAGTGCTCTGTGCCCTGATTGGGCAAAGCTTTCATTGGGCAAAGCTTCAGCTAATCAGGACTTCCAATGCACTGTGCAGCAGTGCAGTGCATAGTGATCATTTGGCGGACAAAACAAATGGCCGAACGCCCCGGTAAACAGCCAATGTTCAGCCCAAACTCGTGCTCGCACCGAACCATTCGCCCAACTCTACTAGAGAGGTTTTTTTTAGATCAGCACCTGCCCAATCAGCACTGTCCAAACAGAGGTTCAGGGGTCCTGCAGCCTCATAGGACAATCAGGGGAGAATGAAAACGTCTCCTACAAGCTTTAATCAGTGATTGGCCGGTCACTGATAGAAGTCACAAGACAGCTCAAATTGCTGATGAGAAAAGGTATTTAGCAGTCTATATTTACTAAAATAATTGCACTTCCATGTTCTGTGTACTGCGGGAGACCAGATATAGTGAATGCAGGGTCCTGGGTTTAGTAACACTTTAATATTTCTAAAATATAGTTCATAGGCTGAACACCACTTGCATATGGTAAAAACAATTTTATTGCGGAGAACATGCATAGATACTTTCTCTAATGCTGCGTACACACGATCGGGATTTAGGTCGGAAAAAGATATGATGGCTTTTCCGACGGGTTGCCTTGCATACACACGGTCACACAAAAGTTTGCTGAACTTTCGACCGTCAAGAACGCGGTGACGTACAACACTACGACAAGCCGAGAAAATGAAGTTCAATGCTTCCGAGCATGCGTCGAATTGTTTCCGAGCATGCGTAGGAATTTTGCGCGTCGGAATTGCTACAGAAGATCGCATTTTCGGATAGGAACTTTTTCCGACCGAAAAATTGAGAACATGCTCTCAATCTTTTGCTGGCATCATGATAAATTTTACAACTTTACCAGAATGTCAGTGTTCATCTTTGAGATCTTCGTAACTATTGTTAGACCACGTCTGCAAGGAATGAATGCCAACATGAGGAAGTATGACCAATATAAGAAGGAATACCAACATTTTTGGAAGAAAAAGGGAAGCATGTCATTTTCTGCTGCTAAACACACTGCATCTTGTGAACCCTGGACTCAGCACTTTTCTTCTTTCCCTAATTGCAGCTACACTGTCTGCAACTAAATGTTGCTAATTGTTATGCATGAATAACCATGATTACTTTGCATTGTGTGAGTCCAGCTGCTTTTAGAAAAGTCTTCTAAATTCAGCGAAAATTTGAAATTTAGATTTTCCATGTTAATGTACAAGTCACAGGGGGACGGAGTTGGAAGGGAATAAGTCGTAAGTGACAAAACGCGCTGGGGCGTGGTTACGCGGCAACCGCTGGTGAGGTCAGGAGAAAAGGAAGAAGGAGACAGGGAGACATTCACAGTCTATCACTATAGAGAAAATCTCCTGATGTCACAATGTGCATTTTAAACCAATGCAAGTTTTTATCTGTTCCATGTCAGTGGATTTTGAACATGCGTTTAATAATATTTGGTTACTGTACCATTGGAGGATATCTGTGCTTCCTTTTACATGTTAATGGCCATTGATTCCCACGGAGATGCATGGTGACAATCTTTGATCCAAACAGCAGGATATTTGACTAAAGTGTATTGTGCCAACTATGAGAGTGGGAGGCATTGAATTGTGGTGACGCGTTATCTGCTGGGGAGAGGGATCACCAGTGCAAGTGAGGCGGTGTGTGGTTGAAATAATTTTCAACGTGAGAAGATTTTAACACGATCGTTCACTATTGGTGGACTTTTCATTTTGATTTCATACATTTTTTTTCATTCTGATTTCATTTGTTTTATGAAGGACATTGTATTTCAATTCACTTTGGGAAAATTTAGTTAGAAGTGAAAACCTTTAATGAACTTCTAATCACAGCGCTACCTTTTGGAGTGATGGCTACTTTTACACTTTAAACTACTTGTATATTTGCACTTTTTAAAGGCAGCAGCAGTGAGCATTATATATACATTTAAAGCACTTTTATTGTTGGTTAAACACAGGTTACATACACAATTGTCCTCCATAGCGCAAATGTAATCTAACGCGTTTGCCCCTTTCCAGGGCTTAATCACATTATAAAGAGAAAAGATATGATCTGAGGCATACAAAGCGACATGCTCTCTCTCTCTTTGTTTTCGTGTGCACATTAGAAAGAGGTATGTTGGCACATGTGCGGCAGCCTGAGGTGAAGGTAATGTTACCTTAGAGCTCCGCTCCTCGGGAGTTTTCATCGGAGGACTACAGGTCCCAGTGAACCAGCAAGTATCCCAAAACTGCAGAAAATCCTACCTAATACGGTCAGCTTCACTGACAATGGTCTTGAGAGCTCCTAAAACGAAAATTAAAGCAGGAAAAACGAAGGAAACGGCACACAGGCTGGCGGCTGGAATGGCGGCGGCATCCTCTCCCCCACAGCACAGCGGTGAATACACTAAAAAATCTTTACCTCACAGTCAGCACAGCGGTGAATACACTGGAAAATCTTTACCTCACAGTCAGCACAACGGTGAATACACTGAAAAATCTTTACCTCACAGTCAGCACAGTGGTGAATACACTGGAAAATCTTTACCTCACAGTCAGCACAGCGGTAAATACACTGGAAAATCTTTACCTCACAGTCAGCACAGCGGTGAATACACTGAAAAATCTTTACCTCACAGTCAGAAGACACAGGCTGCTAACGGTGGGTCTGAGTCTGAATATGAATACTGTGAATTACAAGCTGCTACACAGTCTGACATCTTCAAAAAATTTGAATGTATGCTTCAGAAAGCCCTCAAACAGACTTCTGATCATATAACTGACAAACTGACTAAAGAAATTAGAGAACTAGGTCAGAGAACAGCTGACTTAGAACTGAGGGTTGATGAAATTGATAATTTTACACAGAACTACATGTCTGAGATGAAGGTACTAAAAGAGGAAAACCTTACGTTACAAAATCGTTTAGAGGACCAAGAGAACAGAGATCGTCGATCGAATCTGCGGATCAGGGGAATCCCTGAATCTGTTCTAGACCTGCAGGCTAATATCACGGCGCTCTTTCAAGAATTATTACCTGGAACCCCTATTGACAGGTTCGAAATGGATAGAGTGCATAGAGCGTTAGCCCCACGCAAAATAAATGGTCCCCCGAGGGATATTATAGCTAAATTGCACTTTTACAGAACCAAAGAACAGATACTAACAGCTGCCAGAGGGAGAGAATCTCTTAGCTTCCAGGGCAATACCTATCAACTCTTCACGGATTTGTCCCCACTAACGGTTGCAAAAAGACGTGCACTTAAACCTCAACTCCAGGTATTCCAGAGAAATCAAATTTCCTATCAATGGGGATTTCCTTTTTGTCTCAGATTTACTCATTTGGAAACAAAATATGTTTGTCGCTCTTCAGAGGACTTGAAGTCAGCCCTATTTGATATGGGCCTAGCCGAAGCAATCTTACCAAATGACCAGTCTCATAGGCGCTCAGCTTTTCGTTCTACACAGCAAAACAAAGACCCAAAACCCAGCTATTCCACATCTTCCCATCAAAATCTTAACAAGCGAGGTCGATATGAACATTCACCACCAAACAATGAGGATTCAATGGACTGACAATCTAAGCCAGACTAGTTATTTGTCCTTGCTACTTTTTCCAGCACAGTATGCTGACAGAGTTAATTAACTGGCCATATTTATGACTAAAATGAGTTATGGCTACATACTACTGTTAATATAAAAAAAAAAAATTTTTGTAACATAACTTTTTTTCAGTTTTTTTTTCCTCTCAAGTTTTTGAACTTTATTTTTTCTTTTTTTGTAACAATTTAAGCAAAATTTTTCCATGATAGTAATGGAATAGTTCCTGTGGTCCTCCGATGTTATACATCCCTTAGGAATTTCTTGTTGCCCTTTATTCCACCTAAGGACTCCTACCATTGTTATGGGGGTCTCTATTGGTGGTCCCGGACCCTCTCAGAGAGTTCTAAAAACTCTCCTGAGATGCTCCTACACCCTATTATTTAGCCTTTATATACTGCTAAATTGTCTTCATATTGGGTTTGTTCGATTCTCCTCTCCTTTTTTCTTTTTCTATTCTATTGCTTCTTTCTTTAATCTTTGCTATTCCCTCCTGACTCTCGGGTTGGTGATCCTGGCTCTCGGAGAGTACCCTGCTTGTTATGCTATAGTATTCGCATTCGTTGTTTTATGGCTCCTATAAATATCTTGTCATTAAATGTACAGGGGTTTAATACCCCACATAAGCGAACCAAGGCTTTACGCTCTTTTGCTATGAAAAAAGCTAATATTATATGTTTGCAGGAAACGCATTTTACTGACAAAGTTTATCCCAAATTTCTTTCATCATCATATCCACAATTCTATACTGCTTCAGCTACGGTTAAACAGCGCGGAACTCTCATTGGTTTTCACCGTTCCACTCCGTTTAACCTTGTATCCAAAATAACAGACCCTGAAGGACGATATGTTCTCCTAACAGGATTTATTTCTGATAATCCTATTACTATTGTGTCTTATTATGCCCCTAACAAACACCCAACTGCTTTCTTATCCCACCTTTTTCAACTTATAGAAGTACAAAAGTTTGGTACTGTTGTTATTTGTGGGGATTCTAATGCTACTATTTTCCCGTTCTTAGATAAATCTCCCCCTGGACCTACCACAAACTCAATAAACCTAACTTTTCAACATCTACTCACCACTCATAGCCTGGTAGATACTTGGCGAGAGATGAACCCTATTAGTAGGCGCTTCACTCATTATTCTTATCCGCATAACTCTTTTTCACGAATAGATCATGTTCTAATCCCGTCAAGTATGCTACCAGAAATCATATCATCCAAAATCATTCCTTTTCCATGGACAGACCACTGTGCAGTATTCATTACCATTGCTTCCACAATTCCTAGATCACACGATACCACTTGGTGTATAAACGATTCAATTCTGACCCACCCTTCTCATCGTGTTGAGATTGAAAAAGCACTTTCTGATTACCTAAAATCCAATGATACAGACGATGTCTCTGCTATTACATTATGGGAGGCGCACAAGGTAGTCATTAGGGGTAGACTGATACAACAAGCAACTAACCTTAAAAGAGAACGCAAACTGTTGTTTGCAAAACTTGAATCTACCTTTAATGACTGTCATCAAACTTTTCAAACCTCCCCGAATGCTACCAACAGTACCAAACTAGAAAAAGCCTGCCTGGATCTAGATCTTTTTCTTACTGATACCACAGATAAACTTATAGCATGTTCAATATCGCAGGGCAAATAAACCTGATACACCTATGGCCAGAATTTTAAAAAATTCACAACATATACATACGCCTATCAGATTGAAAGTATCCTGGGAATCTTACACTAGTAACCCAGTGAAAATACTTGAAATTTTTCGCTCTAAGTTATCTAAACTATATTCTTCTGCCTCAAATTTTGATAAAACTAAAGCAGACACACTGTTCTCCAATATCACGCTTCCTAACCTTGATCAACAACAGAAAGATCTTCTTGAATGTCCAATTACAGATACTGAAGTCCTTAACGCAATAAAATCTTTAAAATTACGTAAAAGACCAGGCCCAGATGGATTTTCGGCAACATATTATAGACAATTTGCATCAATCTTAACACCTGTCTTAACTAAAGCCTTCAATTCGATCCTTAAAGGTAACTCATTTAGAACAGAGACTCTCACCTCTATAATAGCAATGATCCCCAAACCACATTCTGACTCCACCTCCTGGACTAATTATCGTCCTATATGCCTCCTAAATCTCGATATAAAATTAATTGCTAAAATTTTGGCCACTGGACTGAATAATATTATTGGCCTACTAATCCATAAAGACCAAACAGGCTTTATGCCTAAATGCCAAGCTGGAGATAATATCAGAAAATGGGAATTTCCTGCGAGCCACAAATGGATCAATGCCTCTAAGGGGTGACAATCATTAATTAATTAGCAGCAAACACTCAACCACGTTTCATATCGTGTAATATAAAGCATAAAAATAATTGTGCCTGCGCTGAAAAATGTACTAAAATAACGTGCATATATAATAAATTAATCCACTATAAATGAGCTGTGAAATCATATATGTATACTATAAAAGTGCAAAATTAAGCCTCAAAGTGCATATAACATTGTGCAAAAATCAATATAACCCATTGAAAGTGCACCATGCATAAATAAAAACAGCAACAAGTGCACAGGTAACCTGTGTATTGCAAGTGTCCAGCTCAATCCACGGGTTAAAACCCAAAAAAATGTATGCAAACAGTGTCCATAAGAAAAAAGTTCCTCCGAGATCTTCTAAAAAGGTGCTCAAATCACAGCAAACAATACGTGCTCTCCCGTGACACCCCACATGTGCTTGCGCTCACCTCTACTCGTGTGACCCAGTATTTAAACTGTGTCAAACACGCAGTGGGGCCAATCCTGGGCTCCCTCAGGATGGAATAATAAGAATACAATCCTCACAGGTGCAGTCAGTATCCACCTTTTGTTATTCTGAAGAAATCCCTGTGTGTTTGTCTGTGCCTCTGGCAGAGGCACAGACAAACACCTTTTGTTATTCTGAAGAAATCCCTGTGTGTTTGTCTGTGCCTCTGGCAGAGGCACAGACAAACACACAGGGATTTCTTCAGAATAACAAAAGGTGGATACTGACTGCACCTGTGAGGATTGTATTCTTATTATTCCATCCTTATTCCATCCTGAGGGAGCCCAGGATTGGCCCCACTGCGTGTTTGACACAGTTTAAATACTGGGTCACACGAGTAGAGGTGAGCGCAAGCACATGTGGGGTGTCACGGGAGAGCACGTATTGTTTGCTGTGATTTGAGCACCTTTTTAGAAGATCTCGGAGGAACTTTTTTCTTATGGACACTGTTTGCATACATTTTTTTGGGTTTTAACCCGTGGATTGAGCTGGACACTTGCAATACACAGGTTACCTGTGCACTTGTTGCTGTTTTTATTTATGCATGGTGCACTTTCAATGGGTTATATTGATTTTTGCACAATGTTATATGCACTTTGAGGCTTAATTTTGCACTTTTATAGTATACATATATGATTTCACAGCTCATTTATAGTGGATTAATTTATTATATATGCACGTTATTTTAGTACATTTTTCAGCGCAGGCACAATTATTTTTATGGAGATAATATCAGGAGAGCACTCTTACTTATTAATGCGGCTAAAACTAGACGAATCCCAGCTTGCCTTGTATCCTTAGACATAATGAAAGCATTTGATTCGGTTACGTGGCCTTATATGGAATATGTCCTTGGTAAATGGGGATTTGGAAACAATTTTTTAACCTGGGTCTCATCCTTATACAATAATCCTAGAGCATATATCAAATATGCAGGCTATAAGTCAACAATGATTGATATCAAAAGAGGCACTAGACAAGGATGCCCTCTTTCCCCTCTACTTTTTGCCCTAATAATAGAACCCTGGCACACCTTATTAGAACCAATCCTGACATTAAAGGTATCGAACTAGGTGGTTATCACCATAAACTATGTCTCTTTGCGGATGACATTCTCATATTTTTGTCTCATCCCCATATATCCACCCCTAATCTACTAAAAACACTAGATAATTTTGCCCAAATATCAGGACTACATGTTAATCCAACAAAACCAAATGCATTAAATATTTCCTTATCTCAATTAGAACTTCGGCAGGCACAAACTTCCTTACCCTTTACTTGGGTTCCAAAGCAGCTTCCATACCTAGGAATAAAACTCACAATCTCTCTTAAAGACCTTTTTGCGGCAAATTACTTACCCCTCCTTAAACAAACTTCCGGCTTCCTGAAACAATGGGCTCTTCTATCATTGTCATGGTTGGGAAGGATTAATGCGGTAAAGATGTCAATCCTGCCAAAATTCTTATATTTATTTAGGGTACTCCCTATTTCTTTATCATCTTACTTTCTTAGACTTACTCAACGTAGAGTTATGTCCTTCATTTGGGGTACCACCAAACCTCGTATACCTAAATCTACGCTTTACCCTAATAAATTGAGTGGTGGTTTGGGATTGCCCAACTTTTCCTCCTATTTCTACGCTGCACAGCTAGCACTTATACCCAAGTATCATACTTCTGTAGAAGCTCCCCTATGGGTAGCTATTGAATCAGTGGAAAGTGACCCTATCTCAGTGGCAAATATGTTTTGGCTCTGTCCTGCTGATAGAATACATCTTTCTAATCCTATCACGAAACAGACCCTAGCAGTATGGGATAAATGTAAATTTGCACATAATCTTCAATCAACACATAATCCCTTGCTTTCATTTCTTAATAATCCAGCCTTTTATCCTGCCTGAAAATTCCCAAAATCATTCTCTGCATGGACCTCTATGAACCTGACTCGTTTATACAATCTTTCCTCGACTAAAGCTATTTATACATTTCCTGTACTATGTGAAACCTTTGGGTTACCTAAAACTGAAATATTTCGATATTTACAAATTAAAAATTTTTATGAACCACTTCTTAGTACAGGCTCAACTCTTAATCAAATGACTCAATTTGAGCAGATTTGTATAAGTGATCCACACATTAGAGGACTTATCTCAATATTATATTTCCAACTTAATATGATATCTAGTGAGTTTCTACCCTCATACACAACTAAATGGGCACAAGATATGAATCGAGTGTTTAATAAACAAGATTGGTCGAATATATGGTCAGCCACCAAAACTTCCTCTCCAAATTGTTTTGCTGCAGAAACTAATTACAAGGTTCTAGCACGCTGGTACCTTGTACCAGCTAGAATAGCTAAATTTGTCCCCACATATTCACCTAATTGCTTTAGAGGATGTGACACAGCAGGAACACATTTTCACATATGGTGGCAATGCCCCGTAGTTGAAGAATTCTGGAAGAATATATTTCTTATGGCTTCTAAAGCCCTGGAAATCACGATTCCTCCGGATCCTGCAATGGCACTCCTAAACCTTAAACCCACAATACTCACCCATACTCAATTCCAATTGTTTATCCAACTTAGCACTGCAGCTAAACAAACGATTGCCAAGGCGTGGAAGTCCCAAAATCTAATTCTTGCTGAAGCTAAACACAGAATGAACAGAGCACTTTTATACGCCAAGATGACAGCTATTGAAGAAAACAAAATAAATAAATTTCGCTAAATTTGGCAACCATGGGTTAAAAACTACCTCCCTACAGATTTTGACCAATCTCTGTTGTTACCACACTAAGATATATATCATATTATTACTGAAATATATATTATATTTGTATACCTAATGAGAGCTGGATCATCATCCCGGGAAACTCTCTTTTTTTTTTTCTCTTCTTTCCTTCTTTCCATCTTTATCTCTCCTCCTTCTCCTTTTCTTTTATTATTTCCTAAAATATTCCTGTGGATACTTAGTCTAATAACTTGATTTATTTCTCTAATTTTACATCTAGAATCCCAACTAGTGTATAGTAAATATGGTTGTAAGATATCTCTAAAATTACTTTATTTTATTAACTTATTTATTTATCTTTTTTATCATACTGCAAAGATCTTCTGACGACTGATATGTATCCATGTATTGTATCATTTTATTTCTTCTTCTGTGAAAACTCAATAAATATATTTAACAAGAAAGAGGTATGTTAGTGGAGTGTCTTTACGTGTGCTGTACAATAAAATTTTTTTACCCTGTGGCTGTGCAGCTCCTATACTGGAGAGTGGTATGTGGGATAAACAGACCCTGAAAGTGCAAACACTTATGGGCTGTAGATGAGGACTATGGTGGTCTGTGAGTTGAACAAGAAAAAATTATTTGATTCCCTCATCCTTTCACCTTTGTTAAGCCAGGTGGTGCTTGCAGGGCCACCCACAGCTTGAAATTCAGAAAATTCTGCAAGAAGTCTATATGTCTGTGTTATATGAGGAAGTGATTGCCATTTACTGGGATGGAAAACAAGATTTAAGTACTCCAATATATATTATAGTCTGTATAATATATATTAGAAAAGGTGCACTTGGGTGGGACATACATGTCTCTTGTGCCTCTGAGTGATACAATGACCTCAGCTGTCACAAGTTGTTAATTTCCACCCTAATTAACATCCTATTTTTAACTATTCCAATTAGCTTTTCCTGCCATGTGACCTAATTAGCAACGCTTCTATTATCTCATCTGTAAAAGTAGCGAAGGTAGAAGGAAAAGAGAATGGTTGTCCCAAAATGCCTGTTGCCTTGCTATCTATTTAAACAAAAACAATTTTGCCAACTACTGGGATTTTTTTCTTTTTCTAATGGATCCTTTATCTGTTAAATAAATTTTGCGTGCTGTCATGGCTTCTCCTGTTACAAGCTGGATTTGGGCAGGCAATTTTTAAGGCTTTAAACAATTGCTACTATAAAATACCATTTATTTATCTAATTATTTATTTTTAGTAAGCAAAGACATTGGTCATGTTGTTTTTTAACACTTCTATACTAAAATCACTCTAGTTTGTTTTTAATCTGTAGTCAAAATGTAAATTAAAATCTATATCTATAGTCAAAATGTAAAATAAAATATTAATTTCCACATTGTATTACAAGAACTTTTAGCCTATGCCTATTACTCTGAACAATCTTGAAGTTTGCAAACTCACTTTTTGAAGTTCCCTACACATTTGCATCCTAAAATTCTGTGTATGTATTTACGATGCCTTGTGAGTAGGCACTGCTGTGTCACAGAATTCACAGAGCCTGCTTTCTGAACTACAGAGGTGCTGAGAGGCAACACTCACAACATGAAAGGAGATTTTTCAAGTATGCTTATATTGTATTGGCAATAATAACTATTGTTTGTTATTGCTATTGCAATGCTGATGTTGATGCAATGCTGATGTTCTAAAATGATAGTAAATGCTGTGACCATAGAACGCCATTAAGTAATAATTGATCTTGATGAAACACCAGGTTGCATCAAATTCTGTGTACAGTTTCATGAGCATTTAACAGAAATGTGTATGTGAAAAACCTGGCAGGAGTTCTAATCTTTCCCGTACTGTTTGCAAAAACCAAAAAAAAAAAGTACTGTTGGGATTTACACACACTTTAAAATCCAACCTAATCTATAACTTTGATTTTTACATCCAAAAGATTTTCTAGAACCTTTTACTGACTAATTCCAAACACATTCAACATTTTCAATATTTTGTGTATGAGCAATAGTGCTTAATATGCATCATGCATTTATATAAGACAACATTCTAATTTCAGTTTGTTAAGACTCTTTTTTTTTTTTTCTATTCTGTACTGCAGCTTCTCTCCTAAACTTCTTTTCTTGCTTTTTCTCATTATTGACATTACTGCCTTTCTCTTCCCTGGACCTCCTGCTATTCTTTTTCTGTCTTACACCTTTCTGTTTAATCTTCCTTTAATTTGCTCCATTCTTTAACTTCACCTCTTCATTTTTCTTGTTACTTCTTTTCGTTTTACTAGCCTTTCTCCTCCCCCCGTAAGGTATGTATATGTGTCATGCTCTACAAGACTCTGGTCTGGCCGCACCTGGAGTATGCTCTCCAGTTCTGGGCACCAGTCCTCAGGAGGGATGTACTGGAAATGGAGCGAGTACAAAGAAGGGCAACAAAGCTAATAAAGGGTCTGGAGGATCTTAGTTATGAGGAAAGGTTGCGAGCACTGAACTTATTCTCTCTGGAGAAGAGACGCTTGAGAGGGGATATGATTTCAATTTACAAATACTGTACTGGTGACCCCACAATAGGGATAAAACTTTTTCGCAGAAGAGAGTTTAATAAGACTCGTGGCCACTCATTACAATTAGAAGAAAAGAGGTTTAACCTTAAACTACGTAGAGGGTTCTTTACTGTAAGAGTGGCAAGGATGTGGAATTCCCTTCCACAGGCGGTGGTCTCAGCGGGGAGCATTGATAGCTTCAAGAAACTATTAGATAATCACCTGAATGACCACAACATACAGGGATATGTAATGTAATACTGACACATAATCACACACATAGGTTGGACTTGATGGACTTGTGTCTTTTTTCAACCTCACCTACTATGTAACTATATGGCCTTGGGCTAGACCCTTCTCTCAAAAGCTGCTCCAAGTTGACACTAATGAGGACACAATGGGACCTTTCTGATGTTGCGTGCATGCCCTTCAGGACAGGAGCCATAGAACTCCAAAGAACCTGGATTTAAGCTAAAAAGTACAAACCCCTGTTGTCATTTTGCATGAACCCAGATATTAACCACTTCTCGCCTGGCCTATAACATAATGACGGCCGGGTGGTGCTTCCGTTATCCTGACTGGATGTTATATGATGCCTTTCAGGATAACAGCCAGTGAGCACCAGTGGGGGCACGCAGCGTGGCGATCGGTGGTGTGGCGCGTCGGTCTGACACACCGCAACACCAATCTCGGTAAAGAGTCTCTGACGGAGACTCTTTACCACATGATCAGCTGTGTCCAGTCAGGGTTGATTCCAGTGTAAACAGGAAGAGCCGTTTATCGGCTTTTCCTCACTCGCGTCTGACAGATGCGAGTAGAGGAGAGCAGATCGGTGGCTCTCCTGACAGTGGGGGTCTGCGCTGATTGATCATCAGCGCAGCCCCCCCACGGATGCCTACACTGGACCACCAGGGATGCCCACTATGGATGGCCACATGTATGCCACCCTGGACCACCAGGGATGGCAGTCAGTGCCCATACAGATGCCAATCAGTGCCCAGACAGATGCCAATCAGTGCCTATCAGCAATGCCTGCCAGTGCCATCAGTGATGCCCATCAGTGCCATCTATCAGTGTCCATCAGTGCCACCCATCAGTGTCCATCAGTGCCGCCTATCAGTGCCTATCAGTTCTGCCTATCAGTGCCACCCATAAGTGCCCATCAGTGCAGCCTTTGAGTGCCCATCAGTGTCGCCTATCAATGCCACCTATGAGTGCCCATCAGTGCCTCTTATCAATGCCCAACAGTGCTGCATATCAGTGCCACCTATCAATGCCCATCAGTGCTGCATATCAGTGCTGGATATCAGTGCCCATCAGTGCCCATTAGTGCTGCCTATCAGTGCCACCTCATCAGTGCCACCTCATTGGTGCCACCTCATCAGTGCCGCCTTACAAATGCCAGTCAGTGCTGCCTCATCAGCGTCCATCAGTGAAGGGGAAAACTTACTTATTTACAAAATTTTATAACAGAAACAAAGAAAAACTTTTTTTTTTCAAAATGTTTGGAATTTTTTTATTTGTTTAGCACAAAAAAAACCCAAAACGCAGAGGTGATCAAATACCACCAAAAGAAAGCTCTATTTGTGGGAACAAAATGATAAAAACTTTGTTTGGGTACAGTGCAGCATGACCACGCAATTGTCATTTAAAAAGTGACAGGGCTGAAAGCTGAAAATTGGCTTGGGCAGGAAGGAGGGGGGGAGTGCCTGGTATTGAAGTGGTTAAAGAAGAGATATGGGTCTATGAAAAAAATTAAGATCCATACTCACCTGTGTGCTGTAGCATTACTGTGATGCTGTAGCTGTTCCATGTCAGTAGTAAGGCTGAGAACTGAGCAATCATATGACTGCTGAGCTCTCAGTCTGCTTGGAGCAGAGCTGTGACTGTCAGTCCCCGCTCTTCACTCTGCTGCAGAGGGGGCGGTCACAGCTGACTCTGGCTCTTAGCCATGGACTGGGAGGTGAAACCAGCTGTCAATCAAGCAACCAATGTGGATCAAAACAATATTGTCAGCATCCTTCCAGAGTCTGGAGAAGCTTTGCTCTATCAGCTGATAGGGGGCAATTGCCCGCTATCAGCTGACTCTGGGTCACAGGAGTATGTAAAGTAAGAGTACTCCCATGACCACAAGAGAAGTATGACCAAAAACTTTGGCCATACTACTCTTTTAGGACAGTCTAAATCTCCAACAAAGAACAGAACAGAAGGTAATTACAACAGAAGGTAACAGAAGGAACATTACAACAGAAGGTAATTATAAGAAAAGAAGAAAAGATGTTAACCCTTATTTCTTCTTATGAGTAAGATACATTCTTAAAGTTTTCCCTTGATGGGACCTAGTGCACCTGGCAGAAGATACAGGTACTTGGTATCTAGGTAACACCACTACTAAAGTGTTAAATATAAGTCATACACATGTCTAGAGTTGTAGGGAAAAAAACACACAAACTTGCCTAAAATAACATATTTTGTCAAGAGCTGCTGAACTAAAAGCGACACTAATTTGTCTAGTGTGGATGGAGATGCATGTACTGCTTGTTCTGTTAGACAGTAATGAATTGAATAGGCAGATATTTGCCAAAGCTTCAGCACATCTTTAAAACATTTCTTTCAATTTGTCCCTTAACACCTGTATGCACTCTATAATTTATCAGTTATTCTCTCCCTAGTTTTACAGAAACTGAAAATGTTCGATGGGAGCTTGTTGTCAGAAATTCTGACCTTGTGTATGCTCCATCGGAATTACACAAAATTTGAGATCTGGATCAAAATCCATTCTTGTAAATTCCGATCATGTGTACACAATTCTGACGCACAAAGTTCCACGCATGCTCAGAATCAAGTACGAGAAGAAAGCGCTTGGTCTGGTAAAACTAGCATTTGTAATGGAGATAGCACATTGGTCACGCTGGAATTTTTTTAATCTTTTAATGCAGCGCATTCTCTTCTTCTTTAGAATGCTAGAATAATGAAGCTGTTTTGCTGCTGATATTCTGACAAACTGATTTCTTTAGTATTTTTTGTGATCTCATGAATAATTTTTTTTGTCAGATTGCCATAATAATGTTTACAATTTTTGTTTATATTTTTTTGTTTTTTGTTTTTTTATCCAGATCTCCTATTTTTACTTTGTTTTTTTATAGTGATCTCCATAATTTTTTCTTTCGCTTTGTGTCAAGTTACCGCAACACCATTATTATCTTGTATTTTTGGTGTCCCTTGTTAATTTGACATTGTATTTTTGAAATGTACCTGCCTACTCACAAACAAACTGTCCTTTTTGAAGTAAAACACATAGGCAAGTATTTGTGAAAAATATATAGCCATTTATTATAGGTCATAACAAAATAAAGAGGAAGGCAACGCTGGAGAAACTGGTGAACTTTACAAAACCTTTGTACCCCAGGGCACACATCAATTATTTTACAGTCAAAATTGTTGGCCTGAGGAGTCCTTATAATAATGATTACAATCCGGTCCAGGACCACAAGAGATCAACTGAACCCAGGCCATCACTCTCTTGTCTTCCTTCTACGCTTGCTTCCAGGCTGTGGCTCTGGTGTTGTAGATGTGGCAGGAGGTGGAGGAGGAGGACCATGGTTGAACTCGCAAACCTGGCTTTGGCTTGTGAGTTCGCCCCTCAACCCCTTATTTAGGGTTTGTAAGATAACTTCCTCACATAAGAGGCATTGACCCTTCTCCATTTCCTGCATTTTGCAGGCTGCCATGTAGGCATGGTCCTCTTGAATATTGGGGGGGGGTTCTGAGTAGCCTTCCGAAATAGGCCAAGTGCTGCCTCCTCCAGGTTACTCCTCTTCCTGGGACTTTTTTTGGATGGCGGAGGGGAGGGACCTGGGATTCGGGCAGGCTACTGGGCCTGGCCACCTCCTGGCTGCCACTTACCCTCGCCACATCCTGGCTGCCACTTTCCACAGCCTCCTCCTGGCTGAGACTTTCCTGTGTATGAAAAAGGGACATAGTTTTAGTTTTTGGTTCATCAATCACACATAATTTTCAGCTCATGACTGTTGCAAATTGAGAGTTAAGAAATAGAAAAGACTATCATTCTGACCCCAGCATTTTTCATTCTTGTCCCAATCATTTGTGGGCACTACTGTCTATTGATATGTAAAACACTTTGTAAAATCAGAAATTACTGATCAATAATAACATCTAGTTAACATCATTAATTATTTGACTAGAAATATGTTGAACAATGCTATACCTGGCTCAAGCTGGGCTCCTCCACTTCTTCCTGGCTGGAAGGCCCGGGTTGGAAGCCTCAGCTGAGGTGGAAGGAAGCCTTGAAGGAAGACTGGAGAGTTCTGGCCTGGGTTCAGTCTGGCCTGCCAAAAAATGCACTCTGTCATAGCACCACAACCTGGGTACATAGATGTGATCTGCTGCAGCTCCTGATCTCTGGGAATCCTGGACCTTCTTACGCTCCCTATTAGAAGTGCTCCTCATGCCACCAATTAGGGCCTTCAAATAAGGGATGTCTGCCGTGGGGGGAACACTGGCTTCACAAATTCCAGCAATTGATCCAGCGCTGCCTTCCTCTTTGTTTGATTGTTATAAAAGGGGTGGTGTACCTGCCACAGACAGGGCAGCTCCCTGTACATATCAATGAATATGGGGATAAAGTCCTGATCATTCAATAGATCCATTTTCTCTGCAAGACACAACACAAGACAAACCCTAATGTCAGGCTAAACACTCCTAATCTTGTCCCAATATAGGCCTGAATCTATAAGCAGTATAGTCCACTGATGCACCAAGTTTAAATTCTACCTTCGTTCAAATGATCGGCGCTTCCGATACACCGTCCTCCTCTCACAGATCGTACGCACAACTCACGCGTGTACACACAACTCACGCGTGTTTATATACACTGTGCATGCATGAAACTCCGCCTGCCCCTGACGTTCTTTCTAGTCTATTCCCTGCCCCTTGTATTTCGGCGTAGTGGGACAGCACATGGCGGACAAAGAGCAAGTGCATGCAGAGGAGAGCAGCAACGACGAAAGCCCGGAGCCACGAAAGTCCCAATCTTTCAGGAGATTTAAGGCCTCAAATATGTCCTTTATAGAGATGGTGGACATCTTGAAGAGGGCCGACTATGATGGGAAGCATGGACCTTACCCAAACCCAAATGTGAGAAAGGCCAAGATCATGACTAAAGTTGTGAAAAGTCTGCACAGGAATTTCGAGGTACGACGATCCAAGGATCAACTGAGGAAACACTGGTCAGACCTGAAATTGAGGGAACACGATCAGTACAGAAAGATCAAGAGAGTACTTCAAAAAAGTAAGTAGTTGTCATGTGTTCCTATTATTATTATTACTTGCATGCTGCTCCATGTGCTTTTCTTTACTGTTGTACAGTTTAAAATGGCAACTATCAGGTTCATAGGCACAGTAATTGTTCATAGTAAACATCGTTCGTTCGCCCACTAATACAATGTTTTTGGCAGATACAGGTTAACTACATTTGTTCAGGCCTATTTGTAGTAAAATAAGTTTAGTACATTTTTGTCTTGATGGGTTTGTATTCGAATGAAATGCAAACTTGATTCAGTGTAAGGAGAGGACACTCAGCAGCTGTTTACACATCTGGACGCAGGAGCACTAGTGTGAGACACCAGAACAAACTTTTTAGGGTGTCCCACATAGGTGCTCCAGTGGATACTAGGGGTGTCTCCATGTGTGAAAATTATACAAAAAAGGTAAATATTCCAGTTTGAGAAAGGGAAAAAAATAATGTCTTCAGCTTGGAACTCTGCCAAAAAAAACAATTGTATGACACTTCCAAGCAATGTTTCATATTACTAGCTCTGCCCTCAAATATCTGTGTGCTAAGTATACCTTTTTTTTATTCAGATGGTGAGAAAAGACTTGGGACATCTGAGGAGACCAGGGACCTCCCACCTCCCAAAGAAAAGCAAATCCCCACACCACAACCTGAGAATGTGGAGGAAGGAGAGGTTTATGAAGCGGGCGAAATAGTGACCACAACAGGTGAGTGTTTGAGACCATAGCTTCAGGTAATAGATGGATGCCTGCATATTTATAATACATGGTGTGTTTTTTTATTTTAAGTGATGTGGATGTTATGGAAGAAGATTCGCATTTCACAAGTGCAAGTGCACACGTCCTCATCGAGGAGATCATGGTGTGCAATCGTGATTTACAAAAGATCAAGGAAGACATCAATGATATTAAAAAAAGACTCAAAAACATCATTGATGTTTTAGGCCGAATCTAAAAAACACCTAAAGTCTTAATTTTTTTGCTAATTTTCACCAATTTTTTTAAGTATCTTGAAAGCCAAATTTTGAAGATGCACACAGTGTGTCACCAAGTGCTATCTGCCATCTCGGAATATTAATGTACGCGTTTGGTGGGTGCAACTAAAGTAGCTGAGAGGAAGGGGTTGCACCCCCAAAACACGTCCATTGATCCCCCATGATGGGAGCTAGCACATGTTGACATTAGGCATGGGATCAGGCGGGAAATCCCCATTTTGACTCTCAATTTGTGCGCATCTTCAAAATTTGGCTTTCACAGGGGTGACATCACCCCATCTGATGAAGGCAATATCAACACGGTTTGGACATACTAATGTCTGATCTTGCCTTCAGTTTTTCAAAGTTGAACTTTGTAAGTTCCTGAGTTGGGTATTGTTTTATGGTTTTAAACATGCCTATTTAACACAAACAAGGCTATTTGTAGTGTCTATACCAAAAATGTTATTCCTAAAATATGTTGGTTTGTTCAAAAACCCTTTTCTAACGCACAAGTGAATGTGCACAGAGTAAAAATGTTAAGACTCAACAATGTGTGGCTTCTTCTTTCAATGCTCAATAGCAGTTTTTGGAGTAAGTTGTTGTTTACAGTGACAATGGGGGTTATTTCCTAAAGGAAAATCCACTTTGCACTAGAAGTGCAGTTTCAAGTGCACTTTTGCAGTGGACTTAGTGCAAAGTGGATTTTCCTTTATTAAATAACTCCCACAGTGCTTTATAATTTGCCACAATCATGCCATTTTCGTGACTCTGCAAAATTCATTCATGGTGCTGAAAATGATTTTTAACTGTAATGCATTACATACATTAACAACAAAAACAAGGTGTGTGTGTGGCAGACCCACAACATAATAATAGTTAGCTGAAGAAGAGATTGTCAATTCATGTATCAAATAAATTACGTTTGCACTATTGAAGAGAATGTCAAAAAATAAAAGCCCATTGGAGAACCTAGGAGACAGTTAAAAGAAACACAAGCAGTAAATCAAAGGAAATATTATTTCAGTTTAAATAAAATATATTTTTAAAAGGTTTACTAAACATTTTCTGGCATATCAAGGGCCCCCCTACCCGCAAAACACTCCATATATTTTATACGGACCTCGCATGCGCTTTGGGGGGCAAGCACTGAAAACCAAATACGAATCCACAAGCACAAACTGAAGAGCAGGAACGATCAGAAAAGCATGAGTCTGAAAAGCGCGAATCGTCTCCCACCAAACTTCTACTAACACGAGATTAGCAGAAGAAGCCCAAAGGGTGACGCACTTGGTGTTGAACTTTCCTTTTCTAGTGCCGTCGTACGTGTTGTACGCTCTGGACGTTCAGAATTTCCGACAAGATTTGTGTGACCGTGTGTATGCAAGACAAGTTTGAGCCAACATCCGTCAGAAAAAATCCATGGATTTTGTTGTCAGAATGTACTATCGTGTGTACGGGCATAGGTGTGCGCACAGGGTGTGCCAGGTAGGCCTGGGCACACCCTTATCACCCAGCGCGGCACTGATTCTCCCTGCTTCCTGGCACCCCCTGTCTCCCAATGCAGTGCTGCCAGCTTCTCTCCTATCCCACCAGCTGCTCCAGGGGATGTTTCAGGATGGAGAGTGGGGAAAGGGGCCGGTAAATATTTCATTTACCCCTTCCTTTTCTGAATGAACACAGTGATTGATCTGTACTGCTTCTGTGTTCATTCTTAACTGAAGCAAAGTAAACTATGTTTTGTTTGTGAGACATCAGGAGTCTGTTTAGACCCTTGATATTTCACCAAAACCCCCTCAACGGGGCTCCTTAAAAATTGTAAAAAAAAAATGATAAATAATAATTTTGTAAAAAAGAATTACAAAAACAAAATTGTAAAAAATACAAAAAATAAAAACTACTGACTCCGTCCACTGCCCTATTGGCACCAATCTCTGCTCTGCTCACACCTTCCACCTTCTGCTGATTTACACGCATGTGTGTTTGTGCTGTGGGGTGCACACCATAATACAATAGGCTGTGCATGCCAATGTGTACAGTGCATTAGTTTGCTAAAGTAACTGTGTTGCAGTAACAGTTGACATTTTTTAAAAATACAATTCTGTATTTTACCTTCCTTCCTGATATGCATCCTTCATACATATCAGGACTGCTGATTTCTTGCAGTCCATTTACAGTCTTTCCTGCCTACATGCAGGAAAAGCTCCAGCAACTGCTGCGCATTATTTTCCTGGGTGGGTTTCCTGATGTTGCCAGAAGTGATCCATGCCTGTGCAATGGGAAGTAGCATGGTTGCTTGTAGTCTTTATTCAGAGAGAGTGTGACAGGTTGACAATGCGGGGCACCATTGGGAAGCAGGGATCGAGCATTGTAACCCTATGATTTTGAAGTACCAGAACTAAGACCTTGATGGAATGTATTATTTTAATGAAACCTGCAGATTTAACATATTAAAATTGACTTTTAAAATGTACAGTATATTAGATTTTGGTGATTGGGCTTATATAGAACCTTGGCCTGCCATTAAAGCAGTATTAAACCCAAAAGCAAACATTTTTTATATAGCAGCTTACCAATTCTTAGATGTGATGGCTGCATTTAGTCTTTTTTAGGCTTTCTTTCCCTTATTTTCACCTGGTGATACAGCCAGTAAATCTGTTGTTTTTCAAAAGAAAAAGCTCTCTTCCAGAGGTATCAATTACAGGGATGAGGCAAACAATTTAACACTGACGGGAGTGCTTACAATGATCAGCTTTTATTTATTTATGTAAACTCTTTATCCCAAAATGATCCCTTCCCCCAGACTAGCAATGCTGCTGTCAAATGGTGTCTCTGTTGCTCCTCCATCTCGAGTGGGGGCACTCTAATACAGGAGGTGTGTTACTGGCCAAATCACCAGGTGAAAACAGGGCAAAAAAGCCTAAAAAAGAAAATGAATGCAGTGGCCACATCTAATAATTGGTAAGCTGCAATATATTACATTTTGGGTTTTGGGTTTGATTACCTCTTTAAAGTGAAGAAAATGTTTGTATTTAAACAATCCCCTACAATAATTTCAGTAATGTAAGGCCATCGGTATGTCTACAGGTTTTAGAAACCTTGTTTTTGTATTTTTTTCTTATAATGCTTTGCAGTCACATGACTGCAATGCCCCTCTGTTTACACTGGAAGATCGGTCGGGGGGGGTGTCTCTTTCTGCCTTGGAGTGGTACTCTTGGAAGTGACTTGCCTAGGCTTGATTGACTAAAGTGTAAAGGTAGGTGAAGTGCAGTGAAAAGAACATTATTATTATACAGGGTTTATATAGTGCCAACAGTTTGTGCAGCACTTTACAAATAAAAGGGAGACAGTACAGTTCCAAAACAATAAAAAAAGAGGGTTAGGAGGACCCTGCTGTTGAGAGTTTACAATTTAAAAGGGATGGGCAAGCTTTGCAAAGGATAATAACTATGAGGGGACAAGTTGATGGAGAAGGTAAAAGTTCAGCTTTTAGAAAGAAGTGGGATAAGCTTCTCTGAAGAAAAGAGTTTTCAGGGATCACCCAAAAGTTGGCAGAGTAGGAGACAGCCAGACAGATTGGGGCAGAGAGTTCCAAAAGATGAGAGAGGCTCTGGAGTTGAGCATGGGAGGAGGTTATGAGGGAGCTAAAGAGCAGTAGGTTTTTGTCTTACAAAGAGGATGTTATGATAATTGTACTCTCAGCTTTACACTGCACAAAGATTTTATAGCTCATTGGATGAAAAAAGTGCCAACAGAGTGAGAATGACTGTCATTGGGGTTGATTAATTCCACAGTTAAGCCTCAACACACACAAACAATAGCTGCCACCATCCTTTAATGGAAATGCATGCCGTTCACAGTATCTACTGAAGCAATTATTAAAACAACATTAAAACACAACTCCACATTGAGGCGGCGGAGGGAGGAATCTAGGAATGGCACGCGTCCACAGCTAGAGTCTGCAGGAGTTAACCGATCGAATATGACCTCCTGATTCGGCCTGCTCCCCTCCCCCCGCTTGCTCTCGTGGACAACCACCGAATGTACGCCCACGCCAGCTAAAGCCTTGCGGGGTGGATCTCGGAGCCTGTGTGCTCCTCGTCTGGAGTAAGCGGGCTAGAACAGATCCATCAGCCGGCTAGCATTCGAGATAGACAGCAAGCCGCCTTAACCCCAGAAGCTCCCAGCCCCCCCACGGTAACATACAATAGTTACCTGTCCGCTATGAGCCTATAGGGGGGTTACCCTCCCCCGAGATATCTCTCCTCCTCACCTGGAAGCTGTCCTGCCGAGCAGCAGAGTGGGGAAGAAAAAGCATAGAGCCCTCTCTGGATATGATACAGCACTGCTCTGAGGAGCGGTGATCAGAGACTTTCCGCAGATCCTCCCATGGATCCAGAGAGAGGAGCCCTTGTGTCGGCTCCCCCACCCCCCCTCTCCTCATACACCCACCTGGATCCAGAAAGCAGAGAAGCGCAGTATGTTGAAAAGAAATACCCCTTGAAGTCTACCGAGGTGGTGAGTACAATATAAAACTTTCTTAGATAGTCTTTGTGAGCTTAATTCACAATATAGTATAAGAATTCTCACCACCAACATTAACACAGCCCTATAAACTCACAGAAGGGGCTACGTTATATAAGATCAGATATATTATAAACTTGTACAAAACAAATAATCCTGGACAGACATAGGAGATAAATTAAATAAATAGATAAAGAGACAGAGGGATAAAAGCACTGAGAAAATAAAAACACATTTAAACTGCATGAAAAATCCATGAAAACCTAGTGTCCCCGAATTATATATATTATATATACCTGTCTGAGGAGAAGCGAAGACGTGAAGACCTCCTGGAAGGGTGCAGGATGGGACTGTGAGGCACCAATATGTATCAATATATGTATCAAAAAAAAAAATCGCATTTTACATACATATGAAAAATCACTAAACGAACAAGTAAAGGAGGAGAGGCGGAGCGGGGGGAGTGTAGAGGGGAGCACTGACAGAAGGCGGGTAGAGGAGGAGAGGAATTCACTATCCCTCCAATGTGCCCTCTAAAATAAATCAAATAAATCAGCTGAAGATTACATCCTTTAACTCAAAGACATAGGAGACGGACTTCAATAAAAATAAGGGGGGCAGTGAATAACAATAATTCCTCACGAGCAATGAGGGGAAAGGCGGCAAAAGGAGGAGCAACCCCTAAATCACCCCATCTAAGCTTAACCACCAGCCCAGGCCCTATGAACAAATATGTTACACAGGTGGGAAATGTAGAGAAGCAATCGATGAATAAACAACAAACTGCTAAAAGCAGTCAGATGGAGAATAAGGAGAAGAAGAAGGAGAAGGAAAAGAAAAAGTCACAAAATAAAATAACTCAAGAGACGGACACCCTTTCAGAATCCAGACTAGAACAAAAGCCAGATTCTGAAGTTGAACGAACAGCCGCAGCAAGATAAACTTTTCCTACCGACTAAAAATGAAATTGCATCTATGCTTGCTGCTCTGGAAAAATCGATGAAAAATGAAATGGAAAGAATACATAGAAACCTTGGCCATATTCTCAAACGAGTGGAAGAAGTGGAAAAAATATCTGAAAGTAACAGTATGGGAATGAGAATATTAGAAGCAGAAATTAAATCCTTGAAAATAGCACAAGAACAAGCATATAAATTAGAGGACCAAGAAAACAGGGACAGAAGAAAAAACCTAAGGATACGCGGTGTACCTGAGACCCCTCATCAAGAAGATCTCATAGAAGTTATGAAAAAGATTTGTAACCCTTTGATGAATAAAGATATAATGAACCCATTAAAAATTGAGAGAGCCCATAGGCTAAGAAGGCCAAGAGAAATCCCACAGGAGAATCCAAGAGACATTATTGTGCGATTCAAGAACTGTGAAGATAAAAATCAACTGTGGCGTAATTTGAGAGGGAAGCCACCCATAGAACACGAGGGGAACCACATTCAATTTTCTCAAGACTTATCACAGGAAACCTTGAAAAGGAGGAGAGCCTCAAAACCTTTATTGGCAACACTATGTGAGAACCAAGTGCAATACAACTGGGGTTTCCCCTTGTGTCTGATTGGCAGGAAAAATGGGCGCACAGCCAGATTGAGATTCATAGGAGACACCGCGGAATTCTGCAGAAAATTAGATATCCCCGCACCGAAAGACTGTAAGACTATAGGTCGGTATAAAGACTTAATAGAAACGACTGCAACAGTAAATCGACCTCAAAAGAACTTATTAAATTTTTTTTTTTGTCCGTGAGAGACTGGGGGAGCGGGGCGGGCCTGGAGGGAAACATCTAAAGACTAAAAATAAATGGCAGGGAGGTAGAGACTTTACCTCTTGGTATGCTCTGGTACCACCTCACTGGTAGTAGGTGAGATGAGTGTTGACGAAGCCATACAGAACTCCACCTCAGGTCAAAGGGAGCAGGGGGACAAATAGGTTCCCCAAGGGCTGCTTCAAACCATGGGGTCAAGACACCACCTGAAAGGGGGGGAGGGGGGTTGTGGGATTGGGATGGGAGGGGGAAGGGATTGGTGGGAGGGGGGGTGAAGGGGGTGATAAGATCTGTTTGTCCTCAATTACCTGTGAAAGTAAGAATTCCAAATAAGCCCAACAATGACAGACGTTAAGTTTATAACATAAAATGTAAGAGGACTGAACTCCCCAGGAAAAAGACCTATTGTTCTCAAAGAGTTGGAGAGGTACTTCGCAGATATAGTCTTCCTACAGCAGACACATATTCCACTTGATTCAAACACTAAATTATATTCACGGGCAATCCCAACTTGGTACTATGCGGACTCCCCAAATAAGGGGGCAAAAGGAGTCGCTATTGGAATAGCAAAAAACATCAGTTTCACCCTGGAAGATAGGAAGGTGGACCCAGAAGGTCGCTTTTTGTTTCTGAAAGGGATTCTCCAAGGAATAAGATACACACTAGCAAATGTTTATTGCCCTAACAAATGCCCCAAAAAATACTTAAATGGGAATCTAAACGCTGTAACAGATTTTAAACAAGGACATTTAATCCTAGCAGGAGATCTTAATTTTTCAATGGATTATGGCCTTGATACCACGTCTCGTGCACCGTGCCCAGAAAATAAACAATTAAAATTGATTTTAAAAAAATGCATAGTCAACAATTACTTGACAAATGGAGAATAAAACACCCAAAGAAAAAGGACTACACATACCATTCCACGGTGCACAATAAGTATGTGAGATTGGACTATATCTTAGTAGACCATGAAATACTGGAGCACGTTGTGGAGGCAGCGATTGAAATAACGTCTGTCTCCGATCATGCTCCGGTAACTGTAAAAATAAAATTCAGAGATATGGATCAGAGAAAAGGGTTCTGGAGACTTGATGATGAAGAAGTAGGAAGAATAATAAAGACTGAGATAGAACAATATTTTAGTATAAATAATACACCAGAAGTCTCAAAGGCAACAATCTGGGAGGCACACAAGGCCTATATCAGGGGGAAATTGATCTCCTTAGGAGCTGGGAAAAAAAAGAAAGGGAAATAAAAATGAAAAACATACCGTATATACTCGAGTATAAGTCGTTCCGAGTATAAGTCGAGGCCCCTAATTTACCACAAAAAACTGGGAAAAACTTATTGACCCGAGTATAAGACGAGGGGGAGAAATGCAGCAGCTACCGGTAGATTTCAAAAATAAAAATAGATATCAATAATGTTTTTGAATATTTATTTCAAAGAAAAACAGTAAACTAGCTCTGTAAGTGGAAAAGAGGGTCAATAAAAAATATATGGTATCAACAATAACTTTAAAAGTACAAAAACCTTAGCTCAATCAGCAACCAAGCTAAAACACAAGAGTTAAAATCCTTCAAAACTGGATTACTCCTCATCATCTATATGTCCAAACAGAGCTTCAGCATTAGCTGGTGTGAGGTTATCAGCATAGACATTGTCATCATCATTGAGATCGCAGTCATCACCATCACTGCTGTCGTTCTCATACAAAGCGCTGTCTTCACTGCCATCCATAGCATTACTAATGCCAATTTTCTTGAAGGCGCGTTGCACCATGTCCTCTGGAATCTCTTCCCATGCATCACAAACCCACGTTGCTATCAATTCTATGTCAGGCTTCATCAGATTTCCACCTTTTGTCAGTCGGGCTTGACCAGATGACATCCATTCATGCCACATCTTTCGCACACGGTCTTTGAAAGGTTTATTTAAACACACATCTAGCGGCTGCAATACAGATGTAAGCCCACCTGGAATAACGGCCAAAGTAACTTGAAAAGGTTTTGCCAATTTTTTTATGTCATCAGATGTGTGGGCTCTGAACATATCCCAAACTAGTAATGATGGTTTTTTTCTTTAAGGCTCCTCCTGGTCGTCCATTCCAAATTTCTTCCAGCCATTTTTTTGTTCCGTCTTCATCCATCCAGCCTTTAATATGTGCGTGCACTGTAATTCGTGGTGGGAATTTGACCTTTTTAGGCAAGGTCTTTCTTTTAAAAATAATGACAGGCCACAGCTTAGTTCCATTAGCCAAACATGACAGAACGACTGGGAAATGTTTTTTTTTTTCATTTCCTGTGGTTCTGAGAAAAATAGTTTTGGCTCCCAAACTTGCCACAGTTCTGTTGCTTGGAAGATCAAAGGTCATAGGTGTTTCATCCATATTTCCAATATCTCCCAGGTCATAGTTATGGATCCTTCTTTGTTTTATGATGAATGAATGGAATGACATCACTTTTTCATCAAGGTCTTTTGGCAACTTCTGTGAAATCTTTGTTCTTTGCCTCAAACATAGGCCAAACCTATTCATGAAGCGGGTACACCATCCAGCTGATGCAACAAAATTTTCAATGCCTGGTGCTTTTAATTTGTCATCTTTAGCCATTTGAAGGGCACGTAAGTGAATTCCCATGCGTTTTACACAGTAACCATTTTGACAACACTCCATAACCCATTTATGCAATTCATTCTCTAGAGCCCCATATGAAGTTGTTAAACCACGTCGAGCTTTTTTATCCTTTGGAAGTCAGCTTTCATTTTCCGCCAGTCCCTCACTAGTTTTTCACTAACACAAAATTCCCTACCTGCAATAGTGTTATTGCTTTCTTCTGCTCTTGACACAACCTTAAGTTTGAAACCAGCTTCGTATGAACTGCGTTTTTGTTTTGGTCCAGGATTACCAGTAGAAGTACTGGGATCCATTTCTATCAGGATAAAAAAAAAAAGACTTGTATAGTTTGAGGCCTAATGCAGGCTGATGATATTACAGAATGTGATGACATGACTGTTTGCATAGAGCAGCCTGTGTTAGGGCTCATAATATACCATACATTCTACCAGTGCCCATGAAATGCAGCCTGCCAGTGCCCATTATATACAGTCTACCAGTGCCCATTATATACAGCCTGCCAGCGTCCATTATATACAGCCTGCCAGTGCCCATTATAGTTACATAGTTAGTCAGGTTGAAAAAAGACACAAGTCCATCCAGTTCAACCTTAAAAACAATAAATAAAATAAAAAATATCATTATTATATTATATTATATTATTATTATACCGGTATATAGCCTGCCAGTGCCCATTATATACAGCCTGCCAGTGCCCATTATATACAGCCTGCCAGTGTCCATTATATACAGCCTGCCAGTGTCCATTATATACAGCCTGCCAGCGTCCATTGTATACAGCCTGCCAGCGTCCATTATATACAGCCTGCCAGCGTCCATTATATACAGCCTGCCAGTGTCCATTATATACAGCCTGCCAGTGTCCATTATATACAGCCTGCCAGTGTCCATTATATACAGCCTGCCAGTGTCCATTATATACAGCCTGCCAGTGCCCATTATACCAGTATATAGCCTGCCAGTGCCCATTATATACAGCCTGCCAGTGTCCATTATATACAGCCTGCCAGTGTCCATTATATACAGCCTGCCAGCGTCCATTATATACAGCCTGCCAGTGTCCATTATATACAGCCTGCCAGCGGCCATAAAATTTGCCCATCAGAGTGCCCCGTAACATAAAATTTGTCCATCAGAGTGCCCCTTAACAGAAAATTTGCCCATCAAAGTGCCCCTTGATACAAAATGTGCCCATCAGTGTTGCTCTTAAAATAAAATAAGCCCATCAGAGTGCCCCTTAACATAAAATGTGCCCATCAGCGTGTCCCTTAACATAAAATAAGGGTCACGCTGATGGGCACCTTTTATGTTAAGGGGCACTCTGATGAGCATATTGTATTTTAAGGGGCACGCTTATGGGTATATTTTTAATGTGCATGCTGATGGGCACATTTTATGTTAAAGGGCACTCTGATGGGCACAACAAAATGTGTCCATCAGTGTGCCCCTTAAGAAAATATGCCCATCAGTGTGCACATTAAAAATATACCCATCAGCGTGCCCCTTAAAATAAAATCTGTCCATCAGAGTGCTCTTTAACATAAAAAATATACCCATCAGCGTGCCCCTTAAAATAAAATCTGTCCATCAGAGTGCTCTTTAACATAAAAAATATACCCATCAGCGTGCCCCTTAAAATAAAATCTGTCCATCAGAGTGCTCTTTAACATAAAAAATGTGCCCATCAGCCCTTTAACAAAATATGCCCAGCGATCACTAGTTGGCCCACATACCGGTATCTTGCAGGAGGGGCGGATTGATGTAGAAAGCCTAAGCCGGGAACCGCGAGTAGCAGGGGGGCGGGGCGCACAAGTGATGTCATGCCCCTGCTCACCCGAGTGTGAGCTCGTCTTCGAGACCTGCGGTGAGGAGCAGGGGGCGGGCGCACGCATGCAGCCTCACTGGTTGCTGGGGAAACCCGCGGTCCCAGCAAACTAGTAACGGCGTCCCCAGCGCCAAGAGACCTGCGGTGAGGAGCAGGGGGCGGGTGCACGCAGCATCACTGGTTGCTGGGGAAACCCGCGGTCCCAGCAAACTAGTGACGGGCCTGACGGCATCAGCGAACCCAGCGGCACGCCTCCGCCCCCTTTTCTCCTCCGATACTTACATGTTTGTTAAATGACTCGAGTATAAGTCGAAGTGGCTTTTTTCAGCCCAAAAAATGGGCTGAAAAATTCGACTTATACTCGAGTATATACGGTAATAAAGGAGTTATATGATTTGGAGCAAAAACATAAAACACAACTAGAAACAGAAACACAACAGAAGATTATCATAAATAGAGGTCAACAATCTCACTCTCCCCAGGGGCTCCTCGGGAGAGTGAGATTGTCCTACACTATCGGAGCTCTCTCTTTTTCCTTTTTGGGGCATTTTTGATTCAATCCCTATTGCATCCGGAGGGAAACACTTGCTACACTCTGTCTGGAGGCCCCCCTTGGCTTCCCATAGGAATATCTGGAGAACATCGGGAAAGCATGGGTGAGGACACCCTCTGGATTTGTACATCTCTACAGAGCCTGTTTTGACCCCCCTGAATAAGGGCGGTCGCAGGCTGTCCGGTAAGCCTCCAATTTGTCCTTTGGTGGTGGGCAACAGCTGCGGTGGAATATCGAACCGGATTTTGTGTTGGAGTGTTGTCACGTTTGGGACGTTTGGTTCATTATTTACTGGGATTTTTATTATAATTATTCACTTCAATTTTTTACTTTCATTGTGATCACTAAGCACGAAGGATCAATTAATAATATATAATTGAAATAAGTTTCTTATCACATGTCGATGTAATTTTAATTATCCACATCAGACTTATATGATATATTTCAAGTGTATTATATATTAATTTTCGTTTTGGATACATATTGGTGTATTTGATTTAATTACACGTATTTAGACACTTAATTGTTGCAGATTAAGTGGTACATGTTTTTTTCACATCCACTTATAAATATTGGGATCTTGGCTCTTTCACATATATTACTATATGCGTATTTTTATTAGTCCTACACTGCGCTACACTGTTGTATATGTTGTTTAGTTTGTGTGCCCTTGTATTGGGGTTATTGTGTTTTAGCGGCAGGATTTACTTCACGTTTTTCATACTTCTTTTTTCACTTTTAAATAAAACACCGAGCGCAATTTCTCCCCCTTTCCCTTTTCCAACTAAATGATATGATGGAGCAGGAAACTAGAAAGGTATTTAAAAATGTGGCGAAAGCATATATATAAGGAAATGATTGGACTGAATTTCAGAGAAACAGAGACACAGCTCCCAATCCCTAGTGAACAGGAAAATGTGGAGAGGGAGACAAAGCTCGCTCTAATGACTAATGGGATTTTAAAGGGAGATAGTGTATCTGTTTAAGGTGAGCTAGTACCACAGTAGTTGATATAAAAATATAAATTTTATTGAAAACATATAAAATATACGATACAAGAATTCCAATCAGATGCCATAAAACGACCGTACAGAGACTTGTGTTGTGAAATAAATTGTGATCAGTCGACATGTTTCGCATATTATGCTTCATCAGGGCATTAAAGACATCACAGACTTCATCTAAATTAAATACAGAATAAATCATTAAAATAGTTGTAGATATCAGATGCGTTTGAGAAACAATAATTCACTATATGGGTAAAGGATACTAAGTGGGTACAAAATAGCATAGTTAAGCTCACCTAGTCTATTACAGTCAGGAGGACCACTGAGTACTCATTTCCACAACCACATGTCCCTCCGGGGATCACCTGGAGCAAAGTAACCCATGGATGCCAGATCCTAATGGGAAATGCCGATAGGGGAACTGGACCGTGTAAACAGGTGATAGTCTGACAATATTAAAGAGATTTATAATAGTAAAAAATAATAATAATAATAATGAGAATAGATCACAAAAATATATAATGATACCAATTATGCTAATAAGACTTAGTAGTAGAATAGGGAGAGAACCAATCAGGTGGCTCCTCCTGCTGGGGCAAGGTAGTCTGGCTGAGGTTGACCTGGATAGAGGTCAATGTCTGGTGCCTATAGTGACAACCTTAGATCTAATAATAAATCTACTAATGAGAGAATAATAATCCGGAATAATAAGTAATGGCAAAATGGTTATATGATGTTGTGAGCCAGATATCAAAACCTCAGTGTGAGGAGAGGACATCTCATAACAGGGTTGTTTAAAATAGTAATAATAAGTGCCACAAAGAACCGTTAGCTGGTCTATGTAGAGAGAACAGTATACATTGTATATCACCCCACCGCATAATAAGAGTGGATATACGAGCATTCAGCTTCAGAATTAACATAGCAGATGACCAGGAGGTCCCTTAGTGGTATAGTGAATCTTACCTTGTTATGATATAAACAGGCTGCCGAATCCTGCTGAGTGCAGTGGCAATCCCAGATCTCTGGTCCCCGATGACAAGTGCGGGGTGCGTCTATCAGACAGCACGCCCGCATTGCCATCTTAAGCCTGCACGGTCCTACCAGAAGTGAAAGGTCGCCAGGGGACCTCTGGCATCACTTCTGGTCCGGACGTCCCTGTGAAAGTGCGCGCGCACTAGCGGGACTGTGCGCGTACACTGCCCATACCACGCTGGATGCGTGGATGGTAATAGAGGGCAGAAGAGAGGCTCCGCCCTCTGGGGCAGGGACGTCCGAGTTCCCCTACCTATAGCTAAATGCAAACAAGATGAGCCACAGATAGGCATCAGAGTGGAAGAGTGAGTCAGTGGTCATCTGGAAACAACAAGAAGGAAAAATCAACACATTAATCAAAAAAGAGACAAATTGTATGAATTATATATATAGGCTAATCTCCTGAGGAGAAAAACGTATAAGTATGTATACATTTATATGTATGTCAATACACACTATATCCCATAATGGGGGACAAAGGGGTGTCAGTATGCATACATAGGATTACCCTATAATGTAGAGATTGCATTTTAAAAAAGGGAAGGGGAAAGATGATAAACAGACGAGAAAAAAAAAAAAGAAACAAGGATGGGTTGTGTAATCATAAAAAGGGTTTGTAGGATAGCGCTGTGTTCAGGCCTGGTGGATAGGTGGTCTGTTGGTTGAAATTCCATCTGGTTTCTTTTTGGATTATCTTTTTATCAACATTGCCTCCCCTTTCTGGATCGGGGATGACTTCCAATGCAGCAAAGGAGATGTATGTGGGGTCAAAGCTGTGGTGAAGACCTACATGTTTGCATATAGGGGTATAATGTAAACCTGCATCCAGGTAGTATAGATGGTTCTGAATCCGTTTGGCAAATGGACGTTTGGTTTTCCCAATATAGAATGCGCCACAACGACATGTAGCAAGGTAGACAATGCCAGTGGTGCAGCAGTCCGCATAACCTTTAAGTTTATGGAAGCCCCCTCTAGGGAGAACACATCCAGTACCTTCTCTAATCCTATTTCTCTAATTTACTATTATAAATCTCTTTAATATTGTCAGACTATCACCTGTTTACACGGTCCAGTTCCCCTATTGGCATTTCCCATTAGGATCTGGCACGCATGGGTTACTTTGCTCCAGTTGATCCCCGGAGGGACATGTGGTTGTGGAAATGAGTACTCAGTGGGCCTCATGACTGTAATAGACTAGGTGAGCTATTTTGTACCCACTTAGTATCCTTTACCCATATAATGAATTATTGTTTCTCAAACGCATCTGATATCTACAACCATTTTAATGATTTATTCTGTATATCATTTAGATGAAGTCTGTGATGTCTTTAACCACTTGAGCCCCGGACCATTATGCTGCCTAAGGACCAGAGGTCTTTTTCCAATTTGGCACTGCGTCGCTTTAACTGCTAATTGCGCGGTCATGCAATGCTGTACCCAAACGAAATTTGCGTCCTTTTCTTCCCACAAATAGAGCTTTCTTTTGATGGTATTTGATCACCTCTGCAGTTTTTATTTTTTGCGCTATAAACGGAAAAAGACAGAAAATTTTGAAAAAAAATGATATTTTCTACTTTTTGTTATAAAAAAATCCAATAAACTAAATTTTAGTCATACATTTAGGCCAAAATGTATTCGGCCACATGTCTTTGGTAAAAAAAATGTCAATAAGCATATATTTATTGGTTTGCGCAAAAGTTATAGCGTCTACAAACTAGGGTACATTTTCTGTAATTTACACAGCTTTTAGTTTATGACTGCCTATGTCATTTCTTGAGGTGCTAAAATGGCAGGGCAGTACAAAACCCCCCCAAATGACCCCATTTTGGAAAGTAGACACCCCAAGGAAATTGCTGAGAGGCATTTTGAACCCATTGAATATTTATTTTTTTTGTCCCAAGTGATTGAATAATGACAAAAAAAAAATATTTACAAAAAGTTGTCACTAAATGATATATTGCTCACACAGGCCATGGGCCTATGTGGAATTGCACCCCAAAATACATTTAGCTGCTTCTCCTGAGTATGGGGATACCACATGTGTGGGACTTTTTGGGAGCTTAGCCGCGTACGGGGCCCCGAAAACCAAGCACCGCCTTCAGGATTTCTAAGGGTGTAAATTTTTGATTTCACTCTTCACTGCCTATCACAGTTTCGGAGGCCATGGAATGCCCAGGTGGCACAAAACCCCCCCCAAATGACCCCATTTTGGAAAGTAGACACCCCAAGCTATTTGCTGAGAGGCATATTGAGTCCATGGAATATTTTATATTTTGACACAAGTTGCGGGAAAGTGACACTTTTTTTTTTTTTTTTTGCACAAAGTTGTCACTAAATGATATATTGCTCACACAGGCCATGGGCATATGTGGAATTGCACCCCAAAATACATTTAGCTGCTTCTCCTGAGTATGGGGATACCACATGTGTGGGACTTTTTGGGAGCCTAGCCACGTACGGGGCCCCGAAAACCAAGCACCGCCTTCAGGATTTCTAAGGGTGTAAATTTTTGATTTCACTCTTCACTGCCTATTACAGTTTCGGAGGCCATGGAATGCCCAGGTGGCACAAAACCCCCCCAAATGACCCCATTTTGGAAAGTAGACACCCCAAGCTATTTGCTGAGAGGCATGGTGAGTATTTTGCAGCTCTCATTTGTTTTTGAAAATGAAGAAAGACAAGAAAAAACTTTTTTTTTTTTCTTTTTTCAATTTTCAAAACTTTGTGACAAAAAGTGAGGTCTGCAAAATACTCACTATACCTCTCAGCAAATAGCTTGGGGTGTCTACTTTCCAAAATGGGGTCATTTGGGGGGGTTTTGTGCCACCTGGGCTTTCCATGGCCTCCGAAACTGTGATAGGCAGTGAAGAGTGAAATCAAAAATTCACGCCCTTAGAAAGCCTGAAGGCGGTGCTTGGTTTTCAGGGTCCCGTATGCGGGTAGGCTCCCAAAAAGTCTCACACATGTGGTATCCCCGTACTCAGGAGAAGCAACAGAATGTATTTTGGGGTGTAATTTCACATATTCCCATGGCATGTTTGAGCAATATATCATTTAGTGACAACTTTGTGCAAAAAAAAAAAAAAAAAATTTGTCTCTTTCCCGCAACTTGTGTCGCAATATAAAATATTCCATGGACTCGACATGCCTCTCAGCAAATAGCTTGGGGTGTCTACTTTCCAAAATGGGGTCATTTGGGGGGGTTTTGAACTGTCCTGGCATTTTATGCACAACATTTAGAAGCTTATGTCACACATCACTCACTCTTCTAACCACTTGAAGACAAAGCCCTTTCTGACACTTTTTGTTTACATGAAAAAGATATTTTTTTTTCCAAAAAAATTACTTTGAACCCCCAAACATTATATATTTTTTTAAAGCAAATGCCCTACAGATTTAAATGGTGGGTGTTTCATTTTTTTTTTTCACACAGTATTTGCGCAGCGATTTTTCAAACGCATTTTTTGGGGAAAAAACACACTTTTTTAAATTTTAATGCACTAAAACACACTATATTGCCCAAATGTTTGATGAAATAAAAAAGATGATCTTAGGCCGAGTACATGGATACCAAACATGACATGCTTTAAAATTGCGCACAAACGTGCAGTGGCAACAAAATAAATACATTTTTAAAAGCCTTTAAAAGCCTTTACAGGTTACCACTTTAGATTTACAGAGGAGGTCTACTGCAAAAATTACTGCCCTCGATCTGACCTTCGCGGCGATACCTCACATGCATGGTGCAATTGCTGTTTACGTTTGACGACAGACCGCCGCTTGCGTTCGCCTTAGCGCGAGAGCAGGGGGCGACAGGGGTGCTTTTTTTTTTTTTTTTTTTTTTTTTTTCTTTATTATTTTTTTGCTTTTTTATCTTATTTTTAAACTGTTCCTTTCATTTTTTTTTTTTTAAATCATTTTTATTGTTATCTCGGGGAATGTAAATATCCCCTATGATAGCAATAGGTAGTGACAGGTACTCTTTTTTGAAAAAATTGGGGTCTATTAGACCCTAGATCTCTCCTCTGCCCTCAAAGCATCTGATGACACCAAGATCGGTGTGATAAAATGCTTCCCCAATTTCCCAATGGCGCTATTTACATCTGGCGAAATCTAAGTCATAAAATGCTCGTAGCTTCCGGTTTCTTAGGCCATAGAGATATTTGGAGCCACTCTGGTCTCTGATCAGCTCTATGGTCAGCTGGCTGAATCACCGGCTGCATTCTCAGGTTCCCTGTTGAGAGCCAGAGAAAAACACGTAAGACGGTGGGGGGGGGCATTCCCTCCCACGGCTTGTAAAAGCAGTCTAGAGGCTAATTAGCCACTAGGATTGCTTTTACATGAAAGCCGACCGCTGGCTGAAAAGAATGATACCAAGATGATACCTAAACCTGCAGGCATCATTCTGGTATAACCATTCAAAGTCGTGAATGGCGTACCTGAAGACAAAAAAATGGTTAACAATAAAGCACAGTAAACGGTAAAGTATAAATAATTACATACCTGAAAAACAAACATGATAAAACATAATAACAATAAAACATTGCAGAATAGAATACAGTAAAAAAGAGCAGAACAAGAGACAGAGAATAGAGAGAGAGAGAACAATAAAACGACAACTATTTTTTTTTATTTTATATATTTTTTTTTTTTTTTTTACACTTTTTTTGTAACTAACTTTTATAACGGTAACCGGTTCCAGGTTCGGGTCTCTCAAAATGCGATGGCATCTTGGGAGACCCTGTGAAAGTGTGCCTAGTCTGTGCAATGCTGTACCCTACGCTAATACTCAACTAGTGAATGGTAGCGTTCAAAACATTCACCAATGCAAAGACCAGGATTGTCAGGACAGGAGGGACAATAATAGCGGGTGTCACGCCTATATCCGCGCTTGCTGCAGACACGACATCTTTTTTGGGGGGCGTTGGGTAGGGGTACTCGAGAGGACATAAAGAAAATGCCTCTCATGCAGCCGACTGCATTTGGTTGGGGATGTGAATGGGGGAAGTACGGGTGCTGCAGAAGTGGTGGGTTCCCAATTAGGATTGGCGAATGCAGCAGGAAGGGCACTATGGGCACGACGGGCCTGTGTTTGTCTTCTTGGTGGCAGCGGGACACTACTTGTGCTTGCCACCTCACCAGCTTGAACTGCACTTATGGGACTCGCCACGTCCCCAAGTGTTACTGCAGTGCTGGTTTGACTACGACCGGGGTATACTAGGCCGCTGGTGCTTGCCAGTTCAATAAAAAGCTACCAAAAAAACTGTTAGCGATCGCAGGGATCAGGCCTGACTCTGCGAATGCTGCAGTTTAGTTTAGTGTTTTGTAAGTGACAGTGATCGATCGATACTGCACTTGGGTGGGCTGGGCCGGGCGGAGGGGCAAAATGCAGGTGCTAGCAGGTATCTGGGCTGATCCCGCTAACACTGCGTTTTTGGGAACCCTAAACGGCTGGGGACGCTAGTATAGATCTGATCGGATCAGATATTGATCCGTTCAGATACTATACCACTAAGGGAGGCGTATGCTGCATGCGTGGGTGTTAGCGGTACTGGCGCTAATCTGACGCTGCTTGGGGCTGGTGCTTGCCAGTTCACCAAAATACTACCAAAAAAACTGTTAGCGATCGCAGGGATCAGGCCTGACTCTGCGAACGCTGCAGTTATGCATTTAGTGTTTTGTAAGTGTCAGTGATCGATCGATACTGCACTTGGGTGGGCTGGGCTGGGCCGGGCGGAGGGGCAAAACGCAGGTGCTAGCAGGTATCTGGGCTGATCCCGCTAACACTGCGTTTTTGGGAACCCTAAACTGCTGGGGACGCTAGTATAGATCTGATCGGATCAGATATTGATCCGTTCAGATACTATACCACTAAGGGAGGCGTATGCTGCATGCGTGGGTGTTAGCGGTACTGGCGCTAATCTGACGCTGCTTGGGGCTGGTGCTTGCCAGTTCACCAAAATACTACCAAAAAAACTGTTAGCGATCGCAGGGATCAGGCCTGACTCTGCGAACGCTGCAGTTATGCGTTTAGTGTTTTGTAAGTGACAGTGATCGATCGATACTGCACTTGGGTGGGCTGAGCTGGGCCGGGCGGAGGGGCAAAACGCAGGTGCTAGCAGGTATCTGGGCTGATCCCGCTAACACTGTGTTTTTGGGAACCCTAAACTGCTGGGGACGCTAGTATAGATCTGATTAGATCAGATATTGATCCGATCAGATACTATACCACTAAGGGAGGCGTATGCTGCGTGCGTGGGTGTTAGCGGTACTGGTGCTAATCTGACGCTGCCTGGGGCGACGCATATCACCGCCGGGCGATCAGGGGGCTAAACCTTTATTCGGTAATAAACGGCGGGTGCCCTCACACTAAAAAAAATAAACAAACTAACCAGCGTCACCCGTAACACTTATACGGTGATCAGTGGTGAAAGGGTTAACTAGGGGGCAATCAAGGGGTTAAAACTTTTATTAGATAGTATATGGGGGTCCCTGTCGCTATAAAACGCTGACGGCGAACCTAAATATTTACCTCACTAACTAGCGTCACCAGCGACACTAATACAGCGATCAGAAAAATGATCGCTTAGCGACACTGGTGACAGGGGGTGATCAAGGGGTTAAAACTTTATTAGGGGGGGTTAGGGGGGTATCCTAGACCTAAAGGGGGGTAATATTCACTGTCCCAACACTGTAACTGTCACAAACTGACACCAATGCAGTAATCAGAAAAAACAAAAAAAAAAAAAAAAAAAAACTGCTGGTGTCAGTTTGTGACAGGGAGGGGGGGGGTGATTGGGGGGGGATCGGGGGGCGATCGGGGGGGGATCGGGGTGTTTTGTGTGCCTGGCATGTTCTACTGTGTGTGTAGTGTTAGTGCACTCACAGTGAAGTCTTCTCTCCTCGGCGCTGCAACGGAATACCGAGCCGAGGAGAGATGACATCATTTCCTTTGCTGCTGTTTAGCATACAGCAGCAAAGGAAGTTATCTGATTGGCCGGCGGCGATCGCGAGGGGGGGGCCACGAACAGTTGGCCTCCCCCTCACCTCCGATCGCCGGGGGACCAAAGACGACCGCCTCGGGCACCGGGGGGGGTCCGATCGGACCCCCCACCCGCGGAAGGCAAATCACGTATATATACGTGATTTTGCCTGTCCGTGCCACCTTGCCGACGTAAATCGGCGTGAGGCGGTCGTCAAGTGGTTAATGCCCTGATGAAGCATAATATGCGAAACATGTTGGCTGATCACAATTGATTTCACAACACAAGTCTCTGTACGCTCGAAGTTCACATCAACAATTGATTGATCATCAGTAGCTTATTAAGTAAACATAAAAAAACTCATTAGGAGAGGCTAAAGATATAGCTTATCGTCGGATTTGATAAAAATGGATTGTAGTTAAGATCAGGTGGACCAGTGCATGCCCACCCCCACCTCAAACACCCCCAATGGGATCACGCTGTGCGAGGGGGGGGGGGTGGCAGATTTATCTGGCTGTGTTGCGTCAGTGTTGGTCCATGAAAAGGGATAATAACCTCTAAACCTGGTATACTGTGTAAGGTATCTTATTGTTGAAAGTGTGATATAAGCTAGTGAGGGCAAGAATATGGCTATACATGTGAGGGTGATTTAAAGTCGGATCAAAAGGTTTAATTTGGTGTCTAGGTTGCAGTTAGAGAACTCCACGTCAGGGAATGGGGAGGGCATTCATTAGGTGATATATGGGATAAAATATACTTAAAAAAGAACATAGAAATGAATGAATATGAATATTGTATCGTATATTTTATATGTTTTCAATAAAATTTATATTTTTATATCAACTACTGCGGTACTAGCTCACTTTAAACAGATACACTATCTCCCTTTAAAATCCCATTAGTCATTAGAGCGAGCTTTGTCTCCCTCTCCACATTTGCCTAAAAATGTGGCGAAAGAAAGGTACATGTGAGGGATAAGCCCGGGAAATACTAAGAGCCCTTTCACACTTGGGCGGTTTGCAGGCGCTATTGCGCTAATAATAGCGCCTGCAAACCGACCCGAAAGTGCCGCTGCTTGCATTCCAGTGTGAAAGCCCCGAGGGCTTTCACACCGGAGCGATGCGCTGGCAGGACGGTAAAAAAAGTCCTGCCAGCAGCATCTTCGGAGCGGTGAAGGAGCGGTGTGTATACCGCTCCTTTACCGCTCCTGCCCATTGAAATCAATGGGACGGTGCGGCTATACCTCTGCTATATATCTGCAGAGGCGCTTTGCGGTGGTATTTAACCCTTTCTCGGCCGCTAGCGGGGGGTAAAACCGCCCCCGCTAGCGGCCGCATACCGACGGTAAAACGCCGCTAATAATAGCGGCGTTTTACCGCCGATGCCGCCCCAGTGTGAAAGGGCTCTTAGCAAAAATATCAAAAGGAAAAAAAACATTAAATTACATAGAAAAGGTAAAAAACGAGAAAGGTGAAATGATATACAAAACAACAGAGATTGCCAACGTCTTAAAAACATATTACAGTGCACTATATGCAATCAGAAACAAGGAGACACGAAAAGAGGAAGAGACTAGAAAATCCAAAATACAGAAATATCTAGCGGAAGTTAATCTACCAAAAATAACAGCAGAAAGTGCAGGGTTACTAGATGAACCTATTACTCAGGATGAAATGTATACAGCCTTAAAGGAAACACCAGGGGGGAAAAGCCCAGGCCCAGATGGGTTTTCAATGTAATATTATAAAAAATTTAAAGAACAATTAGTCCCAGAACTATGTAATTACTTAAATAAAATAGGGGAGAATGAGGAAATAAGAAAGGAATCCCTTCTAGCAAATATCTCAGTTATACCAAAAGCAGGGTAAGATAGTACCATTTGCTCCAATTATCGTCCCATAGCACTATTAAATGCCGATACGAAATTATACACAAAACTTCTGGCATCAAGACTAGAAAACTTTTTGCCAGATCTGATAAACGTTGACCAAGCCGTTTTTGTTCCAGGAAGAGAGGGTAGGGATAACAGTATTAGAACTATGCTATTAATGAATAAAGCGAAGGAGGAGGGGTCCCCAATGATTTTAATATCGATCGATGTTGAAAAAGCATTTGATCAAGTTGATTGGGGATTTATGATGGAATCCCTTAGGAGTTTAGGGTTGGGACCAAGAATCATGAGATGGATTAGCAACCTATATAGACACCTCACAGCCAGGGTGGCGGTCAATGGGAGTATGTCGTCTGCTTTTGAGATGTTCAACGGGACAAGGCAAGGATGCCCGCTCTCGTCACTCCTGTACATAATTGCATTAGAACCACTATTAACAAAAATACAAAACAACATACATATAGGGGGAGTAAAAGTTGGAGAGGAAGAACACGAAGTCGCTGCGTATGCAGACGACATACTCCTATATATGACCAAACCAAGGCTGTCCTTACCGAGTTAAATAAAAGAACTTAAAGAATACGGTGCACTTTCGAACTTCAAAATAAATCCCATAAAAACTGTAATACTGAACCTAGGAATAAATAAAAAAGAAGAAAAATTATTAAAATAAGAATTCCACTTTACGTGGGAAAAAAAAGAAATAACACACCTAGGAATGAAAATAACATCTAAGTTAGATAAGTTATACCAAGCAAATTTCATGCCATTACATAATGAAGTTAAAAATTAGAATATGGCAAGGAGATCAACCTCATGGATAGGAAGAATAAACATGTTAAAAATGTTGATTTTACCAAAAATAACATATAAATTTCAGATGCTCCCGATAGGAATACCACCAAGTTTTTTTAAAGTAATAAAAACAATATTCTCGAAATACATATTGCAAAATAAAAAGCCTAGGGTAAATGATAACCTGCTGACTGGGAAAAAAAAAAAAGGAGGGATGGCACTCCCGGATGTGGGAAGGTATTACAAGGCAATCATATTAGCAAGATTAGTTGAATGGGGTAATATAAACACTAAAAAGAGATGGGTAAAGATGGAAGACTAACTCTATGGGACACGACTTCAAAAAATAATCTGGATTTCACCGAAATATAGAACACTTAGTAAAAATATACACGAGATAACTAAAATAGTACTTAATACATGGGATACACTTTACCGTAAAGAAAAATGGAAATATAATTCACCATTAATCCCACTCACGGGCACAAACTTTTTCACACCAGGAAACGGGACATGAATAGGAAAACAAATGGGTAATGCACAATTAAAGGACATCATAACTCACGGTGATATCATGACAAAACAGGACTTAATATCTACTCACAGGTCGTTTTATTTAAATGAATGTGAGTTTTTACAATTAAAACACTTTATAAGCACTATCCCCCATCCAATCAGAGAGGAGAGTGAGTTAACACCAATAGAAAAGCTCTGTAATGCAAAAAAGCCTATAAGACATGGGACATCTCAAATATATAAAATACTATCAGAATTAGAGGGGCAGGGGACCCTAAAAATGAGAACAGGACATGGGCATAAAGCTAGACGAAAGACAAATGATAGGCGCAGTGCACAGCTATGCATCGGACACAACCTCGATAGAGGCAAATTACAAATGTATGGTACGCTGGCATCTGACACCAGATAGAATAGAATTAATAAAATTCAGCCAATGAAGTCTCCACTTTGTTGGAGGAATTGTAAACAACAAGGAACAACATTTCACATATGGTAGGAATGCCCAGAGATAAAAGAATACTGGCAAGGTATACTGGATTACACAGAGATGATAACAGGAGAAAGGATCCCCCAACATCCCTGGAATTGTTTATTCCATGGAACAACTAAAAAAGGGAAACAATATAAAAAAACTTTGGTTCCGTACCTGCTCAACGCAGCAAAGGGCCTTATTCCAAAGAAATGGTTGTGCACTAAGAAGCCAAGCATTATAGAGTGGCTACAGAGAGTGGACCATATTGGTAATATGGAGTACCTGTGCAGTGCGAAGCAGGGATGGTCCGAAAAACATAGAGTAATCTGGGCGAGATGGAATAGATTTAAAACGTCAGAAAAATATTCGCAGGGAATGATTGAATCTGCCTAAGGAAGATAGGTGATGAGGACAACAGATCAAGATTGGAGGGAGGGGGGGCAGTGGGTTTTTGTCACAAGAATGAATAAGCGCTATGTAGCAACTTGATAATTTGTATTATGTATATTTAAAAACATTATAATAAAAGATTAAATTATTTAAAAAAAACACAGCTCCAGCAGGTGGGACAGGTATCCTTGTCCAAGGCTACATGGTGGAGAAGCTTATGCATTTCAGGGACAGGCTCCCTTCCTCGATGAAGGGGGTCTGTCCCACAAAACTTGTAAGCTCCTCCACTGTGTGGCATTGGATGAGGATTCCTATCCCACCGACTGGAGCTGTGTTTTTGAAAAGCTTTTATCTATGTTTGTGAGTATGATATTGTTATGTTTTTAATAAATGGTTATGGTGGTAATACACTAGGCGTTTCCGCCCTCTTGTGTGTTTTTACAGTTTTATGAAGCAATTATTACCTTTAAGAAAAGTTTGTGACTCCCATTGCCATGCCATTTAAAATATTGTAGCTTCTTCAAGAGCCAAGAATTCTTTAGTCTGGTAAGAGCAATTATAGAGTCAGTTTAACATTTTTTAAATAGGGTTTTAATAAAAGAAAAAAAGGTGCAAGAAAATATTTACGGAAATGATATTACATAAACAGTAAAATAAATGGGATTAAAAATGAAAAGTATATAACAATGTTTGCCTGGTTGTTGGTCCTGTCGGTGTCCGATTTACTGCAGATTCCACTTCTGACAAACTCTCCTACCCTTAAGCCTAGTACACAGGGGCCAAATGTCGGGTGATATCGGCCGGTTCAATAAAAACCGGCCAACATTCGGCCCGTGTGTATGGCAGCTGGTCCGTCAGAAGCCAGCCTTTCGGTCGGCTTCCGTGAAGCGAGCATGCAGGGAAACTAGCAGCCGACCGGCTCCTGATCAGCACTCTTAGCCAATGGCTGAGAGCGCTGACCAGAGTGTTCTGGTGGGGAGCCGTCCCCTTCTCAGAACACGATAGCTCAGCAGGGGGGATCGCTGTACTAACAACGGATTGTTAGTACACCGGCTCCGATCTGAGCCGTCAGTATTTTTCAGTTCAACCCTGTAGTGTGTACTACAGTGTGGAAAGTGGGGGGGGGGGGGGGGGAGAGAAGTGAAAAGGAAAAAGGGGGGGGGGAGCATACACAAATGAACATACATAAATATGGCAGAAAATTGATTGTAATTGAACATATTGAAGATAAAAAATTAAAAGTAATAATAGTAATAACAGTACATAATGTTACAATGAGCACATCATGAGGAGGGAGGGGAAAAAAAACAACAGCAATAGCACAGGGGATTCGACTATTGATCGTAAATACATTAATCGATGGAAAAATTGATTGATTAATCTGGGAGAGACAGTCCAAAAAATCGCCGACTCCAGAGCATAGGGCAAACAATGATGGCATGATTGGTTAAAAAAGTGGGAAAGGGAAAATGGAAAAGAAAAGAAATTATCTAGTACATATATGGTAATAAATATAAGATTTAATAAAGTGTATATATATATATATATATATATATATATATATATATATACATCAGAGGATGTACATGCGTATAAACCTGCATGCTTATCCAATGGAAAAAAGGGGGATAAACATTATTAAAGGGATAAAAATTAGTGAAAATGGATAAATAGGGGAATGGAAGGGGGGGGAGGGAATATAATTCATTATTTATTTAATTGGAGGAAGGGGAGGGGGAGGGGAGAGGGGATATGGTAATTATTTATTTAATTAAGGTAAATAGATGGGGGGAAGGGGAAGAAGAGGAATTATAGACTGAACATATGGTATATAGCACATATGTAGATGTCTTATCTTAATTTTGAGAGATGAAGGCTAGAGATATCCGGGACGGTGCCATAACCATACTTACAGGTACCCACCACCCCCACATGAGAGAAAGAAGAGACAAGGAAAGGCCAACCTGTAAGTGTAGATATACATGATTAATCACAGTATGGGCACAAAAAAGAAAGACCATATATAAATCTAGTTCTTGATTACTAAAGTATGGTGAGTGTGTTTACAAAATGGTGGCTATTTCGATACCCTCATTGATACCTCCTGGTGAGAGTACATCCAGGCTATAGATCAAATAAGTCTCTCTGGCGCAAAGTTTTTCGAATCTTTGAGCCGCAGATAGAGACCTTGGGATCTATTCAATAACCCAAACTTTGAGTCCTACAGTAGCGTTTTGATGAGCCATTGTGAAGTGTCTTGGGACACTGTGGGGGTCTGTGCCTCCCTCAATGAACCTTCTATGCTCACCGAACCTTTGTCTTAAGGCCCTGATTGTCTGGCCTACATAAATCGGGCCACAAGTCAACTCAAGCCATAGACAACATAGTCCGATGAGCAATTATAGAATTCCTTCAACATATAGGTTTTGCCCATGGTAGTGAAAGACTTTTGTCCATATTGGACAAATTTACAAGTTTTTCATAAAGCCTTTCGGCATTGGTACATGCCTACCAAGGGTATCAATATCGGTGCAGATGGTGAGACTATGATGGGTTTAAGTTTACTTGGGGCGATTATATTTTTCAAGTTGGGGGCCCTACAATATGTAACCTTAGGATGAGCGGGAAGTATTGTTTTCAGGTGGGGATTCTGCTGTAGGATGTCCCAGTGTTTGAACAATATCCTTTCCATATTTTTATGTTTGGAGTGGAAAGTAGTTACAAACCTACTAGAGCAATCCTTAGGGGGTTGACTGATTTTTTGGGGGTTTCCCATGAATAGAATATTCATAGGCTTCTTCAACTAGATTTTCAGGGTACTTTTTATCAAGAAACTTTCATTTTAAGTTTATACTAAGTTCAACATAATCCTTGTACAGTTCTGTCGGAAACGACAGAATTGGCCTTTGGGAATGTTTGTAATCCATTTAGGTTAATGGCAGTTCTTAAAGTGCAGATAAGAGTTACCCGCTGTTTTCTAGTGTAAAGAAAAAAGAGTTACCCACTGTTGGTTTAGTGTAGTTTTTGGCAATGATGGTTTGGTCGTCATGTCCCAACTCTAAATCCAAAAAAGCCATGGTAACTGGGTCGGTGACTAATGTAAATGACAAACCATAGGGGTTGTTATTGCAATGTTGAACAAAAGGGGTGATGAGATCGGGGGCGCCATCCCAGATGATAATGAGGTCATCAATGTACCTCCTGAAAAAAATTATATTACCTGCAAAAGGGTTGTTTTTGTGGATATAATTGATTTCCCAGAAACCCATAGCTAGGTTTGCATATGAGGGGGCAAAATTAGCCCCCATTGCTGTGTTTTGTTTTTTTTGGTAATATTCTCCATCAAAGGTGAAATAGTTGTGCATTAAGCAAAATTTTGTAGCCTCTACAATAAAACTTGCCTGGTGTAAGTTGATCAATGGGTCCATAGACAGGAATTGTTCTAATGCCATTAATCCAAAGCTATGTGGAATGGAAGTGTAAAGTGAACAGACGTCAAGTGAGAGCCAAACATAAGTGGGCTCCCATCTATAGGGAGACAGGAGTTCTAATAGGTGTGTTCCATCACAAATGTATGACTGCAGTTACTGAGCTACAGTGAGGTCCATAAATATTGGGACATTGACACAATTCTAATCTTTTTGGCTCTGTACACCACCACAATGGATTTGAAATGAAACGAACAAGATGTGCTTTAACTGCACACTTTCAGCTTTAATTTGAGGGCATTTACATCCAAATCAGGTGAACGGTGTAGGAATTACAATAGTGTGTATATGTGCCTCCCACTTTTTAAGGGACCAAAAGTAATAGGACAATTGGCTGCTCAGCTGTTCCATGGCCAGGTTTGTGTTATTCCCTCATTATCCCATTTACAAGGAGCAGATAAAAGGTCCAGAGTTCATTTCAAGTGTGCTATTTGCATTTGGAATCTGTTGCTGTCAACTCTCAATATGAGATCTAAAGAGCTGTCACTATCAGTGAAGCAAGCCATCATTGGGCAGAAAAAACAAAACAAACCCATCAGAGAGATAACAAAAACATTAGGTGTGGCCAAATTAACTGTTTGGAACGTCCTTAAAAAGAAAGAACGCACCGGTGAGCTAAGCAACACCAAAAGACCCGGAAGACCACGGAAAACAACTGTGGTGGATGACCGAAGAATTCCTCCCCTGGTGAACAAAACACCCTTCACAACAGTTGGCCAGATCAAGAACACTCTCTAGGAGGTAGGTGTATGCATGTCAAAGTCAACAATCAAGAGAAGACTTCACCAGAGTGAATACAGAGGGTTCACCACAAGATGTAAACCATTGGTGAGCCTTAAAAACAGGAAGGCCAGATTAGAGTTTGCCAAACATCTGAAAAAGCCTTCACAGTTCTGGAACAACATCCTATGGACAGATGAGACCAAGATCAACTTGTACCAGAGTGATGGGAAGAGAAGAGTATGGAGAAGGAAAGGAACTACTCATGATCCAAAGCATACCACCTTATCAGTGAAGCATGGTGGTGGTAGTGTCATGGCGTGGGCATGTATGGCTGCCAATGTAACTGGTTCTCTTGTATTTATTGATGATGTGACTGCTGACAAAAGCAGCAGGATGAATTCTGAAGTGTTTCGGGCAATATTATCTGCTCATATTCAGCAAAATGCTTCAGAACTCATTGGACGGTGCTTCACAGTGCAGATGGACAATGACCCAAAGCATACTGCGAAATCAACCAAAGAGTTTTTTTAAGGGAAAGAAGTGGAATGTTATGCAATGGCCAAGTCAATCACCTGACCTGAATCTGATTGAGCATGCATTTCACTTGCTGAAGACAAAACTGTAAGGAAAATGCCCCAAGAACAAGCAGGAACTGAAGACAGTTGCAGTAGAGGCCTGGCAGAGCATCACCAGGGATGAAACCCAGCATCTGGGAGGGAGGAGCCTGATGTGGGTGTTTGGCAGGTGCTGCTAAGCCCAGAGGCCCGCAAAGCTCTCCCCTGAAATGCTGCGGTGAACGGTTAGGATTTTTACCCCACGCCGGTCCGCCTATGCCACGACCTAGGTTGAAACCCCCGAGTATCCCCTAGTATTCCCCAGACAAGCCCCAATCAAAAGGAACGAGGGCTGTGGAGCTCCCTCCCCTCTGAGAAGGTGAGCGTGTGTGCAGTGTGTTCGGCGCTGCAGCTGTCCCTTCCCCCGGGGGGAGGAGGGGAGTAGAGCGTGTGTGCAGAGCTGAACGGAAAGAGCGTGGAATGGAGCAGGACGAGATCCAATCAAGAAGGGAGACACTGACTCGCCCCCCCGCAAGCAAGAAGTATATACCTGCACACCACCTACAGGCTAACCTGAACCGCCGTATATTAATAGTGTATCAAAAGTCCAGCAGTTTCCTCCACAATCCTTGAGAAATCATAACACCTCCAGCCACCATTATAACAATAAAAAGCGTATATCAGCAATAAGAACAGTGAACTGATCACTGCCCTTAATCAGTTCTATAACAGATCATCCAGTTCCCCACAAACCCTACACCCTACTCTTTCTAAATCATCTACCATTCCAGCCCATGGCCCTCTAGCCCCAAAGTAATACCCTTACCACTATCATTGTGCCCCAATGGAGCTGATCGGCCTACCCTCACTATAACTACTGATCACACACTCCCAGAACCTATGGAACATTCAGATCAGAATATCCTGCCACCCAGTGCCCCATCACCCATTATTTCTACTAGCAATATACCTTCTTTTAGCAGGTTGCTCTACACCTTCTTTTTTAGTGCCCAGTCCTCCTCCGGCCTCAATTTACAGAAAAAGAAAACTCACAGAAGTGGCTGCAGAGGAGGACGAACCAGAAAACAACCAAAACATTTTGAAACATCCAAAACGATAAAAATATTCAACCTTTCTTCTCATATTCTGTCCTCTGCAGACACCTCTCTCCTTAGTCATGGACTTAATTTTGCCCCTATCAATAAACCCAACCCCTTCGTCCTTTTCAAAGACCTCAACAGATATATACGTAACCTCACTCTCAACAGGCATTTTCATATCAAACAAGAAAAACATAAGAACACCCCTAGTGACCCCAATACCAGTTCCCCCACCAAACCTTTACCAGATCTATCCAAACTCAACTCTGAGTCTTTTGACTTTGATATTGACAATTTTGACACATCATCCAATGGTGATGTGACATTAAGAATGCTTACACAACATCTAGCCACATCCCCCCAATTGTCCATTCCTCATTGAGACCCAAGTCCATCTTCTTCCCCACACACTCCAAAGGCCCATATATAGAAAGTTTTTACAGAGTTGTCTATGCAGATCAGGTAAAACTCTGTAATTCCATTTCTACATTCAAATCAAATAACCTTTCGCCTTCTGAAATCAAAGCACTTGACCACCTTATGCATGCATAAGATCTGGTGATAAAGTCTGCAGATAAAGGAGGAGGGATTGTACTCCAAAACAGGACAGATTATCTAAAAGACTCCTATAGACTTCTCTCTGATAAAGCCACATATATAAAGTTCACCAAGGATCCCACGGCAGAATTTGCGAAAAAAGCAGATACACTGATCTCTACCCTTCAGGAAGGTATTATCACTAAAATGGAGAGCTCCTTTCTGCGAAAGGCTTTCTACCAAATACCGTACTTTTATCATCTGCCAAAGATCCACAAAAGTTTACAGCATCTCCCTGGCAGACCAATGGTAGCGGCAATGGATAGCGTCACTACTGGATTCAGCCTATATATAGATTCGTTTCTACAAACGATAGTATTACAACTGCAGTTATACATTCATGATAGAACACACCTATTAGAACTCCTGTCTCCCTATAGATGGGAGCCTACTTATGTGTGGCTCTCACTTGATGTCTGTTCACGTTACACTTCCATTCCACATAGCTTTGCATTAATGGCATTAGAACAGTTCCTGTCTATGGACCCATAGATCAACTTACGCCAGGCAAGTTTTATTGCAGAGGCTACAAAATGTTGCTTAACGCACCACTATTTCACCTTTGATGGAGAATATTACCAAAAAAACAAGGCGCAACGATGGGGGCTAATTTTGCCCCCTCATATGCAAACCTAGCTATGGGTTTCTGGGAAATCAATTATATCCACAAAAACAACCCTTTTGCAGCTAATATAATTTTTTTCAGGAGGTATATTGATGACCTCATTATCATCTGGGATGGCGCCCCAATCTCATCACCCCTTTTGTTCAACATTGCAATAACAACCCCTATGGGTTGTCATTTACATCAGTCACGACCCAGTTACCATGGCTTTTTTGGACTTGTGGGTCGAGTTGGGACATGACGACCAAACCATCATTGCCAAAAACTACACTAAACCAACAGCGGGTAACTCTTATCTGCACTTTAAGAGCTGCCATTACCCTAAATGGATTACAAACATTCCCAAAGGCCAATTCTGTCGTCTCTGACAGAATTGTACCAAGGACTCAGATTATGTTGAACTTAGTACAAACTTAAAAAGAAAGTTTCTTGATAAAAAATACCCTGAAAATCTAGTTGAAGAAGCCTATGAATGTTATCTTCATGGGAAACCCTCAAGAGATCAGTCAACCCCCTAAGGATAGTTCTAGTACCCTGTTTCCCCAAAAATAAGACCTAGTGTGATTATCGGTGATGGCTGCAATATAAGCCCTACCCCCCAAATAAGCCCTAGTTAAAGTCCTTGTAGGTCTTATTTTCAGGGTAGGACTTATTTTCGGGGTAACAGGGTAGGGCTTATTTGGGGGGTAGGGCTTATATTGCAGCCATCACAGACAGACACACTAGGTCTTATTTTCGGGGAAACAGGGTAGGTTTGTAACTACTTTCCACTCCAAACATAAAAATATGGAAAGGATATTGTCCAAACACTGGGACATCCTACAGCAGGATCCTCACCTGAAAACAATACTTCCCACTCATCCTGAAGTTACATATCGTAGGGCCCCCAACTTTAAAAATATAATCGCCCCAAATAAACTTAAACCCATCATAGTCTCACCATCTGCACCGATATTGATACCCTTGGTAGGCATGTACCAATGCCGGAAGGCTTTATGTAAAACTTGTAAATTTGTTCAACATGGACAAAAGTCTTTCACTATCAAGGGCAAAACCTATATGTTGAAGGAATTCTATAATTCCTCATCGGACTATGTTGTCTATGGCTTGAGTTATCCTTGTGGCCTAATTTATGTAGGCCGGACAATCAGGGCCTTAAGACAAAGGTTCGGTGAGCATAGAAGGTTCATTGAGGGAGGCACAGACCCCCACAGTGTCCCAAGACACTTTACAATGGCTCATCAAAACGCTACTGTAGGACTCAAGGTTTGGGTTATTGAACAGATCCCAAGGTCTCTATCTGTGGCTGAAAGATTCAAAAAACTTTGCGCCAGAGAGACTTATTGGATCTATAGCCTGGATGTACTCTCACCAGGAGGTATCAATGAGGGTATCGAACTAGCCACCATTTTGTAAACACACTCACCATACTTTACTAATCAAGAACTAGATTTATATATGGTCTTTCTTTTTTGTCCCCATACTGTGACAAATCATGTATATCTACACTTACAGGTTGGCCTTTCCTTGTCTCTTCTTTCTCTCATGTGGGGGTGGCAGGTACCTGTAAGTATGGTTATGGCACCATCCCGGATATCTCTAGCCTTCATCTCTCAAAATTAGGATAAGACATCTACATATGTGCTATATACCATATGTTCAGTCTATAATTCCTCTTCTTCCCCTTCCCCCCAATTATTTACCTTAATTAAATAAATAATTAACCATATCTCCTCTCCCCTCCCCCTCCCCTTCCCCCAATTAAATAAATAATTATATTCCCCCCCTTCCCTTCCCCTATTTATCCATTTTCACAAATTTTTATCCCTTTAATAATGTTTATCCTCCTTTTTTCCATTGGATAAGCATGCAGGTATATACGCATGTACATCCTCTGATACCTATGCCCCAGTCATTTACTCATCACCTTCCTCTTAATTAATTAATTTTTCTCCCAGTATGTTAATCTACCATCTTGATCAGTACATATATGTGTGTGTGTGTGTGTGTGTGTGTGTATATATATATATATATATATATATATATATATATATATATACAGTCAGGTCCATAAATATTGGGACATCGACACAATTCTAATCTTTTTGGCTCTATACACCACCACAATGGATTTGAAATGAAACAAACAAGTTGTGCTTTAACTGCACACTTTCAGCTTTAATTTGAGGGTATTTACATCCAAATCGGGTGAACGGTGTAGGAATTACAACAGTTTGTATATGTGCCTCCCACTTTTTAAGGGACCAAAAGTAATGGGACAATTGGCTGCTCAGCTGTTCCATGGCCAGGTGTGTGTTATTCCCTCATTATCCCACTTACAAGGAGCAGATAAAAGGTCCAGAGTTCATTTCAAGTGTGCTATTTGCATTTGGAATCTGTTGCTGTCAACTCTCAATATGAGATCCAAAGAGCTGTCACTATCAGTGAAGCAAGCCATCATTAGGCTGAAAAAACAAAACAAACCCATCAGAGAAATAGCAAAAACATTAGGTGTGGCCAAATCAACTGTTTGGAACATCCTTAAAAAGAAAGAACGCACCGGTGAGCTAAGCAACACCAAAAGACCCGAAAGACCACGGAAAACAACTGTGGTGGATGACCGAAGAATTCTTTCCCTGGTGTAGAAAACACCTTTCACAACAGTTGGGCAGATCAAGAACACTCTCCAGGAGGTAGGTGTATGTGTGTCAAAGTCAACAATCAAGAGAAGACTTCACCAGAGTGAATACAGAGGGTTCACCACAAGATGTAAACCATTGGTGAGCTTTAAAAAAAAGGAAGACCAGATTAGAGTTTGCCAAACAACATCTAAAAAAGCCTTCACAGTTCTGGAACAACATCCTATGGACAGATGAGACCAAGATCGACTTGTACCAGAGTGATGGGAAGAGAAGAGTATGGAGAAGGAAAGGAACTGCTCATGATCCAAAGCATAGCATCTCATCAGTGAAGCATGGTGGTGGCATGGCATGGGCATGTATGGCTGCCAGTGGAACTGGTTCTCTTGTATTTATTGATGATGTGACTGCTGACAAAAGCAGCAGGATGAATTCTGAAGTGTTTCGGGCAATATTATCTGCTCATATTCAGCAAAATGCTTCAGAACTCATTGGACGACGCTTCACAGTGCAGATGGACAATGACACGAAGCATACTGCGAAAGCAACCAAAGGGTTTTTTAAGGGAAAGAAGTGGAATGTTATGCAATGGCCAAGTCAATCACCTAACATGAATCCAATTGAGCATGCATTTCACTTGCTGAAGACAAAACTGAAGGGAAAATGCCCCAAGAACAAGCAGGAACCGAAGACAGTTGCAGTAGAGGCCTGGCAGAGCATCACCAGGGATGAAACCCAGAGTCTGGTGATGTCTATGCATTCCAGACTTCAGGCTGTAATTGACTGGAAAGGATTTGCAACCAAGTATTAAAAAGTGAAAGTTTGATGGATGATTGTTAATCTGTCCCATTACTTTTGGTCCCTTAAAAAGTGGGAGGCACATATACAAATTGTTCTAATTCCTACACCGTTCACCTGATTTGGATGTAAATACCCTCAAATTAAAGCTGAAAGTCTGCAGTTAAAGCACATCTTGTTTGTTTTATCTCAAATCAATTATGGTGGTGTATAGAGCCAAAAAGATTAGAATTGTTTCGATGTCCCAATATTTATGGACCTGACTGTATATATATATATATATATATATATATATATATATATATATATATATATACACTTTATTAAATTTTATATTTATTATCATATATGTACCAGATTATTTCTTTTCTTTTCCATTTCCCACTTTTTTAACCAATCATGCCATCGTTTGCCCTATGCTCTGGATTTGGCGATATTTTGGACTGCCTCTCCCAGATTAATCAATCAATTTTCCATCGATTAATGTATTTACGATCAATCGTCTAATCCACTGTGCTATTGTTGTTTTTTTTCCACCCTCCCTCATGATGTGCTCGTTGTAACATTATGTACTATTATTAATTTTATCTTTAATATGTTTAATTACAATCAATACATTTCCTGTCATATTTGTGTATGTTCATTTGTGTATGCTTTCCTCCCCCCCTTTTCCTTTTCATTTCTCTCTTCCCCCCGCCTTCCTCCCGTTTCCCCCACACCTTCCCCCTTCCCGTTTTTTCGACCCACTACCTCCCCCCTCTATTTTTTTTTCCCCCTCCCATCTCTCAACACCTGTTATGTGTGTATATATATATTTTTTTTTCTTAAACATTGTTCATTTAAACATTGCTCATGTACATATTTATTCCCTGTTATTTTATTGCATATTTTTTTCTGCTAAAGGTACTATATGGCCATAAATGTATTACTCTCATGATCAGATTTGGATGTAGAAATGGAATTACAGAGTTTTGCTCTGGCCAATCCCCCTCCATAGCACTTATATTGCAAAACCACAATCCATCTGTTAGCTTGAAGAAGGAGCCCGGCTGCCACATCATTGCAGCTCGTACGCTCGAGAAACGCGTCGCTTACCAGTGGCGTCATCTCTCCTCGCCTGCCCTCCAACTGCGCCCCAAGCCTTGTTTTGAGTCTCTGCTCCACTGTGGCTGGCTTCACCATCTTGCGGTGTTTACAATGAACAGCCAAGCGCCCTAGCAAGCAGGAAGAGACTGGCAGATCTGATGACCACCCCCACGATGGGTTATTTTAATATACATGCTTACTGATGACTTCACAAATGTGAGTTGCCTGTACATGTGAATTGTGAATAAATTGTTTTACTTCTACATCCAGAGGCGCCTCTCTCCTTGTATCTTTCTCAGAATCCTTGGAACTTGGTTTTGTTTCCCCTTTGAAGGCAGCCCTGAATGTGGATCCCTTACTATCACCCCTCCCTTCCTTTTTGGTCTTTGGACTTTTATAATATTTCAATTTATTATGGACTACTTTTATGCATAAACCTTTATGTGTTTTATTTTAAATTTTTTTAATGCTATGGGTTAAATATTGCTCCAGACTTTGCGCCTTTACTTGTATAATATTTATTGTTTAACCACTTCAGCCCCGGAAGGTTTTACCCCCTTCCTGACCAGAGCACTTTTTACAATTCGGCACTGCGTCGCTTTAACTGCTAATTGCGCGGTCATGCAATGCTGTACCCAAACGAAATTTGCGTCCTTTTCTTCCCACAAATAGAGCTTTCTTTTGATAGTATTTGATCACCTCTGCCGTTTTTATTTTTTGCGCTATACACGGAAAAAGACCGAAAATTTTGAAAAAAAATGATATTTTCTACTTTTTGTTCTAAAAAAAATCCAATAAACTCAATTTTAGTCATACATTTAGGCCAAAATGTATTCGGCCACATGTCTTTGGTAAAAAAAATGTCAATAAGTGTATATTTATTGGTTTGCGCAAAAGTTATAGCGTCTACAAACTAGGGTACATTTTCTGGAATTTACACAGCCTTTAATTTATGACTGCCTATGTCGTTTCTTGAGGTGCTAAAATGGCAGGGCAGTACAAAACCCCCACAAATGACCCCATTTTGGAAAGTAGACACCCCAAGGAATTTGCTGAGAGGCATGTTGAGCCCATTGAATATTCATTTTTTTTGTCCCAAGTGATTGAACAATGACAAAAAAAAAAAAATTACAAAAAGTTGTCACTAAATGATATATTGCTCACACAGGCCATGGGCATATGTGGAATTGCACCCCAAAATACATTTAGCTGCTTCTCCTGAGTATGGGGATACCACATGTGTGGGACTTTTTGGGAGCCTAGCCGCGTACGGGGCCCCGAAAACCAATCACTGCCTTCAGGATTTCTAAGGGCGTACATTTTTGATTTTACTCCTCACTGCCTATCACAGTTTCGGAGGCCATGGAATGCCCAGGTGGCACAAACCCCCCCCAAATGACCCCATTTTGGAAAGTAGACACCCCAAGCTATTTGCTGAGAGGCATGGTGAGTATTTTGCAGCTCTCATTTGTTTTTGAAAATAAAGAAAGACGAGAAAAAAAATTTTTTTTTTTTCTTTTTTCAATTTTCAAAACTTTGTGACAAAAAGTGAGGTCTGCAAAATACTCACTATACCTCTCATCAAATAGCTTGGGGTGTCTACTTTCCAAAATGGGGTCATTTGGGGGGTTTTTTTGCCACCTGGGCATTCCATGGCCTCCAAAACTGTGATAGGCAGTGAAGAGTGAAATCAAAAATTTACGGCCTTAGAAAGCCTGAAGGCGGTGCTTGGTTTTCGGGGTCCCGTACGCGGCTAGGCTCCCAAAAAGTCTCACACATGTGGTATCCCCATACTCAGGAGAAGCAGCAGAATGTATTTTGGGGTGTAATTTCACATATTCCCATGGCATGTTTGAGCAATATATCATTTAGTGACAACTTTGCGCAAAAAAAAATAAAAAAAATAAAAAATTGTCTCTTTCCCGCAACTTGTGTCACAATATAAATTATTCCATGGACTCAACATGACTCTCAGCAAATAGCTTGGGGTGTCTACTTTCCAAAATGGGGTCATTTGGGGGGGTTTTGAACTGTCCTGGCATTTTATGCACAACATCTAGAAGCTTATGTCACACATCACCCACTCTTCTAACCACTTGAAGACAAAGCCCTTTCTGACACTTATTGTTTACATAAAAAAATAATTTTTTTTTGCAAGAAAATTACTTTGAACCCCCAAACATTATATATTTTTTTTAAAGCAAATGCCCTACAGATTAAAATGGTGGGTGTTTCATTTTTTTTTTTCACACAGTATTTGCGCAGCGATTTTTCAAACGCATTTTTTGGGGAAAAAACACACTTTTTTACATTTTAATGCACTAAAACACACTATATTGCCCAAATGTTTGATGAAATAAAAAAGATGATCTTAGGCCGAGTACATGGATACCAAACATGACATGCTTTAAAATTGCGCACAAACGTGCAGTGGCGACAAACTAAATACATTTTTAAAAGCCTTTAAAAGCCTTTACAGGTTACCACTTTAGATTTACAGAGGAGGTCTACTGCTAAACTTACTGCCCTCGATCTGACCTTCGCGGCGATACCTCACATGCATGGTGCAATTGCTGTTTACATTTGACGCCAGACCGACGCTTGCGTTCGCCTTAGCGCGAGAGCAGGGGGGACAGGGGTGCTTTTTTTTTTTTTTTTTTTTTTTTCTTTATTATTATTATTTTTTTATCTTATTTTTAAACTGTTCCTTTCATTTTTTTTTTTTAATCATTTTTATTGTTATCTCAGGGAATGTAAATATCCCCTATCATAGCAATAGGTAATGACAGGTACTCTTTTTTGCAAAAATTGGGGTCTATTAGACCCTAGATTTCTCCTCTGCCCTCAAAGCATCTGACCACACCAAGATCGGTGTGATAAAATGCTTTCCCAATTTCCCAATGGCGCTGTTTACATCCGGCGAAATCTAAGTCATAAAATGCTCGTAGCTTCCGGTTTCTTAGGCCATAGAGATGTTTGGAGCCACTCTGGTCTCTGATCAGCTCTATGGTCAGCTGGCTGAATCACCGGCTGCATTTTCAGGTTCCCTGATGAGACAGGAGAGCCAGAAAAAAACACGGAAGACGTTGGGGGGGGAGGGGCATTCCCTCCCACTGCTTGTAAAAGCAGTCTAGAGGCTAATTAGCCGCTAGGATTGCTTTTACATGAAAGCCGACCGCTGGCTGAAAAGAATGATACCAAGATGATACCTAAACCTGCAGGCATCATTCTGGTATAACCACTCAAAGTCGTGAATGGCGTACCTGAAGACAAAAAAATGGTTAACAATAAAGCACAGTAAACGGTAAAGTATAAAAATTGCATACCTGAAAAGCAAACATGATAAAACATAATAACAATAAAACATTGCAGAATAGAATACAGTAAAAAAGAGCAGAACAATAGAGAGAGAATAGAGAGAGAGAGAACAATAAAACGACAACTATTTTTTTTTATTTTATATTTTTGTATGTGTTTTTTTTTTTTTTTTACACTTTTTTTTGTAACTAACTTTTATAACTGTAACCGGTTCCAGGTTCGGGTCTCTCAAAATGCGATGGCATCTTGGGAGACCCTGTGAAAGTGTGTCCTAGTCTGTGCAATGCTGTACCCTACGCTAATACTCAACTAATGAATGGTAGCGTTCAAAACATTCACCAATGCAAAGACCAGGATTGTCAGGACAGGAGGGACAATAATAGCGGGTGTCACGCCTATATCCGCGCTTGCTGCAGACACGACATCTTTTTTGGGGGGGTTCGTTGGGTAGGGGTACTCGGGAGGACATAAAGAAAATGCCTCTCATGCAGCCGACTGCATTTGGTTGGGGATGTGAATGGGGGAAGTACGGGCGCTGCAGAAGCGGTGGGTTCCCAATTAGGATTGGCGAATGCAGCAGGAAGGGCATTATGGGCACGACGGGCCTGTGTTTGTCTTCTTGGTGGCAGCGGGACACTACTTGTGCTTGCCACCTCACCAGCTTGAACTGCACTTATGGGACTCGCCACGTCACCAAGTGTTACTGCAGTGCTGGTTTGACTACGACCGGGGTGTACTAGGCCGCTGGCGCTTGCCAGTTCACCAAAACGCTACCAAAAAAACTGTTAGCGATCGCAAGGATCAGGCCTGACTCTGCGAACGCTGCAGTCATGCGTTTAGTGTTTTGTAAGTGTCAGTGATCGATCGATACTGCACTTGGGTGGGCTGGGCTGGGCCGGGCGGAGGGGCAAAACGCAGGTGCTAGCAGGTATCTGGGCTGATCCCGCTAACACTGCGTTTGTGGGAACCCTAAACTGCTGGGGACGCTAGTATAGATCTGATCGGATCAGATATTGATCCGATCAGATACTATACCACTAAGGGAGGCGTATGCTGCGTGCGTGGGTGTTAGCAGTACTGGCGCTAACCTGACGCTGCCTGGGGCTGGTGCTTGCCAGTTCACCAAAACGCTACCAAAAAAACTGTTAGCGATCGCAGGGATCAGGCCTGACTCTGCGAACGCTGCAGTTATGCATTTAGTGTTTTGTAAGTGACAGTGATCGATCGATACTGCACTTGGGTGGGCCGGGCAGAGGGGCAAAACGCAGGTGCTAGCGGGTATCTGGGCTGATCCCGCTAACACTGCGTTTTTGGGAACCCTAAACTGCTGGGGACGCTAGTATAGATCTGATCGGATCAGATATTGATCTGTACAGATACTATACCACTAAGGGAGGCGTATGCTGCGTGCGTGGGTGTTAGCGGTACTGGCGCTAATCTGACGCTGCCTGGGGCGACGCATATCACCGCCGGGCGATCAGGGGGCTAAACTTTTATTCGGTAATAAACGGCGGGTGCCCTGACACTATAAAAAATAAACGAACTAACCAGCGTCACTCGTAACAGTTATACGGTGATCAGTGGTGAAAGGGTTAACTAGGGGGCAATCAAGGGGTTAAAACATTTATTAGGTAGTATATGGGGGTCCCTGTCGCTATAAAACGCTGACGGCGAACCTAAATATTTACCTCACTAACTAGCGTCACCAGCGACACTAATACAGCGATCAGAAAAATGATCGCTTAGTGACACTGGTGACAGGGGGTGATCAAGGGGTTAAAACTTTATTAGGGGGGGTTAGGGGGGTATCCTAGACCTAAAGGGGGGTAATATTCACTGCCCTAACACTGTAACTGTCACAAACTGACACTATGCAGTAATCAGAAAAAAAAAAAAAAAAAATACTGCTAATGTCAGTTTGTGACAGGGGGGGGGGTGATTGGGGGGGGATCGGGGGGCGATCGGGGGGGGATCGGGGGTGTAAGGTATGCCTGGCATGTTCTACTGTGTGTGTTTGTGTTGTGTGCACTTACATGTCTTCTCTCCTCGGCGCTGGACGGAAACTGCCAGACCGAGGAGAGATGACATCACATCCTCTGCCTGTGTGAAACTACACACAGGCAGAGGAGGATTCCCATTGGCTGGGAGCGATCGCGAGGGGGGGGCCACGATCGGATGGTCTCCCCCTCGCCTCCCGACGCTCCCAGTCAGATGCCGACCGCCGCTGGCACCGGGGGGGGTCCGATCGGACCCCCCGCCCGCGGGAGGCAGATCACGTATATATACGTGATTCTGCCTGCCCGTGCCATTCTGCCGACGTATATATCTACGTTAGGTGGTCGGCAAGTGGTTAAACTGCTCTGCTATACTATTTTATGACATATTTATGATGACTGTTAGCAGGCACTAGAGTAAAGCTGGCCATAGAGTAATCGGTTAATTTTTTTAATCGACCAGCTTGTTGATCAAAATAAATGACCTGATTCCCCCATCAAACATTTGAAGTGGATGAGGGAATCCTCTCCGCTGTGTCATCACATTCTTTTTTTTTTTTTTTTCTTTTTTTTTTTATCCACTTCAGCGAAAGTTTTCCGAGAGACATTATTTCAACTTTATGTGTCAAACTTTATCTCTTCTCCTTTTTCACATCATTGTGGATTGTTTCCGTCACATCTTTATTATTTTTCCCTTCTAGGATATTCTTAAATAATTTTAACAACCGACGACAAAACGCCTTCTATAATTATAAACCCTATTATTATCTTAATCTCTCTCAGTCCCTCTTATTTCCCCCCGCCCCCCCCTCCCCCTCGCCCCCCCCCCCCTCCCCTGTGTCTGGTCCGTTCCTTTATGTTGTTTATTTATCCACTTGGCTCTGCACCTATTCTTTCTTTTATCCTATCTAAATAAATATCCGAGACTTTGTAGTTTTTCCAACTTTCCCATCTACTATTATCCCCTTTCTCTCCTCCTTCCATTTTGTAGTGATAATCTATTTCCTTTAGCCAGTTTCTAATGTCTGGTTTTCCACTTTTTAGCCAATTCTTGGGAATTAAGGCCTTGGCCGCATTCAGGAGGTTAGGTATTATTGATTTTCTATATTGTTTCTTAGGTTTATTGTAGATATGGAAGAGGCAAGTCCAAATATTTTGTTCTATTTCTTCTCCAGTTATTTCTTTTATGTTATTTAACACTTCCTTCCAGTACTCCATTATTATTGGGCATTCCCACCATATGTGTGTGATCGTTGCTATTTGGCCACATTTTCTCCAACACAAGGAGGTTCTATCTTGATGGAATCTGTGTATTCTTACTGGGGTCATATACCATCTTGATACTAGTTTATAATTCATTTCTATGGTCTTCATGTCCCAAGCCTTATTATATCCCATTTCTATCATTTTTTCCACTTTTTGGTTATCTATTTTTAAATTCATTTCTTTTTCCCATTGATTTATATATTCTGGTCTTTCTTGTGCTTCCAAATCTGTCAGTATACTGTAAATTTTTGATGTTCCGTTTTTTAATGGTGTTTCATTGCTACATAGCTTTTCCAGTGCAGTTAATTTTGTTTCATCTCTCAGTGGGTGTGGTATTGTGCTTACTAGGTGCCTTAGTTGAGTATACTTCCATTCATTCATCTTCCATCCATTCCTTTCCTCTATTTCTACTCGTGTTCTTATTTTACCATTTCTAGTGATATCTTTCAGTTGTGGGTTACCTATTCCTTGGATTTCAAATATTTCCCTCCCAGGGGTGAAGAGATTCGATCCTGTGAGTGCTAATAGTGGTGAATTATATTTCCATTCATTCTTTAAGTGGATGGTGTCCCAAATTTTAAATACATTTTTTGTTATTTCGTGCGTGTCGGTGTCCAATATTCTATATTTCCGTGGAATCCAAATATTCTTATGTAGTGTGGCTCCACTTATTGTGTTTTCCATTTCCACCCATTTTTTTTCATTTTTCTCATTTGTCCACTCTAACATTCGTGTTAAAACTATGGCTTTATAGTACCTACTTATATCTGGAGCGGCAAGACCTCCATGCTCCTTTTTCCTTGTGATCAGCGTGTAATTAATTCTTGGTTTTTTATTAAGCCATATGTATTTTAGCAGGATTGTTTTAATTATTTTAAAAAAGCTCTGCGGGATTTTTACTGGTAACATCTGTAATCTGTAGTTTATTTTAGGTAATATCGTCATCTTAAACATATTTATTCTTCCAATCCATGAAAGTGGCTGTATTCTTAACTTTTTCATTTCTTCTTTGACCTCATTGATCAGTGGAATAAAGTTTGCCTGATAAATTTTTTCGACTCTAGGAGTTATTTTAATTCCAAGGTAATTTAGTTCTTTTACCCAAGTGAATGGGAATTCTTTTTGTAAAAACTGAACTTCCTTTTTCTCTAGACCTATGTTTAATATTTCCGTTTTTATTGGATTAATTTTGAAGTTTGACAGTTCTCCGTATTTTTTAATTTCTTTCAGTATGTTTGGGAGTGACACTCTTGGGTTGGATACGTACATCAAGATGTCGTCCGCGTAAGCAGCGATCTTATGCTCTTTTCCTCCTAGTTTCGCTCCTTCTACCTCTTTGTTATTGCGGAGTGTTGCTAATAGTGGTTCTAAAGCCAATACATATAATAGTGGAGACAGTGGACAGCCTTGCCGTGTTCCATTCTGCATCTTAATTTTTGGAGAGAGTCTACCGTTTACTTTTACGACTGCTGTCGGGCCATTATACAAATTTGTTATCCACTTCATCATTTTTGTCCCGATACCCAAATGCCGCAATGTATCCATCATGAAACCCCAGTCTACCCTGTCAAATGCTTTTTCTGCATCCAATGACAGGAATAGAACTGGGGTCTCATTCTGCACCTTCTTGTGCAACATCAATAATGATTTTAGGCTGTTGTCCCGCCCCTCTCTCCCCGGGACAAAACCAGTTTGGTCCGGGTTGATCCACAGTGGGATTCGTTTTTTTATCCTAGTGGCCAGGATCTTGGAGTACAGCTTCGTATCGGCGTTCAATAGGGCTATTGGCCTGTAGCTTGAGCAGTTAACTTTGTCTTTCCCTTCTTTTGGTAGTATTGTAATATGAGCTAATAACGATTCACTTCTTATTTCTTCATCTTCCCCTAAGGAATTCATATATTCTAATAGTTTTGGAGTCAGCTGTTCTTCAAATTTTTTATAGTATTTGACCGTAAACCCGTCTGGTCCTGGGCTTTTTCCTACGGGAGTTTCCTTTAATGCCAGTTTTACCTCTTCATGCGTAATATTTTTTTCCAATTCTTCTAGTTGGTCTATTTTTAGTTTTGGTAAGTTTGCTTTTTTAAAATATTCTTGTATCTTCTTTGTTCTTATATTCGCTTCTTTCCAACTTTCCTGTCCTTTTATTGCATAAAGGGAGCTGAAGTATTTTTGAAATGTTATCGCTATATCTGTAGTTTTATTTACCACTTCTCCTTTTTCATTTTTGATCTTCTCAATGTAATTCAAAGACTTCTTTTTTTTTACCAGATTTGCTAGGTATTTTCCTGGTTTATTACCCCATTTATATTTTTCTTGTACTACTCTGTTGTAGTCCTTCCTTTCTTCTTGTTCCATCCAGTCTTTTAATTGCTCTCTCTTTTGAGATAGTAGGCCGAAGATTTTGTTGTTTACTTGATTTTTATGTTTTCGTTCCAATTCATAAATTTCTTTAATTATTTGTTGCATGTTTGTTTTCCTTTCCTGTTTTTTTCTTGCCCCTATGGCTATCAACTTGCCCCTAATAACAGATTTATGCGCCTCCCATATTGTTGCTTTCGATACCTTTGGTGTATCGTTTTCCTCAAAATATCTTTTAATTTCTTCTATGATGCTTTTTTCGGTCTCACTGTCTTCTAATAAAGTTTCGTTGATTCTCCATGGACCCCTTTCAAGTACTTCTCCTTTTATTTTCATTCTCAAGGTTACTGGCCTGTGATCTGAGGCGGTTATTATGCCTATTTTTGTTTCTTCTATTTCTTCCAAGTTTCTATGTTCGACCATGATGTAATCCAATCTGGAGTAAATTTTGTGTACTGTTGAGTAGAATGTGTAGTCCTTTGTGCTGGGGTGCTGAATTCTCCAAGGGTCTATTAGTTGCTGTTCATATAATGTTCTTTTTAATTTCTTTAGTTGATTTACCTCTTTGTCCCTTACTCTTGAGGTACTGTCAATTTTATTATCCATGCTGAAGTTGAAGTCTCCAGCTAGTATTAATTTTCCTTGCTTGAATTCCATTAGTATTTTAATTATATCTATCAAATATTTTTTAGGGTTCTTATTAGGACAGTAGATATTGGCCAATGTATATTTTACCCCGTGTATAGTTCCTGTAATAAATAGATATCGACCCTCCGGGTCTATTTTCCTTTGATCTATTAGAAAACGTACATTTTTCCCTATACCGATGGCTACTCCTTTGGCCCTTCTTATTGGCGAGTCTCCTTGATACCATGTTGGTATGTTTCTTGAATAAATTTTGGCATTTGAGTTTTGGGTTATATGCGTCTCCTGTAGGAAAATTATTTCTGCTTTACTTTTTTCTAGTTCTCGGAGAATGATGTTTCTCTTCCCTGGGGAATTTAGTCCTCGGACATTGTAAGAGATTATTTTTATGCTGTTTACGTTTTCCATTCTTGTGCCTTTTCTTCCCCGCCCGTCCTCCGGCCCTCCCCCCCACGCGGTCCCCCTAGGTGACCGGATGGAGGGGACACCCAGCGGACGCACGGGGTCTCCTCATCTCTTGTCTCAAAATAGGTGCGCCTATGTAACCACTCATGTGACTCAGACCTTTCCCTCCCCACCCTCCTTCCCTCCCTTTTCCCTCCTCCCACCCTCCCCCTCCCTTTTTTCTGATATGGGTTTTTTACCCCCATATTCTCTAGAGCTGAGAGCGTTTTACTTTGTTTTGTGGGGCACGCTCTGCCCCCTCTGCTCTATTTATTGTGAGGCGGAGCTCTGTAAGACACCCTATTCCCCCCTGCCTAAGCACTAATAGGGCGACCCCCTGTCCACTCCGTGAGTCCCTGTTTCCCTCTCCCTGCATTTTTGTTGTGTTTTACCAATCCTTTCACTTTCCTTTTTTCCCATCCCATCAACCCCAGCCCCCCCCCCCCCTTTCCACTCTAAGGCCCCTTGCACCGTTGTGTGGTATTTTCTCAGATATTAATGTCCTCGAGAGTCCACATCTTGATGTCTGATCCTTGAATTTACTTGCCACTGCAGGTCATCTCCTGCCGTTATTCGCTCCTGACTATTTGCGTATTTTTCCAGTTCTGGGGAGGGGATTTCTAGTTTGTTGCAAAAGTCCGGAATCTCCTCCACATGTCTTAGCCTCGCACTTATTCCGTTTTTCCTTGCTATTAGACATGCTGGAAAACCCCAGTTGTATTGAATTTCTTGCTCCCGGAGGATTTCTAATAATGGCTTTAGTATCCGTCGTCTTTTCAACGTTTCTTGAGATAAATCTTGAAATATTTGTAATTTACCTCCCGCAAACTCTATTTGTGTTTTCCTCTTTAGGTTTATCCAGATCTGTTTTTTTTCTTCCCATTTTTCAAAGCGTACGATTACATCTCTAGGTGTTTCCCTTGCGAACCTTTGAGGTTTTTTTACTCGAAAGACACTTTCTATTCCTATTGTGTTAGTTGTTTCCTTTCCCAAGATTTGATTGAAGAGATTGTTCATTTTTTCTATTAGATTTTCTGCTTGTTCTGTTTCCGGTAACCCACGTATTCTCAAGTTTTTCTTTTTATCTCTATTTTCTTGCTCTTCTATTTTATATGATTGTTCCTGTTGTTCCCGTTTTAATTTCTTTATTTCGTCTTCCAGTTCCTTTATGTTTTTTTGATATAGGTCTACTTTGATCTCTACTTCTTCCACTCTGTTTAACATATATCCCATATCTTTATGGAGTGTTGACATCTCTGCTTTTAGGGAATTCTCTAATGCCGCGAACATTTTTTCCATATCCTGTTTTGTTGGCAACTGTGGCCCTTGTTGTCCTTCCTCCTTTCCTCTGTCTTCCTCTCCCATTTCTGGCTCCATTCTGGGTTCTGAGCGGTGGCTGGTTTCTGTTTGTACTTTATACTGGCCTTTTTTGTCCTTGTTGTCCTTCTCTTTTGTATCTATTTGTCTGCCCTTTGAACCCACTTGTTTCTCTCCTTCTCCGATTCCTTGCTGTATATACCTGTTCATAGGGCCTGGACTTGGGCCTAGGCTGGTCCTAGGTGATTTCGGTATCACTTCTTATTGTTTTCCCCTTCATGTTTGTTTCTATGGCTGGATTTATAAGATCTTCGAAGCTGCCTTCCAGAATACCCCTTGATTGGGGTCTCTTAATGATGAAAAAATCTCCCAGCCTTCTTAAATTGACTTATTTTTACTAATATTTCTTTTGTTCCGTTCTCCTACCCGGCATCCTCCCCACAATCCAATAATAGAAATAATTAATGAGATATGAGTAGTCCCCGTTTTCCAGAAGTTATGTTACTACCTTAAGTACATTAAGCATTCCTTGGTGCTGTTCAATTGTTTAAACCATAGTATTAAGTCCCCATGCACACGGATGTCTCCACAGCTGCTTTTCTGAGCCCTTTCTGCAGCTCAAAAAGGCCTGTCTATGTCAGTCCATGGCCTCACGCCCACCTAGGCGTCTCTGAGCCGCAAGTGGCATAGGCGTTCCTAAGCTGCAAAAAAAAAAAAAAAAAAACGCTCAAAAACGCTATTGCAAAAATGCTGAAAAAAGCTGAAAAAAGTTAAAAAAAGTCACTGCAAAGACACCGGCGTCTTCACAACGTTCTCCCAACAGCCCGTGTGCATGAGGGCCCAGGTGCTCAGCAAAATAATTCAAATGTTTTAGCGATATAATGCAATCTAATTCAAGTATTCAGCAAGATGATTTATATATTCAGCAGTATAGTTCCAGTATGAGCTTATATGTTCCACATTTTGTTACTATGAAATTTCTTCTTATTCTATAGTTTGTACTATCGAGCCTATAGTTAATACCATTTGCAAAAAACAAAAACAAAAAAAAAAAAAAAAAAAAAATCACAAGAAAGGGAGATACTGCAGCAGCAGCAGCAGCAAGCAGGTGGGGGCTGGGAGACAACTCTTCCGCTGGCTTGTCTCTCTTTCACCTTCTCCTTCTCCCCTGTTCCCCCCCCTGTTTTTATTGTTTTTCTTAGCTCACTTGATTCTACTTTTTCAGCTCTTTCGCCTTCATTTACTTTCGCTTTTCATTCCATTTTATTTCATTTTATTTCAATGTGTTCTTTCCCTTTCCCTTTCTTTTGTTCTATTACTTTTCCTTTGCCTGTTCACTTCAAGACAATTGCAATAGAAAAAAGCCAAAAGAGGGAAAAAAAAAAAAATACGGTACTTATCTTTTAGTTGTTGTTGAAGTTGGGACAAAAAGGGACGCTCACTACTGCTTGTTGCTGCTCTCTGATGCTGCAAACGTTCAGGTGCTGTCTCTGATGTTATCAATCTGCCCAGGTCTGTCTGACCCGCTGAAGTCTCAGCTGTTCTCTGCTCTCAGCTCTTCAGTGTCCGCTGCCGCTGCTCCTTGCTCCACTCACCCACCTTCCTGGCTTCCTGGCTCTCTCCTCCGAAATTCCCCGGTGCACTTCAGCTGGTTCCTCCGCTCTCCGCGGCCGGCAACACCGCTGGGGACTTGAAACAGCCCCCAGCAGCGCACCGTTTTCCCTGCTGCCGTCGCTTCCGAAGCGCTCCGATCTCCGCGGTTTTCCAGTTCTCCTAACCCCCCGTCCTCGATGAGCCTTCTAGCCCATCCGACTCCGGAGGGGTGGGGGGGGGGGGGATGCAGTCAGACGCAGGTACAAACTTCCTCTGGCTTATACCACAAGACAGCTCAGTGAGTGATGAGCAGGGGGGGCGGGGAGGGAAGCTACCTACACCTTCTCATCAGGCCGATCATTCCTCTCAGCTGCAGGGAGAGGGTTCTCAGGATCCTCACGCCGTGCACAGAGCCATTACCAGGCTCCTCCCTCCTCCGTGTCATCACATTCTGACAGCAGGAAGAATTTCCCAACTGGCCAGTTGAACAGAAGTCGATTGGTAGATCGACTTCTGTTCAACCACAGTAGCCATATATGGACTGAAATTTAGTCTGTCCCTGCTGAACTGGCTGAATTTTGATCCATGTATGGCCAGTTTAAGAGACATCCTGCTAATGCGTTTTCAGACATCCAAATAGCCATATGCAAAAAAAAAAAACAGACCAAATAATGTTTTAACAACTATTTTTCAATAGTTATTAGCAAACTCCAACTCTGGAGATGTACGACCCCAAACTCTAGTCAGGGTACTATAGAATATGTTTAGTTCTTTACTGGAAATCTTATGATAAAGCAGTTTTTAACAGGGTTTAATGAGAAGTCTTCTGAGGCTTACAGATCTTCTAAGTGCTGTTTATTCAGCTTGATCTGCTGAACTGGTTATTTTAGTGTGGGTGGAGGAAGGGTTATAAGAGATGTGTCTCATGCACAAGATTTTAAAGTGATGTTAAAGGTTTGTTTAAAATAAATAAAAATAAACATGTCACACTTACCTGCTCTGTGCAGTGGTTTTCCACAGAGCAGCCCCGATCCGCCTCTTCTCGGTTACCCCACTGGCGCACCTGGCCCCTCCCTCCTTCTCAATGCTCCCAGAGCCAGCAGCTTGTTCTGCAATTCACCCAAACAGGCTAGTTCCCGAGCAGTTGTGCTGTGTGTCCATTCAATTACAGAACCGTGGCTCAGCCTGCCCCCTCTTTCTCCTCATTGGCTCACTGCCTGGAAAACAAAGGTGATTGGCCAGCTCCCCTTTAAATCACCTGTATCAGTATACCACCAGTGATCATGATAGCGAGCGTTGTAACCTTGTGTGCTCCTGCTTGACCCAGCTAAAATCTGCTCTGTATTTATCATGTATGACCTGGCTAGTTTTGACCCTGCTTTGTTCGCTTCTGATTCGGTACCATTTGGACTCTGATCTACCTGTGTATGACCCAGCTTGTCTAGACTACGCTTTGCCTGATTCTGCTGTAGTACCAGACTCAGCATTACTACTTGGCTGCCCAGCCAACCTCCTGTTACATCTGCAGCATGAACCACAAGCACCTGTCAACCTCCTGTTACATCTACAGCAGTGAACCACAAGCACCAGCCAACCTCTACCTTAATTTGCAGCAGTGAACTACAAGTTCACCATTTTTTGTGATATGGCACTGCATTACTTTAACTGACAATTGTGTGGTGAATTGTATTTTGAAAAATAAACAACATTTTCTCCTTTATGTTGTAAAACATACCCAATAAAAAAATGTAAAAAATCATATTTATTCATCAATTTAGGCGAATATGTATTCTGCTATATATTTTTGGTAGAAAATCCCAATAAGCGTATATTGATTGGTTTGTGCAAAGTATATAGTGTCTACAAACTAATGAAACTATGGGATATATTTATGGAATTTTTATTCATTTATTTATTTTTTCTAGTAACGGTGGCGATCAGTAATTTTTAGCAGGACTGCGACATTGCGAGGGACAAATCGGACACTAAGTGACACTTTTTTGGGACCAGTGACACCAATACAGCGATCAGTGCTAAAAAAATGCACTGCCACTGTACTAATGACACTGGCAGGGAAGGGGTTAACATCAGGGGCGATCAAAGGGTTAAATGTGCTCCTAGGGGGTGCTTTCTAACTGTGGGGGTGCTTTGATTGGGCGAAAACAGAGATCCGTGTTTCTGCTTAGCAGAAACACAAGATCTCCATCTTCCCCTCTCACAGAACACTGCCTCTCCGGAAAAAAATCCACGGACATCAGATCCAACAGACCCACTGATTGGCTGAGTGGGTCGGTGGTGGCGTGCACGCATGCCCCAGACCCATTGCACGAAATCACGAACCTGGAGGGCAGCCCTGTCACTGTATATCTGCATGGGGTGGTCCTTAAGGGGTTAAGGCAGGCCAGCAGGAACTGGCCAAAAATCTAACCATTGATGGGCAGGTTGAATATAACAAGTTGATTAAGCGATCAACTTGGGTACAACCAGCCTGACAGATTCACTTCTGATTATCGCAAGCGGCTGCCATAGCTATCAGTGCCGCCTATCATTGCCCATCAGTGCCCATCAATGCCACCTATCGGTGCCCATAAATGCCTCCTATCTGTGCCCATCAATACCACATGTTAGTGCCCATTAGTGCCGCCTATCATTGTCCATCAGTGCAGCTTATTAGTGGCACCTCATCCGTGCCCATCAGTGCTACCCCATCAGTGCTGCCTCATTAGTGCAGCCTCATCAGTGCCCATCAGTGCACAGCAGTGCAGCCTCGTAAATGCCCATCAATGCAGTCTTGTCAGCACACATCAGTGAAGAAGAAAAATTAGAAACAGAAACATAGAAAAGAAAAAAAAAATATTTCAAAATTTGTGGGCTTTTTTCCATTTGTTTGGCAAAAAATAAAAATCCCAATGGTGAATAAACACCACCAAAAGAATGCTCTGTCTAAAAAAAAAAAAAATTAATTTGGGTACAGTGTTGCATGACTGTGCAATTGTAATTCAAAGTGTGACAGCACTGAAAGCTGAAAATTGGCTTGGACGGGAAGGGGGTGAAAGTGCCCAGTACTAAAGTGGTTAAAATATATTAAATAAATAATATTAAAGTTTTGTTGAAAAACAAGTAAAAACAATTGCCTCCTCTGATTACACTGAGTTGCCAATACAGTTATTGTATTTTATGCTGAGTTGCAACGAGGTTTAAAATAGGATTTATTTCCTTTGTGTCTGTCTGTTTTACTAATCTGTTTATATAAATGAAAATCTTTTGTTACTTTTTCTGCCTGGTTCTTACAGCTTGCCAAACAAAAGGTTAAAGTTAAAACCACATAAAAAATGTGTAGTTTTTCTGTTATTTATATTAATAGAATGCTAATATTTCTTTCGCTCTTTTTTAACCAGCCCTTTCTGTATATTTAAAGAGAAAACCTACTTTAGAAAGGATGCTACATTTGGGAAAGTTGTCAACTAAATTTAAAAATATTAAGGAGTTTGAATTTTTAAAAGTTGTCAACTGAATTTGTTGTGGAATTGTGTGGTTTCTTGATTTTCTGACCAATATCGTATTTGTGATCTAGGGGCTGATGAATTAGTAAAATAGTGTAGTGGTTTTTGAGGGCTGAGCAAAAAAAAAATCAACATTTTGGTGAAAAAACAAACTAGCAAACTGCAAATGAAGACAAAGAGGATTGTATTCAATGTAATGATTTATTCTTCTAATGCTATACTGGTTGTCATACTATATTCCTGTGAACTTTGTTTTCTTCAATTTCAATTTTAGTGTAAACGTGTTTAATAAAGTGAAAACAAACGTGTTCTGTTAAACTGAATGAGTTTAAAAGTAAAAAAGGAAATAAAAAAGGTACATTATTGATTTCAAACTTTTATAAATTGGCATGTACTACATTTAGTTTTGGCAACTGATTTGCTTGAGCCGGTCTTGGAATGGTAGAAATATGCATGAATCTCACCACTGCATGCAGCCAAGCTTCTGTAACTAAACAGATGTGCATCTTACGATATTCTCCATGCATTATATCTGATTTACATTCTAATATCTGTACATAATGGTTTATGTTTAAATATCCATGGATTTAAGATGATATGCCCATTTCAGTTTTTAGTTTTATGGGTGGAAAAATATGGACTAGTTAGAAAACATTCCTGACCTATGTTATTTTTCCCTGATATGTTGATGTTCGATATGTCTGTGGGTACCTTTACCACCACCCCTTATTCTATACTAAGAATGATTGACCAAGCTGAACATTCCCATTTATTTGTCAGCCGAACAAAGCCAGTATCTGATGTGTTAAACCTGCAGGATTGACTGTCCTCTATTTTCTATGGAGATCGTCATTTTATCCCTTAAAGGAGAAGTCCAGCCTGAGCTAGTTTGGCTGGACTTCTCCTATGGGTCACAGGAGCGCAATCCGTTTTGCACACCTGTGACCCGTTTTCAGCAGAGAGCGATCTGAAGTCTGCTCTCTCCTGAGGTCACACAGATCAGTCCAGGCATCGCAATCCCGACCCTGGGAGTCTGGACCCGCCAGGTGCCTGGACTGATGGCTGTCTCAGCCTCTCAGCGAACCGCTGAGACGGCCGCTTGCCACCCCTCCACAGCTCAGGGCTCCAGTGAGCATGGAGGAGCAGAGCATGAGAGCTGCTGATTGACAGTCAGCGGCTCTCTGCTTGGGGAACCGAGAGAACCGAGCCATCGGCAGTGTTCGATGGCTCGGTTCTAAGTGCAGAGACGCCAAGGGACAGATGCAGCATTGGACCGATGCTGAATCCACCTAGGTAAGTATAATGGGGGAAAAAACCCCAAAGCCATACAGTGCCTTGCAAAAGTATTTTACCTATTTTGTTACATTACAGCCTTTAGTTCAATGTTTTTTTACTCTGAATTATATGTGATGGATCAGAACACAATAGTCTAAGTTGGTGAAGTAAAATTAGAAAAATATATGCATAAAACAATTTTTCAGAAATAAAAAACGGATAATTGGCATGTGCGTATGTATTCACACCCTTTGTTATGAAGCCCATAAAAAGTTCTGGTGCAACCAATTACCTTCAGAAGTCACATAATTAGTGAAATGATGTCCACATGTGTGCAATCCAAGTGCCACATGATCTGTCATTACATATATATACCTTTTTGAAAGGCCCCGGAGGCTGCAACACCTAAGCACCACTAACCAAGCAATGCCATAAAGACCAAGACCAACTCTCCAAACAAGTAAGGAACAATGTTGTTGAGAAGTACAAGTCAGGGTTAGGTTATAAAAAATATCTAAATCTTTGATGATCTCTAGGAGCACCATCAAATCTATCATAACCAAATGGAAAGAACATGGCACAACAGCAAACCTGCCAAGAGATGGCCGCACACCAAAATTCACAGACCGGGCAAGGAGGGCATTAATCAGAGAGGCAGCACAGAGACCTAAGGTAACCCTGGAGGAGCTGCAGAGTTCCACAGCAGAGACTGGTGCATCTGTACATTGGATGACAATAAGCCGTATGCTCCATAGAGTTGGGCTTTATGGCAGAGTGGCCAGAAGAAAGCCATTACTTTCAGCAAAAAACAAAATGGCACATTTTGAGTTTGCGAAAAGGCATGTGGGAGACTCCCAAAATGTATGGAGAAAGGTGCTCTGGTCTGATGAGACTAAAATTGAACTTTTTGGCCATCAAAGAAAACACTATGTTTGGCACAAACCCAACACATCACATCACCCAAAAAACACCATCCCCACGGTGAAACATGGTGGTGGCAGCATCATGCTGCAGGGATGTTTTTCAGCAGTCGGAACTGGGAAACTGGTCAGAGTTGAGGGAAAGATGGATGGTGCTAAATACAGGGATATTCTTGAGCAAAATCTGTACCACTCTATGTGTGGTTTGAGGATAGGAGGGAGGTTCACCTTCCAGCAGGACAATGACCCCAAACACACTGCTAAAGCAACACTGTTTAAGGGGAAACATGTAAATGTGTTGGAATAGCCTAGTCAAAGCCCAGATCTCAATCCAATAGAAAATCTGTCATCAGACTTAAAGATTGCTGTTCATAAGCACAAACCATCCAACTTGAAGGAGCTGGAGCAGTTTTGCATGGAGGAATGGGTAAAAATACCAGTGGTAAGATGTGGCAAGCTCATAGAGACTTATCCAAAGCGACTTGGAGCTGTGATAGCCGCAAGAGGTGGCTCTACAAAGTATTGACTTTAGGGGGGGGGGGTGAATAGTTATGCAGATTGACTTTTTCTGTTATTTTGTCCTATTTGTTGTTTGCTTCACAATAATAATAAAAAAAAAAAACATCTTCAAAGTTGTGGGCATGTTCTGTAAATTAAATGATGCAAATCCTCAAACAATCCATGTTAATTCCAGGTTGTGAGGCAACAAAACATGAAAATGCCAAGGGGGTGAATACTTTTGCAAGGCACTGTACTTCTTCTTTAATGAAGAGTACCTGTGTTGCCTGCATTGTGGTTGGCAGTTGATTGATTTTTACTGGCCCAGTTTATGTTTAGGGTACCAGTAAAAAGGACTTTTTTTTCCCATATTCCTCATTTCTGCAGGCCCTGGCAGTTGCAGGTACTCTGACATCATCAAGTAAAATGCAGGGCTATTGGCCATGCATTGTATGTGAGGATGCCAAAGGACTGCCCATAAACCAGAGTATTAGGTAGTAGAAGAGAGACCTGGCTGTTGGGGGAGAAATGGGTAGCGTAAGTAAAAGTCCTTTCTGCTGGTACACTAGGCATTAAAAAGCATTTAACCCTTGCAGTGCAAGGAGAGACCCAGTGCAAGGGATGACATTTCTTTTACCTGGAGTTGAATTTTAACTGGGTCAGAAGAGACAACCAGAGGCTGAGACAACCTAACATTTTTGGAGGGAGGTCAGTTATGGCAGCCTTCTCATTTTATTCAGTAGAGGTCTATCTTTGTTTGTTAAGTTGTGATAATCTTGTGTGCTTGCATTGCCCAAGCATACAATGCTGTGAAAAAGTATTTACCACCTCAGATTTTTTATTTTTTTGCATATTTGCATATTTGTCATGTTTGTAAATGATTTTCAAACACATTTTAATGTTACACAAAGATAACCAGAGTAAATGCAAAATGCAGTTTTTAAATGATGTTTCATTTATTAAGGCAAAAAAACTGTCCAAACCTGCCTGGCTTTATGTGAAAAAGTAATTGCCCCCTAAACCCAATAACTGGTTGTGCCACACTTGGCGGCAACAACTGCAATTAAGCGTTTGCAATAACTGGCAATGAGTCTTTCACATTGCTGTGGGGCAATTTTGGCCCACTCTTCTTTGCAGAATTGTTTTAATTCAGCCACATTGGAGGGTTTTCCAGCATGAACGGCCTGTGTAAGGTCATGATACAGCATCTCAATTTGATTTAAGTCCGGGCTTTGACTAGGCCACTCCAAAACCTAAATTTTGCTTTGTTTGAACCATTTGGAGGTGGACTTGCTGTTGTGTTTCGGATCATTGTCCTGCTGCATAACCCAAGTGCACTTGAGCTTGAGGTCACGAACAGATGGCTGGACATTCTCCTTTAGGATTTCCTGGTAGAGCTCAGAATTCATAGTTCCATCAATTATGATAAGTCCTTCAAGTCCTGAAGCTGCAAAGCAGCCCCAGACCATCACGCTACCACCACCATGTCTGACTGTTGGTATGATGTTCTTGTTATGAAATACTGTATTAGTTTTATGCCAGATGTAACGGGACGCACACCTTACAAAAAGTTGAAATTTTGTCTCATCAGTCCACAGAATATTTGCCTAAAAGTTTTTGGGATAATCAAGATGTTTTTTGGTAAATGTGAGATGAGCCTTTGTGTTCTTTTTGGTCAGCAGTGGCTTTGGCCTTGGAACTCTCCCATGGATGCCATTTTTGCCCAGTCACTTTCTTATTGTTGAATCATGAACACTGATCTTACCTGAGGCAAGCGAGGCCTGCAGTTCTTTAGATGTTGTTCTGGGTTCTTTTATGACCTCCTGGATGAGTGGTTGTCATGCTCGTGGAGTAATTTTTGTAGGCCGGCCACTCCTGGGAAGGTTCACCACTGTTTCAAGTTATTTCCATTTGTGGATAATGGCTCTCCCTGTGGTTCACTGGAGTTCCAAAGCCTTAGAAATGGCTTTGAAACCCTTCCTAGACAGATACATGGACATTACTTTGTTTCTAATCTGTTCTTGATTTTTTTTAGATTGTGGCATGATGTGTGGCTTTTTGTGATCTGTTAGTGTGCTTCACTTTGTCAGACAGCTTCTATTTATGTGATTTCTTGATTCAACAGGTCTGGCAGTAATCAGGCCTGGGTGTGGCAAGTGAAATTTAACTCAGCTTTCCAAAAAATTGTGGTTAATCACAGTTCATTCATGTTCAGCATGGGAGGGGTGATTACTTTTCACAGCACTGTAGATGTGTATGCACTGAAAGCATGGCCACTGTTGGCTTTACCATGGAGGCAGTGGTCTTCAAAATACCCTTTCACAATTTTAGCTGGCAATTTGTTTATGGATACCATTAGATCAGCTGTTATATATAATTCAGGCTGGATTTTTACACATAGTAAAATAATCCCCTAATGTCAATGTAATATATTAAACTCCATTAAACAGATCTAAAAGGAAGCATGCAGAATCCCATGAATATCTTTACAACACATTGTGAAAGATTGTAACAATTAATATAAAATATCAAATGTTTTCTCTTCATTTCTCAGTTAGAGGTTGCCTAGGCCTTCCTGATGCATTTTAGGACCTGATATCAGGCCTCCTCCAATCTGTCCATCCTCATGGATTGGCTACACAGATTAGGAGAAACAAGCACATCTGGAAGGAAGAAAACTGAATAGGCTGCTTATGGTGGTGTTTATAGTAGAGATGTGTTTTGCATTATGGACCTGTGCATTGCTTTTTTCAGACTTTACGTGCACTAAAATAGTTAAAAATATATATACTCTTTGTTTACTTAAATAGTAATTCCACACTTCTGAAGGTTATGCCCCTTGATTGTAATGATAGACTCCATAGCAGTGTGGAGTTCACATAGACATTCTAGATATAAACAATGTAATAATTCAGAAATTCTTCTGCCAAATACCTGTTGCTCTTCTACATTCCTTGATTCTTGAGGTTTATACTCATGAGATTTACACATTACATTGGAAAAAAGCCCAGAATACTAGTGCAGTGAAATGTCCCCTTCATTCTGGTGTTTTTCCACTATCTATGCCTGAAAAAAATGACACCAACTTCAGGGAACGGCAAATAGAAGGGTCTTAAAAAAACGATGACAGCATCTGTTCTCCCATGCTTCATCATTTTAAGTATCCAAAGTTACTATAATACATATTGGAGCTTTTTTTGGAATTATCTATCTATCTTATTTCAATTGCTTACTTATTCTAAATATTGTCATCCACTACTAAACAATGTATTAAATATTGTCATAATGTGAACAAATCATCAAGCTTACACCTGAGAGTTCTCAAAGAACTTAGTGATGTTATAGCCAGACCATTATTTCTCATTTTTAAGGAAAGCTTACTGACAGGAGTGAAACCAGCTGATTGGCGAACAGCAAATGTGGTACCAATATTCAAAAAAGGGACATGATATATACCTGGAATCTACAGACCAGCCAACCTAACAACAATCGTATTTAAACTATTGGAAGGAATGATAAGGGACTATATCCAAGAATTTGCTGATGAAAATCGCATCATTAGTAGTAACCAACATAGACTTATAAAAGACCATTCTTGCCAGACCAACCTTTTAAAAATCTATGAAGAGGTAAGCTTTAATTTGGTTAGAAGAAGCCTTGTGGATGTAGTGTACCTTAATTTCACTAAGGCATTTAATACAGTATCCCATAAACGCTTAATTTACAAATTAGGGTCTCTTGCTATTGATGATATTTTTACCTGGATAGACAACTGGTTACAGGAGTGTCTCCAGAGGGTGGTGATTAATGGTATATTTCTCTGAATGGTCTAGAGTTGTGGCTCTGTCATGGGACCAATTCTGTTTAACCACTTCGGGACCACCGCACGCCGATGTACGTCCTCACTTTGAGGACGGATATCGTTATGGCAGCAGCTAGCTATCGCCATAAAAATATTTACCACTGCTCAGGACGATTCAAACCAGAGTTCCTCCACCTACAGGGAGAAGAGAGCCCCAGGTGCTGGCAATTGCTGGTGGAAGTATAGATGAATGAAGAAATCTGGACAGCCGCACACCGGAATAAATTATTTTCTTCTTTTATTCATGAAACAGGATTATGGGGTACATAGGGCACCACTGTGGGTGGTACAGCACAACAGCTGATGCGTTTCACACTTACATAAAGTGCTTACTCATGAGTAAGCACTTTATGTAAGTGTGAAACGCGTCAGTGTTATAATTATAGTTATAAGAATATAATTTATTCCGGTGTGCGGCTGTCCAGATTTCTTCATTCATCTATACCGGTATCGCCGCGTTCGGCCAACGGTCCGGTACAAGATAAAAGTGGTCTCTGTGGTGTATTCACCGCAAGATCACTTTTATCGGAGGCGGGGGAGGGCCCCCCTCCCGCCATGATCCGATGCCCTCTGCCGCTTACCAGAGCCGTCGGCAGTGGCGGAGGCAATCCGGTCCTCTCGGCGGCTGTGCATGGAGGCGAGTGAGGGGAAGATGGCCCCCACCCATCTCCATGGCACTGCAGGGCGGAAGCAACGTCAAAACGTCACTTCCGCCTAAAGCTCTTAAAGGGCCATTTTAAAAAAAAAAATTTTAAATGACAATTTTTTTTTTAAATTGCATTTTAGTGTAAATATGAGATCTGAGGTCTTTTTGACCCCAGATCTCATATTTAAGAGGTCCTGTCATGCTTTTTTTCTATTACAAGTGATGTTTACATTTCTTGTAATAGGAATAAAAGTGGCGTTTTTTTAAAAACAGTGTAAAAATAAAAAATAAAAGGTAAAATAAATAAGATTTTTTTTTTTTTTTAAACGCGCCCCGTCCCGCCAAGCTTGCATGCAGAAGCGAATGCATACATGAGTAGCATCTGCATATGAAAACAGTGTTCAAACCACACATGTGAGGTATTACCACGATCGGTAGAGCAAGAGCAATAATTCTAGCCCTAGACCTCCTCTGTAATGCAAAACATGCAACCTGTAGAATGGGAAAATCTTTCCAATCAGAAATAAATATATTTATATGGTCCAATTCATGCCCCCATCTTGCGAAATCAACTTTATATCGTTCACAAAATAAAGAGGTTTGGTCCTTCCCTGCATTTGGCTTTTTTATTTACTCTCCCAATTTTCTCAGCTAGCCCAATGGAATATATTTAACTTTTATGCCCCGTACACACGATCGTGGATTTTTTTGTCAAGGATGTTGGCTCAAACTTGTCTTGCATACACACGGTCACACAAATAGTGTGACATAGTAGGTGAGGTTGAAAAAAGACACAAGTCCATCATGTCCAACCTATGTGTGTGATTGTCGGAAATGTCAGAAATTCCGAACGTCAAGAACGCTGTAATGTACAACACGTACGACGGGACTATAAAAAGGAAGTTTAATAGCCAGTGCGCCACCCTTTGGGCTCCTTCTGCTAATCTCGTGTTTATCTCGTGTTAGTAGAAGTTTGGTGAGAGACGATTTGCGCTTTTCAGACTCGTGCCTTTCAGTTCGTTTCTGCTTTTCAGTTTGTGCTTGTGGGTTCATATCTGTTCTGCAGTTCGTGTTGTCAGTTTGTTCCTGTCTTTCAGTGCGTTCTATTTAATAGTTCGCTTCTGTTTTTCAGTGCGTTCTTGTCCGCTCGTTTCTGATTTTCAAATCATTCTTCTCTTGTCCTTTCTGATTTTCAGTGCGTTCTGTCAGTTCGTTCTGAGCAGCCAACCGTTTTCAAGCCATGTTGCGGGTATGTACTCGTCGTAGAGTTCGTGCTGTGCTTGGGCTTGGAGTTCTTGCTTTGACCAAAGTCCAGTCCGTGAACAGGGCGAGGAGGAGTTCATGGACGAAGAATTGGTTGCTCCAGCATGACCAATTCTCGCATATACCTTTGTTGCGGGAGATCCAGGCGAAATAATACTCATGATTTCAGGAATTATCTCCGGATGATGGACCCCGTTTTTCACCGTCTGTTGGCTTTGCTGTCCCCTTATATTACGAAGCAGGACACCTGCATGCAGCAAGCAATCGCTCCCAAGCAGAGGCTCGTTGCCACCTTGCGGTACTTGGCGATGGGGAGATGTCTCCAGGATATCAAGTTTACGACTGGAATCTCCCCCCAGGCTCTGGGAATCATTATTCCAGAGACCCGTTCTGCCATTATTCAGGTCCTGTAGAAGGACTAGATTAAGGTAAGTTTCTTCCTTTAACATCACATTCTATGTATTTAATGTTTGCTAATGTATTGAATTTATTTCATCATTCCCTAAGTACCATGATTGTAATATGTTGTGAATGTCCTCTTTGTCCTCATGCATGCTGTAAGCTTTTAATGCTCCCTTTTTAGACCCATACACACCTAGCCTAGTCACTTAACAATGTTTTTTGTCAGCTACATTTTAGTGCTTACCCTAAACACCCCCTAAAATGTGTCCAAATAATATTGTTGGCCTTAAATTCAGGCAGAGTGCAAGAGGCTTTTTTTTGGGGCCCAAACTCATTTGAAACCCTCCCTCCCCCCAAACCGCTAAGTCAGCCGATAACAATACTCTATCTGCTGACTTTGCCAAACCCATACATACTATACCTACCTCTTTTGTGTTCATATTTATGGATGAATTCACCAAAGCATGCAGTGCAAGGGCCTGCCTGAATGCTTTCAAATGGTACTGTTTAAATTTTTGTTCTCCTATTATCTTGATAGGTAATTGCATAATGTAAAAATGTGCTTCAATTTGTACAGTGTGTATTCATATTTTTGTAGAATGACACTTCTTACCTTCTTACCTGTCCAGTGGGCTGCCAATAGTGTAAGTAAGGAGGGGCTGGCCAAAGTAATCCACATTATTTATGCATTCAGCTCTCAATGAAGTGGAGATGGTTACGTGTCCAAAACATCTCCCCCCCTAAAACTTTTACAATGGGGCATCGGGGGGGTGATGAATCTGATAAGTGGACCTTATACTTTTGACTTTAAATACTCATTTCAATAAATGTTATACTTATGTTGGCCAAGAATGTTTGTGTCTAATCTGCTTGCAATGTTATGTGCAAAAGTACACATTTTTTTCTTGTTTGACTCCACAGTTTCCTTCAAACCCACAGGAATGGCAGACTGTGGCCTCCCAGTTTGCCCAGCAGTAGGACTTCCCCAACTGTGGTGGGGCAATAGATGGGAAACACGTCCACATCACCCCACCCCCCAACTCGGGGTCATACTATTATAATTATATGGGGTATAGTAGTATAGTGTTGTTGGCGGTGGTGTCAGCGACGTACAAGTTTTTGGTTGTGGACGTGAGGAAAAATGGCCGGATGTCGGATGGTGGAGTCATCTCCCAGACGGAGTTTTACAGACGGCTCCAGAATGGCAGCTTGAAGTTGCCCCCTCCGGAAGATAACGTGGCGGGACTCCCGTTTGTCTTCATAGCGAATGAAGCATTTGCACTGGGGGACCATCTTCAGTGGCCATTCCCGATGAGGATCCTCACCCCGGACCAGAGAGTTTTTAATTACTGGCTAGCCAGAGCCAGAAGAGTGGTGGAGAATGCCTTTGGAATAATGGCCAGCCAGTTTTGCCTATTCCTCACAGCTATTAATATGGTAAACTCAATCACATAATTCTATGCTGCTGCATTTTACATAACTTTTTGCTCAAAAATGCAGCAAACTATGTGGCCTCAGTTGGGACTGAGGCCGGCTTACCGGATCCAACAACTCTGACGGCTCTTGAACCTGGCCGTCCTGGCTTGCCCCCCCAAAGCGTACACCAAAAGTATCTAGAGTACTTTGGGGGTAGGGGGGCCACTGATATGCCAGAGTATGTCTAAACATGTTTTAAATAAATTTTTTTATTAAAAAACTGAACTCATATTTCATTTAATTTACTGCTTGTGTTTCTTTTAGCTAGGTTCTCCAATGGCCTTTTTTTTGGCCATTTTCTTCAATAGTGCAAACGTAACTTATTTGATACATGAGGTGACAATCTCTTCTTCAGCTAACTATTATGCTGTGCTATGGGTCTGCTACATACACACAATGTTTTTGTTGTTAATGTATGTAATGCATTAATGCAAAAAAATAGGCATCCTTTTCAGCTCCATGAATTAATTGCTTTGAGTCCTTAAAATGGCCTGATTGGGGCAAATTTTAGAGCACTGTGGGGGTTATTTATTAAAGGCAAATCCACTTTGCACTCCAAGTGCACTTGGAGTGCAAAGTGGATTTGCCTTTAGTAAATACACCCATTGTCACTGTAATGCCCTGTACACACGGTCAGACATTGATCGGACATTCCGACAACAAAATCCATGGATTTTTTCAGACGAATGTTGGCTCAAACTTGTCTTGCATACACACGGTCACACAAAGTTGTCGGAAAATCCGATCGTTCTGAGCGTGGTGACGTAAAACACGTACGTCAGGACTATAAACGGGGCAGTAGCCAATAGCTTTCCTCTCTTAATTTATTTTGAGCATGCGTGGCACTTTGTGCATCGGATTTGTGTACACACGATCGGAATTTCCGACAATGGATTTTGTTGTCGGAAAATTTTATAGCAAGCTCTCAAACTTTGTGTGTCGGAAATTCCTATGGAAAATGTGTGATTGAGCCTACACACGGTCGGAATTTCCGACAACAAGGACCTATCACACATTTTCCATCGGAAAATCCTATCGTGTGTACAGGGCATAACTACACCAACTTACTCCAAAAGCTGGTATTGAGCATTAAAAGAAGAAGCCACACATTGTTGAGTATAAAACATTTTACTCCTTGCACATTCACATGTGCATTATAAAAGGGTTTTTTAACAAATCAACATCTTTAATATTCTAACATTAAAGAAAAAAAAAAAAGAGAAAAAAGAGAGAACAAAAGGGGGACTTTGAATGAGGAACACGGGAGTAGAAGTATAAATTGAATAAAATAGCAGTTTTTAATAAATTCATTCAAATATTCATATATTTACATACTTATGCACATAGCTATATATTGATATTTTATATCCATTAAAAAATACATTCCAACAAGGACTTTTTTTGCAAATAAATGAGGAAACAGATATATAAAAAAATATAAATAGTAATATGTAAATGTGTGATACATAAAAGTGTCACTAGGAAAAAATAACAAAAAAAAAAAAAAATCAAAATGGAACGTCCATACATGGTTAATGATTGTGTGCACATAACGGTAGTTGTAACCTCTACGCGTTTTGGGACCTTATAGCCACTCATCGGGAGCAAAACCGTAGTGACCACCTATGAATAGGGAAAACAGAAATGTTTTAAATAGTTTAAAAAGCAAGTGGGCAAATGTAAAACATGAAACCCCACATAAGTACATTTGAACCACGGACTTACAAATATATCTGCGCAATGGTGGTACAGCCATGAATGTCAAGCCAGCCAGAAGTGCCACATCCCGGAGCTGAGGGAGCGCACCCGGGCGACGGACACCCAACACAGACAACACCCCGAGTGGGTCAGAGTGTGGGAAAACAAACATAAGTGGGGGATAAAATGGAGGTGGCGTCAATGGGGGGGGGAAACCCTGAAAAAACGAACAATAACTGAGTGAGTGAAAAATAATGAGGTTTGTGGAGGGTGAGCAAGAATGAAGGACAAATGAGCAAAAAGTAAGGTTTAAGATAGTAGAAAAAAGGAGGAAGAGAGGAAAGAAAGGAAGTGATGAGAAAGAAATGGAATGGAAGAAAAGAACCTGTGAGAGAGACCAGGGCAGTGAATGAAATAGCCAGAGGGAAGGGAAGGCAGAACACAAAATAGGAAAGTGAGTGAAGAGGGGGTGAAAGGAAAACATACCTGCTAAAAAGTGAATAAGGGCATAAGAGCCAAAAAGCGTGTGGTTGCAATGAAAAAGGTGATGGAAGAAGACCGGGGTGTGAGACCCTGGACAAGGAGAGGCTCATGCGGGGAGCGCCGCCACAAAACCGCCCCCAACATCAAGCACCAGCAACCCAAGGGGGGCAGGGAGGTGCCACAACCCCACCAGTTAACCATCCAAACTGGCCAGCCATGAGCGTCATACCGGGCCCCCCAAGCGCTGGAGATGGTGAACCAAGCAGCCGGTATAAGTGCGCCACAAGGACGCCGAACCACAGGAGGCACGTCGTCGACGCATAGTGGAGGGGATCCCGCCCGCCCCACGTCAGAACAGGGCGGAGGGGAAATCCCCAGTGCGCGTCGCAGCTCCGGGACATGACAAAAGAGGCAAGGGCATAGGACAAACAACGACCGATGCCACCAGTGCACACATATAATGCAAAAGATCAAAATACCAATGATCAAAAAAATAAAATAACATCCTATTAGTTAATTCTATATGGGGACAATCAAAATACATAGTTTGAAAGTTGAAAGTAAAAACAAATAAAAAATTAATTGGTAAAGAAAATGTATTGATTGATAGTGCGACCGTGTGCCTCCATCCCTAATTATTTGATTAAAAGAAGAAATAAGTTATTTGGAACTTTAAATAAGGATAGTCGGGCCGTTCAAATCCCCTCCTCCATCCCGGTTTAATATTAAAGAAAAAAAAAGAACAAAAGGCGGGACTTTGAATGAGGCACACGGGAGCAGAAGTATAAATTGGATAAAATAGCAGTTTTTAATAAATTCATTCAAATATTCATATATTTACATACTTATGCACATAGCTATATATTGGTATTTTATATTCCATTAAAAAATACATTCCAACAAGGACTTTTTTTGCAAATAAATGAGGAAATAGATACAGTGGGGACGGAAAGTATTCAGACCCCCTTAAATTTTTCATTCCAAAAAGGAAGTGATGAGAAAGAAATGGAATGGAAGAAAAGAACCTGTGAGAGAGACCAGGGCAGTGAATGAAATAGCCAGAGGGAAGGGAAGGCGGAACAAAAATTTTCTTTACCAATTAATTTTTTATTTGTTTTTACTTTCAACTTTGGGCCCAATTAGCTATTTTCCCTCACCGATGTCATGTGACTCATTAGTGTTACAAGGTCTCAGGTGGAAATTGGGAGCAGGTGTGTTAAATTTGGTATTATCGATCTCTCACTCTCTCATACTGGTCACTGGAAGTTCAACATGGCACCTCATGGCAAAGAACTCTCTGAGGATCTGAAAAAAATAATTGTCGCTCTACATAAAGATGGCCTAGGCTATAAGAAGATTGCAAAGACCCTGAAACTCAACGCAGCACGGCGACCAAGACCATACAGTGGTTTAACAGGACTTATTTGGTTCAGATGATGTCAAGCATGTGTGGTGGCAGCCAGGGGAGGAGTGCAAAGACAAGTGTGTCTTGCCTACAGTCAAGCATGGTGGTTGGAGTGTCATGGTCTGGGGCTGCATGAGTGCTGTTTGCACTGGGGAGCTACAGTTCATTGAGGGAACAATGAATGCCAACATGTACTGTGACATACCGAAGCAGAGCAGGATCCCCTCCGTTCGGAGACTGGGCCGCAGGGCAGTATTCCAACATGATAACAACCCCAAACACACCTCCAAGACGATCACTGCCTTGCTAAAGAAGCTCAGGGTATGTCTCCAGACCTAAACGATATTGAGCATCTGTGGGGCATCCTCAAATGGAAGGTGGAGGAGCGCAAGGTCTCTAACATCGATCAGCTCCGTGATGTCATCATGGATGAGTGAAAGAGGACTCCAGTGCCAACCCGTGAAGCTCTGGTGAACGCCATGCCCAAGTGGGTTAAGGCAGTGCTGGAAAATAATGGTGGCCACTTTGGGCCCAAATTGGACATTTTCACTTAAGGGTGTACTCACTTTTGTTGCCAGCGGTTTAGACATCAATGACTGTGTGTTGAGTTATTTTGAGGGGACAGCAAATTTACACTGTTATACAAGCTGTACACTCACTACTTTACATTGTAGCAAAGTGTCATATCTTCAGTGTTGTCACATGAAAAGATATAATAAAATATTTACAAAAATGTGAGGGGTGTACTCACTTTTGTGAGCTACTATATGTATACACGATATATATTATATACTATATTGTCAAAAGTATTGGGGCACCTGCCTTTACACGCACATGAACTTTAATGGAATCCTAGTCTTAGTCCATAGGGTTCAATATTGAGTTGGCCAACCCTTTGCAACTATAACAGCTTAAACTCCTCTGGAAAGGCTGTCCACAAGGTTTAGGAGTGTGTCTATGGGAATGTTTGATCGTTTTTCCAGAAGCACATCTGTGTGGTCAGGCACTGATGTTGGACGAGAAGACCTGGCTCGCAGTCTCCGCACTAATTCATCCCAAAGGTGTTCTATCGGGTTGAGGTCAGGCCAGACTCGCTCATCCATGTCTTTATGGTCCTTGTTTTGTGCACTGGTTCGCAGTTATGTTGGAACGGGATGCCATTAAAGTTCATGTGCATGTAAAGGTAGGCCTCCCAATACTTTTGACAATATAGTGTATATGCATTTTTTTTGTGTGTTGTTTATATTGATTGAGGAGAAGGATATAACACTACACGATTGGTTTATGGTTTTGAAAATTTGGTTTCACAAATTGTGTATCAGTAGCTTTATCTTAATCCTATTTTTCCCTAGCACAGAATTATTTTTATTATTATTAAATAGAGGGGTGGGCACCTAGATGGCAGGTGAGGTTTATTATTGAAAATTGTAAAGTAATGCACTTCAGAGTGAAAAACATGAATGCATATTGTAAAGCGTTGCATAAACTGTTGGTGCTATATAAATCCTGTATATAAATCCTGTATGCATCGCAAAATAGCACATTATGTTAAACGTATCTTAACCACTTAAGCCCCGGACCATTTCGCTGGCCAAAGACCAGAGCACTTTTTTGCGATTCGGCACTGCGTCGCTTTAACTGACAATTGCGTGGTCGTGCGACATGGCTCCCAAACAAAATTGACGTCCTTTTTTTCCCACAAATAGAGCTTTCTTTTGGTGGTATTTGATCATCTCTGTGCTTTTTATTTTTTGCGCTATAAACAAAAATAGAGTGACAATTTTGAAAAAAACGCATTATTTTTTACTTTTTGCTATAATAAATATCCCCAAAAAATATATAAAAAAACATTTTTTTCCTCAGTTTAGGCTGATACGTATTCTTCTACATATTTTTGGTACAAAAAATCGCAATAAGTGTTTATTGATTGTTTTTCTCCAAAGTTATAGCGTCTACAAAATAGGGGTTCGTTTTATGGCATTTTTATTAATAAGTCTTTTTTTATTAGTAATGGCGGCGATCTTCGATTTTTATCGTGACTGCGACATTATGGTGGACACATCGGACAATTTTGACACATTTTTGGGACCATTGTCATTTTTACAGCGATCAGTGCTATAAAATTGCACTGATTACTGTAAAAATGACACTAGAAGTGAAAGGGTTAACCACTAGGGGGCTAGGGAGGGGTTAAAGCGGAGTTCCACACAAAAATGGAACTTCCGCTTTTCGGAACCCTCCCCCCCTCCGGTGTCACATTTGACACCTTTCGGGGGGAGGGGGGTGCAGATACCTGTCTAAGACAGGCATTTGCACCCACTTCCGGCATAGACTCCCACGGGAGTCTATGCCTCTTCGTGTTCCTCCGCGCTGTCTCCTGGGAAACACACAGGTCCCAGGAGATAGCGGGGACCAGTTACGAAGCAGTAGGGAACCGGGAAGTGAAGCCGCAACGCTTCACTTCCTGATTCCCTCACCTAGGATGACGGCGGCAGCTGCCGAGAATCGAGCGGGTTATCGGCGTCGGCTGCCGACATCGCTGGACCCTGGGACAGGTAAGTGGCCATATATTAAAAGTCAGCAGCTGCAGTATTTGTAGCTGCTGGCTTTTAATATTTTTTTTTTAGGTGGACTCCCTCTTTAAGTGTGTCCTAGGGAGTGATTCTAACTGTGGGGGGAGGGGCTGTGTGTGACACATCACTGATCATAGCTCCCGATCACAGGGAGCTATGATCAGTACAGTGTCAATAGGCAGAACGGGGAGATGCTTGTTTACCATAGCATCTCCCCGTTCTTCCTCTCTGTGAGATGATCGCGGGTATCCCCACGGACATCGAGTCCACAGGACCCACGATCCTACCCACGAAGCTCGCGGCGGGAGCGTGCGCATGCCACCGCCGCGCACGTGATGGCAACGTGGCAAATTCAAAGGGACGTACAGGTACGCCCATTTGTGCAGCCCTGCCATTCTGCCGATGTATATGTACATGCGGCGGTCGGCAAGCGGTTAAAACGAAGCCCTTCTAGCAGTGGCGGCCCGTCCATAGGGGCGCCTGGGCGCCGCCCCCCCCCCCCCTCCAGGCAGTCAAAAAAAAGTCAAAAAAAAATTTTTTTTAAAGCTGGCCCTTTAAAAAAACAAAAAAACAAAAAATGGTCCTAAAGTGCACTGTGTTCAGACGCCGGACACAGTACACTTATGGGAAGCGCCACGTCTATGTGGCGCTGCATTTGCGGGCGTTTAGCCCGCCTTGCGGTGCTTTGTGAAGCGCCGAGTATCTTCCGCCCGGCCCTAGTGTCTATTACTATGGCCGGGCGGTTTGATTGACATCTGAGTATGATGTCACTTCCTGCTTCTCTCTCTCAAGAGAGAGGAAACAGGAAGTATGAGAGGAACGGAGCTCTTCACAGGAGACACCGCTGGAGAGGACAACACATAGCAAGATAAGTAATGGGGGGAGGGGGGTTTGGTGGTGACAGACAGTAGGGGTGCTGAAATTATTCGCTGCATCGATGCATCGCGATTCGGGGTCCCCGATGCGGAATCGATGCATGCGACCCGAAAAATCGATGTCGGGTGACGTCATCCTGACTTGCCCCGCCCCTCCCAGAAGAGCGCTCCGAGCGTGCCTGTCAAAATACATTTTTGTAATAAATGCAGAGTTGTAATCTATTAAGTGTTTTTTTTTTTTTAAATATATGCAGCTTCATACCTTATTTCTTAGTCTGTGTATATAACTGTATATCCCGCTCATGTGACTGCCAGGTCTGGCCCCCCTCTCTCCTCTCACGTCTCTCGTAATGTCAGCCCCGCCCGCCTCTCTTCTGATCTGATAGCTACAGTCGGTGGGCAGGGCTGAGAAATCCCACTGACGTCAGGAGAGACGTGAGACTAAAGCTGGCCATACACCTATAGATTATCTGCAGATTTTCTATGGTTAGATGGAAAAAGTGGAACAGATTTCTCCATGTTCGCTAAACTGTGTGGATGGAGGAATCTTCCACTTTTTCCATCTAACCATAGAAAATCTGCAGATAATCTATAGGTGTATGGCCAGCTTAAGAGGAGAGATGTGAGAGAGGTGGGCACTTAATGTTTTACAACTGCATTTATTACCACACTTACTTACACTGGCCCCTACACCTGCTCTGTGCTGACACATTTGCCGGCTCCCCCCCCCCATTTGCACATTCCACTGTGTTAACTCCTAGTGTGCTGGAAAGTGCAAACGAGGGAGCCCAGAGAAATGTCATCACAGAGACAGTACAGGAACTTCACAGGGCTGTTTGTCAGTTGTGGATTCTAATCCCTCCTGACCTCCTAGCAGATGTGTGTGTGAATTCCTTTAGCCTGTAGTGCACCGGAAAGCGGAGTTCCAACTGTTTTTTTAGTTTATTCAAAGTCAGCAGCTACAAAAAGTTTAGCTGCTGACTTTTAATAAAAAGACACTCACCTGTCCCACGGTCCAGCGACGTGGCCACCCAAACCCTCCATTCTCTCTCCTGCCTGTTCACGGCGCTGGAGTCCCATTAAAAGAGGACACACACTCCCCCCCAAAAAAAAATTACATGCCAAATGTGGCATGTCAGACGGCGAGGAGTGGAAGTTCCAATTTTGGGTGGAACTCCGCTTTAAAGGAGTGAGGTTATTTTTAATTCAAAGAAAGAGTTCCAGTAAATTTTTTGTTAATTAAAAGTCAGCAGCTACAAAAAAAGTGTATCTTCTGACTTTTAATAAAAAGACACTCACCTGTCCCACAATCCAGCGACGAGGCAACCCAAACCCTCCATTCTCTCCCCCGCCTGTCCACGGCACTGGCAATACTACTGTGGGCATCCGGCTGTGACAGCTTGCAGCTTCACAGCCGGGTGCGCATGTCTCACTGCTCTGTCCTGCACAGCCGGGCAATCTTCTGGGACCTGTGATGTGTCCCAGAAAATTGCAGGGAGGAAGGGCCGCCTAGGCGGTCCAAACGGAAGTGGGAGCTCGTCGGTAATTGTGATGCATCGTGATGCATCGCGGAATCAAATTGAATCGTTGACCAGATAATCGTAATCGAATCGAATCGTGAGACCAGTGAAGATGCGCACCCCTAACACACACTGCTGCAATTTGGGGACACATACTGCTGCAATTTGGGGACACATACTGCTGCAATTTGGGGACACACACTGCTGCAATTTGTGGACACACACTGCTGCAATTTGGGGACACACGCTGCTGCAATTGGGTGACACACGCTGCTGCAATTTGGTGGCACACGCTGCTGCAATTTGGGGACACACGCTGCTGCAATTTGGGGACACACACTGCTGCAATTTGGGGACACACACTGCTGCAATTTGGGGACACATACTGCTGCAATTTGGTGACACTCCTGTAATTTGGTGACACTGCTGCAATTTGGGGACACATACTGCTGCAATTTGGTGACACATACTGCTGCAATTTGGTGACACTGCTGCAATTTGGGGACACATACTGCTGCAATTTGGTGACACTGCTGCAATTTGGGGACTTATACTGCAGCAATTTGGTAACACATGCTGCTGCAATTTGGTGACACATGCTGCTGCAATTTGGTGACACTGCTGCAATTTGGGGACACATACTGCTGCAATTTGGTGACACTGCTGCAATTTGGGGACTTATACTGCAGCAATTTGGTAACACATGCTGCTGCAATTTGGTGACACATGCTGCTGCAATTTGGTGACACATACTGCTGCAATTTGGTGACACATGCTGCTGCAATTTGGTGACACATACTGCTGCAATTTGGTGACACATGCTGCTGCAATTTAGTGACACATGCTGCTGCAATTTGGTGGTGACACGTGCTGCTGCAATTTGGTGGTGACACAGGCTGCATTTTATGTGACACAGGCTGCATGTAAGGAGGAACTCTGCTGGGGGCACCTGATGTAAGGAGGGACTCCGTTGGGGACACCTGATGTCATCTGGTGGCAGGTGACGTGGCTAGTGACACGCTCGGGGCTCCCACTGACTCTGCATTATGGTGAGTTGAATGATTTCATTTTATATTACAATGTAATAATAGAAATAATGGGCTTCAATCATCCTGACACCATAACAACAATGGTGCCGGGATGATTGAAGTGCTAACACCAGGTGTTTGGAGTATCTTTATCTGCTGATTGTAAAACTTTCTAGAATACACATATTTCTATTGTTGTGTAGGATCTGGGCCTGCTGTCCCTCCATCCCTTTCTCCCTCTCCCTCATTCAACTCAGACACTAACCACACCACCTTAGAGCCACGCCCACTATTTAGCGAAAACTACGCCCATTTTCACCAAGTGGGAGGGGTCAAAAAGGAAGGGCGAGGCCTGGCGCCCCCTCCATCCTAAAACTCCACCAGCCGCCACTGCCTTCTAGCGCCGAGCTGCCACCGCTGCAGGAGCTCCCATCTTCACCCTTCTTCCTTCCCGGTTTGTGGACTCCGGCTGTGTGACTGGCCGGAGCATGCACGTGGGAGCCACAGTTTACGGCACAGGGCTCTGAAGGAACGGCCTGGGTGGCCGTTCCTTCAGAGTGCATGCACCAGTGATATCACTGGCTGCATATATAGTAAATACGTCCTAAACGGTGCACGTTTAGGAGATATTTACACTACCTATAGGTAAGCCTGTAATAAGTCAGAGATGGGAGTTTACTCTCACTTTGATTTAATTTTTACCAACCTGTTATCTTCAATCTTGGCCCAGTGCAATCTCTATGCCCAACAATTCATATGGAGCAATCCAGGTTCAAGTTACGCCCATCCCTATGAGTGGAGAGAACTAACATTGGAGGAATTTAGAATATTTTTGGGCCTTGCAAAAAAAAATTAATTATACTCATTATTTGTCCACCAACTCCATCCACCACCTGCCAGTCTACTCATCCATTATGCCAGGATCAAGATACCTAATGATTATGTGGTTCCTCCATTACAACGACAACACCAAGCGCCCTTCCTGAAATGACCCAGCATATGACACATTATATAAAATTTGGCTACTTTTAAGAAAAAATTTTGCCCAGTTATTTACTACTGACCAAAATATCTGCATGGATGAGTCACTTGTCCCCTTCACTGGCAGGCTGGGCTTCAAGCAGTTTATACCCAGCAAAAGGGCCCGTTTTGGGGCTAAACTCTACAAATTATGTGACAGAGCCATGGGGTACACCTATGCCTTCCTGATGTACGAAGGTAAGGACACCCATCTGCATCCCCCTGAATGCCCAGAGTACATTGGATCAAGCGGAAAAGTTGTTTGGGAGCTTGTATATTCACTCCTTGAAAAGGGTTACCATTCATATGTGGACAATTACTACACAAGTTTGCCCCTCTTCCGTAATCTTTATCGGAAGAAGACTCCAGCATGTGGTACAGTGAGAGCAAATAGGAAAGGCTTCCCGCAAAGGCTCGCTAATGAAAGACTACACTGCGGGGAGTCGGCGACTTTGCGAAATGAGGAAATATTGGCTATCATGTGGAGGGACAAATGAGACATCTACATGCTCTCATCAATTCATAAATGTCACCTATGTGCAAATCCCCAGAAGGAACGGCCCAATCCAGAAACCATCACGTGTCCACGATTCCAATATGTACACGGGGGAGTCGACTAAAATGATCAGATGTTCTAGCTCTACCTTACTGTAAGAAGAACCTGCCATTGGTATAAAAAAAGACTGTTTCTGCCGTTACCATACTTCTTTACATTATTTATGAAGTATGGTAAATATAATTCTCAATTCCTGCCATTTACCGTCACACCCCTTATGCAACTGTATGCTCCTGAACTAACCCTGGCCTGTTATTCGACCACGCCTCTGCCTGCTGTCCAAACAGTACATACCTCTGCCTGCCCAGAAACTGACCCTGGCCTATTATTTGACCATGCTTCTGCCTAACGCTTAAACTGTATGTAGGCAGGAGCTGGTTATTGTGCCTGCAATTCTGGGACAGTGCGGTGCTATTAATGTGGAGCTGTCTCCCTCTAGTATTGGCTTGAACTACATATGTCATTTCCTGACAGACAGAAACTAGAGCAGAGCAAAGCATTGTGGGATGTGTAGTGCAGAATGCTGGGTTTTCAATTATAGCAGGACTGGCCTGAACTACAACTACCAAAGCGCTGAGAGGAAAGAACAGACTGCTGGGAAAGGATATAAAAAGGCTAGTTTAGGCCTAGATCGCTCTCTTGGAACGTCGGCCTGGATCTGCCAGCAGCAGCCCTGTGCCAGTGTGAGTCGTGGCCTGCATAGAAGGAAGCCATACAGCTGCATCCAGAGGGACATCTGTGGACAGCATGGCTCCCTAGATGTAGCGGTCTGGAGGTTGATCCAGATCCTTCAGCGTTACCTGCACTTCAGATCCGGGTAGGCCATGGTGCGGTGTGATCTGGGGATCGGACGCCATTCCCTGAGCCAGGACCCAGAGGGAAAGCCTGAAATCATCTGCATCGTTGTCAGCAACTTCTGTGGTGATCTGTGAGTGGGCACCTGCCCATTCAAACCCATAAACACTGCATATAGACATCATTGTCTTTGCCCACATTTATGACACTTGTAGTCCCACAGGAAGCAAGTTCTTTATTACTGTCATGGACGTACTGCGCATGGTGCTCCATCTGGCCACGGGTGCATGGGTCCATCAGGATGTGTTCCAGTCCACGGGCATTCAGCGGTGAATAGACCTGCGCCAATGCGCATGCGTGTGCGCAGATCGCGGAGTTCGTGCACGCGCGCACAGTATCGCTGCTTTGGTGCCCAGTGATCTTTAAAAGGGGCCTCTTCAGAATGCATCCTTGCTGTCTGATCTGCAGCTCATCCTATAACCCGAACCTGAACCCGCATCTGCTCCAGTGTTTACCCGGCTTTCCTGACCTTGCTGCTGTCTCCAGTCCTGACCCCTTGGCTTGCCTTTGACCTGCTCTGTGTTCCTGTTTACCTGATCTCCTGTTGCCGATCCTGCCTGAACTTTGACCATTCTCTGCCTGCTGCCTCTGTCAGATTGATCCGCTGTTGTGACCTGGCTTGTCTGACCCTGCTCCCGTCTACCCTGCATCTGTGTGCACCTGCCTACAGTCCTGCATCTGTGCACACCTGCTTACAGTCCTGCATCCATGCGCACCTGCTTACAGTCCTGCATCCATGCGCACCTGCTTACAGTCCTGCATCTGTGCGCACCTGCCTACAGTCCTGCATCTGTGCGCACCTGCCTGCTGCTTCCCAGCATTCCTGTATCCACAGCAATCAAGCTGCCAAGCAGACATCATCTTCAGCCAAGCAGACTCTGCAGGCTCTCATACCCACTGTGCTCCTAGGGTCACTGTTCCCACTCCAGCGATCCTGGAACCAGAGCCATACGAGAGGTCTCCCTCCGCACGTCAGGCTCACCTCCCAGGTAAGTGTCAATTACCCACACACACTATATGCAGATATCTGTGCTTTGCTCACATCCCTATCCTCTGTGACCCTATTGGATATAATATTATTGAAGCAATATATATGGTGACCAGGTGCTTGTAAGTTAAACAGGAAAAGTTTGTAATTACAAGGAGTTCATTACACAACAGTTAAATTTGCTCTGTTCCACCACCAAAGAATTATTTCCTTCATCATACTTGCTAGCTGAAGATTTGCCGGAGTTATTATTAACCCCTTTTTGTCCTGTTCTCATCTTACTAAGAGACTAATATTATTTAGCGTAAGGAGTCTGCTCACATTTCTCCTGAATACAACAGTTTGCTGAATGTTTGTCAGTAGTTGATGTTAAGTGCCCGTGGGCTGAGGAGATAGAGGGGAGTGGTCTGACATAGTTCTATTACGTGTCAGTCCCCTACTTCTCTGCAGCCTGTTCACATAGGCCTCAAGGAATTGAGGGAATTACATTTGCACTGCGTTTCTTTGTATTTCTATTGTGTTACTAATTAAAGGTCTTTGATTGCACATTGCATACTAGGGATGTTTTATTATATAACAAGTTACCTTTATGGCGTTATGCTTTTTCATGTGTCACTTTTGCCTCAATAAACAAATCTAAGTTGTTTCACTAGCATTGTGTAAGCTCATTACTTTTGGTGATAGTGGGTAAAAATGGCTGAACCCTGGGTGTCAGAGGACTTGCAGAGTCAGGGCAGTGTGCTATAGTAATTCTATTGTCAGTGTAAAATAACAGTTTAGTGTGAATCTAGTGCAGTGTGAGGGTAGTGTGACCATCCATTTTTACTTTAGTGTCAGTTTATTTTGTCAGGGCAGGTTTCCTACAGTATATTTCAATGCGTTACTGCACAGTTAATACAGTATGTTTCAGTGCGTTACTGCACATTTAACACAGTACATTTTTAGTGCGTTAGTGACCGTTTAGCGCAGTATTTCAGTGCATTACAGCACATTTAACGCAATATGTTTCAGTGCGTTAGTGCACGTTGAAGGCAGTATTTTTCAGTGCACACATTTAACGCAGTCTATTACAGTGCGTTAGTGCACGTTTAATGCAGTATATTTCATTTTTTAAATCAAAATTTTTTTATTTGTTATTACGTAAAGTGACTATACATCCAAACATTGAATAAAGACAGATCAAGCGATAAATTGTATCATTCATACGTAAGGATTAAACATCAGTAAGTCCCATTATAAATAGTATAATTTATCCTAATCCTTTTCTGTCATGAATCCATAGTACATAACAAACAACTAGAAAAACTAGCACTCGATACGGAATTTAGAGAATCAATAGGAAACACTTTTTCAACAATTGTATGCTAAGTAACCAAGTACCCTACAACCTAAAGAGAAAATAAGCTTTTTTTTTTTTTCTTTGACTCTTGGTGGGTTAGAGTCGTAGAAGTCTATCCATCACAAACTGCGGTGGGGCGAGACTAGGATGATCTAGCCAAGGCTGCCAGATGAGGTTTAACTTTGACGCAGCATTCCTATGGCGGTAAGCCACTTGTTCCTTGAGGAGAAGGGAGTTAACATAAGTGATCCATTGTTTCCCAGTAGATGCCATCCAATGTCGGGCTTTGAACTTTGTAGCCAAGTACAGTAGCCTGGTTATCATGAGATACATCCCTTTCGGATACATTTCGACATCAATTGCACCTAATAGGAACACTAAAGGAGTCAGAGGTACAGGCACTTGGGCTAGATTAGAGATATGATGTAGGACATCAGCCCAATAACGGTTGAGTTTTGGGCATTGCCACATCACATGTATGAAATCGTCCTGATGCACCCTACATTTTGGGCAGGACAGAGATGGCAGGAATCAGTTCTAGGACCATATTCCACTGATCCCTGCCTATATCCCCAAAATCGTTCACCCACCGAGCTTTACATTTCAGGGAAGCATGGTCCTGGATAGAAGACAGGAGTATTGAGTACACTTTAGGTATCAAGCCCTTCCGGGCATCAGCCTGAAGAATCTCCAGCAGCAGAGAAGAGGTAGACACAGCTAAAGTGATGGTTTGTTTTTGTATCTGTAAAGTGTGTCTGAGTTATAGATATTGATAGAAGCCTTTCGGGGGTAACAAAAATTCTGCACACAATTGAGCATATAACTTCAATATGGTCCCTATATATATCTGTGGAAAGAACCAAACCCCCTTTTGTCTCCATGTAGAGAATCCTTGCAGCTTATTCAATTCCGGGTATTTTGGATTATTCCACAGAGGGGTGAACCCCAGCGGGCCCTCAATAGACAAAGCCTCCCGAAATGCCTTCCACACTTTTTTAAAGAGATCAGCCATCGGGGAGGGTGGCATACTCAGCAGATCCATCTCCACATGGGAGCCAGCTTTCAATGTGGGATTGGACAAAGTCACTAATTGTACTGTGGGATTATCAGCACGACCCCACCCAGCAAACTGTTGCATTTGGGAAGCCAGGAAGTACATTTTAGGGTGAGAAAGAGCAAGTCCTCCCCTCTTTTCTATATTGTAACGTATACAATCTAATCTGAGCCCTTTTCCGCTTCCAGATATGATCACGCATCTGGGAATCAATCCTCTTGAACCACTTATTAGATATCCACATGGTTGAATTATGAAAAATGTACAAGAGCTGCGAGGCCCAAATAATTTTTATCAAATTCACTCTTCCCACTACCGAGAGGGGGAACCTCCTCCAACTAAGACATTTTTACCGTTGTTTATCCAGTAATGGGCCTAAATTCAACCGAATGTAACTAGAAGGATCCGGAGACACCACCACACCCAAATATCTAAAGGAATTTGCAATAGTAATCTGGCCGATGCTCATTGGCAGGGGTTCTGGCAGGGAGCCAGGATTTCCCAGAGGTAGGGCCATCCAACACTATCAAAAGTCTTAGCGGCATCCAAAGACAAAACGGCCCTACCCCCCAGGATTATCCACAGGTATTTGCAGATTTAGAAACAATTGCCAAATGTAATCAGCTGTGGACCAAGTGGGAACAAATCCAGACTGGTCCCGATGGACTAACCTACCAATCACTTTAGAGAGTTTGGTGTCCAGGACCCGAGCAAGGAGCTTAGCATCCAAATTCAATAAGGAAATGGGGTGGTATGAGTTCGGCAAAAGCTTGTCGTTTCCTGGTTTGTGGAGAACCACAATAATGGCCTCTTGCATGCTATCAGGTAAGTGACCCATCCCAGCTGCCTCAGATAGTGCCCGCAAAAGTGTCAGAAAAAGGACAGTACCCTAACAAGAGTATACCTCCGCTGGAAGACCATTCGAGCCTGGGGATTTATGATTCAGAGCTTCTGCCAGAGCCTCTATCAACTTCTTGATAGTAATCAGAGAGTTCAGTGAAACTCTTTCAACATCAGTCACCTGGGGAAAGGGACAATTTTGTAAAAATAATGCCAGTTTAGAGGGAGTAGTGCGAGTTTTAGAGGCATAGAGGTCAGTATAAAAATGCTGAAAAACACTTAGTATATAAGGATTAATGCTGTGTACCTCCCCTGACACAGACCGAATAGCTGTAATTGAGGAAGCATCCAATAATGCCAGTTCAGAGGGAGTAGTGCGAGTTTTAGAGGCATAGAGGTCAGTATAAAAATGCTGAAAAACACTTAGTATATAAGGATTAATGCTGTGTACCTCCCCTGACACAGACCGAATAGCTGTAATTGAGGAAGCATCCTGCTGTTCCCTAGCCACCAGAGCCAAAAGATGACCAGTGTTCTCATCCTCCTCATAATAGCCCTGTTGAAAGAAGTATCTCCTCTTTTCAGCTGCTGACATTATTATTGAGTTATACAGGGACTGAGCCTCAGTCCAGGCATCATGATTAGAATGAATTGGGTTAGTTACCAATGCCTGTTCTCTACTCTGCAACTGATTACGTATACTAGCCTCCCACTCCCCCGATCTTCGTTTAATGCCAGTAATCTCCCGGATGAGACAGCCCCTCAGAAATGCCTTAAGAGAGTCCCACACAACAGCCGCACTAGCGTATCTCATGTTAAACTGAAGGAACTCTGTCAATGCACCAAGGATACTGTCTGGGAATGGAAACAATGTCAACCAGAAGGGGTTTACCCTCCACAGTGGCCGAATCGACTAGGTCATAACATCCAACCTTACCCAGAAGGGGGAATGATCAGAAAGAAGGCAGGGCTCGTATGCTGAATCCAGTACATGCTGTAAAAGCACCGCATTCCCCAGACCCAAATCAATATTCTATTGATCTATCAAACTCTATTATCTTTTAGACAATCCCTGAAAACCCTCCTTTTCAGAGAAGCCTATCCTACCTAACAACTGTATTTTCATTTTCTCCATCTGATTGTAAGGGGCAGGGCCCTCTGACCCCTCCTGTATTAAATTGTATTGTAACTGTACTGTCTGCCCCCATGTTGTAAAGTGCTGAGCAAACTGTTGCTGCTATATAAATCCTGTATAATAATAATGATAATAATAATACGAGAAAGGCCATTAAGGGAGGCTGAATAGTAAGAATAACATTTAGCAGTAGTATGCCTCTGCCACCACACATCACGTAAACCCAGTTCAGAAAGTAAAAAAATTGTTTTACCAGCATTGGGTTTTACAGATCTTGGAGTCGAGGATAATCTATCCAATTGCGGATCAAGAATATTGTTAAAATCACCCAAAGCCAATACTGGCACATTCCTTTTAGACATCATCATTGTGCTTTGCTCAACCTTATTTAATAACCAAGAATTAGGCAAAACTAAGCATTATATCAACTGAATTTAACCACTTGCCGACCAGCCGCAGCCGTTATACGGTGCCAGGTTGGCCCCCCTGTGCGGATCGCCGTAGCTGTAAGGCAGACGCTTTAAGGGCTCTAGGGGGCGCAGGCGCCTGTGGTGCGACGCCAGAGCTAATGCACATGGCCAGTGACCCGCGATCACTCTTCCGAGAGCCAGAACGGGGATCTGTCAATGAAAACAGACAGATCCCCATTGTGTCATGGAAATAGTGAGAGATCTGCTGATTCCTAGTGATCAGGAACAGCGATCTCTCTCTACTCCCTGTCAGTACACTGCCCCCACAGTTAGAAATGCCTCCCTAGGACACACTTAAGCCCTTGAGCGCCCCCTCTGCCAGTGATATTTATACAGTAATCATTGGCTATTTTCAGTTATGATCGCTGTATAAATGTCACTGGTCCCAAAAAAGTGTCAAAAGTGTCTGATCTGTCCACCGCAATGTTGCAGTCCCGCTAACAATGCTGATCGCCGCCATTACTAGTAAAAAAAAAAAAATTATAATAAAAATGCCATAAATATATCCCCTATTTTGTAGACACTATAACTTTTGTACAAACCAATTAATATACACTTATTGCAATTTTTTTTTACCAAAAATATATAGACGAATACATATTGGCCTAAACTGATGAAGAAATTAGTATTTATTTTATTTTTTTGGATATTTATTATAGCAAAAAGTAAAAAATATTGTGTTTTTTTTAAAAATTTTTGCTCTTTTTTTGTTTACAGCACAAAAAATAAAAACCGCAGAGGTGATTAAATACCACCAAAAGAAAGCTCTATTTGTGAAAAAAAAGGACGTCAATTTTGTTTGGGTACAGCATCGCATGACCGCACAATTGTCAGTTAAAGCGATGCAGTGCTGTATCGTTAAAAATGGCCTGGTCATTAAGGGGGCAAATCTTTCGGTCCTTAAGTGGTTAAACTATAAAGCAATAAAATGATTTACTGGGTGACTTGAAACAAGATCTCACTCTGTGTGGTTAGCCTCAGATACTTATGGAATAGAACAATGAGGATAGATCCTAAGTAGGTTTGCAATGTCCCATGGAGATTAGGAAGGCCATTAAGTGGACAATTTCAGTTAAGCCTTCACACGCCAGCGTTTGTCACCACATTCTGTCTGCACTGCCTGAAAGCTGATTACACAGTCATGAATTAATTATCCCTTAATTAGCTCTTACATTTAACTGAAGAAAAATAGTATAAATGTCACAAGAACATATGAACGGGAAAGCTTTAAGGATGAATATATTAAAATCACCTATGTGATGTATGGAAAACCTCTCTGGAGCAAGATAGGAACTAGGGTCCATCAACATATCATCATTATCAGTGATAACTATTGCTGTATACATACAGTAAATGCCTAAAGGAATGTAATGAATATATGAGCTTGAAATACTTGTTTTTTTAAAGAAAGGGACATATTTCTAAAAAGGTTGAATATGACATTTACCGAACAGGTGAATCCTCTTGTTGCTTTTGTTTTATGATACTGATTGAATGCTTTATAAATATTTTCCCAGGTGTACCTTTAGAAAAAAAACACAAAGGCAAGTGTAAAGGCCCGCACACACGATAGGAAAATCGGATGAAAAATTTTGTCCGACGAACCATCTGCTGATTTTTGGATTGTTAGTATGGTGCTTTCGGCAGCCGATTAAAAATTTTTTGTCATACATGAATTTAACGTCCGATTTTTATTTAATTAACCGCTTGCTGACCGCCACATGTACATTTACGTCAGCAGAATGGCACGGCTGGGCAAATGGGCGTACCTGTACATCCCTTTGAATTCCGCACTGGCTTGCGCGCGTCCCTGTCGCGTGCTCCGTGATCGCACCCGCGGGTCCCACGGACTCGGTGTCCGCCGCTCTCCCAGGCGATCGTGTCACGGAGAGGTAGAATGAGGAGATGCTTTTGTAAACAAAGCCGTTCTGCCTAGTGACAGGACAGTGATCTACTGCTCTCTGTCATCGAGAGCAGCGATCACCTTCACTTTGTGTTCAAGCCGAGCCCCCTCACAGTTAGAATCACTCCCTAGGACACACTTAACCCCTTCACCGCCCCCTAGTGGTTAACCCCTTCACTGCCAGTGTCATTTACACAGTAATCAATGCATTTTTCGCCGCCATTACTAATAAAAAAAAATAATAATAAAAATGCCATAAAACTATCCCCTATTTTGTAGACGCTATAAATTTTGCGCAAACCAATCGATATACGCTTATTGCGATTTTTTTACCAAAAATATGTAGAAGAATACATATTGGCCTAAACTGAGGAAAAATAGTTTTTTTTTTATATATTTTTGGGGGATATTTATTACAGCAAAAAGTTAAAAATATTGCTTTTTTTTTCAAAATTGACGCTCTTTTTTTGTTTATAGCGCAAAAAATAAAAATTGCAGAGATGATCAAATACCACCAAAAGAAAGCTCCATTTGTAGGAAAAAAAGGACGTCAATTTTGTTTGGGTACAAGGTCGTACGACCGCGCAACTGTCAGTTAAAGTGACGCAGTGCCGAATCGCAAAAAATGGCCCTGTCATTCTGCAGCCAAATCCTCCGGGGCTGAAGTGGTTAATATGGTTTTCATACAAAAAAAAACATAAACGGAAGACTACATATGCTCAGAAACAAAAGAATACATACAAAACTAGTCAACACATAACATCACTTCTGAAATATTATTCTGGCGTACGAGAATTTTCGTATGGTGAGTTACCTCTACACTTTCGACATGAGACTATCATGCAACAAAAAAACTGATGTTCGGTCGTCCGAAAATCTGATCGCGTGTACAAGGCTTAAAAGTAGGCCATACAATATGCAATTTTCTTTCCTTCAGTCACGGGTTAAAGGAAAGAAAAGAACCTACTTATTTGGGTGGAGTCAGGTGATCGGGGTTCTGTGCCACCTGGATGGCTGTGTGGGTGGACATGTGTTGTATTGCCCTGGCTGCTAGGCCAGAAACCTAAGGCCTATCCCGGGGACATCTGGCTGCTAGGCTGTCTGAGGGCCTATCCAGAAGCAGGAGAAGCAGAGTAGGGTTGGGACTTTGGGCTTGTAGCCCAACCAGAAGTAGCGGTTCCGCCGGCCGGGGAACCAGTTGTGGTCGGAGGTAAAAGGTAAGCTGTCGTTATTAAGGGACCATTCACATTGCTACCAGAGATCACAGTGAGTGAGCTGAGGCCAGTACCAGAGCAGACTTCTCGCCAGCCGGGGATGGTGAAATAGTTGGAAAACTTCAGCAAGTGCCAAGTCAGGGACCCAGCGGGACAGCAGAGGTGACGCTTGTGGAGTGCCAAGCCAGAAACCTAACGTGTCAGCAGGGGTGAAGTTTGAAAAGTATCTGTAAGTGCCAAACCAGGGACCCAGCAGTGAGACGGGGTGACGCTTAAGGAAGATAGTGAGCGCTACAGTGAAATAGCTCAGGGGATCCAGTGGCTAGTGGATCTGAAGTCTAGTGAGAGAGACTGGGAGCTTGTTGAGTGAAGACCCACAGTGAGTGAGTGTGGGGTAAAGTGAACTGTTCGCGTGGCAGATAGTAGAATACATTTACCGTTAGTAACAGCTACAAGATTGTTGCCGTAGGTGACAGTGGTCCTACCTATACAGAAGTGGTGTCTGGCTGGAGGCCTCCTCCAGTCTAATGAGAACTTTCCAAACCAGCTGACATCCTTCAATATGTAGTGGGTTGTGAGTCATAGTGGGTGCAAAGATGGTGAAAGTAATTGGGCGCCAGACGCTTCTTGGATGTAAAAGAGGTTTTATTTCTCTTAACAGTCCTTTTTGTATTTTTGGGGGAAAGTGGGTTAGGGCCAGGACACCCTTAAGTAGTTGTAGATTCAATTGGCAGACTCCGAGACTTCAATAGGAGGACAGTCGTACAGGGAAAGGCAAGGCGCCACATCTGCACATGCAGGAATGCTGTCTCCTATGGCAACAGCCTTTAACAGTTCCTAACTCAAACATAACAGTTCCTTCAGCTTCACTACAACACTGAGCTCCCGGTCTCTCACTAGACCCACTGATTCACTCACTCTGAATCCCTTGAGCTCCTCCAATCTTTGCGGTGGTATCTCCCTCAAGCGTCACTCACGTTTCCCTGCTGGGTCCCTAGCTTGGCACTCCAGATACTTCTTAAGCTTCACCCCTGCTGACCAGCTCAGTCCCTGGCTTGACACACAAGGCTGCTTTGCAAGCGTCACCTCTGTTGGTTGGGTCCCTGACTTGAAGGGGGAGGGGTATACCTATATATCAAGAATAATGTACAAGTGAATGTGAGAGATGACATCACTAAGGGAGCTAGGGAGGAGGTGGAATCCTTATGGGTAGAGCTCCAAAGGGATGAAGCTAAGGGGAAAACAATACTGGAAGCATGCTATAGGCCCCCTAACCTGAGGGAGGAAGGGGAGACAGATCTCCTATCACAATTTGGATTAGCAGCAAGGATGGGAATTGTTATCATAATGGGGGATTTTAACTATCCAGGAATAGACTGGGCGGAGGGAACCACGCATTCATCTAAGGCTCGCCAGTTCCTAAATGTCTTGCAGGACAATTTTATGGGCCAGATGGTAGACGCACCAACTAGAAATAAAGCGTTACTGGATCTACTGATTACCAACAATACAGACCTGATCCAGATGTGGAAATACGGGGCAACTTAGGTAACAGCGATCACAGGTCAATTGGCTTCAGTATAAATCACACAAATAGAAAACATAAGGGGAATACAAAGACCCTGAATATCAAAAGAGCCAACTTCCCTAAACTACGAACCTTGCTAGAAGGCATAAATTGGGATAAAATCTTAGGAACAATGAACACAGAGGAGAGATGGGTTTGCTTTAAGAGCATATTAAATAAGGGCATTAGCCAATGCATCCCATTGGGTAATAAATTTAAAAGAGCGAACAAAAGTCCTGGATGGCTTAACTCCAATGTAAAAATGCATATAAAAGCAAAGGAGAAGGCCTTAAAAAAATGCAGGGTTGAGGGATCATCATCAGCATTCAGACTTTATAAAGAATGCAACAAGAAATGTAAGGGTGCAATAAGGACGGCTAAGACAGAACATGAAAGACACATAGCGGAGGAGAGCAAAAAAAATCCCAAGAAATTCTTTAGGTATGTAAACAGTAAAAAAGGGAGGATAGACCTTATTGGCCCCATAAAGAATGAGGAATAACATCTAGTTACAAAGGATGGGGAGATGGCAAGGGTATTGAATTTATTCTTCTCCTCAGTCTTCACGAGGGAATTGGGGGGCTTCAAAACTGCAGTGTTTATCCTCATGACACATCACAGGAAGTACCTCCATGGTTAACAGAGGACAGAATTAAAATTAGACTTGGGAAAATTAACATTAATAAATCACCGGGACCAGATGGCTTGCACCCAAGGGTACTTAGGGAACTCAGTCAAGTAATTGCCAGACCATTGTTCCTAATTTTTACTTACAGTCTACTGACTGGAATGGTACCAGCTGATTGGAGAAAAGCCAATGTAGCACCAATATTTAAAAAGGGCCCAAAATACATCACTGGGAATTACAGACCAGTTAACATCAATCGTATATAAACTCTTGGAGGGGATGATAAGGGACTATATACAAGATTTTAGTAATGAGAATGGTATCATTAGCAGTAATCAGCATGGATTCATAAAGAATTGTTCTTGCCAAACCAATCTATTAACCTTCTATGAGGAGGTGAGTTGCCATCTAGATAAAGGAAAGCCCGTAGATGTGGTGTATCTGGATTTTGCAAAAGCATTTGACACAGTTCCCCATAAGCTTTTACTGTACAAAATAAGGTCCATTGGCATGGACCATAGGGTGAGTACATGGATTGAAAACTGGCTACAAGGGAGATTTCAGAGGGTGGTGATAAATGGGGAGTACTCGGAATGGTCAGGGGTGGGTAGTGGGGTCCCCCAGGGTTCTGTGATGGGACCAATCCTGTTTAATTTGTTCATAAATGACCTGGAGGATGGGGTAAACAGTTCAATCTCTGTATTTGCGGACAATACTAAGCTAAGCAGGGCAATAACTTCTCTGCAGGATGTGGATACCTTGCAAAAAGATCTGAACAAATTAATGGGGTGGGCAACTACATGGCAAATGAGGTTTAATGTAGAAAAATGTAAAATAATGCATTTGGGTGGCAAAAATATGAATGTAATCTATACACTGGGGGGAGAACCTCTGGGAGAATCTAGGATGGAAAAGGACCTGGGGGTCCTAGTAGATGATAGGCTCAGCAATGGCATGCAATGCCAAGCTGCTGCTAACAAAGCAAACAGAATATTGGCATGCATTAAAAAGTGGATCAACTCCAGAGATAAAACGATAAGTCTCCCGCTCTACAAGACTCTGGTCCGGGCCACACCTAGAGTATGCTGTCCAGTTCTGAGCACCAGTCCTCAAGAAGGATGTACTGGAAATGGAGCGACTACAAAGAAGGGCAAATCTAATAAAGGGTCTGGAGGATATTAGTTATGAGGAAAGGGTGCGAGCACTGAACTTATTCTCTCTGGAGAAGAGAAGCTTGAGAGGCGATATGATTTCAATATACTGTACAAATACCATACTGGTGACTAGGGATGGGCCGAACACCCCCCTGTTCGGTTTGCATCCAGAACATGCGAACAGGCAAAAAGTTTGTTAGAACACGCGAAAACCATTAAAGTCTATGGGACACGAACATGAAAAATCAAAAGTGCTAATTTTAAAGGATAATATGCAAGTTATTGTCATAAAAAGTGTTTGGGGACCCGGGTCCTGCCCCAGGGGACATGTATCAATGCAAAAAAAAGTTTTAAATACCGCCATTTTTTCGGGAGCGGTGATTTTAATAATGCCTAAAGTGAAACAATAAAAGTGAAATATTCCTTTAAATTTCCTACCTGGGGGTGTCTATAGTATGCCTGTAAAATAGTGCATGTTTCCCGTGTTTATAACAGTCCGAGAGCAAAATGACATTTCTAAAGGAAAAAAAGTAATTTAAAAGTGCTAGCGCTAGTGCCTTCTATAAATGAATTGTCGGTCCCGACAATACACATAAAAGTCATTGGAAGTCATTGAAAAATAAAAAAAAAATAAAAAATGCGTGGGGGTCCCCCAAAATTCCATTACCAGGCCCTTCAGGTCTCGTATGGATTTTAAGGGGAACTCTGTGCCAACATTTTTTAAAAAATGGCGTGCGGTTCCCCCAAAAATCCACACCAGACCCTTAGCATGCAACCTGGCAGGCTGCAGGAAAAGAGGGGAGGGCGAGAGAGCGCCCCCCCTCCTGAACCGTACCAGGCCATATGCCCTTAACATGGGGAGGATGTACCCATGTTGATGGGGACAAGGGTCTCATCCCCACAACCCTTGCCCGGTGGTTGTGGGGGTCTGCGGGTGGGGGGCTTATCAGAATCTGGAAGCCCCCCCTTGTGAATTGGTAAGGGGTACATTATACCCCTACCATTTCACAAAAAGAAAGTGTCAAAATGTTAAAAAAACCACAGAAGATGGCTTGGGACAAGTCCTTTATTAAAAATAAAAAAATTAAAAATAAAGAAGAGATTCCAGCGATGTAATCCAATAAATCCATGCTCCTACTCCAGCAATATAATCCAATTCTCGATCTCCAGCGATGGATGATCTCCAGCGATGGATGATCTCCAGCGACTCCAGCAAGGAACACGCACAGGATCCTGCCTCCACCGGAGGCACCCAGCCAATGACGCGGCACCAGCTTGACAGCTCTTATTTAGCTGAGGGCGGGGCCACCCGTCACGTGACCCCGTCCCCCTCTGACAAGGGGAAATGCCAGGGTTTCCCAGTGACGTGTACGGGTGACCCCGCCCCCCTCTGATGCAATGGGAATCCTGTGTTGCATGGATTTATTGGATTACATCGCTGGAATCTCTTTTTTATTTTTAATTTTTTTATTTTTAATAAAGGACTTGTCCCAAGCCGTCTCCTGTGGTTTTTTTTAACATTTTGAAACTTTCTTTTTGTGAAATGGTAGGGGTACAATGTACCCCTTACCAATTCACATAGGGGGTGGCCGGGATCTGGGTGTCCCCTTTGTTAAAGGGGGCTTCCAGATTCCGATAAGCCCCCCGCCCGCAGAACCCCACAACCACCGGGCAAGGGTTGTGGGGATGAGGCCCTTGTCCCCATCAATATGGGGACATCCTCCCCATGTTGAGGGCATGTGGCCTGGTACGGTTCAGGAGGGGGGGCGCTCTCCCGCCCCCCCTCTTTTCCTGCAGCCTGCCAGGTTTGCATGCTCGGATAAGGGTCTGGTATGGATTTTTGGGGGAAACCCCACGCCATTTTTATAAAAAATTTTGGCGCAGAGTTCCCCTTAATATCCATACCAGACCTAAAGGGCCTGGTAATGGAATTTTGGGGGACCCCCACGCATTTTTTTTTATTTTTCAATGACTTTCAATGACTTTTATGTGTATTGTCGGAACCGACAATTCATTAATAGCCGACACTAGCGCTAGCACTTTTAAATGACTTTTTCTTTCCTTTCGACACGTCATTTTGCTCTTGGACTGTTATAAACACGGGAAACATGGGCTACTTTACAGGCATACTATAGCCACTCCCCAGGTACGAAATTTAAAGGAATATTTCACTTTTATTGTTTCACTTTAAGCATTATTAAAATCACTGCTCCAGAAAAAATGGCCGTTTTTAAAACTTTTTTTTGCATTAATACATGTCCCCTGGGGCAGGACCCGGGTCCCCAAACACTTTTTATGACAATAACTTGCATATTAACTTTTAAAATTAGCACTTTAGATTTCTCCCATAGACTTTTAAAGGGTGTTCCGCGGCTTTTCGAATTTGTCGCGAACACCCCAAATTGTTCGTTGTTCGGCAAACAGGCCAACAGCCAATGTTCGAGTTGAACTCATGTACGACTCAAACAGATAGCCCATCCCTACTGGTGACCCCACAATAGGGATAAAACTATGTGTATTGTCGGGACCAACAATTCATTAATAGCCGGCATTAGCGCTAGCACTTTTAAATGACTTTTTTTTCCTTTAGAAATGTAATTTTGTGGCCACGAATGACGTCATGCAGCGCTGACTGGACTGTGCGCGTGCCCTACAGCAGACACAGCCTGACGAGACGAGGAAACAGAGTCCGCAGTGACTTCTCATACCATCACCTCTCGTTCTTGGGAGCCAACCCAGTTATACAGGCCAGGAAGGGAGACATACATCCTGCTGTACATGCGATCTAAGTCCCATGTTTGTGAGTGCAATGCTCTATTGTTTTATTTTGCATTTGTATCATTAAAATGGAATTACACTAGGGCAGCCGTGCGCTCTCTTTTCCTTGTATATTTCAGATTTAGTCCGCCACCCAGTGGATCTTTGGGAGAGCTGCAGAACCTAGAGCAAGAGAACTTTTTCTATATAGACTGTGAACATTTGAGAGTTGGTTGTGGGGTCAGCGCTGACTTTGTTTTTTTTGTGTTTGGACTTTGGAAGAAAGTGCTTGTGAGAATAACTGTGGAACAAATATTCTGGTGCCTGAAATTTGTAATTCTATAATAGAAATGGAGAGCATACAAATAAAGTTATAGAGCAATAACTGTAAGATAAAAAATAGGAGCTGCTAGTTTGTACAAGCATCAGAGCAAAGTATGGTAGATGTCAAAACCTGTCATCATTTTATAATGATGTGCTGAATGGATGATTTAGTAGAGACCAGGATGAGACTGTGTTAGTTCTCGAAACAGCCAAGCAAATCATCTATAGTACAATGTGATAGTGACAAAGGGTTTGATTTAGTACCTGATTGGCTACCATGCACAGCTGTACCTGATTTTGCACTGTCCATAAATGTGTTACAGCAGTTACAAATGCAAAAAGATAGTGCCAACTTAAAGAATAAAATAGGTTGACAAAAATGCAAACTAGGCCACTTGGCATCTTTTTTACCTAGTTGCCTTGGGGATCTTTATTTTTAATGTCAAGTAACAGCACAGTGTAATTTACCAGAGCCTGCAATAGCAAATTACTTTAAAAATATCTAGTTAATTTGGTAAAATGGGACAAAAAGACAAAATTTCCTATGATAGCCTCATATAGTCAGGGTCTCAGGTCCTAGTTTAAACTTTAAGGGCCAATTAATGCTTTTCATGCATTGGGTTAACCTGGCTTACTGTTCTCTGTGGGCCCTTAAACGTGAATCTATAAACTAAAAAAATCAATGCTTTGCTTTGCATTTCCCTAAATACAGGTTGGTTAACTGCTTCTTTAAACAACACAAAACAAACACAACTTCTATAACTCCTGCTATCAGCAACTTGGAAGCCGATCCAGAATCCCAAGGTATCCCTTGTGTAAATGCTGACACATATAGCCTCATTTCCCTAAAGAAATAATACCACTGAAAGTCAGGTGCATTTGTTTTGAGCCAGTATGCAAGTTTTGAGACAGACTGCATATAGTTGTACACAGCACTATCCTACAACATGTGTGCACAAATGTGAATGAAACCTAAAAGTCTGAAAATTTTAAGAAAGCTGACATTAGAGGAAATACAATTTATAAAAAATCATTACATAAGGAGTGATCCTGATTTATATAAACAGCTGGTAAACTGTCTCAAGACAGCAATGGACTTCAGACTTTTTTTTATCTACAACAGGTGAATTGAAAATCTGATGTTCTATATCAGTGATGGCGAACCTTGGCACCACGGATATTTTGGAACTACATTTCCCATGATGCTCATGCAATCTGCAGTGTAGTTGAGTATCATGGGAAATGTAGTTGCAAAACATCTGGGGTGCCAAGGTTCGCCATCACTGTTCTATATTCTAAGAGGTTGAAACAGATTAACAGTTTTTGGATAGACATTTAAAGGGAAGATATTTTTATAAAGGAAACTCTGTAAAATTCAGTTTCCTAAAACAAGCATGACAACATACACGTATGGGTACAGGCTCCACCCCCCACCCAATCAGGACTGGTTATACTATATAAATTAGTCACTTCCCCCAAGGCGGCATTCTCTTTGTGTTCCTCAAATGCTCAGCCAGTTATAGCTGTGAAGCGAAGAATTTAAATTTTCTCCCTCACCTTGCCGGGTTCATCTGGCCTATCTGCGCAGGTTCAGCCTCTCCTGTGGTGAAGCTCCCTCCATTTGGGTGTAAACCGCCTATAAGAGGAAAGCCTCCCCCATGTCCAGGTACTGGGGTTGTAAGAAGCTGGTATCTGGATACAGGTAAAACAGTTCTGCCTTGTTGTTTGTCGGGCCTGATCCAGTTTCTCCTTCCTGGTGAGTTGGCCCAGTATACTATTTGGTTAGTCTGGCGCTTTGTTTACATGAAGCTTCCCTTGCAAGAGTGCTGACATTGTTGTTAGGGTGGCTGCCCCCTTCCAAGATGGTGCCTTGGCTACTTCCTGCGGCTGTACTGCGGGCTGCCCTTTCCAAGATGGCGCCTGGTGGACTTCCGGTCGACAGGGGAGCAGCAAGATGGCATTGGGTACTTTCTGGTCCATGGTAATTAGTAGCTGGGAGTTCCGGGGCTGCCCTGGGGTGTATTGGTGACCACCTGTTCAGGAGTAGAGCCTCTCACATCACCCTTATAGCCAGTCAGGGATGTGTGCTGCACAAAGCAGGTAAGCTAATCCATAGGATGTCATGGTCTGTCATGTTTATTATGCTGTTAAATGTGTCAAGCTGCCAAAGTAGGCTTACACGTATGTGAATCTTTGCTAACTTGCTGTCCATAGTTCTGTCTGTTTTATTAATGCCTCACAGGTTTTGTTTTGTCTGCAGTACAGCTAATGCATGGGCTGATATTACAGGCGTTTGCTTTTCCAAAGTTGAGTCTTTCCTATTAACTCAGCAATGCCTGGCTCTACAGGTTTGGCTTACTGTGTTTAATGCTCTAATGCTTGGTTTGTTGTTTTTAACCTTTGCAGTGCAGTTGCCTAGTGTAGGTTATCCTGCCAGGGCTATTGGTCTGGTGTTTGTTAACCCTTCACTGCTTTGCTTATATATCAATTCTTCAGTACTGAAGACTGCTATGCATTTAATGACTGCTATGTATTAAATGACTGCTATGCATTAACATCTTAGTTCTAATGCCGAAGTGAAGTTCAGTGCTCTGCTTAAGTTTGCATTGCCTTAAGTCATTTGTCTGTTAGACATCAATCTGTAAGTCCTTCTTTTCTGATTTGTCAGTCCTTGCTCACATTTGCATATAGGTCCATTTGCTGCCTCAATGTCTGCAAATCGATGTGTGGATTAATAGTGTATTAATGCTATTGTCACATAGTTACATAGTAAGGTTTAATAAAGACACTAGCCCATCCAGTTCTACTTGAGTGAGTGTGGGTGCATGTCTACAATTATCCCTATTTATTTAAGGTACCCATATAGCACCATCAATTTACACAGCGCTCCACACATACATCACACAATCACATTGGCCCCTACCCTACTATGTCCTAGCCAGTACTTCCAGGTACTTATTAGGACTACAGTCCTTCAACTCATCTCTTGAGCCAGTAACCATGAGCTTACCTAGAGGCCAGTCATGATCAATACGGTGAGGATCAGGTAGGTATACTATCCTAAAAAAAAAAAAAGAGTGCATGTGCAGTATGGATTGCAAACAGGGCCAGACTGGGAATAAAAACCAGCCCTGGAAATAATTTCATACCAGCCCCATAGCATTATTATACCAGCCCAACAGCATTACGTTGTTATTTTCTTGTTCATAAAAGGGAAAACCATGCATATTAAAGCACATTTGAATAGCGTATTATATATAGATAACACAGATATGAGAACACATATAACTAGGGATATACTAGGGATATATATATAACTATATAACTATATAACTATATATATATATATATATATATATATATATATATATATATATATATATATATAAATATATATCAGAAAATTTCAGTTAAAAATAGTAAAAGTGGAGCAATCATTAAGGGGGACACCTGGGACTCTGGGAATGTGGGGGGGGTGACTCTAGTGCCCAGAGACCACCTTCTGCAGAAATAATACACTAAGGTAAGGGGGTGGGTTACTGATATAGGGGGAAACCTTTATATCAGTGTCCCCTTACATTATTGTATTCACTCCCCCTTACATCAGTGACCCCCCATCAGACTGGCCTGGCGGTGCTGTCACTGACCTCCTCCCAGGTGTACCTTTCAGGGCTCAGTCAGCTGGCTCCAGCTTGGTGGCTCTGGTTTTCCTATAGTCTCCTATCCACAGTCCACACTAGGGATGAGCTTTATGTTCGAGACGAACATCGTCTGTTCAATCGTTCGCCGAATTGCGAACGATATGATCCGTTTGCGCCAAATTCGAGTGGTGCGTCACGGCCCATAATTCACTGCGGCATCGCAGTGCATTGCTGGCTGATGATTGGCCAAGCATGCACTATGACACGCACGCTTGGACAATCACAGAGCCGTCTGTAGAGAGAGCTGTAATTGGCCAAAGCCAGGGTGGCTTTGGCCAATTATGGCTCAGGGGGTTTAGTACACGCCCCACACTCTATAAGGCTGCCTGCACAGCAGCCCTGTGCAGTGTGTTCCGGCGTTGAGAGGCAGAGACAGAGAGACAGTGTCATTTGATTTAAAGTGGAGTTCCACCCACTTTTACAACTCTTCATCATCCCTCACTAAACTGTGTACTGTAAACAAATTGGATATTTTTTTATTTTTTTCTCAGCACCTGCTGTATATCTGCTGTATTCATTTTTGACTTCCTCCTCCCTGGCCGTGGCCCATCGCATCAGTTCCTGTTTGCAATGCCTTCTGGGAAGGGGCGGCAACTTCCTCTGACACTGCCGTTGCTATGGAAACCTGACATGAAACCTATTACACTGCTTGTGCTGCACTGAGCATGTGCGAGATCTGCAAGGATGAGATGCAGGAAGAAATACAGTCTGGCTTCAGATTCCCACACTTAAGATGGCCACGGCCTGCTGTAAGTTTATAAAATAACAAACTACTGCTATAAACTAACAAAACAGACCTTAGTTTACAGACTAACTTTACTAGCATACATTAAGCTTGTGTATTATAGGGGTATTTTTATTGAAAAAGAATCATTTCGGCTGGAACACCACTTTAAGTTAGATAGATTAGGCAGGACACATCAGTCAGTTAGCTGCACTTACAGTGTATTGTGTATATATATGCATCCCAGGTGTTGTGTGTGTATATATATATACACTGTATTCAGTTTAGCTAGATCTGTTCCTGTTATTATCTTCCTACTGACAGGCAGGCAGGTGTTGTTACAGTATTTACAGCTACCTGAAGAAAATAGCTGGTGTTCTTCTGATCCTATTAGTCCTATTAGCTACAGTATTTACAGTTAGTGTAGTGCGTCCTCTGCACAGTGTTCAGCTAAAGCTACCTGTAAAAGATTGGTGGTGTTTTTCTGATCCTATCACTACAGCAGGCAGCTACATTATTTTCTAGTGTAGTGTGACCTCTGCACATTGTTCAGGTAAAGCTACAAGTTAGTGTAGTGCGACCTCTGCACAGTGTTCATTTAAAGTTACAAGTTGGTGTAGTGTGACCTCTGCACAGTGTTCATTTAAAGTTACAAGTTGGTGTAGTGTGACCTCTGCACAGTGTTCAGCTAAAGCTACAAGTTAGTGTAGTGCGAACTCTGCACAGTGTTCAGCTAAAGCTACAAGTTAGTGTAGTGCGACCTCTGCACAGTGTTCAGTTAAAGCTCCAAGTTAGTGTAGTGCGACCTCTGCACAGTGTTTAGCTAAAGCTACCTGTAGAAGGCTGGTGGTGTTTTCCTGATCCTATCACTACCGCAGGCAGCTACATTATTCACACGTTAGTGTAGTGAGACCTCTGCACAGTGTTCAGCTAAAGCTACCTGTAGAATGTTGGTGTTGTTTTCCTGATCCTATCACTACCGCAGGCAGCTACATTATTTACATGTTAGTGTCGTGCGACCTCTGCACAGTGTTCAGCTAAAGCTACCTGTAGAAGGTTGGTGGTGTTTTCCTGATCCTATCACTACCGCAGGCAGCTACATTATTTACATGTTAGTGTAGTGCGACCTCTGCACAGTGTTCAGCTAAAGCTACCTGTAGAAGGTTGGTGGTGTTTTCCTGATCCTATCACTACCACGGGCAGCTACATTATTTAGTTAGTGCATCCTCTGCACAGTGTTCAGCTAAAGCTACAAGTTAGTGTAGTGAGACCTCTGCACAGTGTTCAGCTAAAGCTACCTGTAGAAGATTGGTGGTGTTCTCATATTAATAATACTACAGGCAGGCAGTTGATTTTGCTAGCTGCAGTATCAGTATATATATATATATATATATATATATATATATATATATATATATATATATCCCAGCTTAGTGCAGCTACATCCCACTGCAGGCCATTAGTATGTCTGGAAGGCCAACAAGGAGAGGCAGTCACAAGCCAATAAAAGAGGGCAAGCAGGCTCTGTGTCTAGAGGCAACAGTGCTGGTCGTGGACACGGTGCATCCTCATCAGCACGTGGCCATGGGACACGCTTGGCCTTTTTTTCGGCAGCTGGCCGTGTTGAGCCACAACATGCGGAAGACTTGGTAGAGTGGATGACCAAGCCGTCCTCATCCTCTCTCACCCATGCTCAAGGTACTTTGTCTGGCAAAGCAGCTGCCAACGCGGTCTCTTCCCTCAGTTCAAAGGCATCAGTGACTCCTTCCCTAGCCCCACCATGTCCTCCTGAGGAGTCCCTCGAACTGTTTGACCACAGTGTTGGGTACATTCTCCAGGAGGATGCCCAGCGTTTAGAAGGCTCTGATGATGATACTGAGCTAGATGAAGCCAGTAACATGAGCACGGACAGAGGGGGTGCCCACGAAGGACAGCAATCTGGCAGTCATGTTCCCCCTGCTGCAGCATACTGCCAGGTTTGCTCCAGTGATGAGGAGAGAGGGGATGATGAGGTCACTGACTCAACGTGGGTGCCTGATAGGAGAGAGAAGGAGGAGGAGGAGGAGGCACATCACCAACAAGGCAGGATGCCCTCCAGGGGCCAGCCTAAGGGCAGCACACTGACTGCATCACACCTCAGAGCTCCGCATGTGCAGGGCGCTGCTGTCGTTGCATGTTATTCCAAAAGTTCTTTGGTGTGGGCCTTTTTTGAGACAAGTGCATCAGATGGCACCGCTGCTATTTGCAACATATGTCTCAAGCATATCTCACGTGGCCAAAACATCTCCTGCTTGGGCACCACATGCTTGACCAGACATATGTTGACCTGCCATGCAGTTCATTGGCAAGAAAACAAGAACTGGCAAGCAGTTCCATGCAGTTCATTGCCAAAAAACAAAGAGGATCTCTCCTTACTCCTCATCAGCTGGGATCTCCAACCCCACTATACCTTCAGTCCTCTCTGAGACCTGCACTGAGAGGAATGAAGGTGTAGAAATAGGTGTGTCACAGCCAAGTACTTGCGGGCAATCTGCTATCGGTACACCGACGTCAGATTGTACCAGGCAAATTTCCCTGCCCCAGCTGCTGCACCGCAAAAAGAAGTTCACTCCCAGCCATCCACATGCCCAGAGGTTGAATGCTAGCTTGGCAAAATTGCTAGCACTTCAACTGCTATCTTTTCAGTTGGTAGACTCTGCCCCCTTCCGTGAGTTTGTGGAATGTGCGGTTCCTCAGTGGCAGGTTCCCAAACGCCACTTTTTCTCACGGAAGGCAATTTCGTCTCTCTCTCCATAGGCATTCAAGGGGCTACGCAAGTACGCAGGCCAAAAAATGCCATGCGGTGCTTGAGCTGGTGTGCTTGGGGGACAGTAGCCACACTGGGGCAGAAGTTCTGTCAGCTCTGCAGGGGCATTTTCAGAGGTGGTTGACGCCACACCAACTTAAGGCAGGAATGGTGGTTTGCGACAATGGCACCAACCTCCTCTCCACCCTCCGACAGGGACAAATGACCCATGTGCCCTGTTTGGCTCATGTCCTTAACTTGGTGGTGCAGCGGTTCTTGGGCAGGTACCCGGGCTTACAGGATGTCCTGAGGCAGGCCAGGAAAGTCTGTGTGCATTTCCGCTGGTCATATAATGCCAGTGCTCGGCTGGCAGACCTCCAAAAGGAATTTAACCTGCCCAAGAACCGCCTAATCTGTGACATGCCCACCAGGTGGAACTCAACGTTGGCCATGCTGCAGCGGCTGCACACACAGCAGAGGGTCATCAATGAGTACCTGTGCAACTATGGCAACAGGACAGGGTCAGGGGAGCTTGTTTTTTTTCCCCACGCCAGTGGGCCATGATCAGGGATGCATGCACTGTCCTGTCACCATTTGAGGAGGCCATGAGGATGGTGAGCAGTGACAGTGCATGCATCAGTGACACTGTCCCCCTTGTCCACCTGTTGGAGCACACGCTGCGTGGAATAATGGACAGGGCACTTGAGGCAGAACAGAGGCAGGAAGAGGAGGACTTCCTTAGCTTTCAAGGCCCCCTTTATCCAGACAGTGTTCCTGCGTGCCCGTCGATCACACAGGAAGAGGAGGAAGAGGAGGGTTGTTTCAGTATGGAGGTGGAGCCTGGCACTCAGCATCAGTAGCAGTCTTTAAGGGATCATTTACAGTCCCAAGAAACACATGGACTTGTATGTGGCTGGGAGGAGGTGGCTGCAGACCATATCATCCTTAGTGACCCAGAGGACTCCGGACCGAATGCCTCAGCAAACCTACGCTGCATGGCCTCCCTGATCCTGTAAAGCCTGCGGAAGGATCCTCGTATTCGTGGTATCAAGGAGAAGGAACAATACTGTCTGGCAGAATAGAAAGGGGGGGAAAAATTGGGACTTTAATTGAGGCACATATGCGGTGTGCCTCCATCCCTATGCTAAGTGCAAAAAGAGAAGGGAAAGTGGGACTTTGATTGAGATAGATGACTTTGTGGAGGCAAAATTGGAATAAATGCAAAATTGTTTTATTAATGACAAACGTTGTAAAGAATATGGCAATAAAGTAACCACATATACATTCAATACAGTAATTAGTATAGACTCCACCCACACATAACATACAAGTGTGGCATGGAAAAAAGTTTTGCATGAGTATAGTATAGTCAAAGCAGTTCAAAGGTACATAACATAGGGTAAATTTATATTATTACATATGACATAAAAACAGCACCAGCGGCAGGAGTATGGGTGTAGCAAGTATAACCAAAATGGATGAATAAATAAATGTCAGAATTATTAATCTGCTGCAGACTGAATTTCAATGTGTCCATTACAGACACAAGTAGCATCACTTGTATCCGACGCGTTTCGTGTAGAGACACTCCTCTGGGGCAGATGCTAAAATATATCTGCAGAGTGTAAAGAAAAAAAGTGGTGACATTAGTCTAATTCTAATTAATAATGTAGCAATAGGGCAGATTATCTCGTCCTAAATACTCACATAGGGTCCAAAATGGTAAAATGTTGCGGCAATGTGATCAACGTCCCAATAAAGCCTCCCCCGGGAACTGAGGTAATTGCAGCCGCGCACGGTAGGGCACACGCAACAAAACCTCCCGATGACCCAAGGCACAAATTGCTGGTGCAGGTGAAATATTGCGGTGGCCTGAGAGGGCAACCTGAAGTGATATGAGAAGGTCAAAAAAAGAATGTGAAAGTGAGAATGAAAAAAAAAAAAAAAAATTAAAAATTATGAATAAATAAATATAAAGATAAAAAAATGAATACAAATAGTGAAATAAATGGAATGTGATAAAAAAGGGGGGTGTAGGTTGACTAAGTGTATGAACTATGTGAGCATTATTGATGTTGCGTGAGAAGGTGAAAGGTGGCAACAGTGATAACAAAAATAAATAAAATAAAACATGGTGACAAACAATTGTGGATGACCTAGGAAGTGACTTACGTGTTGGAGCAGGGCTGAAAACAAAGGGAAGTGTTGAATGCAATGTGATGACTCGGAGGTGTATCAGCAAGAGTGTGAACGGGAGGCAGCTTATATGTACCCCGCACACGTGCACGCCGGCTCTTACCAGCGTCACGCTGGCGTGTGATAGGCAGGAAGGGGCTCCGGAGAGGGCGGTAAGCACCGCCCTCCACAGAAGCCCATATTCACTGCCAGAACAGCTGGGATGGAAATCACGTGCACTGTGCGTTGGCCCCAATCATGACGCCACACACACAGGGCAGGGTGCGTGGCGCTGATGCTCTGTAGGCATCCGCCCGCTACCCCGTAACACTCCCCGCCCCCCGGTGGGCGGAGAGGGGGGAGGGGGAGGGGGAGGCACATAGAGAGCATCGCAGCTCCCGGGTAGAGGACCAACAAGGAACCGGAGATCACCACAACCGCAACATACCCCAAATGAACTGGCGCAACGGCACTGTAGAACTACATGGATACAAAATTAATGTACCCTGAGTGTGTAAAAACCGGGTATGGTGGCATAACCACCCGGAATTTACAAACCTCACACTGGGGTAGTAGGGGAACACTACCAACCCAGTCATCAAATCTCCATCCCTGTTCAAATCGAATAGAAAGGGGGGGAAAAATTGGGACTTTAATTGAGGCACATATGCGGTGTGCCTCCATCCCTATACTAAGTGCAAAAAGAGAAGGGAAAGTGGGACTTTGATTGAGATAGATGACTTTGTGGAGGCAAAATTGGAATAAATGCAAAATTGTTTTATTAATGACAAACGTTGTAAAGAATATGGCAATAAAGTAACCACATATACATTCAATACAGTAATTAGTATAGACTCCACCCACACATAACATACAAGTGTGGCATGGAAAAAAGTTTTGCATGAGTATAGTATAGTCAAAGCAGTTCAAAGGTACATAACATAGGGTAAATTTATATTATTACATATGACATAAAAACAGCACCAGCGGCAGGAGTATGGGTGTAGCAAGTATAACCAAAATGGATGAATAAATAAATGTCAGAATTATTAATCTGCTGCAGACTGAATTTCAATGTGTCCATTACAGACACAAGTAGCATCACTTGTGCCCGACGCGTTTCGTGTAGAGACACTCCTCAGGGGCAGATGCTAAAATATATCTGCAGAGTGTAAAGAAAAAAGTGGTGACATTAGTCTAATTCTAATTAATAATGTAGCAATAGGGCAGATTATCTCGTCCTAAATATTCACATAGGGTCCAAAACGGTAAAATGTTGCGGCAATGTGATCAACGTCCCAATAAAGCCTCCCCCGGGAACTGAGGTAATTGCAGCCGCGCACGGTAGGGCACACGCAACAAAACCTCCCGATGACCCAAGGCACAAATTGCTGGTGCAGGTGAAATATTGCGGTGGCCTGAGAGGGCAACCTGAAGTGATATGAGAAGGTCAAAAAAAGAATGTGAAAGTGAGAATGAGTAAAAATGTGAAAGAATGAAAAAAAAAAAAAAAAAATCAAAAATTATGAATAAATAAATATAAAGATAAAAAAATGAATACAAATAGTGAAATAAATGGAATGTGATAAAAAAGGGGGGTGTAGGTTGACTAAGTGTATGAACTATGTGAGCATGATTGATGTTGCGTGAGAAGGTGAAAGGTGGCAACAGTGATAACAAAAATAAATAAAATAAAACATGGTGACAAACAATTGTGGATGACCTAGGAAGTGACTTACGTGTTGGAGCAGGGCTGAAAACAAAGGGAAGTGTTGAATGCAATGTGATGACTCGGAGGTGTATCAGCAAGAGTGTGAACGGGAGGCAGCTTATATGTACCCCGCACACGTGCACGCCGGCTCTTACCAGCGTCACGCTGGCGTGTGATAGGCAGGAAGGGGCTCCGGAGAGGGCGGTAAGCACCGCCCTCCACAGAAGCCCATATTCACTGCCAGAACAGCTGGGATGGAAATCACGTGCCCTGTGCGTTGGCCCCAATCATGACGCCACACACACAGGGCAGGGTGCGTGGCGCCGATGCTCTGTAGGCATCCGCCCGCTACCCCGTAACGCTCCCCGCCCCCCGGTGGGCGGAGAGGGGGGAGGGGGAGGGGGAGGCACATAGAGAGCATCGCAGCTCCCGGGTAGAGGACCAACAAGGAACCGGAGATCACCACAACCGCAACATACCCCAAATGAACTGGCGCAACGGCACTGTAGAACTACATGGATACAAAATTAATGTACCCTGAGTGTGTAAAAACCGGGTATGGTGGCATAACCACCCGGAATTTACAAACCTCACACTGGGGTAGTAGGGGAACACTACCAACCCAGTCATCAAATCTCCATCCCTGTTCAAATCGAATAGAAAGGGGGGGAAAAATTGGGACTTTAATTGAGGCACATATGCGGTGTGCCTCCATCCCTATGCTAAGTGCAAAAAGAGAAGGGAAAGTGGGACTTTGATTGAGATAGATGACTTTGTGGAGGCAAAATTGGAATAAATGCAAAATTGTTTTATTAATGACAAACGTTGTAAAGAATATGGCAATAAAGTAACCACATATACATTCAATACAGTAATTAGTATAGACTCCACCCACACATAACATACAAGTGTGGCATGGAAAAAAGTTTTGCATGAGTATAGTATAGTCAAAGCAGTTCAAAGGTACATAACATAGGGTAAATTTATATTATTACATATGACATAAAAACAGCACCAGCGGCAGGAGTATGGGTGTAGCAAGTATAACCAAAATGGATGAATAAATAAATGTCAGAATTATTAATCAGTCTGCAGCAGATTAATAATTCTGACATTTATTTATTCATCCATTTTGGTTATACTTGCTACACCCATACTCCTGCCGCTGGTGCTGTTTTTATGTCATATGTAATAATATAAATTTACCCTATGTTATGTACCTTTGAACTGCTTTGACTATACTATACACATGCAAAACTTTTTTCCATGCCACACTTGTATGTTATGTGTGGGTGGAGTCTATACTAATTACTGTATTGAATGTATATGTGGTTACTTTATTGCCATATTCTTTACAACGTTTGTCATTAATAAAACAATTTTGCATTTATTCCAATTTTGCCTCCACAAAGTCATCTATCTCAATCAAAGTCCCACTTTCCCTTCTCTTTTTGCACTTAGCATAGGGATGGAGGCACACCGCATATGTGCCTCAATTAAAGTCCCAATTTTTCCCCCCCTTTCTATTCGATTTGAACAGGGATGGAGATTTGATGACTGGGTTGGTAGTGTTCCCCTACTACCCCAGTGTGAGGTTTGTAAATTCCGGGTGGTTATGCCACCATACCCGGTTTTTACACACTCAGGGTACATTAATTTTGTATCCATGTAGTTCTACAGTGCCGTTGCGCCAGTTCATTTGGGGTATGTTGCGGTTGTGGTGATCTCCGGTTCCTTGTTGGTCCTCTACCCGGGAGCTGCGATGCTCTCTATGTGCCTCCCCCTCCCCCTCCCCCCTCTCCGCCCACCGGGGGGCGGGGAGTGTTACGGGGTAGCGGGCGGATGCCTACAGAGCATCGGCGCCACGCACCCTGCCCTGTGTGTGTGGCGTCATGATTGGGGCCAACGCACAGGGCACGTGATTTCCATCCCAGCTGTTCTGGCAGTGAATATGGGCTTCTGTGGAGGGCGGTGCTTACCGCCCTCTCCGGAGCCCCTTCCTGCCTATCACACGCCAGCGTGACGCTGGTAAGAGCCGGCGTGCACGTGTGCGGGGTACATATAAGCTGCCTCCCGTTCACACTCTTGCTGATACACCTCCGAGTCATCACATTGCATTCAACACTTCCCTTTGTTTTCAGCCCTGCTCCAACACGTAAGTCACTTCCTAGGTCATCCACAATTGTTTGTCACCATGTTTTATTTTATTTATTTTTGTTATCACTGTTGCCACCTTTCACCTTCTCACACAACATCAATCATGCTCACATAGTTCATACACTTAGTCAACCTACACCCCCCTTTTTTATCACATTCCATTTATTTCACTATTTGTATTCATTTTTTTATCTTTATATTTATTTATTCATAATTTTTGATTTTTTTTTTTTTTTCATTCTTTCACATTTTTACTCATTCTCACTTTCACATTCTTTTTTTGACCTTCTCATATCACTTCAGGTTGCCCTCTCAGGCCACCGCAATATTTCACCTGCACCAGCAATTTGTGCCTTGGGTCATCGGGAGGTTTTGTTGCGTGTGCCCTACCGTGCGCGGCTGCAATTACCTCAGTTCCCGGGGGAGGCTTTATTGGGACGTTGATCACATTGCCGCAACATTTTACCGTTTTGGACCCTATGTGAGTATTTAGGACGAGATAATCTGCCCTATTGCTACATTATTAATTAGAATTAGACTAATGTCACCACTTTTTTCTTTACACTCTGCAGATATATTTTAGCATCTGCCCCTGAGGAGTGTCTCTACACGAAACGCGTCGGGCACAAGTGATGCTACTTGTGTCTGTAATGGACACATTGAAATTCAGTCTGCAGCAGATTAATAATTCTGACATTTATTTATTCATCCATTTTGGTTATACTTGCTACACCCATACTCCTGCCGCTGGTGCTGTTTTTATGTCATATGTAATAATATAAATTTACCCTATGTTATGTACCTTTGAACTGCTTTGACTATACTATACTCATGCAAAACTTTTTTCCATGCCACACTTGTATGTTATGTGTGGGTGGAGTCTATACTAATTGCTGTATTGAATGTATATGTGGTTACTTTATTGCCATATTCTTTACAATGTTTGTCATTAATAAAACAATTTTGCATTTATTCCAATTTTGCCTCCACAAAGTCATCTATCTCAATCAAAGTCCCACTTTCCCTTCTCTTTTTGCACTTAGCATAGGGATGGAGGCACACCGCATATGTGCCTCAATTAAAGTCCCAATTTTCCCCCCCCTTTCTATTCGATTTGAACAGGGATGGAGATTTGATGACTGGGTTGGTAGTGTTCCCCTACTACCCCAGTGTGAGGTTTGTAAATTCCGGGTGGTTATGCCACCATACCCGGTTTTTACACACTCAGGGTACATTAATTTTGTATCCATGTAGTTCTACAGTGCCGTTGCGCCAGTTCATTTGGGGTATGTTGCGGTTGTGGTGATCTCCGGTTCCTTGTTGGTCCTCTACCCGGGAGCTGCGATGCTCTCTATGTGCCTCCCCCTCCCCCTCCCCCCTCTCCGCCCACCGGGGGGCGGGGAGTGTTACGGGGTAGCGGGCGGATGCCTACAGAGCATCGGCGCCACGCACCCTGCCCTGTGTGTGTGGCGTCATGATTGGGGCCAACGCACAGGGCACGTGATTTCCATCCCAGCTGTTCTGGCAGTGAATATGGGCTTCTGTGGAGGGCGGTGCTTACCGCCCTCTCCGGAGCCCCTTCCTGCCTATCACACGCCAGCGTGACGCTGGTAAGAGCCGGCGTGCATGTGTGCGGGGTACATATAAGCTGCCTCCCGTTCACACTCTTGCTGATACACCTCCGAGTCATCACATTGCATTCAACACTTCCCTTTGTTTTCAGCCCTGCTCCAACACGTAAGTCACTTCCTAGGTCATCCACAATTGTTTGTCACCATGTTTTATTTTATTTATTTTTGTTATCACTGTTGCCACCTTTCACCTTCTCACGCAACATCAATAATGCTCACATAGTTCATACACTTAGTCAGCCTACACCCCCCTTTTTTATCACATTCCATTTATTTCACTATTTGTATTCATTTTTTTATCTTTATATTTATTTATTCATAATTTTTAATTTTTTTTTTTTTTTCATTCTTTCACATTTGTACTCATTCTCACTTTCACATTCTTTTTTTGACCTTCTCATATCACTTCAGGTTGCCCTCTCAGGCCACCGCAATATTTCACCTGCACCAGCAATATGTGCCTTGGGTCATCGGGAGGTTTTGTTGCGTGTGCCCTACCGTGCGCGGCTGCAATTACCTCAGTTCCCGGGGGAGGCTTTATTGGGACGTTGATCACATTGCCGCAACATTTTACCGTTTTGGACCCTATGTGAGTATTTAGGACGAGATAATCTGCCCTATTGCTACATTATTAATTAGAATTAGACTAATGTCACCACTTTTTTCTTTACACTCTGCAGATATATTTTAGCATCTGCCCCTGAGGAGTGTCTCTACACGAAACGCGTCGGGCACAAGTGATGCTACTTGTGTCTGTAATGGACACATTGAAATTCAGTCTGCAGCAGATTAATAATTCTGACATTTATTTATTCATCCATTTTGGTTATACTTGCTACACCCATACTCCTGCCGCTGGTGCTGTTTTTATGTCATATGTAATAATATAAATTTACCCTATGTTATGTACCTTTGAACTGCTTTGACTATACTATACTCATGCAAAACTTTTTTCCATGCCACACTTGTATGTTATGTGTGGGTGGAGTCTATACTAATTACTGTATTGAATGTATATGTGGTTACTTTATTGCCATATTCTTTACAACGTTTGTCATTAATAAAACAATTTTGCATTTATTCCAATTTTGCCTCCACAAAGTCATCTATCTCAATCAAAGTCCCACTTTCCCTTCTCTTTTTGCACTTAGCATAGGGATGGAGGCACACCGCATATGTGCCTCAATTAAAGTCCCAATTTTTCCCCCCCTTTCTATTCGATTTGAACAGGGATGGAGATTTGATGACTGGGTTGGTAGTGTTCCCCTACTACCCCAGTGTGAGGTTTGTAAATTCCGGGTGGTTATGCCACCATACCCGGTTTTTACACACTCAGGGTACATTAATTTTGTATCCATGTAGTTCTACAGTGCCGTTGCGCCAGTTCATTTGGGGTATGTTGCGGTTGTGGTGATCTCCGGTTCCTTGTTGGTCCTCTACCCGGGAGCTGCGATGCTCTCTATGTGCCTCCCTCTCCCCCTCCCCCCTCTCCGCCCACCGGGGGGCGGGAGTGTTACGGGGTAGCGGGCGGATGCCTACAGAGCATCGGCGCCACGCACCCTGCCCTGTGTGTGTGGCGTCATGATTGGGGCCAACGCACAGGGCACGTGATTTCCATCCCAGCTGTTCTGGCAGTGAATATGGGCTTCTGTGGAGGGCGGTGCTTACCGCCCTCTCCGGAGCCCCTTCCTGCCTATCACACGCCAGCGTGACGCTGGTAAGAGCCGGCGTGCACGTGTGCGGGGTACATATAAGCTGCCTCCCGTTCACACTCTTGCTGATACACCTCCGAGTCATCACATTGCATTCAACACTTCCCTTTGTTTTCAGCCCTGCTCCAACACGTAAGTCACTTCCTAGGTCATCCACAATTGTTTGTCACCATGTTTTATTTTATTTATTTTTGTTATCACTGTTGCCACCTTTCACCTTCTCACGCAACATCAATAATGCTCACATAGTTCATACACTTAGTCAACCTACACCCCCCTTTTTTATCACATTCCATTTATTTCACTATTTGTATTCATTTTTTTATCTTTATATTTATTTATTCATAATTTTTAATTTTTTTTTTTTTTTTTCATTCTCACTTTCACATTCTTTTTTTGACCTTCTCATATCACTTCAGGTTGCCCTCTCAGGCCACCGCAATATTTCACCTGCACCAGCAATTTGTGCCTTGGGTCATCGGGAGGTTTTGTTGCGTGTGCCCTACCGTGCGCGGCTGCAATTACCTCAGTTCCCGGGGGAGGCTTTATTGGGACGTTGATATCATTGCCGCAACATTTTACCGTTTTGGACCCTATGTGAGTATTTAGGACGAGATAATCTGCCCTATTGCTACATTATTAATTAGAATTAGACTAATGTCACCACTTTTTTCTTTACACTCTGCAGATATATTTTAGCATCTGCCCCTGAGGAGTGTCTCTACACGAAACGCGTCGGGCACAAGTGATGCTACTTGTGTCTGTAATGGACACATTGAAATTCAGTCTGCAGCAGATTAATAATTCTGACATTTATTTATTCATCCATTTTGGTTATACTTGCTACACCCATACTCCTGCCGCTGGTGCTGTTTTTATGTCATATGTAATAATATAAATTTACCCTATGTTATGTACCTTTGAACTGCTTTGACTATACTATACTCATGCAAAACTTTTTTCCATGCCACACTTGTATGTTATGTGTGGGTGGAGTCTATACTAATTACTGTATTGAATGTATATGTGGTTACTTTATTGCCATATTCTTTACAACGTTTGTCATTAATAAAACAATTTTGCATTTATTCCAATTTTGCCTCCACAAAGTCATCTATCTCAATCAAAGTCCCACTTTCCCTTCTCTTTTTGCAATACTGTCTGGCAACCCTCCTTGATCCACGTTACAAGGGTAAGGTTGCGGACCTTATCTTCCCATCGCAGAGGGAGAAGAGGATAAAACATCTTCGGGAGGCCTTGCAGAAAGGTCTGTGCAACGCGTTCCCAGAGACTGGGAGGTTACAAACTCCTGTTTCTGGACAACGTGTTGCTGAGGCTACGGTCAGTCAAAGAAGGAGCGGTGGAGAAGGTGGCCGTCTGACCGATGCGTTCAGACAATTTTTTAGTCCACAGCCCCAAGGTATGATCGGTTCCAGCAACCATCGCCAGAGTCTGTTTTACATGGTGCAGGAATACCTAGGGGCAAGATCTGACTTGGACACCTTTCCCACCGAAAATCCTCTGGGTTACTGGGTCTTGAGGGTGGACCACTGTCCAGAGCTTGCACAGTATGCAATTGAGCTACTGGCCTGTCCTGCATCCAGCATTCTTTCGGAATGCACATTCAGTGCTGCTGGAGGCTTTGTAACCGATCACAGGGTGCGTCAGTCCACCGACTCGGTCGATCGACTAACCTTCGTAAAAATGAATCAGTCCTGGATCACCACCAGCTACCAAGCACCTGATGCTGATGTAACCGAATAATTTTTTTTTAAATGTCAGATCCCTTCAAAGACTGCCTATTCTGATGCTGAGTGACTAACCTGTTATGCTGAGTAATTATCCTCTTCCTCCTCAATGATCATGCTGATAGCTTGTAAGAACATTTTTGGTTCTGGGTGCCACCACCAGTGCCTAAGGCCCAATTTTTCAGCCCCTGTTTAACAGGGGCGTATAATTACAATTTTTGATGCAATTCTTTGCAGCAGGGCTAGTTCCTGCGCTATCTGTGAGGGTTTGCAGGGTTGTGGCACCAGCACCAGTGCCTAAGGCCCAATTTCTCAGCCCCTGTTTAACAGGGGCGTGTAATTACAATTTTTGATGCAATTCTTTGCAGCAGGGCTAGTTCCTGCGCTCCAACTAGAGTATCTGTGAGGGGTTGCAGTGTTGTGGCACCAGCACCAGTGCCCAAGGCCCAATTTTTCAGCCCCTGTTCAACAGGGACATGTAATTAGAATTCTTGATCTAATATTTCACAGCAGGGCCCATTTCTGCGCCCACCAAGAGTAACTGTGAGGAATTACAGTGTTGTGGCACCAGCACCACCACCACCAAAGGCCCAATTTTTCTGCCCCTGTTCAACAGGGGCATGTAATTACAATTCTTGATCTAATATTTCACAGCAGGGCCCGTGAGGGCTTACAGTGTTGTGGCCACAACAACACCTAAGGCCCAAATTTCTGCTGAGTATATAGGGCAGGCCCCTACTTTCAAACATCCAACTTACAAACGACTCCTACTTGCAAACGGAAGGAGACAATAGGAAGTGAGATGAAATCTACCCCTAGGAAGGGAAATTCTCTCCTGTATGAGTTAATATGGGAAAAACCTTTCTCCTTTACACTGATGCTTTATCACCAATCCTTGTTTCACTAAAAACCCCAAATTTTCAAAAAACATTTGTCATTGGGACAAAAAGTGATGTGAAATCTTCTGAAGAGGAGCACACACAGCAAAACAAATGTCACAGGGGTGATAACCCTTCCCTATGTTTTCCAAAAAGCTTAAAATAGATTTTTTGTCTGGAGCTAAACACGTTAAAAATGTACCAGTTCAAAATTACAAACAGATTCTACTTAACAACAAACCTACAGTCCCTGTCTTGTTTGCACCGCCTGTATACTGCTGTTCAGAGTATATAGGGCCTGGGGGCCCACACCTTTCCTTTTTTAATTTGGGTTCCCCTTAATATCCATACAAGACCCAAAGGGCCTGGTAATGGACTGGGGGTTACCCATGCCGTTTGTCTCACTGATTTTCATCCATATTGCCAGGACTCAACATTACATTAAAGCTGCAAGCAGTTTTAAATGACTTTTATTCCTTTAAAAATGTCATTTTGTGCAGGGATTGTTCTAAGCACGGGAAACACGCGCCACTTTACAGGCATACTATAGACACCCCCCAGGTATGATATTTAAAGGAATATTTCACTTTTTTTTTTTACTTTAAGCATCATTAAATTCACTGCTCCCAAAAAAACGGCCGTTTTAAAAACTTTTTTTGCATTGATACATGTCCCCTGGGGCAGGACCCGGGTCCCCAAACCCTTTTTAGGACAATACCATGCAAATTAGCCTTTGAAATTAGCACTTTTGATTTTGAACGTTCGAGTCCCACAGACGTCAATGAGGTTCTAACGTTCATGCAAATTTTCGGTCCGTTTGCAGGTTCTGGTGCGAACCGAACCGGGGGGTGTTCAGCTCATCTCTAGTCCACACACATCTGACTTTTGCCATGACCCCCATCCCGGCGGTGCTCCCACTCTTGACTCCTCTCCAGACTCCCTCAGAGACTGCAGTCATGATATAAGACAAGAGAGGTTGGGGACATAGTACAGGATATGGTCAGAGGCTGTGGGCATGGTACAGGAGATGGTTAGAGACTGAGGACATGATATAAGAGATCAATGCAGCCTCGCTGTGCCCATCCATGCAGCCTCACTGTGCCCATCCATGCAGCCTCACTGTGCCCATCCATGCAGCCTCACTGTGCCCATCCATGTAGCCTCACTGTGCCCATCCATGCAGTCTCACTGTGCCCAACCATGCAGCCTCACTATACCCATCTATGCAGCCTTACTGTACCCATCAATGCAGCCTCACTGTGGCCATCAATGCAGCCTTATTGTGCCCATCAATGCAGCCTTACTGTGCCCATCAATGCAACCTCACTGCCCATCAATGCAGCATCACTGTGCCCATCATTGCAGCCTCACCGTGTCAATCATTGCAACCTTACTGTGCCCCTCATTGCAGCCTAACGGTGCCCATCATTGCAGCCTTACTGTGCCCATCATTGCAGCCTCACTGTGCCCATCATTGCAGCCTCACCATGCCCATCATTGAAGCCTTACTGTGCCCATCATTGCGCCTCACCATGCCCATCATTGCAGCCTTACCATGCCCATCATTGCCACCTCACTGTGCCAATCATTTCAGCCTTACCATGCCCATCAGTGCAGCCTCACCGTGCCCATCATTGCAGCCATACTGTGCCCATCATTGCTGCCTCACTATGAAAATAATTGCCATCTCACTGTGCCCATCATTGCAGCCTTACCGTACCCAGCCTTGCAGCCTTACTGTGCCCATCACTGCAGTCTCACTGTGCCCATCATTGCCGCCTCACTGTGCCCATCATTGCCACCTCACCATGCCCATCATTGCCACCTCACCGTGCCCATCATTGCAGCCTTACTGTGCCCATCATCATTGCAGCCTAACAGACAGGGGCATGGCGCAGACATCATGGCTCTTTCCTGAGTGGCTCTGTCACGAGTGATGCGCAGTTTCACCGACGCAGTTTAACGAAAGCAGGATAACTAAAGCTGCATGAACAACAGGAACTCTGCTCCACTCTGCAAGACGACAAGCAAACCAACTTTGAAATTTATTTTATATTAGGTTAGTTTCCCACTCTCTAGCCACTAACATGCTCCTTATTCTCTTCCTTCTCACATTGGTGTCTTCTATCCTCAAATTATCTTTACTCTACCCCTCCTCTCTTCCCTGCAGCATGCACATATCACCCTCACTCCTACCCTCTCCCTACTATGGCACCCATCATCTCCTGCATTTGCTGCACCCACATGCTGACATAAACTCCAGGGCCACTAGACACGTGCGCTCATGCACATCCCACTCCCACCTTGCCTTCCTCACCCTCCTCCTTCTCCTAGTCTCAGGTGATATTTCTCCTAATCCTGGTCCGCCATTTTCCAAATGCAAGCCACATATCCAATACCCCTCCCCCTCTGGCAACCACCGCAATCCACTCAGTTTAATTTCTATCCCCCTACTTCCTCAAAGCACCCCACCAATCTCATGTGCCCTGTGGAATGCCCGCTCCATCTGTAACAAGCTAACATCTGTACATGACCTCTTCATCTCTCATGGCTTGAACATACTGGCCATAACAGAAACCTGGCTGCAAAATTTTGACTCAGCTTCTCCTGCTGCCCTCTCCCATGGTGGTCTCCATTGGACTCACTCCTCCAGACCCAACAGACAGAAAGGAGGTGGAGTTGGCTTCCTTCTGTCCCCACAAAGCACCTTCCAAGTCCTTACTGTCCCTCCCTCTCTATCCCTCTCTTCTTTCGAGATGCACTGTATTCGTCTGTTTTCTCCCATTTCTCTGAGGATTGCAGCAATTTATAGGCCTCCAGGACCGGTATCGCGCTTCATTGATGACTTTGCTGCCTGGCTACCCTACTTTCTCTCCTCTGAAATACCCACCATTATTCTTGGTGACTTTAACATTCCTGTCAATGTCAACAGCCCAACTACAGCTAAACTTCTCAACTTAACCTCATCTTTTGACCTAACCCAATGGACACATACTTCCACTCACTCCAATGGTAATACCCTTGACCTTGTATTCTCCCATCTCTGCAACCCTGGCAACCTCACCAACACCCCCTTTCCTCTATCTGATCACAACCTCATTACTTTCACTGTATCCTTGCCTCCAACCACCCATCCCTCCAAGCAGCAAACAATTACTTGTAGAAACCTTCGCCACTTTAACCCTTCTCTTCTCTATTCTGCTACTGACAACCTATATGACATAATCTCTCCCCTGTCCTGTCCTGACCTGGCCACTTCTGTCTACAACAGTTCACTCTCATCATCACTAGATGCACTTGCTCCCCTAACCACACGCAGAATTAGGCCCCGACCGTTACAACCCTGGCAAACTGACAACACTAGAAATCTCAAGAGACATTGCCGTGCTCTTGAACGACTGTGGCGTAAAACCAAATGCCTGCAAGATTTCACCCTATATAAATCTGCCCTTCTAAAATACAATTCATGCCTCCATGCTGCCAAACAAGCCTACTTTGTCTCTCTTATTAATTCCTTGTCATCCAGTCCCCGTCGGCTCTTCTCAACCTTTAACTCTCTGCTTCGTCCACCACCCCCTCTACCCACTAACTCACTCACTGCCCAAGAGATTGCCAATCACTTCAAAGACAAGATCAATGCAATTCGTGAGGACATCTCCACTGTGCGTACATCTTCCCCACCCATCATACCTTGCCCAGCAGCACATTCAACCCTCTCCTCTTTTGAATTGGCTACTACGGAAGAGGTTACAAAAATTTTCTCGAATGCCCACCTAACCAATTGTCCCTTGGATCCTGTTCCCTCACAACTACTACGGTCACCCTCTTCTTCTATCCTATGCTCCCTCACCCACATCTTCAATCTCTCCCTTTCTAGTGGCATTTTCCCCTCCCCTCTAAAACATGCACAGATCACTCCCATTCTTAAAAAGCCCTCACTGGACCCTACCGACCTGAACAACTTAAGACCCATCTCATTACTCCCATTCACCTCTAAACTTCTAGAACGCTTAGTCTACAACCGTCTTAGCTCCTACCTCAATGAAAATAACCTTCTTGACCCCTTACAGTCTGGCTTTCGCTCGCAGCACTCCACGGAAACTACCTTACTAAAACTCACTAACGATTTACTAACTGCTAAAACCAACAGCCAGTACTCCATACTCCTACTACTTGACCTCTCTGCGGCCTTTGATACTGTTGACCACCCGCTCCTTCTCAATAAACTACATTCCCTTGGCCTCCGAGATTCTGCTCTATCCTGGTTCTCTGGCTATTTATCACAGCGCTCCTTCAGTGTCACCTACAACTCTGTCTCCTCCTCTCCATTGCCCCTTTCTGTGGGGGTCCCCCAAGGCTCGGTTCTTGGACCCCTTCTCTTCTCTATCTACACCACCTCCCTTGGTCACCTAATAACTGCCCACGGCTTCCAATACCACTTATACGCTGATGACACCCAAATCTATCTGTCTACTCCTCACCTCACTCCTTCAGTCTCCTCTCGCATTACTAACTTACTAACTGACATATCAGCATGGATGTCGCACCACTTCCTTAAACTAAATCTCTCTAAAACTGAGCTATTAATATTCCCCCCCGCCCGTGCCCCCCTCCATGACTTTTCCATCAAAATCAACAATGCAACCATCAGTCCCTCCCCTCACGCCAGGGTACTAGGTGTAATCCTAGACTCCGACTTGTCATTTCAGCCTCAAATCCAATCATTGTCAAAAGTTTGTAGAATTCACCTCCGTAACATCTCTAAAATTCGCCCTTTTTTAACAAATGAAACCACCAAGCTCCTCATTCACTCCCTTGTTATCTCTCGCCTTGACTATTGCAACTCCCTTCTCATTGGCCTACCGCTCCATAGGCTATCCCCTCTTCAGTCTATCATGAATGCTGCTGCCAGACTTATCCACCTTACCAACCGCTCAGTGTCTGCCAACCCTCTACTTCAATCCCTACACTGGCTCCCAATCACCCAGCGAATTAAATTCAAAATTCTAACCACAACATACAAAGCCATTCACAACTCTGCCCCAAGCTACATCACTAATCTTGTCTCCAAATATCACCCAAATCGTCCTCTCCGCTCTTCTCAAGACCTCCTGCTTTCAAGCTCTCTCATCTCCTCCTCCCACGCTCGTCTCCAGGATTTCTCCAGAGCCTCTCCCATCCTCTGGAACTCGCTACCTCCATCTATCCGGCTAGCCCCTACTCTTGCTACCTTCAGGCAATCCCTGAAAACTCATCTCTTCAGGAAAGCCTATCACGTCTCCAACTAATCTCCTACCACTTCCACCAGCTCATTCCCCACAGTTACAACCTTTTGTACCACCTGCCCCACCCTATTAGATTGTAAGCTCTTCTGAGCAGGGCCCTCTTAATCCTATTGTACTGTATTGTATTATATTATAACTGTATTGTCTCCCTTTTCTATTGTAAAGCGCTGCGTAAACTGTTGGCGCTATATAAATCCTGAATAATAATAATAATAACAGTGCCCATCATTGCAGTCTTACTGTGCCAATCAATGTAGCCACACCAGTCAGTGCCAGTGGATTACGTACAGCGGGCATCTCCCGCTGTGTCATGGAGCTGAGTGTGAAATGTTATGCCGTGCTGTGACAAAAGTCCCGCCCTCCTCCTAGACCAGCTCGTGTGATAGACAGAACATTGCGTCTATCACATCTAAGAATTGCTGTGATCTACCGGCCCCCTGGACCATTATCGACTTTCCTTGATGAGTTTTCTGCCTGGCTACCCTACTTTCTCTCTTCTGAAATTCCCACAATCCTTCTCAGTGATTTCAACATCCCTGCTAATACAAACACTCCTGCTACTTCTAAACTTCTTAGTCTAACCTCTTCATTTGACCTGAAGCAATGGGTACAGGCTTCTACTCACTCTGATGGCAACACCCTTGACCTTGTATTCTCCTACCTATGCGCTCCATGCAACTTCTCAAACAATCCTTTTCCTCTCTCCGACCATCACCTTATTAGTTTCTCTCTCTCCCTGTCTTCCACCACCTTTCCCTCCAATCGCCTAACCATCACCCGTAGAAACTTTTGCAACTTCAACTCATCTCTCCTCTATTCTGCAACTGACCACCTCTATGACAAAATCACTCCCCTGTCCTGTCCCAACCAAGCCACTTCCATCTACAATAAATCCCTGTCCTCCACCCTGGACAAGCTCACTCCCCTCACTACACGCAGAATCAGGCCTCGACCCCTACAACCCTGGCAAACAGATGACACTATAATTCTCAAAAAACGTAGTTGCGCTCTTGAGCGTCAGTGGCACAAAATCTCTCAAAGACTTCAACCAATACAAATCTCTCTCCAAAAATACTATTCTTTCCTCCACACTGCCAAGCAGACCTATTTTACAACTCTTATTAACACCTTCTCATCCAGTCCCCGTAAACTTTTCTCTGCCTTCAACTCTCTACTTCGTCCTCCACAGCCTCCACCCACTGACTCACTCACTGCCCAGGACATTGCTAATCACTTCACTTCGGATTGTATCAATCACTTCAACAAGATTGATACAATCCGTGATGAAATCTCCAATCTACAGGTATCTCCCCTAGTTAAGACCCCATATCAACAGGTACAATTGACACTCCCCTTATTCAAATCTGCTACTAGAGATGAAGTTGCTAAACTCCTTTCTAACGCCCACCTAACCACCTGTCCACTATTCCCTCTCAAACACTACGGTCACCCTCTGACTCTATCCTACACTCTCTAACCCACATCTTCAATCCCTCTCTCACCTCTGGCATCTTCCCCAATGCTCTAAAACATGCACTGGTAACCCCCATACTTAAAAAGCTGTCCTTGGACCCTACCAATCTTAACAACCTACGCCCTATCTCCTTGCTCCCTTTTTCCTCTAAACTCTGAATGCCTGGTTTACAACCAACTGAGTGACCACCTCATTAAGAATAACCTTCTTGATCCCCTTCAACCTGGATTTCGCCCTCAAAACTCCACAGAAACTGCTCTTTTAAAACTCACAAATGACCTACTAACTGCAAAAACCAACGGACACTATTCTGTACTCCTACTTCTGGACCTTTCAGCTGCCTTTGACACGGTTGACCACCCCCTCCTCCTCAAAAAACTTTACTCCTTTGGTCTTCGTGACTGTGCTCTTCAGTGGCTCTCATCCTACCTATCCGAATGCACCTTCAGTGTCACTTACAATTCTACTTTGTCCACTCCTCTTCCCTTCTCCATCGGGGTCCCCCAAGGTTCTGTTCTTGGACCTCTTTTATTTTCAATCTAAACCTCTTCCCTGGGTCAGCTGATAGCCTCTCACAAATAAATGGGTATGTGGCGCTACCTCATCTAAAAATAATAATAATAATGACAGATAAGATACTGTACTAAAGGTGATCCAAAATCAAATAGGAAAAGAGACTAAAAAATCTTCAAAGTATCCTAAGGATAAATATATTCACAATACTGATAAAAAACGGGACCTCACTATACAAAGTGCATTAGTGCATAGAATAAACAATAAAATCATGGAGAAATCAAATCAATAGTGATATCATAAATGTATGTGCAAAACAATAATATAGTGGCCTCATAGGTAAAAGTGCATAGTGCATAGAAGCCAAAATAAAAAATCACAGGTAGGCTTCATTCAATAAAATAATAATAATAAATATAGAAAAAAGGTAGCAATAAGTGAACTCCTAATAGTGATACCATATACTGGATATTTAATCAGAATTCCAAGAAGAAAACACAAGTGTGTAAATCTGGAAGAAATTAACCCCAAAAGTGATAGGAAAGTGCAAGTGCAAAACATCAGTGCAACAACATCTTGCACTTTCCTATCACTTTTGGGTGTTTTTTTTTTTTTCTATTATGAAAAGGTAGTGAGCAGACTACATGGACAATAAAATCATTAAAAGAACAATGTAGCACAGACACATAGACATGCCCAGGTCTAGTCGCACAAGTTGTGTGATAAGCCAATTGGTCATACTAGAATACAAACTTGGATAGGGTATGTAAATATGGGATCAAGGGAGAGAGCCGTGGACAGGAAACTATCAGTGGTGTCAGCCCTAAATTGGCTATACGAACACACTTCAGACTTCTGTCTGCTCTATTTCCCAAGATCTACCAAGCATATAGATAGACAAGGCATGTGGCGATGAACACATAAATGTCCTCCTCTAAAGATGCACTGAATGTGGATGGAAGGTAGACCAGTCTCTTGATGTTCGAGAATAAAGTTGTAGGGAGCAATATGGACAGAGGGAGCACAGATGTCTGAGAAGCCAATGTGGTCCTTGGGATAGTAGCCTGGTATCTACAGTGGTATATATCTATATACAGTGTGGAAGGAGGGATGGACCAATTTTCGCTTTGTTTCCTTGGTGCTGTGTTGCGCTTGGAGGTACTTTGTTCCCTTTGTGACAGGAGATGGCTCAAAAAGCTTCAATCATCTAACGTGGGGTCTATGGAAGACGGGCATAAGGTGTGAGTGGCATCTAGAGGTGTGCTGTGGCTGACACACCGATGCGTTTCTTTTACCAGTAATGTGAACTTCTTCAGGGTACGAGCCCCCATATGTGTGATCCTTTATAATTTCTAAAGGTTTCCCAAGTAGGAGTGGATCTCATTAGGGCACGCCCAGTCCTTGAATTGGATGTGTTAACCCTTTAGAGAGGTGGCCAGTGTATATGTGTGAGGCTCTGGTAGGTCGCCATCATGTGGATAATTGAAGGTACTTCAAGTAATTGCTTAGAGAGGCACTAGTATTAACCAAGGATAAATACAATACATATTGTCCGATATTCTTTAATTAATAAATCTGTCAGTGCATTTGACAATTGATAGGTTTTAATCGAGTCGGCTATACATACTCACTCACATACTCATGGCTCGGGAGAAAGAAAGATCTTCAGCATGAGGGCATTTAGTTTCCCTTCTTAGGGGTTTAGGAACACCTGAAGGTTCAATTCATTGTTTATCCCCTTCGGCGCCATAGTTCCCAGCCGAAAGATTCATTCTTTCTCACGCTGTAGAAGGACTGTGTTAAAATCTCCCCTTCTACTAGTGAGATTTAGGGCATAAAAGCCTTTGACACATAAGCCCTTAATTTGTCCTTTATGATATTTAACGAAATGTTGGACAGTCGGTTTCTCATCGTCTTTTCCTTTAATGCTTGCTAGATGTTTGCCAATTCCTACCTTTAAGGGATGTTTTGTTTTGCGGCACAGGCCTTAAAGTAGGCATGTCCAAAGTCCGGCCCGCGGGCCAATCGCGGCCCGTGGTCCAGTTTTGAACGGCCCGCCTGGTTATCTAAACATATATATCTTTTGTGGCCCCCGACGATCTCCCAGTGCCAGGGCCACAAAAGATATATAGTCTGGCTGCCTTGGAGGGATGAGGCGGGACGAGTGCCGTGCACACAGGAGGAGAATTTCCTGTTTACACGGCAGCCTCTGTAATGGGAAGTCCTATCTCCAGCGCTGCCATTGGACGACTGCTCTGTCCATCAAAGAAGGTGGGACTTTCACTTAAAGAGGCCGCTGTGTAAACAGGAGATTCTCCTGTAGGATATCTTTGGCGCTCATCCTGCCCCCTCCATGTCCCCTCCAAGGCTGCACTGATGGCAATGGTGAGTGAATTCCTGGCAATGGTGAGTGCAATCCTGGCAATGGTGAGTGCATTCCTGGCAATGGTCAGTGCTGAATTCCTGGCAATGGTGAGTTCATTCCTGGCAATGGTCGGTGCTGCATTTCTTGCAATGGTGAGTGCATTCCTGGCAATGGTTGGTGCTGCATTCCTGGCAATGGTGAGTGCATTCCTGGCAATGGTCAGTGCTGCATTCCTGGCAATGGTGAGTGCATTCCTGGCAATGGTGAGTGAATTCCTGGCAATGGTCGGTGCTGCATTTCTTGCAATGGTGAGTGCATTCCTGGCAATGATCAGTACTGCATTCCTGGCAAAGGTGAGTGCATCCCTGGCGATGGTCGGTGCTGCATTCCTGGCAATGGTGAGTGCATTCCTGGCAATGGTCGGTGCGGCATTCCTGGCAAGGGTGAGTGCATTCCTGGCAATGGTCAGTGCTGCATTCCTGGCAATGGTGAGTGCATTCCTGACAATGGTCAGTGCTGCATTCCTGGCAATGGTGAGTGAGTTCCTGGCAATGGGGAGTGCATTCCTGGCAATGGTCGGTGCTGCATTTCTTGCAATGGTGAGTACATTCCTGGCAATGGTCGGTGCTGCATTTCTGGCAATGGTGAGTGCATTCCTGGCAATGGTCGGTGCTGCATTCCTGGCAATGGTGAGTGCATTCCTGGTAATGGTCGTTGCTGCATTCCTGACAATGGTGAGTGCATTCCTGGCAATGGTCAGTGCTGCATTCCTGGCAATGGTGAGTGCATTCCTGGCAATGGTGAGTGCATTCCTTGCGATGGTCGGTGCTGCATTTCTTGCAATGGTGAGTGTATTCCTGGCAATGGTGGGTGCATTCCTGGCAATGGTTGGTGCTGCATTTCTTGCAATGGTGAGTGCATTCCTGGCAATGGTTGGTGCTGCATTCCTGGCAATGGTGAGTGCATTCCTGGCATTGGTCAGTGCTGCATTCCTGGCAATAGTGAGTGAATTCCTGGCAATGGTCGGTGCTGCATTTCTTGCAATGGTGGGTGCATTCCTGGTAATGGTCGGTGCTGTATTCCTGGCAATGGTGAGAGCATCCCTGGCGATGGTCGGTGCTGCATTCCTGGCAATGGTGAGTGCATTCCTGGCAATGGTCGGTGCCGCATTCCTGGCAAGGGTGAGTGCATTCCTGGCAATGGTCGGTGCTGCATTCCTGGCAATGGTGAGTGCATTCCTGGTAATGGTCGGTGCTGTATTCCTGGCAATGGTGAGTGCATCCCTGGCGATGGTCGGTGCTGCATTCCTGGCAATGGTGAGTGCATTCCTGGCAATGGTCGGTGCCGCATTCCTGGCAAGGGTGAGTGCATTCCTGGCAATGGTCGGTGCTGCATTCCTGGCAATGGTGAGTGCATTCCTGGCAATGGTCAGTGGTGCAATCCTGGCAATGGTCGGTGCTGCATTCCTGGCAATGGTAGGGCTGCAATCCTGACAATGGTCGGTGCTGCATTTCTTGCAATGGTGAGGGCATCCCTGGCGATGGTCGGTGCTGCATTCCTGGCAATGGTGAGTGCATTCCTGGCAATGGTCGGTGCCGCATTCCTGGCAATAGTGAGTGTATTCCTGGCAATGGTCGGTGCTGCATGCCTGGCAATGGTGAGTGCATTCCTGGCAATGGTCAGTGCTGCATTCCTGGCAATGGTGAGTGCATTCCTGGCAATGGTGAGTGCATTCCTGGCAATGGTCGGTGCTGCATTTCTTGCAATGGTGGGTGCATTCCTGGTAATGGTCAGTGCTGTATTCCTGGCAATGGTGAGTGCATTCCTGGCAATGGTCGGTGCTGCATTCCTGGCAATGGTGAGTGCATTCGTGGCAATGGTCGTTGCTACATTCCTGGCAATGGTGAGTGCATTCCTGGCAATGGTCAGTGCTGCATTCCTGGCAATGGTGAGTGCATTCCTGGCGATGGTCGGTGCTGCATTTCTTGCAATGGTGAGTGCATTCCTGGCAATGGTGGGTGCATTCCTGGCAATGGTAGGGCTGCAATCCTGCCAATGGTCGGTGCTGCATTTCTTGCAATGGTGAGGGCATTCCTTGCGATGGTCGGTGCTGCATTTCTTGCAATGGTGAGTGCATTCCTGGCAATGGTCGGTGCTGCATTCCTGGCAATGGTGAGTGCATTCCTGGCAATGGTGGGTGCATTCCTGGAAATGGTGGGTGCATTCCTGGCAAGGGTGAGTGCTGCATTCCTGGCAATGGTGGGTGCTGCATTCCTAGCAATGGTGGGTTCTGCATTCATGGCGATTGGGGGTCTGCAGATGGGCACTGGCCCTTATTTTGCTTCACAATTCTTTATTTAAAATTTTAAAATTTTAAGGCGATGGTCGGTGCTGCATTCCTGGCAATGGTGAGTGCATTCCTGGCAATGGTCGGTGCCGCATTCCTGGCAAGGGTGAGTGCATTCCTGGCAATGGTCGGTGCTGCATTCCTGGCAATGGTGAGTGCATTCCTGGTAATGGTCGGTGCTGTATTCCTGGCAATGGTAAGTGCATCCCTGGCGATGGTCGGTGCTGCATTCCTGGCAATGGTGAGTGCATTCCTGGCAATGGTCGGTGCTGTATTCCTGGCAATGGTGAGAGCATCCCTGGCGATGGTCGGTGCTGCATTCCTGGCAATGGTGAGTGCATTCCTGGCAATGGTCGGTGCCGCATTCCTGGCAAGGGTGAGTGCATTCCTGGCAATGGTCGGTGCTGCATTCCTGGCAATGGTGAGTGCACTCCTGGTAATGGTCGGTGCTGTATTCCTGGCAATGGTGAGTGCATCCCTGGCGATGGTCGGTGCTGCATTCCTGGCAATGGTGAGTGCATTCCTGGCAATGGTCGGTGCCACATTCCTGGCAAGGGTGAGTGCATTCCTGGCAATGGTCGGTGCTGCATTCCTGGCAATGGTGAGTGCATTCCTGGCAATGGTCAGTGGTGCAATCCTGGCAATGGTCGGTGCTGCATTCCTGGCAATGGTAGGGCTGCAATCCTGGCAATGGTCGGTGCTGCATTTCTTGCAATGGTGAGGGCATCCCTGGCGATGGTCGGTGCTGCATTCCTGGCAATGGTGAGTGCATTCCTGGCAATGGTCGGTGCCGCATTCCTGGCAATAGTGAGTGTATTCCTGGCAATGGTCGGTGCTGCATGCCTGGCAATGGTGAGTGCATTCCTGGCAATGGTCAGTGCTGCATTCCTGGCAATGGTGAGTGCATTCCTGGCAATGGTGAGTGCATTCCTGGCAATGGTCGGTGCTGCATTTCTTGCAATGGTGGGTGCATTCCTGGTAATGGTCAGTGCTGTATTCCTGGCAATGGTGAGTGCATTCCTGGCAATGGTCGGTGCTGCATTCCTGGCAATGGTGAGTGCATTCCTGGCAATGGTCGTTGCTACATTCCTGGCAATGGTGAGTGCATTCCTGGCAATGGTCAGTGCTGCATTCCTGGCAATGGTGAGTGCATTCCTGGCGATGGTCGGTGCTGCATTTCTTGCAATGGTGAGTGCATTCCTGGCAATGGTGGGTGCATTCCTGGCAATGGTAGGGCTGCAATCCTGCCAATGGTCGGTGCTGCATTTCTTGCAATGGTGAGGGCATTCCTTGCGATGGTCGGTGCTGCATTTCTTGCAATGGTGAGTGCATTCCTGGCAATGGTCGGTGCTGCATTCCTGGCAATGGTGAGTGCATTCCTGGCAATGGTGGGTGCATTCCTGGAAATGGTGGGTGCATTCCTGGCAAGGGTGAGTGCTGCATTCCTGGCAATGGTGGGTGCTGCATTCCTAGCCATGGTGGGTTCTGCATTCATGGCGATTGGGGGTCTGCAGATGGGCACTGGCCCTTATTTTGCTTCACAATTCTTTATTTAAAATTTTAAGGTTTTTTTCCTGAAACTTCCCTCTTAAAGTGAAGGTGCGTGTTATACGCCAATAAATACGGTATATCCAAATAATACGCCTGAGCTCATCTCTTTACTCACACACAGCCACAAAGGCAAGAGAATTCTCATTGGGCAGTGTATTAGTGCTCAAACGAACACACTTAGACCGAATTTTAATGGTTCAAAGAATGTCAGGCAAAATGGTCGGCCCTCGCGCATGTTCACTTGATCACATCTGGCCCTCTTTGAAAAAAGTTTGGACACCCCTGCATTAAAGCATATAGAGAACTCTTGTAGTGTTGCAATTAATAAATTGCTTAATTTCATATGTCTTCTGTCTGTCAGCATCCGTGAAGGTGTTTGTTCTATCCACAGACAGCAAATATTGCACTTTCCAAAGGGGAACATTCCCTTGATTTCTGGGAGATCTGTTAGCCAGCTCTGTGGAGTTTTTTTATAAATTCAGAATTTACCAATTCATCTGCCAAATTCCTGGCTCTCTTGGCCACCATGAGAGGTCTAGTGCCTATGATATCGATTGAACCAGGTGATCGGGTTAGGAGGTGCCAGTGTTTGGTAGATACATTTCTGACAGCCTACCATTGTGTTCCATATGGCGTGATAATCCTGACTGGATCTTGTTGATTGTTTTGGAGCTGATCATCATTTCCTTTCACTTGTAGTAAGTCAGCTCGTGGTCTCTGTGATGCTTTTAGTTGGATCTTCTTAACGTCTTATGCGGATATTTCCTTTCTCGAAAGCATTCATAAAGCTGTATCGTCTTTGCTTTATAATCTGATTCCAGGCTACAGTTTCTACATATCCGAAGGAACTGTCCCATAGGTATACCGTTGATTAGGGACTTAGGGTGATGACTTGTTGCTTTGAGGAGAGTGTTAGCTGCTGTTTCCTTTTTATATGTGCTTGTGACTAGATTCCCCTGTTCCACTCTAATCAGGAGGTCAAGGAAGGAAATGTGTTTAAGGTTGTAGTTGAATGTGACCTTTATTTTCCTGATATTTAAGTTTAATTCCTCAATGAATTCTCCCAGAGTGTCTGGGATACCCTTCCAGATCAATAGCATATAATCAATGTACCTCAGCCACAGCAGTGCATGGCTGAGGTACCATTTAGAGCAGTATACCACCTCCTCTTCCCACCACCCCAGGTGGAGGCAGGCATAGGCCGGCACCCATGGATGTACCTCAAATTTGTCTATAATTTATGCCCACAAACTGGAAATAGTTGTTGGTGGGTGCAAATTGCAGGAGCTCTAACAGGAACTCATTTTGAGCACCCATCATGGGATAGTTTTGATCCACGAAATGTGTGATTGCTGCTAGACCCCATGAGTGAGCAATTGAGGTGTATAGGGATTCAACGTCAATGCTTGCCAACATAGCATCAGGTACTATTTCTTTTAGTAGTGCATCAAGGTATTTTCCTGTTTTCTCGAGGGATCCTTTAATTTCCGAGAATATTGGTCTCCCTGGTGGATCCTGGACTTATGGATCTAATAGTTTCCTGTCCACGGCTCTCTCCCTTGATCCCATATTCACATACACTATCCAAGTTTTTATTCTGGTATGACCATTTGGCTTATCACACAACTTGTGCGACTAGACCTGGGCGTGTCTATGTGTCTGTGGCTACATTGTTCTTTTATTGATTTTATTGTCCATGTAGTCTGCTCACTACCTTTTCATAATATTGATACCAATAAAGCATTTTTGTATACCTAGGAGGAGACCACTATTTGCCTAATCCTTTTTACCACAGAACTCTTTGGGCCTTTTCCAATTGAACAGCATATTGCATCTATAGTGGCTGTACTGCATCGTTAGACACTTTGATTTCACTCAGGAATCAAACACCACAACAGACTTATTACTGGCCAAGTTTTGCCTTCAACTCTTCTGCTGAGAACCAAATAGACTTGGATACTGAAGTGAACTCTAACATAAGCCATACAACACTACCTAATGGTAGTATAAACCTTGTACATTTCCAAATCCTTTTTGCTGTTCCAAGGTCTGTGCAAAGGATATTGATTTATCTGCTGGTAGACTGGCACATCTGGCTAGTCTGATGAAGATTCCTAGGCCAACTGCCTCTGAAGTTCATCCGAGTTCGGGATATAAGGAACGGGCGCCACCCATCGGGCGAGTCGGTACCTCCTACTGTACCGGGTTGTGCATCTACCAGGTACTTTGGTCCTATGAGTTGATTTGGAGTCCCCCCCCCTTCAATTGGCCCTTTGGCTTAACCCAATGACTGCATATAGCTCTTCTAAGTTGAATTGACTGCTGTTCAAGATAGAATCAGTGATGTCTAGATTTGGGACTAATCCCTTAGGCTGGTCACCTATGCTCAGAGCAAAGAGTTGGTGACAGGGCCGAAGAAGAGCTATAGAAGAGAAAGAAAGATCCATAATCGTCTTTCTTTGTTTGCCTAAATCCAAGTCTGCTCCTCCCTAGGAGCAGCAAAGTTCCTCTTCACCCAAACCTTTCCAGTAGTGTTGGATTGCAGGCATTATTGCAAATTTAGGTAAAACTGGCTCAGGATCTGTGGATCCCGTGCAATAAGGAAGTCATTGGAATTTTCTTTCCACTCCTCCAACTCATTTAATTCCCACAATGGTTCTTTATGGTTCTTTAGAGCAGTGTTTCTCAACTCCAGTCCTCAAGGCACCCCAACAAGTCATGTTTTCAGGCTTTCCAGTGTTTTGCACAGGTGATTTGATCAGTTTCACTGCCTTAGTAAATACCACAGCCCATTCATCTGAGGGAAATCCTGAAAACATGACCTGTTGGGGCGCCTTGAGGACTGGAGTTGAGAAACACTGCTTTAGAGCAATCAAAGTTTTATGCAAATGTTACCAAATCTTGTTCCAACAGTGAGCCATCTGTCCAGAGAAGATGTCAAGGATTATAGTCTCCAATGTTCTCAGTCGAAAAGGGGATTTAGGCATGAAGCAGAAGGAAAGATGAAAAGCCAAAACTTCATATGGAGTTGTTGAAGGCAATCACTCAAACCATCAGGTAAGGCAGGTAACCATCAGGTAACCATCAGCAGTCAATTCGACTTAGAAGAGGTATATGCAGCCAGTGGGTTAAGCCAGTGTGTTGCGTTTGTTACAATATGATTTTTTTTAATATTAATCAGACATAGGATACATGAGGCAATATTACAATAGTGAGTTGGTCAGATTACTGTCAGTTTTTTGGCTTGAGTAGACAATTGGTACGTAGATACCATTGTTGTATTACAGTTTGAATAGGCTATTGTCTCTATAGCTACAGTAAACAAGTAAAAGACTTACTTGTTTGATATTCTTTCAGCTCTCAAACTGAGAAAATTGAGTACTGTCCGTGATACTTTTTTTATTTGCACTAACATACAATTTTTCAGGACAAGCTTTCGGGGTGTGTCCCCTTCTTCAAGGTCCAAGCAGTACTGATTCACACATTTTTAAGCAGAATGTTAAAGAAAAAAAGGAAAAAAAAAAAAAAAAGAAAACGAAACACATACAAATCAATGGTAATAAAGATAGCAGCAGAGTTAGTGAGATAAGACAGAGGGAGAGCTAGGAGGGAATGCAAGGGGGGGGGAAATACTAATCACAGAGCGGTCGTAAAACTTTAGCATAATGTGTAAGGAAACCAATGTCTAAATTCAGGCCATTATTCTTTGTGTCAAAAAGAAGTATCATTCTTAGTTCAAACGTTTTCCTTTCCTGGATAGTTCTGAAATTCCCTTTAAGAACTAAGACATTGAGGTCTTCTATAGTGTGGTCCGATTGTGAGAAATGATGTCCCACAGGTGTGCATAAACTGTCTTCTTTATGTTCTTTGATGGTATGTCTGTGCAAATTCATCCTCACTTGCAACTTCTGTCCTGTTTCACCAACATAAGATCCTTTGCTGCACCTTTTGCATTGGATGAGGTACACAACATTACTTGAGGTACAGCTGTAAGATCCCATGATATAGAAGGTCCCATTTGTGTGTGTAACACTTTTGGATAGATTTATCTGGTTGCATAGTTTGCAGCGTTTTTTATTGCAGGGTTTGCAACCATTATTTTTGACTTCATAATCAGAGTGAAGTTTCCTGCTGATTAGTTTGTGTCTGAGGTTGGGTGGTTGTCTGAAAGCCAATAATGGGGGTTGTTGGAATATTCCTTTCAGAGTTTCATCCTCTGTTATAATGGGTTGTAAATCTTTAATTATCTTTTTGATCCCTTCAAGTGCTGGGTTGTATGTGGTCACTAGAGGTACTCGGTTATTTGTTTTTTTCTCTGTGTATTGGAGGAGATTTTCTCTTCGGGTTTTCAAGGCTGTGTTTATGCTGTTGTTTATGGTTTTGTCTTTGTAACCTTTCTTATGGAAGGAGTCTGCCAGTGTTCTGAGATGTTTATCTCTGTCTTCTGGGTCTGAACAAATTCGGTGGTATCTGATGGCCTGGCTGTGTATGATGGCCCGTTTGGTGTGTTGGGGGTGAAAACTGGAACTATGAAGATAGCTGCATCGGTCAGTCGGTTTTCTGTATATTGACGTGTGTAGCTTGTCATCCCTGATGTATACTGTAGTGTCCAGGAAGTTGACATGTGTGTTCGAATAGTCCATTTTTAGTTTGATAGATGGGTGAAAAGTGTTGATCAATGAAAAGAATTGGTTTAGATTTTCTTCACCTTCAGTCCATATCATGAATATATCATCAATATAGCGATAATATCTGTATGGCTTTTGTTGTATGCTGTTCAGAAATTTGTCCTCCAGGTCAGCCATAAATAAATTTGCATATTGGGGTGCCATTTTGCTTCCCATAGCAGTACCCATACACTGGAGATAGATGTCATTATTGAAAGTGAAGTAGTTGTGTGTAAGAATGAATTCAATGAGCCGTGTCACATCCTCAGCAGTGTGTTTGTGGTCTGGTGAGGATGATAAGAATCTGTGACATGCCGCCAACCCATCCTTGTGAGGGATGTTACTGTACAGAGATTCTACATCCATAGTGACTAGAAGAGTATTAGGTGGTAATTGTTGTATATTGTTAAGCTTGTTCAGAAAATCAGTGGTGTCTTGCAGGAAACTTGCAGTGTTCATGACTAAAGGTTTTAACATGTTTTCTACAAGGCCTGAGATATGTTCAGTAAGTGTATTCATACCTGTTATAATGGGTCTGCCTGGATTTCCTGGCTTGTGGATCTTAGGCAGCATGTAGAAGTCTCCCATTTCTGGATTATCCGGAATTGCATTGATGAGTTCTGAATGTCGGTGGCTTGGCATTGTCGCAATGAGACCTTTTAATTGCTTAGTAAAATCCTGGGTCGGATCATAATCCAGTTTTTTGTAGTAAGTAGTATTTGCCAGCTGCCTCTGGCCCTCTTGTATATATTTGTCTGTGTCCATCACAACGACTGCTCCCCCTTTATCTGCTGGTTTGATGGTTATGGCCTGATTATTGCGCAGATCATGTACAGCTCCTCGCTCCAGTGGTGAAAGGTTGTATAATGTTTTCTTTTGCTGGGTGGATATCAGGGATGTAACTCGCAGCCTGAAGCTGTCAATATAGGTATCCAGTTTGGGGTTGCGTCCTTGTGGAGGTGTGAAGTTGCTGTTCTTTTTCCTTTTGTAACCATCTATTGTCCTAGGATTCCTTTCCTTACTGTCAAAATATTCTTTGAGCCTTAGTCTCCTAAAGAATTCCTCCATATCTGACCATACCTGTAATTTATCCAATTTGGTGGTTGGGCAGAATGTGAGGCCTTTGGAGAGGACTGTTGTTTCTGGTGTAGTAAGTTGATGATTTGACAAATTTATTATTCCGAGTTCCTCTGTTATATCCACATTTTCTGTAAAGTCAGCATTTACACAAAGGATACTGTCAGGTCCCACACTTACCAGACAGGTGAGTCCGCTTGGGCAGAGGGTAGGCTCCCTTACGTATCCGATTCGGGGCCCCTGATAGAGTAGACAGAAGGCCCCGAATGCGGAGTGGTATGAGGGCCTGTAGTAGGATCCTGGAGCACAATGGTCTGGCAAGCAACCGGTAGGTCTTCAGACTGGGTAGAGCAGATGCTGGGCAGGAACTGATCAGGCTGGTCACACACAGGCAGAGGTCGGCAACGGGCTGGCAGCAGCGGTACAAGAGGGTGAGGCAAAGACAAGGTCAGACAAGCCGGGGTCGGGTTCAGGCAGCAATCAAGGATAGTCCAAGGGGTAGCCGGGTCACAACGGATAAGCACAACAGGGAAACAGGAACTCAGGATGATCACGGACAAGGTACAGAGCTGTTTGATCAGGCAGCACTGGGTCAGCATAGAGGCAAGCCTTAAATAGGCCGATTGGCGCCAAAACGCCGCGCACGTGCGCGCGCCGATTCGCCAAAGCGCGCCGCGCCCCCGCACGCGCCCGAGCGCGCCCCCGACACCGGCGTGCACGCCCACCGAACCGGGTCACGTCACAAGCAGCGCCCACAGGCGGACGCGCGCTAACGCGAACGCGCGCTAGCGCGAACGCGCGTACGCACGAACGCCCGGACGCCACCCCGCACGCCACGGTCGGCCAGCCCAGACACACCGGCGCCCCCAGGGACACGCGCCCCAGCACGGACAGAAACGCGAGCGCCAACACGCCCCGGCGCGCCCCGGCGCCCAACCAGGTAACCTCTCTGACAGTGCCCCCTCCTCAAGGGCAGACTCCGGATGCCCAGCTGGGCCATCTTTGCGGGATGAGAGGTTTTGAAGGATTGAAGGAGATCGTTAGCGTGCAAATTGTTTTCTGGTTCCCACGAATTGTCTTCGGGACCGTAGCCCCTCCACTTCACCAGATATTGAACCTGATTGCGCCTTCTTCTACAATCAAGAATTGCTTCCACTTCAAACTCCTCTTCGCCATCAACCTTGATCGGTTTGGGTGGACCAATGCAACGACCAGGAAAGAAATTAGGCGTGACCGGTTTTAGGAGAGAAACGTGGAATACTGGATGAATTTTCAGGGAATTGGGGAGGTCCAATTCAAATGCCACATTGTTGATCTTCCTTTTGATCAAGAAAGGACCCAGGTATTTGGGACCCAGTTTCCTGGATGGACAAGCTAGCTTGAGGTTTGCGGTGGACAGCCAGACAGAATTGCCAGGTTCTAGCATAAGTTCTCCTCGCCTCTTTCTGTCGAAGATCCTCTTATAGTCTTCCTGAGCCTTGGTCATGGTTTCCTGTAGCAACTTATTGTTATTGGCGAAAAAATTCAAGGTCTCGGAGACTGCAGGAACAGGGCATTCAGGAAATGCTCCAGGTAAGAAGGATGGGTGGAAACCGTAGTTGGCATAGAACGGAGACTGATTAGTCGCTGAATGTAAAGAGTTATTATAAGAAAACTCTGCGATGGGAAGCAGGGAGGCCCAGTCATCTTGGGAAAAAGCTGAAAAACAGCGGATGTATTGCTCCAAGGTTTGGTTCGTCCTCTCGGTTTGTCCATTGGACTGAGGGTGGTAGGCCGAGGAAAAGGACAACTCGATCTCAAGGGCACCACAAAGGGATCTCCAGAACCTGGAGGTGAACTGGACGCCTCTGTCCGAGACTATATTGGTCGGGACTCCATGTAGTCTGACGATCTCTTTGATGAAGATAGCGGCGGTCTCCATGGCTGAGGGGGTGCCCTTCATGGGGAGAAAATGGGCCATTTTAGACAACCTGTCCACTACAACAAAAATGGATGAAAAACCCTCTGATGGTGGGAGCTCCACGATGAAGTCCATAGAGATCATGGCCCAAGGTCTCTCTGGGACTGGTAATGGCTTCAGTAGGCCCCATGCTCTTGACCGGCTAGTCTTATTTCTGGCACACGTATCACAGGACTCCACATATGCCTTACAATCCCTGGTAAGATGAGGCCACCAGAAGGAGCGTTGGACAAGGTCAATTGTTTTTCGTGTGCCGAAGTGACCCGCAAGTTTATGGTCATGGCACAAGCTTAGTACCCGTGCTTTCAGCTCCTCAGGAACCACAATCCTATTCTTGAACCAGAGCAGTCCATCCTTGGCACAGGCTTCAGCAAGTGGGGGCATTCTCGAGGAAGCTCGCCTGATTTGAGAAATAATGTCTTCCTGTAGAACGAGAAAATTTCCAGAAGGAAGAATGGTGTCTGGGGACAGGGTTCTTTCAGAGTCAAGGAACATCCGGGAAAGGGCGTCGGATTTGACATTCTTGGATCCAGGTCTGTACGTGATGTGGAGAATGAATCGCGAAAAAAAAAGTGCCCATCTGGCCTGCCGGGGTTTTAATCTCTTGGCCGTTCTTAGGTACTCTAAGTTCTTATGGTCTGTGTAGACCAAGATGGGATGTGCTGCACCTTCCAGGAGATAACGCCATTCTTCCAGAGCTGCTTTAATGGCCAGAAGTTCCCGATCACCCACATCATAGTTTTTCTCGGACGGAGAGAGCTTACGTGAGAAGAATCCCACTGGATACAGGAGTGCTTTGGCACCCTGTCTCTGAGACAGTACAGCTCCGACTGCAACCTCGGAGGCATCCACCTCCAGGACGAAAGGCAAGGCAGGATTGGGATGTTTAAGAATAGTGGCTGAGGTAAACAACGCTTTGAGTTTTCCAAAGGCCTCTTGTGCTTTAGGGGTCCAGTGGAACCGGCACCCTTGTTTAATGAGTTCCGTAATGGGAGCTATGATTGAAGAAAATCCCCTGATGAACTTTCTGTAGAAATTGGCGAAGCCAATAAAACGTTGTACCCCTTTCTTGTCAGTCGGTGCAGGCCACTCCAGAATGGCGGATACTTTCTGAGGATCCATTTTAATGCCATCAGGAGAGATGATTAAACCCAAGAATTGGATGGATTGGAGCTCAAATTCGCACTTCTCAAGTTTGGCGTAGAGCCCATGCTGTCTTAGCCGGGAGAGTACAGTTCGTACATGTCTGCGGTGCTCCATTAGAGAGGCGGAGAAGACCAGGATATCATCTAGATAAACGATGACGTATAAATCCAGTAAATCATGAAAGACATCATTAACAAAGTGCTGAAATGTTGCCGGTGCGTTGCACAGACCAAAAGGCATGACAAGGTACTCATAATGGCCAAATCGGGTACGAAAAGCTGTCTTCCACTCGTCTCCTTCTCTTATACGGATCAGGTTATAAGCTCCACGTAGGTCTAGTTTAGTAAACACGGTAGCAGATCCTAACCTCTGAAACAGCTCAGGAACCAAAGGTAGCGGGTATCTGTTCTTTATGGTAATTTTGTTAAGCTCCCGGTAGTCAATGCAGGGACGTAGGGAATGATCTTTTTTTTCTACAAAGAAGATGCCTGCCCCAGCTGGAGACGTAGAAGGACGAATGAACCCTTTCTTCAGGTTTTCGTCAATGTAAGTCTTCAAGGTGCCCAGCTCCTGTTCAGTTAAGGGAAAGATCCTACCAAAGGGGACTTCGGTACCCGGTAGAAGTTCTATTGGGCAGTCATAGGGTCTATGTACTGGAAGGGTTTCTGCCCCCTTCTTACTGAACACGTCTAGGAAATCCCGGTAGGGTTCAGGAAGATCTTGGTAGAGTTTAGTTTCAGAGTCCATGCACAGACATTGGGAAGAGATTGGTGGGGTTCCCCGTAAGCAGTTTTGTCTACAATATTCGGAGGAAAACTGAACCTTGCCCGTAGCCCAGTTGATGCTAGGATTGTGGGCCTGTAGCCAAGGTATCCCTAGGATAATTGGGAAGAGAGGAGAGGAGATGACATCTAGGCGTAATAGTTCCTGATGTTCCGGGCCAATGGTGGCCAAAAGAGGAACCGTTTCTTGGGTGACGGGTCCGGAACGGAGGGTGGAACCGTCTGCTAGAAAGACTGCTAGTCCTTGGGCTTTAGTTTGAGTGGGGATATGGTGAGTTTCAACGAAGGTCCGGTCAATGAATCCACTGCATGCCCCTGAATCAACGATGACCGGTACTGGGATGCTCCTTCCAGGTAACTGCAAGACAATGGAGAGAGTTAAATGGCTACCGGTACTAGGTAGGACAGGTGCACACAATGAGGAAGACGGTAGACACTTACGCCTCTTATTGGGGCATGCTCTTGCAAAATGACCGGGCTCTCCACAGTACAAGCACAGGTTGAGTGTGCGTCTTCGGGTCTTCTCTTCTGGGGTCAGAGAGGGACGGAGCAGTCCCAACTGCATAGGCTCCGAGCCTTCCTGGGCGGAAGCGGATGAGACCAATGGAGCTTGGTGCGGGGCACTAGGGGCCCTGGGCAACATCCAGGTAAGACGTGGATGACCAACTGATCTTTCAGAGCGTCTTTCCCTGAGGCGACGGTCAATTTGGATAGATAAATTGATGAGTTCCTCTAGTGTCTGGGGAACCCCCACTCGTGCCAGCTCGTCCTTTAGAGGGTCAGATAATCCCAGCCGATATTGGTGACGCAAGGCAGCGTCATTCCACTCCGTGTCGGCACTCCAACGCCTAAACTCCACGGCGTAATCTTCAGCCGCTCTGCGACCTTGTTGGAGGGAGTGCAAAGTGGCTTCAGCCGTTGCCGTTAGCTGAGGGTCCTCGTACAGTTGGGACATGGCTAGGAAGAAGTCACTCACGGAATCAAGGGATTGAGCCTTTTGTTTCAGCAGATTGTGGGCCCAGGTTTGAGGTTCACCAGTCAGCAAGGATATGATGAACCCCACTTTAGTAACTTCCAAGGAGAATGTACGGGGTTGCAGGGCAAAATACAGTTCGCAAGCGTTGCGGAACGCTTGGAACTTACTGCGATCTCCTGAAAACTTCTCGGGTGGAGGTACTCTGGGCTCTGGTGGAAGCATCACTACAGAGGGTGCCGAAGCCGAATTGGACGCTGCTCCTGAAGGAGAGGCTGAGAGGGCCTGGACCTGCCCTTCCAATCTAGTATAGCCTTCTTGCAGACTTTTAACGGCTTGAGTGAGGCCCGCTAGGTGCCTGCACAGTTCATCCATGGGGGAGGCCCCCTGCCCGGACTCAGTCATGGCTGCCTGATACTGTCAGGTCCCACACTTACCAGACAGGTGAGTCCGCTTGGGCAGAGGGTAGGCTCCCTTACGTATCCGATTCGGGGCCCCTGATAGAGTAGACAGAAGGCCCCGAATGCGGAGTGGTATGAGGGCCTGTAGTAGGATCCTGGAGCACAATGGTCTGGCAAGCAACCGGTAGGTCTTCAGACTGGGTAGAGCAGATGCTGGGCAGGAACTGATCAGGCTGGTCACACACAGGCAGAGGTCGGCAACGGGCTGGCAGCAGCGGTACAAGAGGGTGAGGCAAAGACAAGGTCAGACAAGCCGGGGTCGGGTTCAGGCAGCAATCAAGGATAGTCCAAGGGGTAGCCGGGTCACAACGGATAAGCACAACAGGGAAACAGGAACTCAGGATGATCACGGACAAGGTACAGAGCTGTTTGATCAGGCAGCACTGGGTCAGCATAGAGGCAAGCCTTAAATAGGCCGATTGGCGCCAAAACGCCGCGCACGTGCGCGCGCCGATTCGCCAAAGCGCGCCGCGCCCCCGCACGCGCCCGAGCGCGCCCCCGACACCGGCGTGCACGCCCACCGAACCGGGTCACGTCACAAGCAGCGCCCACAGGCGGACGCGCGCTAACGCGAACGCGCGCTAGCGCGAACGCGCGTACGCACGAACGCCCGGACGCCACCCCGCACGCCACGGTCGGCCAGCCCAGACACACCGGCGCCCCCAGGGACACGCGCCCCAGCACAGACAGAAACGCGAGCGCCAACACGCCCCGGCGCGCCCCGGCGCCCAACCAGGTAACCTCTCTGACAGATACCTTGGGATTCTGGATTGGCTTCCAAATTGCTGATAGCAGGAGTTATAGAAGTTGTGTTTGTTTTGTGTTGTTTAGGTTGTATCCAAAAGGTCTGCTCTTGGTGTAGCTTTTGGAGTTTTTTTTTGCTTCCTGTTCATGGCAAGTTTTTGCAGTTGTCTTTGTAAGGTTTCAATTTCATTCTTAATTTGGTTGATGCTTGTGGGATCCAATGGTGTTGAGGTTTCAAACACCAACTGCTTTTGTTTCCGGATTGTTTCCCTTTTACCATAGAGTTTATGAATGAGGTTGTTCCTTAACCTCTCGCTGGTACGTCTGCAGAGTCCTTCTGCATAAGGAGAGTTCAGTGTATTTGCACAAGGATTTTTAATCCGGAGACCCTGTGGTATGAGATTCCTCTTTTTGCATCTTGAGAGAAAAAAGATGTCGCTGTTGACCTGTGTTTCCTTTGTGATCAGGTTGGTTAACTGCTTCTTTATGCGGCTATATGCAGTATCTTCCATCATACTTGATTTGTTGTAGCCGTATTAGTGCAATTGTGACAGAGAAAATTGAGTACTGTCCGTGATACTTTTTTTATTTGCACTAACATACAATTTTTCAGGACAAGCTTTCGGGGTGTGTCCCCTTCTTCAAGGTCCAAGCAGTACTGATTCACACATTTTAGATGCAGCTATCTTCATAGTTCCAGTTTTCACCCCCAACACACCAAACGGGCCATCATACACAGCCAGGCCATCAGATACCACCGAATTTGTTCAGACCCAGAAGACAGAGATAAACATCTCAGAACACTGGCAGACTCCTTCCATAAGAAAGGTTACAAAGACAAAACCATAAACAACAGCATAAACACAGCCTTGAAAACCCGAAGAGAAAATCTCCTCCAATACACAGAGAAAAAAACAAATAACCGAGTACCTCTAGTGACCACATACAACCCAGCACTTGAAGGGATCAAAAAGATAATTAAAGATTTACAACCCATTATAACAGAGGATGAAACTCTGAAAGGAATATTCCAACAACCCCCATTATTGGCTTTCAGACAACCACCCAACCTCAGACACAAACTAATCAGCAGGAAACTTCACTCTGATTATGAAGTCAAAAATAATGGTTGCAAACCCTGCAATAAAAAACGCTGCAAACTATGCAACCAGATAAATCTATCCAAAAGTGTTACACACACAAATGGGACCTTCTATATCATGGGATCTTACAGCTGTACCTCAAGTAATGTTGTGTACCTCATCCAATGCAAAAGGTGCAGCAAAGGATCTTATGTTGGTGAAACAGGACAGAAGTTGCAAGTGAGGATGAATTTGCACAGACATACCATCAAAGAACATAAAGAAGACAGTTTATGCACACCTGTGGGACATCATTTCTCACAATCGGACCACACTATAGAAGACCTCAATGTCTTAGTTCTTAAAGGGAATTTCAGAACTATCCAGGAAAGGAAAACGTTTGAACTAAGAATGATACTTCTTTTTGACACAAAGAATAATGGCCTGAATTTAGACATTGGTTTCCTTACACATTATGCTAAAGTTTTACGACCGCTCTGTGATTAGTATTTTCCCCCCCCTTGCATTCCCTCCTAGCTCTCCCTCTGTCTTATCTCACTAACTCTGCTGCTATCTTTATTACCATTGATTTGTATGTGTTTCGTTTTCTTTTTTTTTTTTTTTCCTTTTTTTCTTTAACATTCTGCTTAAAAATGTGTGAATCAGTACTGCTTGGACCTTGAAGAAGGGGACACACCCCGAAAGCTTGTCCTGAAAAATTGTATGTTAGTGCAAATAAAAAAAGTATCACGGACAGTACTCAATTTTCTCTGTCACAATTGCACTAATACGGCTACAACAAATCAAGTATGATGGAAGATACTGCATATAGCCGCATAAAGAAGCAGTTAACCAACCTGATCACAAAGGAAACACAGGTCAACAGCGACATCTTTTTTCTCTCAAGATGCAAAAAGAGGAATCTCATACCACAGGGTCTCCGGATTAAAAATCCTTGTGCAAATACACTGAACTCTCCTTATGCAGAAGGACTCTGCAGACGTACCAGCGAGAGGTTAAGGAACAACCTCATTCATAAACTCTATGGTAAAAGGGAAACAATCCGGAAACAAAAGCAGTTGGTGTTTGAAACCTCAACACCATTGGATCCCACAAGCATCAACCAAATTAAGAATGAAATTGAAACCTTACAAAGACAACTGCAAAAACTTGCCATGAACAGGAAGCAAAAAAAACTCCAAAAGCTACACCAAGAGCAGACCTTTTGGATACAACCTAAACAACACAAAACAAACACAACTTCTATAACTCCTGCTATCAGCAATTTGGAAGCCAATCCAGAATCCCAAGGTATCCTTTGTGTAAATGCTGACTTTACAGAAAATGTGGATATAACAGAGGAACTCGGAATAATAAATTTGTCAAATCATCAACTTACTACACCAGAAACAACAGTCCTCTCCAAAGGCCTCACATTCTGCCCAACCACCAAATTGGATAAATTACAGGTATGGTCAGATATGGAGGAATTCTTTAGGAGACTAAGGCTCAAAGAATATTTTGACAGTAAGGAAAGGAATCCTAGGACAATAGATGGTTACAAAAGGAAAAAGAACAGCAACTTCACACCTCCACAAGGACGCAACCCCAAACTGGATACCTATATTGACAGCTTCAGGCTGCGAGTTACATCCCTGATATCCACCCAGCAAAAGAAAACATTATACAACCTTTCACCACTGGAGCGAGGAGCTGTACATGATCTGCGCAATAATCAGGCCATAACCATCAAACCAGCAGATAAAGGGGGAGCAGTCGTTGTGATGGACACAGACAAATATATACAAGAGGGCCAGAGGCAGCTGGCAAATACTACTTACTACAAAAAACTGGATTATGATCCGACCCAGGATTTTACTAAGCAATTAAAAGGTCTCATTGCGACAATGCCAAGCCACCGACATTCAGAACTCATCAATGCAATTCCGGATAATCCAGAAATGGGAGACTTCTACATGCTGCCTAAGATCCACAAGCCAGGAAATCCAGGCAGACCCATTATAACAGGTATGAATACACTTACTGAACATATCTCAGGCCTTGTAGAAAACATGTTAAAACCTTTAGTCATGAACACTGCAAGTTTCCTGCAAGACACCACTGATTTTCTGAACAAGCTTAACAATATACAACAATTACCACCTAATACTCTTCTAGTCACTATGGATGTAGAATCTCTGTACAGTAACATCCCTCACAAGGATGGGTTGGCGGCATGTCACAGATTCTTATCATCCTCACCAGACCACAAACACACTGCTGAGGATGTGACACGGCTCATTGAATTCATTCTTACACACAACTACTTCACTTTCAATAATGACATCTATCTCCAGTGTATGGGTACTGCTATGGGAAGCAAAATGGCACCCCAATATGCAAATTTATTTATGGCTGACCTGGAGGACAAATTTCTGAACAGCATACAACAAAAGCCATACAGATATTATCGCTATATTGATGATATATTCATGATATGGACTGAAGGTGAAGAAAATCTAAACCAATTCTTTTCATTGATCAACACTTTTCACCCATCTATCAAACTAAAAATGGACTATTCGAACACACATGTCAACTTCCTGGACACTACAGTATACATCAGGGATGACAAGCTACACACGTCAATATACAGAAAACCGACTGACCGATGCAGCTATCTTCATAGTTCCAGTTTTCACCCCCAACACACCAAACGGGCCATCATACACAGCCAGGCCATCAGATACCACCGAATTTGTTCAGACCCAGAAGACAGAGATAAACATCTCAGAACACTGGCAGACTCCTTCCATAAGAAAGGTTACAAAGACAAAACCATAAACAACAGCATAAACACAGCCTTGAAAACCCGAAGAGAAAATCTCCTCCAATACACAGAGAAAAAAACAAATAACCGAGTACCTCTAGTGACCACATACAACCCAGCACTTGAAGGGATCAAAAAGATAATTAAAGATTTACAACCCATTATAACAGAGGATGAAACTCTGAAAGGAATATTCCAACAACCCCCATTATTGGCTTTCAGACAACCACCCAACCTCAGACACAAACTAATCAGCAGGAAACTTCACTCTGATTATGAAGTCAAAAATAATGGTTGCAAACCCTGCAATAAAAAACGCTGCAAACTATGCAACCAGATAAATCTATCCAAAAGTGTTACACACACAAATGGGACCTTCTATATCATGGGATCTTACAGCTGTACCTCAAGTAATGTTGTGTACCTCATCCAATGCAAAAGGTGCAGCAAAGGATCTTATGTTGGTGAAACAGGACAGAAGTTGCAAGTGAGGATGAATTTGCACAGACATACCATCAAAGAACATAAAGAAGACAGTTTATGCACACCTGTGGGACATCATTTCTCACAATCGGACCACACTATAGAAGACCTCAATGTCTTAGTTCTTAAAGGGAATTTCAGAACTATCCAGGAAAGGAAAACGTTTGAACTAAGAATGATACTTCTTTTTGACACAAAGAATAATGGCCTGAATTTAGACATTGGTTTCCTTACACATTATGCTAAAGTTTTACGACCGCTCTGTGATTAGTATTTTCCCCCCCCTTGCATTCCCTCCTAGCTCTCCCTCTGTCTTATCTCACTAACTCTGCTGCTATCTTTATTACCATTGATTTGTATGTGTTTCGTTTTCTTTTTTTTTTTTTTTTTTTTTTTTTTTTTCCTTTTTTTCTTTAACATTCTGCTTAAAAATGTGTGAATCAGTACTGCTTGGACCTTGAAGAAGGGGACACACCCCGAAAGCTTGTCCTGAAAAATTGTATGTTAGTGCAAATAAAAAAAGTATCACGGACAGTACTCAATTTTCTCTGTCACAATTGCACTAATACGGCTACAACAAATCAAGTATGATGGAAGATACTGCATATAGCCGCATAAAGAAGCAGTTAACCAACCTGATCACAAAGGAAACACAGGTCAACAGCGACATCTTTTTTCTCTCAAGATGCAAAAAGAGGAATCTCATACCACAGGGTCTCCGGATTAAAAATCCTTGTGCAAATACACTGAACTCTCCTTATGCAGAAGGACTCTGCAGACGTACCAGCGAGAGGTTAAGGAACAACCTCATTCATAAACTCTATGGTAAAAGGGAAACAATCCGGAAACAAAAGCAGTTGGTGTTTGAAACCTCAACACCATTGGATCCCACAAGCATCAACCAAATTAAGAATGAAATTGAAACCTTACAAAGACAACTGCAAAAACTTGCCATGAACAGGAAGCAAAAAAAAACTCCAAAAGCTACACCAAGAGCAGACCTTTTGGATACAACCTAAACAACACAAAACAAACACAACTTCTATAACTCCTGCTATCAGCAATTTGGAAGCCAATCCAGAATCCCAAGGTATCCTTTGTGTAAATGCTGACTTTACAGAAAATGTGGATATAACAGAGGAACTCGGAATAATAAATTTGTCAAATCATCAACTTACTACACCAGAAACAACAGTCCTCTCCAAAGGCCTCACATTCTGCCCAACCACCAAATTGGATAAATTACAGGTATGGTCAGATATGGAGGAATTCTTTAGGAGACTAAGGCTCAAAGAATATTTTGACAGTAAGGAAAGGAATCCTAGGACAATAGATGGTTACAAAAGGAAAAAGAACAGCAACTTCACACCTCCACAAGGACGCAACCCCAAACTGGATACCTATATTGACAGCTTCAGGCTGCGAGTTACATCCCTGATATCCACCCAGCAAAAGAAAACATTATACAACCTTTCACCACTGGAGCGAGGAGCTGTACATGATCTGCGCAATAATCAGGCCATAACCATCAAACCAGCAGATAAAGGGGGAGCAGTCGTTGTGATGGACACAGACAAATATATACAAGAGGGCCAGAGGCAGCTGGCAAATACTACTTACTACAAAAAACTGGATTATGATCCGACCCAGGATTTTACTAAGCAATTAAAAGGTCTCATTGCGACAATGCCAAGCCACCGACATTCAGAACTCATCAATGCAATTCCGGATAATCCAGAAATGGGAGACTTCTACATGCTGCCTAAGATCCACAAGCCAGGAAATCCAGGCAGACCCATTATAACAGGTATGAATACACTTACTGAACATATCTCAGGCCTTGTAGAAAACATGTTAAAACCTTTAGTCATGAACACTGCAAGTTTCCTGCAAGACACCACTGATTTTCTGAACAAGCTTAACAATATACAACAATTACCACCTAATACTCTTCTAGTCACTATGGATGTAGAATCTCTGTACATTAACATCCCTCACAAGGATGGGTTGGCGGCATGTCACAGATTCTTATCATCCTCACCAGACCACAAACACACTGCTGAGGATGTGACACGGCTCATTGAATTCATTCTTACACACAACTACTTCACTTTCAATAATGACATCTATCTCCAGTGTATGGGTACTGCTATGGGAAGCAAAATGGCACCCCAATATGCAAATTTATTTATGGCTGACCTGGAGGACAAATTTCTGAACAGCATACAACAAAAGCCATACAGATATTATCGCTATATTGATGATATATTCATGATATGGACTGAAGGTGAAGAAAATCTAAACCAATTCTTTTCATTGATCAACACTTTTCACCCATCTATCAAACTAAAAATGGACTATTCGAACACACATGTCAACTTCCTGGACACTACAGTATACATCAGGGATGACAAGCTACACACGTCAATATACAGAAAACCGACTGACCGATGCAGCTATCTTCATAGTTCCAGTTTTCACCCCCAACACACCAAACGGGCCATCATACACAGCCAGGCCATCAGATACCACCGAATTTGTTCAGACCCAGAAGACAGAGATAAACATCTCAGAACACTGGCAGACTCCTTCCATAAGAAAGGTTACAAAGACAAAACCATAAACAACAGCATAAACACAGCCTTGAAAACCCGAAGAGAAAATCTCCTCCAATACACAGAGAAAAAAACAAATAACCGAGTACCTCTAGTGACCACATACAACCCAGCACTTGAAGGGATCAAAAAGATAATTAAAGATTTACAACCCATTATAACAGAGGATGAAACTCTGAAAGGAATATTCCAACAACCCCCATTATTGGCTTTCAGACAACCACCCAACCTCAGACACAAACTAATCAGCAGGAAACTTCACTCTGATTATGAAGTCAAAAATAATGGTTGCAAACCCTGCAATAAAAAACGCTGCAAACTATGCAACCAGATAAATCTATCCAAAAGTGTTACACACACAAATGGGACCTTCTATATCATGGGATCTTACAGCTGTACCTCAAGTAATGTTGTGTACCTCATCCAATGCAAAAGGTGCAGCAAAGGATCTTATGTTGGTGAAACAGGACAGAAGTTGCAAGTGAGGATGAATTTGCACAGACATACCATCAAAGAACATAAAGAAGACAGTTTATGCACACCTGTGGGACATCATTTCTCACAATCGGACCACACTATAGAAGACCTCAATGTCTTAGTTCTTAAAGGGAATTTCAGAACTATCCAGGAAAGGAAAACGTTTGAACTAAGAATGATACTTCTTTTTGACACAAAGAATAATGGCCTGAATTTAGACATTGGTTTCCTTACACATTATGCTAAAGTTTTACGACCGCTCTGTGATTAGTATTTTCCCCCCCCTTGCATTCCCTCCTAGCTCTCCCTCTGTCTTATCTCACTAACTCTGCTGCTATCTTTATTACCATTGATTTGTATGTGTTTCGTTTTCTTTTTTTTTTTTTTTTTTTTTTTTTTTTTCCTTTTTTTCTTTAACATTCTGCTTAAAAATGTGTGAATCAGTACTGCTTGGACCTTGAAGAAGGGGACACACCCCGAAAGCTTGTCCTGAAAAATTGTATGTTAGTGCAAATAAAAAAAGTATCACGGACAGTACTCAATTTTCTCTGTCACAATTGCACTAATACGGCTACAACAAATCAAGCTCTCAAACTGAAAGAATGACTGTTAGTCGGTTGTTATGGAAACAAGTTTGTAACCATTAACTTTTGTCAACAAACTTGTACAAATAAAAAGGGGTGAGTAGAGACTGGGACACACATCATCATGCTTTGAAGATCAGAAGCCACTCATGATACAAGAAAAGGTGCCTGGTGTCCAAGACGCATCATTGCCAATGGAGATCACGAACATACAGTAACAGAAGATAAGTAACTTTTAAGTGTATTTGTACTATTATAGACCAAAGGCTGTTCATTTGCTAGGCATTTTTGCTTGTTATAGATATCTGTCAGTCTTGTATTGTATTCCTGATATTGTAAAAGTTTTGCATGTACAGCATCTTTGTATAGTAAAAGCATATTTATACACTGCAGAAGTCTCAGCTTCCTTGCTTAAACCACAGAGTAACCTTGCTAGATAGATGCAAGCAAAACAGCCAGCTGTAGGTTGTCTCTAGATTTAGCTGATGTGTATATACACGTTCAGTACACCCATGGTTCTGTGTGGCCGCTAATCATTTCCGGTAGCATGAAGATCATTTCCGGTAGCATGAAGAGGTATATGCAGCCAGTGGCTTAACCCACTGGCTGCATATACCTCTTCTTCTATCCTGTGAAAGACGAATCCTTTGCAGCAATTGTGCATGCGCCAGTTTGAGACAAAAAACAAGCAAAGCGCAGAGCTGCTGCGGTTGAAAAGGTGGTATTGTCCTTATGAGTGGGAGATTAAGCATAGTGAACTGGAAAACTGGATGTCTTTGATTGGAGTCCTGTTTGGGGAAAAGGGAGAGAGGCAAGTTTCCCCATTGGTGCTACCACAGCGTGGAGCCATCCACCTGGTGCTTGATGCTAGTTCTGCTATACAGATCCTGGTTATATGCCTGTTTTATCTCTTCTTCTGGTAAAGAGATCAAATTTACACTGTGGTGTGGTGTGCTGTTATCTCATACTGAAGCAGGTGCTGGGGTCTCATGTCTTCCTTTCACTAAACTCTTATGGACTTCATAGCCAACTACATTATGCAGTAGTGGCTAAGAAGGCAGAAAATAAGAGATTTTCAGTGACCGGCATCATATATAACTGAAATACAATCATCTTCAAACAAGAGGGTTGATACTACCCCAGAGATATTGGGAGTATTTAGGGAATATTATCAGGCATTATATAAGAGCAGGGTATCCTACTCAGAGGAATCATTGAATAGATTCTTTGATACTATTGAATTACCAAACAATTTAAAGGATGAAAGGGAGGCTTTGGGGGCCCATTAACATTGGATGAGTTAAGAATAGTAGCAGTTGGTGTACCCAATAATAAAGCATCAGGACTGGATGGTCTTCCAGGGAAAATATATAAAAAATACGGGGATGTGTTATTACCTGAATTGCTTGATGTTTTTAATTATGCCATAGAGGGGAGTATATTACCCCCCTCTATGAATGAAGTAGTAATCATTGTCTTATTGAAAGCCGATAAGGATCCAAGTAACCCTGACTCATATCACCCAATATCTCTACTAAATTCAGATATTAAGCTGCTGGCAAAGGTATTGGCGACTAGATTATCAAGATACATCTCCAAACTAATCCATTGTGTTTAGTGTTTTTAGGGGATACGAGTCCACCTATGTCAGCAGTTATGGCCTTCATAGACTTGTATGGATCCTTCTCGGGATTTAATAGTAACTGGGATAAATCTGTAGTACTGCTTGTGGACTCTGTGCATAGGGGACACCCGGGCCAAATTCATCAGATAGCCCTGGTTACATCGTTTAAATATTTGGGAGTGGTAATTACACCAAATGTTTTAGAATATACAGATAGAAATATACTCCCCCTTATTGTTAAATTTAGACAACTGGGTAAAACATGGGGTAAACTTCCATTATCTATGGTAGGGAGGGCAAATCTGGTAAAGATGGTGTGTATGCCCCAGATGTTATATGTACTACATAATTGCCCCATATGGCTGACGTTACAACTATTTAGAGCCATCGATTCAGTTTTTAGTGATTTTGGGAGAGGAAAACCTAGAATTAGATTTTGAAATACAACAGCCTACTGATAAGGGGGGGATTGCGATACCTAACACAAGATTATATTTTATTGCTTCACAATTACAACATTGGCTTGGTTGGGAGGTAGCGAACGTGGAGGACCCTACACAAAAGATAATAGCATCTCAATTTAAAAAATATCCTTTTGTCTAACTAATAGTAGCTCACCATTTCCATAATAAAAAAAGGTTCCCTACCTTCCACTTGATTCATAGAATATAGGAAGCAGTACGAAATATTACTCAACATAATGTATATACGAACCAGATGCCCATATGGGATAATTATTGCCTTTATGAATTAAACAAACTTTTGGAATTTTCAAACTGGAAAAAAGCGGGTATAATATTTCTGTACGAGTTATGTGAAGGGGATGTTTTACTCCCTTTTAATATATTAAAAGATCGATATCAGTTAACGAATACATTTTTTTACCAATCCCTTCAACAAATACATCATGCAGAACAAATCTAAAGCTCAAAAATTCAATTACAGTATGAATATTCAAAAATATTAACAATGGCAACATCGATTGCCCATACGAAAAGAGGATTAATAGGAGATCTTTATCCTAATTTCCAAATAATGGAGATCACTGAAAAACATAAAAATAGTTTTGTCCGGTGGCAAGGAGACATTGAGGATTTAGATGAGGAGGACTGGACACATGCCTTGGAAGTACTTCCTAGGACATCTCCCCCCCCCCAAAGGTTATATAACGTTAAACTTATATAAAGTATATAAAAATAGGAAAATATGTAACACCGCTATGCCCGAGATGCTCTTTATTTAATGGTTCTCTTATCCACATGCTTTGGCAATCTCCAAAGCTTCATCGTTATTGGAACAAAGTATTTACAACCCTGAATTCCTTATGCTCCACTGAGATAATAGGGATGCCTAAACTTGCACTACTGGGTATATTACCTGATGGAGCACTACCAGCAGATATGCATATTATGTGGATAAGATCCCTACATTTAGCACGTAAAGTTATTCTACAAAAATGGACATCCGCCACTCCCACAACCCATAAACAATGGGTTGAGAAACTTAATTATATACTTAAAAGAGAAAAATTAACATATAAGCATTGAGGTATACCCCACAGGTTTGGTAAAATATGGTCACGTTGGATAGAATCTAGTAAGTATTAAATGATTTACCTAGTGGAGAGGAGTTAAGGTAGAGGAGATAGATGAGAGTAAAGAGCTGGGGTAAAAGGGCGAGGAGTAGAAGAACGATGGGAAAAGATAAACTGAACCCACTTGGAGGAAGTCGTCATAGACTGATGATTAATATTGGAAGAGTCTAAAAGATGTTGTGCAGAATGTATTTATGTTTCTATTATGTTTCCCATATCATATGTTATGTTATGATAGTCAGAGAGGTGCAAGGTTTGTTTGTTTTGTGTGCTTTCTTACTTTATAATCCCTTATGGATTCATTTGATATATTATTTGTTTATATTTATCACAATAAGAATACATTATGAATTAACCACTTGCCTACTGGGCACTTAAACCCCCCTCCTGCCCAGACCAATTTTCAGCTTTCAGCGCTGTCACACTTTAAATGACAATTACTCAGTCATGTAATACTGTACCCAAATGATTTTTTTTGTCTTTTTTTTAATACAAATAGAGCTTTCTTTTGGTGGTATTTGATCACCTCTGGGTTTTTTATTTTTTGAAATGAAAAAATGAAATGAAAAAAGACCGAAAATTTTGAAAAAAAAACGCATTTTTCTTAGTTTCTGTGAAAAAATTTTGCGAATTATTAATTTTTCTTCATAAATTTTTTGACACAATTTATACTGCAACATATCTTTGGTAAAAATAACCCAAATTAGTGGATATTATTTGGTCTGTGTGAAAGTTAGAGAGTCTACAAGCTGTGGTGCAAATCATAAAAAAATGATCACACCTGATGTACTGGTGGCCTATCTCATTTTTTGTGACCTGAACAAGCCAGGAAAGTACAAATACCCCCCAAATGACCCCTTTTTTGAAAGTAGACATTACAAGGTATTTAGTAAGATGCATGGTGAGGTTTTTGGATGTTGTCATTTTTTTCCACAATTCTTTGCAAATTGAAGATTTTTTTTCCACAAAATTGTCATTGTAATAAGTAATTTCTCTCACATGGCATGTGTATACAACAAATGACTCCCCAAAATACATTCTGCTGTTCCTCCTGAATATAGAGATACCACATGTGTGGGACTTTTTCACAGCCCAGCCACATAGAGAGGCCCAACATACAGGGAGCATCATCAGGTGTTCTAGGGGCATAAATTACACATCTAACTTGTTGAGTACCTATTACACTTTTGAGGCCGGGTTCATACTGGTGCGGCACGATGGCCATCTTACTTTGGATCCGACTTTGCCCTGCGACTTGAAGCCGACATACGTTCCAACTTTCAATGAACGGGATCCGACTTGGATCCCCACCAATACCAGGCACTGTGTTTGGTATGAATCTTGAAGGGGAACTCCGCGCCAAATTTTAAATAAAAAACCGGCATGGGTTCCCCCTCCAAGAGCATACCAGGCCCTTCCATCTGGTATGGATTTTAAGGGGCACCCCTTATGCCGAAAAAATGGCATGGGGGTCCCCCCAAAATCCGTACCAGACCCTTATCCGAGCACGCAGCCCAGCCGATCAGGAAAAGGGGTGGCGACGAGGAAAAGCGCCCCCCCCCCTTCCTGAACTGTACCAGGCCGTATGCCCTCAACATGGGGGGGTGGGTGCTTTGGAGCACCCTGCGGCCCCCCCACCCCAAAGCACCTTGTCCCCATGTTGATGAGGACAAGGACCTCTTCAAGACAACCCTGGCCGTTGGTTGTCAGGGTCTGCGGGTGATGTCATATGACATCACCCGGTGACCACGCCCCATGCCTATATAAGTCATTGCGCACCACGCACACGGCATTACAGTGGGAGAGAGAGAATCACCGCTCCAGGTGGGTCAGATCAAGGTAAAAGGCATCTCCTTCAGTCTAGAAGTCCAGGTGCTGGCAATGCTATGGCAGTTAGACATCAAAGAAATTCTGGACAGCCGCACTCCGAAAATATTTGCCTTTATTCAATAAGGTGTCATCCAAAATACAGGTCACAGCAAAGTGGAACAAAGCTTACGCGTTTCGCACTACAAGGAATGCTTAGTCATAGCTAACAATCACAAAAATCAAAGTGAAATAAATAATGAAAGTTACAAACCATTTGACCACATAATCAGCAGATATCAATTAATCAATGAATATACCAATTAGGCATCATGGGTCACCTGTAGTCTCAACAAGTGCAGTGAGAAAAAAAAAAAACGAAAACGAAATCAGTGAATAAATGATTGAAATTAAAGTACAAATAAAGGATATCATGTGCAAAAGCAAAAGTGTTTGAAAAAATTGTGTAAAAAAATCTGTGTGAAGATATATAAATATAAAAATATAAAAAAGAGTGAAAAAATATATATATGTGTTTAAATATGCATGTGTGTAGCAATGAAATGAAATAAAGTAAAAACCATTGTGAAAACAGTGGTGAATGTGTGTGTGTATATCTAAGTAGACCAACAAATTAATGCTTTGACATAAATAATGAAAAATTGTTAAATGTGTATGTAAAATAAAGTGAAGAAATTACAAAAAAAAGTGAAAGATGGAATCTGTATTGCGATAAATATTACAAATGTCGGACAGATCCATATAGGTGATGCATTAATTAATGTATAGTTAGTATATAAAAAGAATATATGCAATCAAAATAAGGGATGAGGGAGGGATGAGGGGGGGGAAGGGTAAAAGGAAGGGGGGAGGCAGAAGAGGGAATGGGGAAGAGGGGGAAGGGAAGGGGAAAGAAGAAAGAGGGGAAGGGGAAAAAAGAAGGAAGGGGAAAAGAAGGAGACAAAATCGTGTTCACTAAATAGCTAAACATGAATGTCACTTTCTATATCCAATGATGAGATGCAAGCACTAGATGTCAAAAATAGTCTATATAGAGTGTAACTATGATGATGTATATTGTGAATGTTCATAAATGCAATCAATGAACAAATTGAAGTGTATTAATGAGCAAGCAAAACAACGCACTTGTTGAAACATCAATACACCAACCAATAATGCACATCGTGAGTAAGGAATATTAATGCATCAATGGATATAGACGTAAAGACAATAAATGTTGACACCTCCATGTTGTGTATTAAAATTCCAAATATGGACACCTATAATATATAACCATATAAACATATACAAATACACCTAAAATACACCTAAAATCAACACTATCTACACAGAGATCCATAATGTACATGATCTACATAGAGGGACACCAGTATCTTCATATTTTCATGACATGAAGCTCAATAAGGACCTGTAAACAGTCATAAACTATTAATGAGTTGGTATAAAAAAGCTAATTGAGTATCATTTAATAAATAATGCTGCAAAAGCAGAAAAGAGAGGGGTGTTCATATGAGATAAAAAATTGCAGTAAAACAGAACTTTCACTATAATGTCTAAACCTGAACATATGTATATACATACTGTTATTATGCTCAGGTAGGGATTAACGAATAGTGGTAAACTGGAGACTGGATAATAGTAAATAGCAATTGAAACTAAACTGTCAGAACGGTATGATTGGATATAGACCTGTGGTCATACACCTTACAATCCAGCAGAAAATCGGTTGCCGGAGTGAAAGGCCCAATAACACCCAAAGCCCGTTAAATTATTCTGATAATTCAAACCGAACAATAAGCTAAAGAGTAAGAAATAAAAAGAAACGATATGATGTTAATCTCTATGGGCAATGGTGAAGTGCAAGTCTATAATTATACATCTGACGATCAAACAAAGTCCAACTACTGGGATTGGGAGCCCAATGGCCCCCAAACTATAAATAAATTGGTTGAACTAATAGAGCGGTATAGTTAAGTGTGAACCTGTGGTCATACACCTTACAATCCAGCAAAAACTCGGTTGTTGGAGTGAAAAGCCCAATAATACCCGGAGTCCAAAAAACTGTGCTGATGACTCAGGTAAACAGTGTACTGGATACCGGGTAATTACAGCAGGAGAGAGCGCCGTGTCAACATCGGAAGAAGACCGGAGGGAAGAAGACGACGGAGAAGACCGGGCCACAGCTAGCAAAAGAGCGGGCAAAAGAGCAGAAGATAGCAGAGGAGCCTGGCAGAAGATACCGGAAAGCGGGAGAAGAACCGGAGAGCGCGGAGAAGAGGCCGGAGAGCGGGAGAAGAACTGGAGAGCGTGGAGAAGATGCCGGAGAGCACAGAGAAAAAGGAAGAGACCCCCGAAGTCGGAAGAAGACCCCCAGAGCTGCCTAATAAATTACTTTAAAATCCTGTTTAGTGTGTTTTTTTATTGACACTTTTTTCCTAGGTGAATGGGTAGGGGTACAGTGTACCCCATACTCATTCACATAGGCTGGGGGGCTGGGATCTGGGGGCCCCCTTATTAAAGGGGGCTCCCGGATTCCGATAAACCACCCGCCCGCAGACCCCGACAACCAACGGCCAGGGTTGTCGGGAAGAGGCCCTTGTCCTCATCAACATGGGGAGAAGGTGCTTTGGGGTGGGGGCCACAGGGCGCCCCCCTGCCCCAAAGCACCCACCCCCCCATGTTGAGGGCATGCGGCCTGGTACGGTTCAGGAGGGGGGCGTTCGCTCGTCCCCACCCCTTTTCCTGACCGGCTGGGCTGCGTGCTCGGATAAGGGTCTGGTAAGGATTTGGAGGGACCCACACGCCATTTTTTCGGCGTAGGGGTTCCCCTTAAAATCCATACCAGACCCAAGGGCCTGATATGCTCTTGGAGGGGGAACCCATGCCGGTTTTTTATTTAAAATTTGGCGCGGAGTTCCCCCTCAAGATCATCTGAGTACAAGTCACAAGCCAAAGTTGGATCATGCAAGACGGCAATGTGACTTTGATCCTACTTCAATGATAGTCAATGGGCTGAAGTAGGATCAAAGTTGGACCAAAGCAGTACAGGGAGCATTTTCAAAATCGGACCGACTTGTGTCGGACCAGTTAAGACGGCTCCCATACGGAAACATTGATTTTCACATGTCATGCAACAAGAGCTCCCAATGTCAGAGCATTTTTCGCACTAGTGTGAACCCGGCCTGAAGGCCCTGGAGCACCAGGACAATGACACGTGACACTGATGTGGCACTGATGACAGATGGCACTGATACGGGGCACTGATGACACATGACACTGATGTGGCACTGATGACAGATGGCACTAATACGTGGCACTGATGGCATGTGACACTGATGACAGATGACACTAATATGTGGCACTGATGGCACGTGACACTGATGACAGATGGCACTAATACGTGGCACTGATGACATGTGACACTGATGTGGCACTGATGACAGATGGCACTAATACGTGGCACTGATGACAGATGGCACTAATACGTGGTACTGATGTGGCACTGATGACAGATGGCACCGATACGTGACACTGATGACACGTGACACTGATGTGGCACTGATGACAGATGGCACTAATACATGGCACTGATGGCACGTGACACTGATGTGTCACTGATGACAGATGGCACTAATATGTGGCACTGATGGCATGTGTCACTGATGTGGCACTGATGACAGATGGAACTAATACATGGCACTGATGACAGATAGCACTAATACGTGGCACTGATGACACGGGACACTGATAACAGATGGCACTGATGACAGATGGCACTGACAGGTGACACTGGGGACAGATGGCACTGGGGACAGGTGGCACTGGGGACAGATGGCACTGATAGGTGGCACTAGGGACAGATGGCACTGATAGGTACTGTGGGCACTGTGTTTTGTGTTAGTGTGGCACTGTGTTAGTGTTCATTCACAATCTGCAGCACAGGTCGCTCTCCCTTCTCACACGCGGTCTCTGTGTGAGGAGGGAGAGCCGGCAATGAGAGATGATCTCATATGTTTACATTTGAGATCATCTCACATTGGACACGCCGATCGAGTGCTAAATGGCCGCTGTGATTAGCCATTTAGCACTATCTGTGATTGGCTGTGTCCAAGGGGACAAGGCCAACACAGATTTTCCCTGATGTGCGCCCGCGGCGTCGCACGGGGAACAAGTAAACATGAGGAAGTCCAGGGACGCCCTCCCGGCAATTCAGCGCCGCGCTGTAGCCGTCTTTCGGCTATAGTGCGGGTGCCTAGTGGTTAACTTGATATATTATTTGTTTATATGTATTACAACAAAAATATCTTATGGATTAATTTGATATATCTTGTTTATATGTATTATAACAAAAAAAAAAAAAATTATTTGATTAAAAAAAAAAACTCTTAGGACTGCCTTTTATTTGTTTTTTACCGCTGCATATGGACTTTTCATCAGCTAGGGAGGCCAACTAACCTCATAATAATGACATTTCTGAACACCCAGGAGAATACTGTAGAGTTGCCCTCAGAGACGGCAACTGTATTAGTATCTTGCTTGGGACCTGTCAGGGCTCGATCCCATCTGTTTGTATCGCATGGTCTCAAATGGTAGAGAAATAGGGGCTGATTTACGAAACGTTTGCGCCATGAGTTGAGGTGCACGGCGAGGCATAACGTACGTTTTGGTATTTACGAAACGTTTGTGCCGGTAACAGCGCTATTCCCCATTTACTAAAGTAATCTTGGTGCACGGGAGGAGGCGATCAGTGCACCACTATGGACATGGCGCACGGCATCATCAATTCAAAATTAAAAGAAGCTGGAAGTGCCAATATTATGGGGTGATGTGGGGTGATGTGAGGAAGTATAATAACAACTGCCCAAGTAACAAATATGCCCAAAAAAGAATGAGAAAGTAACATTTTCAGAACAAGCCTGCTTAGCCTGCAAGTACGTTTAGAACTGCGTGAGATCAATTTATGCACGCGCATGCGCAAGCGGCTCTTGCGCTCGTTCAAATGCGTTGGTTCACTGCGCTGGCAAAATCTTAGTAAATGTCAAGCAACGTAAATGCATTTGTGTGGGTTGAACGGGCGCAACTCTAAACTTGTTTTTTTTCAATTAACGTTGGTTCACTTTTATGAGTTTTTTTAAGGATATTTGCACAATGGTCATGTTAGCATGTTATGTTGCCAACATATGACATGCACCTTGTTAAAATTATGTTAAAAGACTGTCGCTACTCTAGCTCCTCCTAAAAGGGCATTTAACCTTCCCCCTCTAGTGCATATGATTTCCTTGGGCTAGCTTTTGCTTTTAAAGGGGAACTCTACACTCGATTCTCCAATGCTCCTGTCTCCCCTTCTAATGCATATGTTTTATTTGGGCTAGTTTTTGCTTTTAAAGGGGAATTCCACACTCCAATGCTCTTGTCTCCCCCTTCTAATGCATGTTTTATTTGGGCTAGTTTTTGCCTTTAAAGGGGAACTCTACACTCCAATGCTCTTGTCTCCCCCTTCTAATGCATATGTTTTATTTGGGCTAGCTTTTGCTTTTAAAGGGGAACTCTACACTCCAATGCTCTTGTCTCCCCCTTCTAATGCATATGATTTCTTTGGGCTAGCTTTTGCTTTTAAAGGGAAACTCCACACTCCATTCTCCAATCTCCAAAAGCTGTAAGCTGCCTTCACCAATTCAAACCACATCCTTTTTCAGAGCAAACAGGGCCAGCTAGGAAAGGGGCGAGAAGAGCGATCGCCCAACTCCCTCCTGAACCATTCATGCACTTAACATAGCTGGCTGCCTTTGGGGCATGTTGGGCTCAGCCCAATACCAACCACAAAGCACCTTGTACCCACTAGTTTAAAGGGGCTTTCTACATTCTGTAAAGCCCCCCCTGTCTGCAGCCCCCCACAACCCCAGCCTAGGGTTGTGTGGAAGAGGCCCTTGTCCCCCTGAATATGGGAACAAGGTGGTTGACTTTTGGGGTGCCTGAGCCCCTTCTGCTCCCAAGTGCACCCCCTTTAATGGGCTGGCTTGCTGTGTTTGGCTAGGGGTTTGTTAGTGTGTGGGAGGGGCACAATATTTTTAGATTTTGGGGTGGTGTTTTTCACATGGGGGTTCTCATTTTAAGCCTTTCCAGACCCAAATGGCCTTGTATGTATTGGGGGAGGGGGGGGGGGCAGGCTATTTTTTTGTTTTGTGTTTAAATCTTGCAGCTGCAATGTAGATTTGTAACTTTTCTCTAAAGCTGTATATCTTTGAAGCAGCATTTTGGATACATGCTACAGATGCGCCACTTTACAGGCAGAGTAACACCCCCCCCCCCGATACTAGCTTTAGGGCTAGTTCACCCCATAGAAATGCAGTCCAGATGCGTTCCAGATGCCTTTCTGCATGCACATTTTTGATGCATTCCAGTGCTTTTATTATATGTTTTTGTTGCATTTTACAGTGTTTCAGTACAGTCCAGTGCATGAAAAATGCAGCATGTTCTACTTTATTTTCTGGAACTGGAACGCACTGGAACTGCAAGCAATGGTATGAACTATGCCATTGAAAACCATATAACCTACTTTCCATGTATTTTTGATGCATAAAAAAAACGCACTGGACTGCATGTGGTGTGAACTGGCCCTTATGCGATTTGGCATATTTAAAGGCACTTCTCCTTGTTTTGTTTTTGGGGTTGTCCAAATTGGTGACATTGATATATGTCCCTCAGGGTGGGACCTGGGCCCCCATACCCATTTTAAAGGCCAATAACTAGAAGATAAGCCAGCCAAGTGAGGACTAGCAAAATTAACAGTTCCACTGCAATGGAATTTGTTGTATAACTTTTGTCCATGTTAGGCTCTTTGTTTGCCCCCCTGGACCAGGGGTGTTTGTCCCATCTGTAATTTTGTAGCATGCTGGATGATGTGTTTAATTTTGGACAGGGGGTGGCTTATTTTATGCTAGCTGCATTTGGGTTGGTCTGGGCATGCTCAGGGACTTTGGGTTTTTTTGGTGCTTTTTGTGTGTGAACAGCACTTGGATGTTTCTGGGCATGCTCATAGAGCGTGTTTTTTGGTTTAGTAATTTAAGGACATCCTTAACAGGTGTACCCACTTCGAAGTTCATTCTCTAGATTGGGTGAAGTTGGATTTTGTGTGTTTCATGGACTGTGCATGTGTTTTCAATTGCCTCATTAGCACACCAACCTATGTTATATAAAGCTTGCAGATAGCATTCTTTACATTGCCCTGAAAATAGGCAAGATTGTGTGCGAGGCTGGCAAGAGAGTACATTTGGGTGTCCTTATTGAGCTTGTAACATGTATTTTCTCTTTGTATTTTGTTTGTTATATCTTTGCAAAACTTGTGTTATTTTTACTTTGGTTTATTGTATTTTTTTGGGTGGGGGACATTTTCCCCTGAAATATTTTTGATGTTGTCAATGTGTCATTTTTTCACTTTGATTTAATTGTCTGTGTTGCATTATTTTACTAAATCTTTCTCAAGATGTTGTGACTAATCTTTAAATCCTTAATAGATGTGCATTTGTGGGCGCAGTCCTTTTAACTCCTGTTAATTTCCAATGCAAAATGGTCAGACATCAAAAACCATATTCTGTTAGTGTCTCTAAATAACATACATGTGTTTTTTTGCTTTCCTTGCTCCTTTTCCAAGTCCCGTTTTGTTGACCAATAAAATTTTATGCAATTTTGTTTTAGTTTTTTGTGTCTGTTACTTTTCATGCAACAGATTTCCCAGCTGCAGCTTAACTAGGCTGATTGGCATGTCAAAACAAAAAGTGATATTTGTCCGTTATTTTCCTGGTGCCTTCATGGTAGCATATGCATGTATTGTGCGTATGCTGCCATGGATAGTCACCAGGAAAGGAAAAAAACAGCGGTAAGTATTCAATTCTCCTTTTTTTTTTTTTTTTTTTTTTTTTAGTGCAGTGGTTCTCTGCCTCAGTCCTCAAGTACCCCCGACAGGATATGTTTTTTGAATTTATCTTATCTAAAATAGCTGTCAAATACCAAACCATTGACTGATTTAAAGCACCTGTGCAAGATGAAGGAAAACCTGCAAACATGGCCTGTTGGGGGTACTTGAGGACAGGGTTGAGAAGCACTGATTTAGAGCACTGTGCTAAAATCTAGCTCAAGACAATCCTATTTGAATTGTGGGCATTTGAGGGAAACCAAGTGAGTGTTAGAACCCCTGCTTGTCTTTTTTAGGTTGGGCTTTGTGTCCCTTTTCTTAAAATTGGCTTCACTTCCTGTCACATAGCCAAACAGGAGGTGAGGGTAAAATCCTACCAATGTCACCCCAAATGATTAGGTATTTTTGTGTTTAGGAAAGGCAAATCCACTCTGCAATACAAGTGTAGTTGCTGAAAATCTGAAGGGAAGCACTAGTGATTTGAACATCCAATCATGTAGAAGCAAAGATGTTTTTTTTTTTTTTTTTTTTTTTTTTTTGCCTTGCATGTCCACCTCGGATCTCCAGCAATTGCACTTCCAAGTGTACTTGTAGTGCAAAGTGGATTTGCCTTTAGAAAATAAACCCCAAAGTCCAAGATACCTAATAATTTGCAGTGTACACAGCAAAATGCTAGAGTGCAATTTACCTAATGGGAAAATATTTAGATTGACTTGTGTGTCCCCAAGGAAAGACATTGGTAGGGTTTTACCCTCACTTCCTGTTTGGCTATGTGACAGGAAGTGATTAAATTTGAAGGAGAAAGTGGCAAAATTTGGGAGGTGTCTTCATCCTATCAGGAGTGCAGACAGTCCCAAAAACTGACAAGACTTCTAATACATCTGCACTCTATCACCCAGCAAAAATAAGAAAGGATTTCATTTAGTTTAAATTTACAAAGACACATTCCTAAGTTCAACTGTGATGCATTTCAATGGCCCATTTAGACCTTGTTTAATAGAAACACCATTTGCCTTTCACTAGAAACATTTGTTAGTCTAGTCCTGGAAATCTGCATGCTTTACTATTAATTTCCATAAAAATTGAGTTCCTGCAGCTAGATGTGCGACCACTGTGTATGCGGAGGTATGTGCCTGTTTCGCATATCTGGTTCCCAGAAGCAGTGGCAACACACAGGAATGACATCACGCCCCCTACAGGAATTTGCATGTACTGCTATTAATTTCTTCCCACCACCATGCCGCAGGCACAGGGAGAACATGCAAACTCCAGGCAGATGGTGTCACGGGCGGGATTCGAACCAGCAACCCTTTTTGCTGTCAGGTGAAAGTGCTAACCACTACACCACTGTGCTTTACAAATATGTATCTATAGATGTAGGTTCTTGTTTCCACTTGTGAAATCTGATTGGCCAATCTCGGTACAACTTGATATTTTGGCAAAATAGGTAATAGGAAGATGCACTTGAACAATTAACTAAATTTATAGTAAATAAAACAGGCTCTTGCACTAAATCTATTTTTTTAAGATCTAACTGATTGCAGTGTATGGTCACCTTTAAAGATCGAGATCTGAAAATATTAATTTATTGGGTTTAGAAACACCTTTCTGTTCTTTGTAATGTATTGAAATATTTGTGGAAAAATATATAAAAAAAGATATATTAGAAGTAATAGGAATGAAATTAGCATCAAAAGGGTTAATTAAGTGAGAACACCTACTAATTGCCTAACAAGACACATCCAATGGGATGGGCGTGCGCTATTATCAATGAGAAAACCAGTTACCCTGGCACCAGTTGCCGTTTACATATTTATTATCGTTTTGCGCTTCACAGTGCGCCGGTTCGCATGTTCGATTAATGACTTTTCCGGCGCACCAATTAAGGTATGAACCGGCGCAATGCACTGTTTTTAGTAAATCAGCCCCAGAGTCTGCAGTAATCCATGCAGCCTGTTGGACTCACTGGAAGGTTGAAAACATTATAATCAGGTTTTCTAAAGTAATAAAAGATTTGCTTCCTGCCAGAGAGATGACCCCACATATGAGACAAGTCCCTTTTGATGATGGTTAAAGCCAGTTACTGTAATCTTTTCAGCTTTCATCAGCTTCCTGGCAAATAAATCATCACAATCTATTCACATAGGTGCCCATTTATCAAGCAGTGGAAAATATCCACTGCTGAGTTCTCCGGCATCCACAGAGGAGATCTCTCTCCTCTGATTGCCTGTTTATGAAGTGGTGTAGGTCGCTTCTTTTGAGAAGTGAAGTGATCTACAAATGCTTTGAACAGTGGAGAACACCCCGTTACTGTAATCTCGTGAGACATAGTGATATTACAGTACCAGAAATTCACTGAAACACTCTGGTGTCCGTTTAATAAGCAGCGGTAAATTACCGCTGCTCAGTACACGGTCATTCTCAGAGGAGACCGCCCATCCCATGTTAATAAAATCATTAGTCCCCCTACACAAAAAAAAAATGATTATATATACACACACATTATACAGTATCTCACAAAAGTGAGTACACCCCTCACATTTTTGTAAATATTTCATATTCCGTTAATGAACTGAGATCAGCGGAATCACCGCTGTTCACAATTTCATAAACGGACACCTTAGTTGGTATTCACCTCAACGACATGCTAGTCCACGGTCAATGACATATGCCAATGGAGGACAAAGTATCCAACATCAGAGTTGCAGTGACTGCGTTGACGGTGTTGAAGTCGCTTGGCAACACAACCTAAGGTGCCTCTGTTATGCTCCAAACAGACAGCAATGGTAATTTCCTATCTTTGTGCCAAGAAGGAATACAGGATTATTCAACTTATGTCAGAGGTATCTCCCATTCAGGTTTACCAACAGGTTTGTGAACAGTAGAACATATCTCATCTAATCACACTTTGTGTTCTGTATTCCGAGAACTTCCTGTCAGCCACTGTGGGATACAATGCCTTGGATGTCAAAGGTTCATACCTCCCAACTTTTGCAGTTGAGAATGAAGGACATTTAGTGGTGAGATTGACCTGTGGCAAGTGTAGCATGCCACGGCAAAAAGTGGGTGTGGTTAAATTATGCTGGCTGGGAGGGGATAATCTGACATCCTCTGTGTGCTTCTACCACTATCCCCTTTAGCTACAGAGGCAGCACCTGCAGGTGTATACATACAGTATCCACAATGCTTTGCTACACAGCTGCGGCAGGAGTTATACCTTCTGTTGAACGTCACCCATTCAAGTGAATGGCGCTGCTCTGCAAGTGCCCCACAACTGTGTGAAATGTACACGGTTGCAGCATGCTAAAGTGGGGTTGAAGTGGTTAAAGCAGGTGGTGAAGAGGCAATACAACACCTCTTTATTACCTGCCAAATACTCTCTGAAAAGCAATCCGAATAATTTTTTTCCCATATAGCAGACGCTGGGCAGGTTAATTTCAGGCCGGCAGTGCATGGTCAGGGTGTGCACCCAAGCTGGCTTATGTAAATTATGCTGTTGGTGCTGGCACGCTAATCTGTGCGCCAAGACGTGCGCTAGAGCAGTGGTCATCAACCCAGTCCTCAGGGCCCACTAACAGGCCAGGTTTTATGTATTACCTTGGGGAGATGCAGTCTAGAATACTGCAATCACTGAGCAGCAAATTATATCACCTGTGATGTATTTCAGTTATTTTGCAAACCTGGCCTGTTAGTGGGCCCTGAGGACAGGGTTGATGACCACTACGCTAGAGGTTACTACACATTACGGCTCACCATTTGAATGCTAGAGGTTACTGCTCACTGATTGGCGCTCATTGATTGGTTGCTAGAGGTTACTACACATTACTGCTTGCTGATTGGTTGCTAGCAGTTACTACAGATTACCGCTCAGTGATTGCTTGCTAGAGGTTACTACACATTACCACTCACCATTTGGTTGCTAGAGGTTACTACACATTACTACTCACCATTCAGTTACTAGAGGTTACTACACATTACCGCTCACCATTTGGTTACTAGAGGTTACTACATATTACCACTCACCATTCGGTTACTAGAGGTTACTGCTAGCTGATTGGTTGCTAGAGGTTACTACACATTACCACTCACCATTTGGTTACTAGAGGTTACTACACATTACCACTCACCATTCAGTTACTAGAGGTTACTACACATTACTGCTTGCTGATTGGCTGCTAGAGGTTATTACACATTAGCACTCACCATTCGGTTACTACACATTACTGCTTGCTGATTGGTTGCTAGAGGTTACTACACATTACCACTTACCATTCGGTTACTAGAGGTTACTACACATTACCGCTCACCATTTGGTTACTGGAGGTTACTACACATTACTGCTCACCATTTGGTTACTAGAGGTTACTGCACACTGATTGCCTGCAGCTCAGTGTCCCCCTCTAGTTATAAAACGCTGCGCTATCAAAATGATAAATATAAATATATAATTAATAAAGTGGTATTGTGCTCTCTCGTGACATGTATAAAATGTCCAAAATACTATACATTATTGTGCAATAAACTTCAATAAATAAATGAATTAATAAGAGTGCTTCAATAAGCCTGTGAAAAATATATATAAATATTCCAAAATATTTGTGCAATATTCAAACAAATAATAAATAAATATTTCAAGAAAAAAATCATCCATGCGATTCAGTGTTGCATCCATGCAATGCAGTGCTGTATCTCTGTAATTCAGTGATAGTGCAATGTTCAAACAATATTAGATAAAAAATTCCAAAGAAATATCATCCATGCGATTCAGTGCTACATCCATGTAATTCAGTGTTGCATCTGTGCGATTTGGTGCTGTGTATCTTAGTGCTATGATCAAATTAACAGTCCATAAACATACCAAAATCCATCCATGTGTTTCAGTGAACACAAACTAAAGTGCTGTGTGCTCATATAAGTGCTCCCCCCCAGGTGATAGCCCCTCACCTTAGGGCGTGTGACCTTGAGATCAAGCTTGGTCAAAATGCACCTTAGAACCTCTATGGGTTCGGTATTGTATGCTGGATCCTGGATAGGTTACACTTGTGCCTCTGTTCCTCACAGCAGTCCAGTTTATACCTCAGTATATCATTACAAAGAGAACTTCTCTTTATATTGATATATATATCTATATCCCAAAATTGCAGCGTTAAAATAGCAAGTGATAAAACCAAAATTCTAATTAAATAAACAGTGAAAACATCTAAAATATTAATGTTCAAATGCGTGAGGAAATCCAATATGAATAAAGTTCTTAAATATTCGTGTCTCAGTGATGATAAATGATTGAACACCAAAAGTGCACCTTCCACCCTGAAAAAAGAAAGGCTGTGCCCTTACCAGATGACTAGGCTCCACGTTTAGGGATGAACTTCGAGTTCGAGTCGAACTCATGTTCGACTCGAACATCGGCTGTTCGCAAGTTCGTCAAACAATTTGGGGTGTTCGTGGCAAATTCGAATGCTGCGGAACACCCATTAAAAGTCTATGGGAGAAATCAAAAGTGCTAATTTTAGATGCTTATATGCAAGTTATTGTCATAAAAAGTGTTTGGGGACCCGGGTCCTGCCCCAGGGGACATGGATCAATGCAAAAAAAAGTTTTAAAAACGGACGTTTTTTCAGAAACAGTGATTTTAATAATGCTTAAAGTCAAACAATAAAAGTGTAATATCACTTTAAATTTCGTAGCTGGGGGGTGTCTATAGTATGCCTGTAAAGGGGCGCATGTTTCCCGTGTTTAGAACAGTCTGACAGCAAAATGACATTTCAAAGGAAAAAAAGTAATTTAAAACTACTTGCGGCTATTGCATTGCCGGTCCGACAATACACATAAAAGTTCATTGATAAAAACTGCATGGGAATTCCCCACAGGGGGACCCCGAACCAAAATTTAAAAAAAAAAGTGACGTGGGGGTCCCCCTAAATTCCATACCAGGCCCTTCAGGTCTGGTATGGATATTAAGGGGAACCCCGGCCAAAATTAAAAAAAAAAGACATGGGGGTCCCCCTAAATTCCATACCAGACCCTTCAGGTCTGGTATGGATTTTAAGGGGAACCCCGCGCCAAAATTAAAAAAAAAAAACAGCGTGGGGTCCCCCCAAAAATCCATACCAGACCCTTATCCGAGCACGCAACCTGGCAGGCTGCAGGAAAAGAGGGGGGACGAGAGAGCGCTCCCCTTCTGAACCGTACCAGGCCACATGCCCTCAACATTGGGAGGGTGCTTTGGGGTAGCCCCCAAAACACCTTGTCCCCATGTTGATGAGGACAGGGGCCTCATCCCCACAACCCTGGCCGGTGGTTGTGGGGGTCTGCGGGCGGGGGGCTTATTGGAATCTGGAAGCCCTCTTTAACAAGACGACCCCCAGATCCCGGCCCCCCCTGTGTGAAATGGTAAGGGGGTACAAAAGTACCTCTACCATTTCACTAAAAAACTGTCAAAAATGTTAAAAATGACAAGAGACAGTTTTTGACAATTCCTTTATTTAAATGCTTCTTCTTTCTTCTTTCTTCTATCTTCCTTCATCTTCTTCTTCTTCTGGTTCTTCTGGCTCTTCTGGTTCTTCCTCCGGTGTTCTCGTCCAGCATCTCCTCCGCGGCGTCTTCTATCTTCTTCTCCTTGGGCCGCTCTGCACCCATGGCATAGGGGGAGGCTCCCTCTCTTCTCTTCATCTTCTTCTCTTCTTCATCTTCTTCTCTTCTTCTCTTCTTCTCTTCTTCTCTTCTTCATCTTCTTCTCGGGGCCGCTCCGCATCCATGCTGGCATGGTGGGAGGCTCCCGCTGTGTGACGCGTCTCCTCTTCTGATGGTTCTTAAATAATGGGGGGCGGGGCCACCCGGTGACCCCGCCCCCTCTGACGCACGGGACATGACGGGACTTCCCTGTGGCATTCCCCGTGACGTCACAGGGAAGTCCCGTCAAGTCACCGTGCGTCAGAGGGGGGCAGGGTCACCGGGTGGCCCCGCCCCCCCGTTATTTAAGAACCGTCAGAAGAGGAGACGCGTCACACAGCGGGAGCCTCCCTCCATGCCAGCATGGGTGCGGAGTGGCCCGGAGAAGAAGATGAAGGAGAGAAGAAGAGAAGAAGATGAAGAAGAGAAGAAGATGAAGAGAAGAAGATGAAGAAGAGAAGAAGATGAAGAGAAGAGCGGGAGCCTCCCCCCATGCCATGGGTGCGGAGCAGCCCGAGGAGAAGAAGATAGAAGACGCCGCGGAGGAGATGCTGGACAAGAACACCGGTGGAAGAACCAGAAGAGCCAGAAGAACCAGAAGAAGAAGAAGAAGATGAAGGAAGATAGAAGAAAGAAGAAGCATTTAAATAAAGGAATTGTTAAAAACTGTCTCTTGTCATTTTTAACATTTTTGACAGTTTTTTAGTGAAATGGTAGGGGTACTTTTGTACCCCCTTACCATTTCACACAGGGGGGCCGGGATCTGGGGGTCCCCTTGTTAAAGGGGGCTTCCAAATTCCGATAAGCCCCCCACCCGCAGACCCCCACAACCACCGGCCAGGGTTGTGGGGATGAGGTCCTTGTCCTCATCAACATGGGGGGTTTTGGGGGCTACCCCAAAGCACCCTCCCAATGTTGAGGGCATATGGCCTGGTACGGTTCAGGAGGGGGGCCGCTCTCTCGTCCCCCCCTCTTTTCCTGCGGCCTGCCAGTTTGCGTGCTCGGATAAGGGTCTGGTATGGATGTTTGGGGGGACCCCACGCCGTTTTTTTTTTTAATTTTGGCACGGGGTTCCCCTTAAAATCTATACCAGACCTGAAGGATCTGGTATGGAATTTAGGGGGACCCCCATGTCATTTTTTTTTTAAATTTTGGCCGGGGTTCCCCTTAATATCCATACCAGACCTGAAGGGCCTGGTATGGATTTTAGGGGGACCCCCACGTCATTTTTTTTTTTTTTTAATTTTGGTTCGGAGTTCCCCTGTGGGGAATTCCCATGCCGTTTTTATCAGTGAACTTTTATGTGTATTGTCGGACCGGCAATGCAATAGCCGCGAGTAGTTTTAAATGACTTTTTTTTTTCTAAACATGGGAAACATGCGCCCCTTTACAGGCATACTATAGACACCCCCCAGCTACGAAATGTAAAGGGATATTACACTTTTATTGTTTGACTTTAAGCATTATTAAAATCACTGCTCCTGAAAAAACGTCCGTTTTTAAAACGTTTTTTTGCATTGATTCATGTCCCCTGGGGCAGGACCCGGGTCCCCAAACACTTTTTATGACAATAACTTGCATATAAGCCTCTAAAATGAGCACTTTTGATTATTCATGTTCGTGTCCCTTAGACTTTAACGGTGTTCGCGTGTTCGAATGAACTTTTTTCCTGTTCGCATGTTCTGGTGCGAACCGAACAGGAGGGTGTTCGGCTCATCCCTATCCACGTTATAGGAGCCTAGTAAAGTGTGGATGAGTGTTATATATACGATCCTTGCTTTGGATATAAACAGGATGATGGAAGTATCAACACAGGTGGCTGCTCTCTCAGTTTCTCGCTCCCAAGTACAATAAAAGAAATGAGAAGAAGAAAGCCAACATAGCATAAAACCATGATGGTTTATTGAGGTAGCATAAGTCCAAACAGACAATGATCAGTTTCCAAGGTAAAAAAGGGTCTGCAGATCACATAGGAACTAGCGTGGTGAGTATTAGCATAGACTCTACCCTACTAGTTTAGTCATAACTGACATCATCGGGGTGTGAAGTCCATGCCAGAAACCACGCTATTTAACAGGTCCATAGCGGAAAGAGCACAGCTGATAGGATATTCTAATCACAGCATATGGCCACTATTGGTCAGAAAGAAAAAATGACAGGGGAAACAGCCACTCATAAAAGCAATAGAGTGGATAAACCCACATTGCTTGGAGGGCATTAATCCCACAGTAGATGTATACTAAGCCTCCGTTTGACTAAGAGGCACCCAAGCCTCATTGTCAATCCAACAGGACAACGGAATACATATACAACAGAACGAGATCTAGGAGGCAGGAAGTAACCAAGCCTCGTTTTCAATCCGCCACAAAGGCAGAGTTGAAAACACACCAGATCTCAATCTGAAAGGCAGGAAACAACCAAGCCTCGTTCACATAAAGGAATCCATCAGAGTCACCCCAGAGTGAACATTTAGCCGTGTCACAGTGGGTAATGTAAATGGTAAAAAATGTTAGAAAATCTATTTAATAAATTATGTAAATTAAAAAATGTGTGTGCAAAGAAAAATGAAAAATGAAACTATATAAAAAAAAAAAATATATATATATATATATATATATATATATATATATATATATATACACACACACACACACATACACACACAGTATCTCACAAACGTGAGTACACCCCGCACATTTTTGTAAATATTTTATTATATCTTTTAATGTGACAACACTGAAGAAATGACACTTTGCTACAATGTAAAGTAGTGAGTGTACAGCTTGTATAACAGTGTAAATTTGCTGCCCCCTGAAAATAACTCAACCCACAGCCATTAATGTCTAAACCACTGGCAACAAAAGTGAGTACACCCCTAAGGTAAAATGTCCAAATTGGGCCCAAAGTGTCAATATTTTGTGTGTTATTTTCCAGCACTGCCTTAACCCTCTTGGGCATGGAGTTCACCAGAGCTTCACAGCAGTCCACTTCCACCCCTCCATGACGACATCACGGAGCTGGTGGATGTTAGAAACCTTGCACTCCTCCACCTTCCGTTTGAGGATGCACCGCAGATGCTCAATAGGGTTTAGGTCTGGAGACATGCTTGGTCAGTCCATCACCTTTACCTTCAGCTTCTTTAGCAAGGCAGTGGTCATCTTGGAGGTGTGTTTGGGGTCGTTATCATGTTGGAGTACTGCCCTGCGGCCCAGCCTCCGAAGGGAGGGGATCATGCTCTGCTTTAGTATGTCACAGTACATGTTGGCATTCATGGTTCCCTCAGTGAACTGTAGCTCCCCAGTGCCATGACACTCCCACCACTATGCTTGACTGTAGGCAAGACACACTTGTCTTTGTACTCCTCACCTGGTTGTCGCCACACAAGGTTGACACCATCTGAACCAAATAAATTTATCTTGGTCTCATCAGACCACAGGACATGGTTCCAACAATCCATGTCCTTAGCCTGCTTGTCTTCAGCAAACTGTTTGCTGGCTTTCTTGTGCATCATTTTGAGGGCGCAGCAAGTTTACACTGTTATACAAGCTGTACAGTCACTATTTTACATTGTAGCAAAGTGTAATTTTGTCAGTGATGTCACAAGAAAAGATATAATAAAATATTTAGAAAAATCTGAGGGGTGCGCTCTCTTTTGTGAGATACTGTGTATGTATATATATATATATATATATATATATATATATGTGTATATACATATATATATATATATATATATATATATATATATATATATATGTATATATATATGTATATATGTATATATATATATATATGTATATATGTATATATACATATATATATATATATATATATATATATATATATATATATATATATATATATATATATATATATATATATATATATATATATATATATATATATATATATCCCTCAATGATGAATTAAAAGAAACTATGATCTTTCCGCAATGGACCAACAAAATCAGTTATCAGTACATTGATACAACAATGAATCCAGCAGTAAATTAATAGAAGAAGGGTATAAAACAGGACATTGACATTTTTTTAATAAAAGCTTGATGTCCCAATCAACCGAAAGGAACATAAGATTTTAATTAATAAATCTACCTAACCTCCATTTAGGAGACACCTTTTTTGATAGACCCTCCTCTCCAAGGTGGCATATATTTGTCAATTGCCACAAAAGAGGTGCCGGTGGGATCTCTGTTATGGCATTGTGCAAAATGTTTAGGAACCATGTGTTCTTTTTGGTCCTTTCTGTTCTTTTTTATATTGTTAATGTGTTCATTAACCCGTATAGAAAAGGTCCTAATTGTTCGTCTCACATACTGCTTACTGAATGAACAAGTGGTAAGGTAATCAATATTCTTTGTGGTACAGGTAATAAAATGCTTGATTGGATAAATCTTACCAGTAACAGTAAAAGAAAAAGTAAATTTATTCCTTCCATTGGCATTAATTCTAAACACGGCACACTTTTTACATGGATAAAAACCCACTAAGTTTTGAAAGAACGTTGTACGTTTTGGTGGGTCTAAAATTGTGGGTGTCACACTAAGCTGTAAGGAAGGCAGCCCCCTAAAAATAACCCCTGGTCTCAGGGAGTACAGAGCCTAAAACTCTGTCCTTTTTGAGTACGGGCAATATTTTTTAAAAATCTTTTTGATTTTATAATGTTGTCCTGAAAAAGTTGTAAAAATTACCATTTGAATTTCTGAGATGTATTAGATTTAACTTTATCGATCAGTAGAGAATTTCTGTCTAGGCTTCTCACCTGATTGATCTCTTCATTCAAAACATCAATATTGTAACCCTTCTCCACAAATCTTACTTTTAAAAGAGATGCCTGAGTATCAAAATCCTCTATCCTAGTACAATTTTGGCTAAGTCTGACAAATTGACCACGAGGCACGGATTTAAGCCATATTTCGCGATGACAGCTATCAGTGGGTATATAAGAGTTAAGTGAAACATTTCAGAAGGGCCTCATAAGTAAGGGCTATACCACGATCATTGGAATTCAAAAGAGTTGTAAATTGATCCAGCGAATCGCGGTCATCCCTCCATAGGAGGAGAATGTCATCTATATATCTGGCCCACAGGACAAGTTCCAGATGGACACAGGCATAGACGACATCCTCCTACCATTTTCCCATTAACAAATTAGCCATATCAGGGGCCACACATTTCTTTTGAATATAAAATTGGTAGTTGAACCACAAAAAATTGTGGGTAGTGGCAAAAATAAGTAGGTCCAAAATTAAGTCCCTTTGAATGTTTAACCGGTTCCCGACCGGCTCATGCAGATATACTGCCGCAGAATGGCTGGGCGAAATCCCATGTATGGCTTTGCCCAGGAGAGCCACAAGAGGGTGTGTGAGTGCGCCCGCTGCACAGTGGGGGACACGATGGGATGCAATCGAATGCACGAGAGCTAGCATGGGGATTTGTGTGTGCTGTCAGAGGAGAGGAGACAGATCTTGAGTTCCTACGAAGTTGGAAAAACGATCTGTCATCTCTCCTAGTTAGTCCCATCCCCACACAGTTAGAACACAGTGAGGGAACACACAGTTAACCCCTTGATTGCCCCTACTGTTAACCCCTTCCCTGCCAGTGACACTTATACAGTAATCAGTGCATATTTATAGCACTGATCGCTCTATAAATGTCCCTGGTCCCAAAAATGTGTCAAAGGTGTCCGATCTGTCCACCGCAATGTCTCAATACCGCTAAAAATCGCAGATCACCACCATTACTAGTAAAAAAAAAACAAAATAAAAAAGCCATAAAAATGCCCATAAATCTTTCCCATAGTTTGTAGACGCTATAACTTTTGCGTAAACCAATCAATATACGCTTATTGCGATTTTTTTACCAAAAATATGTAGAAGAATACATATTGGCCTAAACTGATGAAGTAATTTGTTTTTTAAAAAAATTTGGGGGATATTTATTATGGCAAAAAAATAAAAAAAATATTGTTTTTTTTTCTAAATTGTCACTTTTTTTTGTTTATAGCGCAAAAAATAAAAATGGCAGAGGTGATCAAATACCACCAAAACAAAGCTCTATTTGTGGGAAAAAAAAGGTTGCAAATTTTGTTTGGGTAGAGCGCATGACCGCGCAATTGTCAGTTAAAGCGACGCAGTGCCAAATTGTAAAAAGTGCTCTGGTCAGGAAGGGGGTAAAATCTGAAGTGGGTAACATGTCAGACTCTCTAGATAAAAATTGATTGACTGCCTCTAAACCCAAATTATGGGATATACAAGTTTAAAGCAAAGTGATGTCAGCAGTGACTAGTAGGCCTCTCCCATCCCACGTTGTATTATTCAACAAGGGGATGGAAAGATTTTCTCCTTTTTATCCAAAACCTGGGCATTAAAACCTTTATCAATGAGAACAGTCAGTTCTTTTTCATAGGAGGTCGTAGGATTATTAGCAAGTAATCCATACGTTTCAAACCCATATCCAATGTAGAATCAGAAGGAGGCTTCCTTAGATTTAGTTTATCCAGATCATTAAAGACCAGATCTTTAAAAATAGTAATAGACGGAGATAGCACTCCTGGACGAGGCTTGGCTGTTTCCTGCCTCTCAGATTGAGATTTGGTGTGTATTCAACTTTGCTGTTGTGGCGGATTGAAAACAAGGTTTGGTTACTTCCTGCCTCCTAGATCTTGATCTGTTGTATATGTACTCCGTTGTCCTGTTGGATTGACAATGAGGCTTGGGTGCCTCTTAGTCAAACGGAGGCTTGGTATGCATCTAATGTGGGATTAATGTCCTCCATGCAACGTGGGTTCATCCACTCTATTGCTTTTATGAGTGGCCATTTCCCCTGTCATTTTTTCTTTCTGATCAATAGTGGCCATATGCTGTGATTAAAGTATCCGATCAGCTGTGCTCTTTCCGCTGTGGACCTGTTAAATAGTGTGGTTTCTGTCATGGACTTCACACCCCAGATGATGTCAGTTAAACTAGAAATAACAATAAAAATGAAAAATTCCTTTAAATATAGTGCCTGGGGGGTCCCCTTAGTTTGCATGTAAAGTGGCACATCTGTACTGTGTATAGAACCTGCTACAGCAATAATGACAATTATAAAACCAAAAAAAATGACATTTTCCATTCAAGCTTTCTTTATTTTGTAAACAGTGGCTTGGGGAGCTAGTCTGTATGATGAGGCCACAATTTAGTGCAATCGGAACAAAATTAGAGATTTTTTGGATAGATTCTGGTGTGTCTTTCACAGACTTTGGATAGAAGTAACATGTGTGAAAAAATTGGGCTTTGGGTTTTGGTGGTGCCTTCACACCCTATAGAGGTATTCTTGATGAAAGCAAGAATTGGCCTTGCTGTCAAAAATTTAAATGATATGCACCCATCAAACAGGTGCGGAAAAATTGGTCCTTGGGTGTTAATTGTGCCCATGAAATCTACACCAAAAATTTTCTTCCAGATGAAATCTCCAGGAAGACGACAGATTTGTCGAAACGGCGTAGGGAGGAGCAACGTGCTGACGTCACCACCATCGCTGATCCCGGAAGCTACGGGCAGCAGCTGAGACCCGGCCGGCATAAGTTTGTGTATACATGCGATTTGAAGCTACTACACTGTAAATGTATTTCTTGCATTTTTTTAATAAATATTATCAGTATTACTCTACGGAGCTTTTTCTTTTATATTTACCCTTGGGATCTGAGCACTAATATACCATCTAGTGGACCCCTTGAGAGGTGACCCTTGGAGCCATACTTCTAGCAGAGACCCAGTGGCTGGGGGACACAGCCACCTGCACATACGATCTCCGTAACAAGAGATCAAAAGATCTGGTAAGGGGCAGATCTTTTTTAGGTGGAGGAATTTTCCTATCATCACATCCTTCACAACATTGCATGCCTCACATCATCAGCAGAGTGGTGTTTTTTCTTTTTACCTGTGAAAGATATTCTCAGCAAGGAACGTTTTTGTATGGACTTTGCATATTATGCTGGATGTCTGATTGTTCATATTTTTAATCATACATGTTTCAATCTGTGGGAATCAAGTTTTAATATTTGTTCCAGCAATATATATTCTTTCTTTAATTATTATTTATTATTATTTTTCATTACATATGGGTGCACTGGCTGTGGTTATATAAACGGTTTATGAACACACTCACCTAATTAATAGCAGCGCAGCCTTTTTATGTATAGGCAAAATCACGTACCTGGTACGTGATTGCCTTCCCGCGGGCGGGGGGTCCGATCGTACCCCCCCGGTGCCAGAGGCGGTCGGCTTTGGTCTGGGAGCGTTCAGTGATGAGGGGGAGGCCATCCATTCGTGGCCCCCCTCGCGATCGCTCCCAGCGAATCAGAATCTTCCCCCGCCTCTGTATAGTACACAGAGGCAGGGGATGTGACGTCATCTCTCCTTGGCTCGGTATTTTCCGTTCCGGCGCCGAGGAGAGAAGACTGAAATGTGAGTGTAAAACACAACACATCCCAGTAGAACATGCCAGGCACACAATACACCCCCCTTTACCCCCCGATCCCCCCCCCGATCACCCCCCCCCGTCACACTGACACCAAGCAGTTTTTTTTTTCCTGATTACTGCATGGTGTCAGTTTGTGACAGTTAGTGTGGTAGGGCAGTTAGAGTTAGCCCCCTGTAGGTCTAGGGTACCCCCTAACCCCCCTAATAAAGTTTTAACCCCTTGATCACCCCCCGTCGCCAGTGTCACTAAGCGATCATTTTTCTGATCGCTGTATTAGTGTCGCTGGTGACGCTAGTTAGGGAGGTAAATATTTAGGTTCGCCGTCAGCGTTTTATAGTGACAGGGACCCCCATATACTACTGAATAAATGTTTTAACCCCTTGATTGCCCCCTAGTTAACCCTTTCACCAGTGATCACCGTATAACTGTTACGGGTGACGCTGGTTAGTTCGTTTATTTTTTATAGTGTCAGGGCACTCGCCGTTTATTACCGAATAAAGGTTTAGCCCCCTGATCGCCCGGCGGTGATATGCGTCGCCCCAGGCAGCGTCAGATTAGCGCCAGTACCGCTAACACCCACGCACGCAGCATACGCCTCCCTTAGTGGTATAGTATCTGAACGGATCAATATCTGATCTGATCAGATCTATACTAGCGTCCCCAGCAGTTTAGGGTTCCCAAAAACGCAGTGTTAGCGGGATCAGCCCAGATACCTGCTAGCACCTGCGTTTTGCCCCTCCGCCTGGCCCAGCCCAGCCCACGCAAGTGCAGTATCGATCGATCACTGTCACTTACAAAACACTAACCGCATAACTGCAGCGTTCGCAGAGTCAGGCCTGATTCCTGCGATCGCTAACAGTTTTTTTGGTAGCATTTTGGTGAACTGGCAAGCACCTGCCCCAGGCAGCGTCAGATTAGCACCAGTACCGCTAACACCCACGCACGCACCGTACACCACCCTTAGTGGTATAGTATCTGAACGGATCAATATCTGATCCGATCAGATTTATACTTGCGTCCCCAGCAGTTTAGGGTTCCCAAAAATGCAGTGTTAGCGGGATCAGCCCAGATACATGCTAGCACCTGCGTTTTGCCCCTCCGCCCGGCCCGGCCCAGCCAAGTGCAGTATTGATCGATCACTGTCACTTATAAAACACTAAACGCATAACTGCAGCGTTCACAGAGTCAGGCCTGATCCCTGCGATCGCTAACAGTTTTTTTGGTAGCGTTTTGGTGAACTGGCAAGCACCAGTGGCCTAGTACACCCCGGTCGTAGTCAAACCAGCACTGCAGTAACACTTGGTGACGTGGCGAGTCCCATAAGTGCAGTTCAAGCTGGTGAGGTGGCAAGCACAAGTAATGTCCCGCTGCCACCAAGAAGACAAACAGGCCCATCGTGCCCATAGTACCCTTCCTGCTGCATTCGCCAATCCTAATTGGGAACCCACCACTTCTGCAGCGCCCATACTTGCCCCATTCACATCCCCAACCAAATGCAGTCAGCTGCATGAGAGGCATTTTTATGTCCTCCCGAGTACCCCTACCCAACGAACCCCCCCCAAAAAGATGTCGTGTCTGCAGCAAGCGCGGATATAGGCGTGACACCCGCTATTATTGTCCCTCCTGTCCTGACAATCCTGGTCTTTGCATTGGTGAATGTTTTGAACGCTACCATACACTAGTTGAGTATTAGTGTAGGGTACAGCATTGCACAGACTAGGACACACTTTCACAGGGTCTCCCAAGATGCCATCGCATTTTGAGAGACCCAAACCTGGAACCGGTTACAGTTATAAAAGTTAGTTACAAAAAAAAAGTGTAAAAAAAAAAAAAAAAAAAAAACACAAACAAAAATATAAAATAAAAAAAATAGTTGTCGTTTTATTGTTCTCTCTCTCTCTATTCTCTCTATTGTTCTGCTCTTTTTTACTGTATTCTATTCTGCAATGTTTTATTGTTATTATGTTTTATCATGTTTGCTTTTCAGGTATGCAATTTTTTATACTTTACCGTTTACTGTGTTTTATTGTTAACCATTTTTTTGTCTTCAGGTACGCCATTCACAACTTTGAGTGGTTATACCAGAATGATGCCTGCAGGTTTAGGTATCATCTTGGTATCATTCTTTTCAGCCAGTGGTCGGCTTTCATGTAAAAGCAATCCTAGCAGCTAATTAGACTCTAAACTGCTTTTACAAGCAGTGGGAGGGAATTTCCCCCCTCCCCCACCGTCTTCCGTGTTTTTCTCTGGCTCTCCTGTCTTAACAGGGAACCTGAGAATGCAGCCGGTGATTCAGCCAGCTGACCATAGAGCTGATCAGAGACCAGAGTGGCTCCAAACATCTCTATGGCCTAAGAAACCGGAAGCTACGAGCATTTTATGACTTAGATTTTGCCAGATGTAAACAGCGCCATTGGGAAATTGGGGAAGCATTTTATCACACCAATCTTGGTGTGGTCAGATGCTTTGAGGGCAGAGGAGAAATCTAGGGTCTAATAGACCCCAATTTTTTCAAAAAAGAGTACCTGTCACTACCTATTGCTATCATAGGAGATATTTACATTCCCTGAGATAACAATAAAAATGATTTAAAAAAAAAAAAAATGAAAGGAACAGTTTAAAAATAAGATAAAAAAGCAAAAAAATAATAATAAAAAAAAAAGCACCCCTGTCCCCCCCTGCTCTCGCGCTAAGGCGAACGCAAGCGTCGGTCTGGCGTCAAATGTAAACAGCAATTGCACCATGCATGTGAGATATCACCGCGAAGGTTAGATCGAGGGCAGTAATTTTAGCAGTAGACCTCCTCTGTAAATCTAAAGTGGTAGCCTGTAAAGGCTTTTAAAGGCTTTTAAAAATGTATTTATTTTGTTGCCACTGCACGTTTGTGCGCAATTTTAAAGCATGTCATGTTTGGTATCCATGTACTCGGCCTAAGATCATCTTTTTTATTTCATCAAACATTTGGGCAATATAGTGTGTTTTAGTGCATTAAAATTTAAAAAAGTGTGTTTTTTCCCCCAAAAATGCGTTTGAAAAATCGCTGCGCAAATACTGTGTAAAAAAAAAAATGAAACACCCACCATTTTAATCTGTAGGGCATTTGCTTTAAAAAAATATATAATGTTTGGGGGTTCAAAGTAATTTTCTTGCAAAAAAAAAATAATTTTTTCATGTAAACAAAAAGTGTCAGAAAGGGCTTTGTCTTCAAGTGGTTAGAAGAGTGGGTGATGTGTGACATTAGCTTCTAAATGTTGTGCATAAAATGCCAGGACAGTTCAAAACCCCCCCAAATGACCCCATTTGGAAAGTAGACACCCCAAGCTATTTGCTGAGAGGCATGTCGAGTCCATGGAATATTTTATATTGTGACACAAGTTGCCGAAAAGAGACACATTTTTTTTTTTTTTTTGTGCACAAAGTTGTCACTAAATGATATATTGCTCAAACATGCCATGGGAATATGTGAAATTACACCCCAAAATACATTTTGTTGCTTCTCCTGAGTATGGGGATATCACGTGTGAGACTTTTTTGGAGCCTAGCCTCGTACGGGACCCCGAAAACCAAGCACCACCTTCAGGCTTTCTAAGGGCGTAAATTTTTGATTTCACTCTTCACTGCCTATCACAGTTTCGGAGGCCCTGGAATGCCCAGGTGGCACAAACCCCCCCAAATGACCCCATTTTGGAAAGTAGACACTCCAAGCTATTTGCTGAGAGGTATAGTGAGTATTTTGCAGACCTCACTTTTTGTCACAAAGTTTTGAAATTTGAAAAAAGAAAAAAAAAATGTTTTTTCTTGTCTTTCTTCATTTTCAAAAATAAATGAGAGCTGCAAAATACTCACCATGCCTCTCAGCAAATAGCTTGGGGTGTCTACTTTCCAAAATGGGGTCATTTGGGGGGGGGGGTTGTGCCACCTGGGCATTCCATGGCCTCCGAAACTGTGATAGGCAGTGAAGAGTGAAATCAAAAATTTACACCCTTAGAAATCCTGAAGGCGGTGATTGGTTTTCGGGGCCCCCTACGCGGCTAGGCTCCTAAAAAGTCCCACACATGTGGTATCCCCGTACTCAAGAGAAGAAGCTAAATGTATTTTGGGGTGCAATTCCACATATGCCCATGGCCTGTGTGAGCAATATATCATTTAGTGACAACTTTGTGCAAAAAAAAAAAAAAACATTTGTCACATTCCCGCATTTTGTGTCAAAATATAAAATATTCCATGGACTCAACATGCCTCTCAGCAAATAGCTTGGGGTGTCTACTTTCCAAAATGGGGTCATTTGGGGGGGGGATTTATGCCATCTGGGCATTTTATGGCCTTCAAAACTGTGATAGGTAGTGAGGTGTAAAATAAAAAATGTGCGCCCTTAGAAATCCTGAAGGCAGTGATTGGATTTCGGGGCCCCGTACGCGGCTAGGCTCCCAAAAAGTCCCACACATGTGGTATTCAGGAGAAGCAGCTGAATATATTTTGGGGTGCAATTCCACATATGACCTTGGCCTGTGTGAGCAATATATCATTTAGTGACAACTTTTTGTAATTTTTTTTTTTTAGTCATTATTCAATCACTTGGGACAAAAAAAAATAATATTCAATGGGCTCAACATGCCTCTCAGCAATTTCCTTGGGGTGTCTACTTTCCAAAATGGGGTCATTTGTGGGGGTTTTGTACTGCCCTGCCATTTTAGCACCTCAAGAATTGACATAGGCAGTCATAAATTAAAAGCTGTGTAAATTCCAGAAAATGTACCCTAGTTTGTAGGCGCTATAACTTTTGCGCAAACCAATAAATATACACTTATTGACATTTTTTTTACCAAAGACATGTGGCCGAATACATTTTGGCCTAAATGTATGACTAAAATTGAGTTTATTGGATTTTTTTTATAACAAAAAGTAGAAAATATAATTTTTTTTCGTTTTTTTAAGTTTATAGCGCAAAAAATAAAAACGGCAGAGGTGATCAAATACCATCAAAAGAAAGCTCTATTTGTGGGAAGAAAAGGACGCAAATTTTGTTTGGGTACAGCATTGCATGACCGCGCAATTAGCAGTTAAAGGGATGCAGTGCCAAATTGTAAAAAGTGCTCTGGTCATTAAGGGGGTAAATCCTTCCGGGGCTGAAGTGGTTAAGAGATTTCATCTTCTGCTCCCTCTGTGGGGACAGGATGAGTTCTGAGACTTTCCCCTTGTAACGGTGGTCAAAGAAGGTTGCCAACCAATAGTGATCCTTCTCTTTGATGCCATGTATTTTGGGTCCTTTCGCAGGACTTGAAGAATGAGGAAGCATATGCACCGCAAATATGCAGAGGCACGAGAAACTGACTCTTCAAGGTCACTGAGAATTACAGTATCTGGAACTGCCTCCTCCCAGCCACGTACTACTCCCAAGGGTTCTGGGGATGGAAAACCATCTGTTAAGGGTTGAAGTATGTCTGGTCTGCTTCAATGCCTCCAAAACTGCCAGAATCCTCCTCCTCGTTCTCTTCTTGTGTGTTGTGTGACTTCACAAAAATGGTGTCCGCATAAAGCGGGCCTTGAGAGGAAAGGAAGTCCTCCTCTTCCTCCCGCTGCTCTGCCTCGAGTACCCTGTCCATAATGCCACACAAAGTCTGCTCCAGCAGGAACACAACAGGGATTGTATCACTGATGCATGCATTGCCATGGCTCACCATCCTTGTGGCCTCCTCAAATGGTGACAGTACAGTGCATGCATCATTTATCAGCAGCCATTGGTGTGGGGAAAAAAGTTTAGCCGGCCTGACCCTGTCATTGTAATATACTCTCACAGGTACTCCTTGACGGCCCTCTGCTGCATGTGCAGCCACTGCAGCTTTGCCAAAGTGGAGTTCCACCTGGTGGGCAGGTCACAAATCAGGTGGTTTATGAGCAGGTGGAATTCCCCCTGAATTTCAGCCAACCAAGCACTGGCTGTGTATGACCGCCCGAAACAGCTGCAGACTCTGGGTACCTATTTAAGAAAACGCTGCACCACCAAATTGAAGACAGGTGCCAGGCATGATACATGTGTCAACTTTCCCTGTCTAAGGGCGGGCAAGAGCTTTGTGCCATTATCACACACCACCTTTCCTGGCTCCAGCTGGCGTGGCGTGAACCACCTCTGGGTCTGTCCCTGCAGAACTGCAAGAATCTCTGCTCCAGTGTGGCTCCTGTCCCCTGCACAGACCAGCTGAAGCACTGCATGGCACCTTTTAGCCTTACTCATTGAATTGCCCCTTGAATGCTTAGGGGGTATTGATGGTTCATAGGACAGTTCAGCAGAGGAGGGCATGGAGGAGAAGGGGTGGAGCTGACAAATTTCACATCATCACCACTAGCTGTACGGAGACGTGGAGGCACAACAAGCTGCAGCACTGAGCCCTGTCCTGCATTCTTCCAAGTTCCAGGCAGAGTTACCCAGTGTGCTGTGAACAAAATATATTGTCCCTGACCAAGCTTGCTGGACCACGTGTCAGCAGTAACGTGGACCTTGCCACTGACTGCCTTGCCAAACGATGCCACAACATTGCCTTCCACATGATGGTACGGAGCTGGAATGGCCTTAAGTGCAAAGAAATAGCGACTGGGAACCTGCCATTGTTGTACAGCACATTCTGAAAATTCACGGAAGGGGGCAGAATCCACCAGGCGGAAAGGCAGGAGTTGTAAAGCCAGCTTTGACAAGCTTGAATTTAGAGGCTGGGCATGTAGGTGGCGGTGACACTATTTTTTGCTGCAGCAGATGGGGCAGAGAAATTTTGCCTGCTACAGTCTACAGCTGGTGGTGTGCTACTGGCAGACATGCTGCAAGGACCTGTGACATCCTTCGCTATACCATCATCCCTGGAGTTTGCTTAGAGAGCATGAGGTATAGCAGGGGGAGGCTGGAAAGGTGAGGAGTGAGGAGGAGCAGAATTGCGTCCCTTTTGTGTGGTTTTCAGGAGCTCTTGCCAACGAGCTTAGTGGTGGGAGGTTAAATGCTTGAGGCAAAGTTTGCAAATTGCAACAGTGCGATCGGCTGCACATGTGCTAAGGTCATACTTGTGTCAGGAAAACTGAAAATTGTATAATTTTCCTTTCCTGATGCAAAGCATGACAGCATACAGGTCCCTCCCTTGGGGCTTTGCATTTGAGTATACAGTAGTTATGAGAAAGCCGCCTTGGGGGAAATGGCTCATTTATATAATATAACCAGTTCTGAATCAGTGGGGGGCGGAGCCTGTACCCACACTTTTATGCTGTCATGCTTATGCATCAGGAAAGGAAAATTACCATCAGGTAAGTAACATTTTTTGTTAAATAAATATTTGGAATGTACTGTATACAGGTTCTGTTTTACCTGCTTAAAGATTTGTCATTTTCTGGCAGCTCTTTTGCACAACTTTACAAACACTATTTACATACCTCATACCACATACTGCATAGCTAACAAGGTGCCGTTCTCTTGGTGTCAATGCTGTTTTCTTCTCCACCAGCCTGTCATTGGCCATTGAATGATCATCATCCCCTGAGCTTTCAGGATGAGTGCAGGAAGCAAAATAACAATGTGTGTAAACTGCAAGGGTGACCAAATAAAATTACAAATCCTATGGAAGGTAAAACAGTAAACGTATTTATATAATATACATTTCAATTGTGTATTTAGTGGTTTTCCTGGAGTTTTTCTAGAGGTCACAAAATTCTGAACTGATAGAAGACTATAACTTCTGTTTTACACAAATTGCATATAGAAAAATATGAATGAAGCAGCTAATCATTTTGTTTAAAGTGGATGTAACCCACTCTCATCATTTCTAAATTACTTCCATAGTGCTTATCTATAAGGATATACATGCGTCCTGCATGTATCCTTACCTGTCAAAAATCTCCCCTTTAGCGATTTGTAGCCCGTACTTCGGATTCTGTGGGCGGGTCTGTTGTCCAGCGATCGGTGGGCAGAGTTGTGCCGTCAGTAGACTTCGCGCCCACCTCTACACTCCCCTTGGCATCGATATTTCTTACACTGAACTTCTGCTGGTCTCGTGGATTATGCCCCATGATCACTAACATCCAGTCAAAACCCAGGAAAGGCACCACATGACTTCAGCATGCCCAATCATGCTGAGGTGTGGAGCAGCCAATCCTGGGAGAGCTGGAGAAGAAAGGAGGGGGGGGATGTGGAGTACACAGAATGCGTCTCTCAAGCTCGTGCATGAGATAAGGAAATTAGCTGTCTGTCACAGCAAGGGGGAAGAAACAGACACCTATTTTTCTGTGAGTCTATTTTTATCTTACTGAAAAAAGATAAGAGGATTGCTCAGAGCTGGATTAACTCTTCCTTACAAGATGGCACAGATGAAATGACATCCTATATTCTACAAGGTACGAGCTTTAAAGGGGTTGTAAACCTTTGTGTTTTTTCACCTTAAAGCATCCTATGCATTAAGGTTAAAAAACTTCTGGCAGTGACCGCCCCCGCAGCCCCCCCCCCCAATTTACTTACCTGAGCCCCTTAATTCACTTGGCGGAGACACGCTGTCCTTCTCTGTACGGGGTCCCGGCTCCTAATTGGATAGATTGATAGCAGCGCAGCCATTGGGTCCCACTGCTGTCAATCAAATCCCATGACGCGGGCGCCGGGGGGGCAGGGCCGAGTCCGGCATTCGTGTCTATGTACGCAAATGCTGGACTCAGGAGCGCACCCGCAAGGTAACCCCCCGGGAGAGCGCTTCTCCCAGGAGGTTATCTGATAGGAGGAGGAGCCGCAAGAGCCGCCGAGGGACCCCAGAAGTCGATGATCGGGGCCACTCTGTGCAAAACGAGCTGCACAGTGGAGATAAGTATGACATGTTTGTTATTTTAAAAAAAAAAAAAACTTAAGCTTTACAATCATTTTAATTAAAAAAAAATTGGGGTTTACATCCACAGATGGATAGTAAATTGAAAGAAAATTGAGTTGGTAGACCTATAATTTTATTTTCGCATGGTTAGTGTGCTTACTGTAAAAGTTGATTTCCATTTCAAGATTGAGAATGAATTGAACAAATTAACAATTTTTTAATCTATGAAAAAAATTTCAGTGAAAGGCCTATGAGCAATATGGGTAGTAGTAGAAACTGATCAGAAGAAATGGTGTTTAATGTTGAAAACAGTTTAAAAAATGTTGAAGATTCCTGTAAGGTTTTTCAAAACTATTATAGCAAACTAAATGAATGAACATGCTGGAATTTTTTTTTGAACAAACAGTTTTCTAATCATTTGTAGGTCAGATGCTGGAAAATAAAATTTAAGTGAAAAGCCCATGAGCAGTATGGGTAGTAGAAGAAATTGATCACAAAAAATGATGTTTAATGTTGAAAACGGTCAGAAAAATGTTGAGGTTTGCTGTAAAATTTCTAATACAATGTTTGGACCATCGAAAGTTAGATTGAATGTTTAGATTTTTATTTGAATCTTCTTTCATTATATATATATATATATATATATATATATATACTCATATATGGCCAGTTTATGTCTCCAGATCTACCTATGCAATAGCAATAACCTAGCCAGAAATTATTAGCCAAGCTCGCCCCTTGTGACAAAGTCAAAAGGATGAAATGCGTCGGTAACAGACAGTGACGTCAAGCCTGGAATCAGAATTGATGTATCGATGTTAATGGAGAGGTCTGGTGAGGGTGAGAGGAGGAGGACAGTACTCTGCCCTATATACTTGATGTCACTTGCTATTTGATGAGTGCTATTTCTTCTTGCATTTTGAGTGGTATTACAATTTAATACAAGGAGTGTTTTTAGCATATTACACTATTGGGGGCTGCTTTCTTTTTTCTTTACATGCATAATGAGCCGTTCTTAGACTTGAATGGATGGTTTATCAGTACCCCTCATAGAGCTGTGGATTTACATTAGGCCCATTATGCCAATAATGTAAATGAGAGGCATTGTGACCTGCTGAGTGTCTGCCAAAAGGGAGAGTGGCTTCATTGTCACAACGTAGTGATCACAGGATTTATTTCAGAGGATATTTGATATATCTTTCCACTTTATTTGGACTTACAGTATCCTTAATCGCTATTGATAAATATGCCTAAATTTAAGTTTTTTGTGCCTGGTATTCTGTTTTAAATACAAGGAGTTTAAGTACCTGAATTAGACTTGGTATCAGCCTCTTGCATTCCCTGCAAGAGGCTGATATTGGAAAAGGGTGAAGCAGCAAAAGGAGACAATTGCACAAAACAAGGTACATGCCTGTAGGAGGACAGAGCAGCGTGACAGAGAGATGAACTCATCAGTCTGCTGCTTCCCATGTGACCAAAGGCTAGGGGAGAGACAAGACCGGTTAGGCTCTATTCACACTAATGCATTTTTTGATGCATTTTGCATTCTGCAGAAATGCAGGGAAATTTTTTAACATGGGTTCCCATGGAACATGTTCACATCAATGCATTTTGTGCCTTTAGGTTTTTGGAAAGGGTCGGGGACTTTTTCCAGCAAAATGCAGCGTTTTGCATGTAGTAGACTTCAATGGACACTATATATAGCCGGTTGCTAAGGAGGAGGCCGGGAAGCTGGCCGCTGTGTCTTTAACAACCCATGAATCATCAGCTGTCAGCGGGCTTCCCCGCAGAATGTAAAAAAAAGAATTGCCGGCTAAAAAAAAAAACGTGAAAAAAAACAGCGTGGGGGTCCCCCCCAGGTCCATACCGGGCCCTTGGGTCTAGTATGGATTCTGAGGGGACCTCCACACCATAATTAAAAAAAAAAAAATGGTGTGGGGTCCCCCCCAAAATCCATACCAGACCCTTATTCGAGCATGCTGCCCAGCAGGTCAGCAAAGGGAGGGGACGAGCGAGTGCCCCCCCTCCTGAACCATACCAGGCCACATGCCCTCAACATGGGGGAGTGGGTGCTTTGGGGGAGGGGGGCTCTGCGCCCCCCACCCCAAAGAAAGCACCTTGCCCCCATGTTGATGGAGACAAGGGCCTCTTCCCGACAACCCTTGCCTGGTGGTTGTTGGGGTCTGCGGGCAGGGGGCTTATCGAAATCTGGAAGCCCCCAGATCCCGGCCTCCCCCCCATGTGAATGAATATTGGGTACATTGTACCCCTACCCATTAACCAAAAAAAAAGTAGCGTAGTGTGAAAAAATACAGTAGACTGTTTTTGACAAGTCTTTTATTAAAAATATCTTCTTCCCTGCTTCTTCCTCCAGGCTTCCTCCATCTTCTCCCGCATCTTCCTCCTCCGGGCTTCTCCTTCTCCTTCTTCTTCTTCCGCTCTTCTTCTTCTCCTGTCTTCTTTGCCCGGTGTTTCTTCCTCTGCCGCCACCGACCCTCCTTCGATGCTGCGTCTCGCTCCTGCTGACAACCCTCCTCCGATGCTGTGTCCCGCTGATCTGTCCACACCAATGTCAAGCATGTCTTAGATAACGATGGGACGTGGCCATCAGATGACGCCATCCGGAGGCCCCCGCCCCTTGTGATGTCACAGAACCATCATGCCGGGCGGTGACGTCACAAGTGGGCGGGGCCACCAGATGGAGTCATCTGATAGCCACGCCCCCATCGTTATCTAAGGCATGCTTGACATTGGCGTAGACAGATCAGCAGGATGCAGCGTCGGAGGAGGGTCGTCAGTGGCAGAGGAAGAAGAACACCGGACAAAAAAGTCAGGAGAAAGAAGGAGGAAGAAGAAGCGGGAGAAGGAGAAGGTCAGAGGAGGAAGATGCGGGAGAAGATGGAGGAAGACGGGAGAAAGAAGAGGGGAAGAAGAAGATATTTTTAATAAAAGACTTGTCAAAAACTGCCTACTGTATTTTTTAATACTACACTACTTTTTTTTTTTGGTGAATGGGTAGGGGCACAATGTACCCGATACTCATTCACATAGAGGGGGAGGCCGGGATTTTGGGGCTCCTTTGTTAAAGGGGCTTGCAGATTCCGATAAGCCCCCCCGCCCGCAGACCCCTACAACCACCGGGCAAGGGTTGTCGGGAAGAGGCCCTTGTCCCCATCAACATGGGGGCAAGGTGATTTGGGGTGGGGGGCACAGAGCCCCCCCTGCCCCAAAGCACCCACCCCCCCATGTTGAGGGCATGTGGCCTGGTATGGGAAGGGTGGGGTGGGTCGCTCACAAGTCCCCTTACTTCCCTGACCTGCCGGGCTGCATGCTCGGATAAGGGTCTGGTATACGGATTTTTGGGGGGACCCCACGCCATTTTATAAAAAAATTTGGTGTGGGGGGTCCCAATATTTCTTTGCTGACAATTCTTTTTTTTTTTACATTTAGCGGGGAAGCCCACTGACAGCTGATAACTGATCGGCGGCCGGCTTCCTGACCCCCTCCTTTGCAACCAGCTATATACAGTGTACAAATAAAAAATTTTAAAAACCGCAAATCGCACTAAAATTGCTGTAAAACGTGTGTCCAAAAACACGGCAAGCACCGCAAAAAGCACTGCAGAAACGCTCAAAAGCAGCATGCGTAGATGCATTAATACCTGAGCCTTTTCAGCTGTAAAATGCCCAACAAGCAAAATACCATTCATTTCAATGGCACCTGTTAATATCTGAGCGTTTTGTCACCTGAAGCAAAACGCTTGAAAAACACCTGAAGCTCAAAAAAGTATATGAGCTTCTTTTTGGGCAGTTTACAGGTGTTTTTCTGCTTTTTACATTGGTGACCATTTGACCTATACGAAATCGTGGCAAAATTACGGCAAAGTCGCTGTAAAAATGCGCGACTTTCTGCTTGAGAGCCAGTTCACACCAGATGCAGTGCCTTTTTCTGCACTAAAAATGTATGCACAGTGTTTTCCATGTATTCCAATGGCTCTAGTTGACACCAATGCAGTCAGTTCCAATTAGTTTATAGTCAGTTACTGCACCGGAAACTGACCGGAAACTGACTGGTACTGACTGCACTGGTATGAACTAGAGCCATTGGAATACATGGAAAACACTGTGCATGCATTTTTAGTGTCAGTTCACACCACAAAAATGCACTCCAGATACGTTCTGGATCAGTTTTTACTTACAGTTCACACCACACGCAGTTCCACTGCGTTTTTGATACAATTTTCTTCTAGGTTCCAGTACAGTTCTGTGCAGAAAAAATGCAGCACGCTCTACATTTTTTTCTGCACCGGAAACTGACTGTACTGGTGTGAACTAGAGCCATAGGAATGCATGGAAAACACTGCATGCATTTTTGGTGCAGAAAAAAGCGCACGGAACTGCATCTGGTGTGAACTAGCACTGAAAACTAAATGCTCAGGTGTGAATGCAGTGTTACATCTCAGAACTAGATAAACAGAGATACAAGCCTTTTGGCAGGTAAAACAACCCCTTATATCAGGCATCACTAAATGGCGGACCGCGGTCTGGTTCTGGCCCCAGTAGCCATACTACACGGACAGCAGCCTCTTCAAATAGTTCCCTGTGTGTCCCACTCCTCTCCCCACCACTGGCTCACCTGCCTGCTGCTATGTTCACAGCTTGGCAGGCGCGCCACGCACAGGTTTGTCTGTCCCTTTGGTATCGGATCGCTGCACTGCCCCCGCCCTCAGCCTGTCTTATTTACACAAGTTGAGAAGCGCGGCCGCTCTGGACAAAGGGCAGGACTTTTTAAGTTAAGAAGCGGGTGATTGTTTGCTACGCAGCAGGGCGGTCCCAGAAATCAATCACTCACCTTTAACGTGAAAAGTCCCACCCGTTGTCCAGAGCGGCCTCGCTGCACGTCTTGTGTGAATAAGGTAGGGCTCTGTGGGGAGGGGGAAGTGCTGTGATGTGCTGTGCTGTGCTGTTATGAGGACAGGAATCTGCTATCTAGGGGGGTCTGTGATGGGGGGAACAGTCTGTGATGGGGGGACCAATCTGTGATGGGAGGGGGACCAGTCTGTGATAGGGGAGGGGGGCCAGTCTGTGATGGGGGAGGGGGACCAGTCTGTGATGGGGAGGACCAGTCTGTGATGGCGGGACCAGTCTGTGATGGAGGAGGGGGACCAGTCTGTGATGGGGGAGGGGGACCAGTCTGTGATGGGAGGGGGACCAGTCTGTGATGAGAGGGGGACCTGTCTGTGATGGGAAGGGGAACCAATCTGTGATGGGGGAGGGGGACCAGTCTGTGATGGGGGAGGGGGACCAGTCTGTGATGGCGGAGGGGGACCAGTCTGTGATGAGGGGGGACCAGACTGTGATGGAGTTTGAAATGAGGGGCCTGTGACATGCACAGGAGGCTGCGATGTGGAAGATATTATGTGGAGTCATAGCACCACCATGACACTTGGACCTCCACTAGAAGAAATTTTTTCTGACCGGACCCCCGTGAATTTTAATTCACAACCCCTGCCCTATATACTAAACTATATACTAATACCCCCTCCGCGCTATAGAAAAATACACACAACTTAACCACTTAGGCTACTTTCACACTGGGGCATTGGGGGGGGTTACCGTAGTTTTGGCGGCCATTCGGCCGCTAGCGGGGCGCTTTTAACCCCTGCTAATGGGCTAAAAAGGGTTAAAAGCTCCCGCAAAGCACTAGGGGGCGATCATGGGGTTAAATGTGTGTCCTAGGGAGTGATTCTAACTGTGAGGGGATGGGACTGCCTGGGGGAGGAGACCGATCATTGTTCCTAAGCAGTAGGAACAACAGATCAGTCTCCTCACCCCTGACAAAACAGAGATCTGTCTGTTTACATTGACAGACCTCCATTCTGTCGCTCTCAGGGGGGTGATCGCGGGTGCCCAGCAGGCATCGCGCGCCCCCTAGTGCTCTTAAAGAGGCCAATGTACAGCTACGACGGCTCGCCCAGGGGAGCCAACCTGCCACAGTATAACTGCAGCGGCTGGTCCTCAAGTGGTTAAATACACACAAATGTTCAAATATGCAAACGCCCTCCAGCCCCCTTACCTGTATTTTATTTGTGTATTTGATGTTTGCCTGGAGTTCAACTTTAAAGGTTGACTCCACCTTTAACACACCCTATTACATGTTACACCAATATTTACGGTGAAATGTGTAACATGGTGCCAAGTGGACCCGCAGCCCCCAAAAGAGGTTTGTGACAGACTCACCCGGGATAGAGGCTTTTGGAGGGGACTGAATGCAAGCCTCTTGCCGACCGATTATGGGAACTGGCATTTGGTGGAACGGTGCTCTTTATGAGCTGTATGCCTGGGGACCCTTGAGGTGGTATTACTGTGGATTCGGGTTCTGGTTCCCCAGGACACACAGACTCTGGGGACCCTGTGTATGCCATATGGGAAATGGTGACTTGGAGGGTATGTCTTGGATTGCTTAAAATGGGACAGTAATATTTATCCCCAATATCTCCCAGGATATATATGTAAAGACTATCATTGGTTTGTTTGATTCTGAACTCAACATGTTAATTGAGGGAGCTGATCACATTGGCCTCCAGGACTGGCTAGGAGACGAACAGTCTACTCTTACTATAGTTTGTTGATGACTAGGCTGAGGAGGGGGATTCCTCCAGCAGCCCCCTGCTTATAAGACTGATTCATACTGTTGGGACACATACTGTGAGGAGATGCTGGTGTCATCAACTCCAACTACCTGTCTTGTTGTCTGCTATAATGTGTTTAATGTAAATGAGTCTAGTCTGGCTTACCACAGGTTCTAAGGGTATTCCACACATTGTTATTTGTTCTAATTAACCCTGTGTTGGTGTTTATGGTAATGTGTATTGAATAGTCACCTAATCTGGGTAAATGATTTAGTAAACTAGCTCATGTTAATTAGGTTATAGATGTATTGTTAGAGGAGGTTCCAATGGCATATAAAGTCTTGTAATTTTGATTCTAAATATAATAGTCCATGTTAGCAATGAAACAAGTGTTGCCTTGTTTTGTGCTTATGAGCGGTTGGAATATCGGATATCTGAGTCCAGACTGAGAGGAAGTGGTATACTGATGGAAACACTCAAGCGGAGTGTGGGACGTTCCGTTACATTGGTAGCAAGCAGCGGGACGCTTCCTGCAGTCTGGGACATCCAAGCTTCCACCTGGATCCAAGGTCCGGATAGCAGGAGAGGAGAGGTACAAATATCAGCTGCCATGGAAGAGGAATTCAGAAGGAGGTTGCGAGAGATGCAGAAACAGCACAGAGGACCGGTATCAGAGCAGGTCCTGCTGGGATGGTTTGTTTCTATCCGCTGTGAACTCTGGAAGGAAGCGCTAGCCCGTGAGCAGCGACACCAGGGAAAAGTTCTCCCCTTCATCGAGGAAAGGTACTGGTCGCAGTATGGATTGCGGGTTCTGTTTTTGGGAGAAAAACCGAACAAGGAGCAGACAGCGGAATTAAGCAGGCTGGTCTGGACAGAGATGCGGCTGGATGAGAGCTACAGAGCCCTCCGGTGGCATGTATCCCAAGCATGCCCTTGGATAGCGGATGACAGCCCAATGGAAGGCTTTGGCTACGGCGGCCTGGGACTGTTGTATGTGAAGCTGACAGGGGACCCTAACTTTGGGAGTGATTTGGAGTGTCGGTTGGATGAAATAATGGATTACAGAGAACAGCTACTGAACGTTTCGTAAGTGCACTGGGCACTGGAAGATATAGAGTTTCTGGACGTTCAGGAATGGGAGCTGGAGATCGCCTACAGATGGCTGCTAGACTCTGCTCAGCACGAGGGCTGGGCTCCCTTTGCCTGGGACTATCAGGAAATACCAGGTGACAACTCTAAAATCCTGGCTGAAGAGTCGGCAATGTGGCAAAGTAACAGTGTGCTTTGCCAACCTGCCCCCACAGCTAGGGAGGCGGAGATCTTATGGTGGATGCAGCAAGTGCTGACTGACCTTGATGATCCTGTTTCTGCATGGGATGATCTTGGATGGAGGAATGTCCTTGTCCAGCAGCATGCCAGAGAATTGGCAGTGGAAAATCTGAAGATTGCCGTCCCCAAACCTGAAGTGCTGACAACAGGGCAGAGCTCTGCTAACCTCTGCCCAGCACTGATAGCATCTTCTGGGTTCCATGGGCAGGAGATGGTGAACCTCTATCCCCAGACACCAGTTGCAGAGACAGGGGATTTAATAGACTTTTCTGCTGAGGAAAAACAATCTGATGATCCTCCAGCAGAAGAGCTGGTATTAGGGCCAAACTTCACTGTGCTCTGCCCAGCACCAACAGCAGTATCTGTGGAGTTACAACAAACTTCTCCAGCTGAAGATCTGGTAACTGAACAGAGGGTCCAAGACCTCTGCCCCACGCTTTAAGCAACTCCAGAGACTGGGGATTTAATAGATGTTTCTGTAGAGGAGGAACCACCTAGCAAACCCCCAGCAGAAGTGCTGGCAACCGGACATAGGGTCCAAGACCTCTGCCCCACACCTGTGGCAGTTTCAGAGACTCAGGGTGAGAAGGTGGCAATCACTTCCCAGCAGCAGATACAGGGGGAAAAGGGAGAGGAGTTGTGTGTTGTCCCTCCCCAACAGTTGGCCAGGGTGGAGGAAGCGGCTTTTCCTCCCCAGCAGAGATCCATGCACCTGGGAGACAGTACCATAGACATGTCGTTCAAGCAGCCAGATGAGGGAATGGAAAAGGAAGCAGCCAGCTCACCTCCCCAATGGCAACTACACAGTTTGGGAGTGGAGGAAGTCAGCCTCCTGCCCCAACAGTTAGCCGGAGCGGAGGATGCGGAGTCCCCAGCAGAAGTGCTGGCAGCAGGGCAGAGTGCTACCAACCTCTGCCCAGCACCGGCAACAACTGTAGATTTCCAGGGAGCCGGGGAAGTCAGCCCCTCTCTTCATCGACAAGCTGATACTGTATACTGATAGTAAAGCTGCTACTCCCAGCTGAATCACTGGCAACAGGGCAGAGCGCCACTGGCCTCTGCCTAGCACCTATAGTGTCTCTACAGTTTCAGAAAGCTGGGGCGATCAGCCCCTCTGCCCAGCAGCAGACCGAGCCCCGGAATGTTAAAAACCACCCAACTGAAGCGCTGGCAGCCGGACAGAGAGTAAATGACCTCTGTCCAACACCTACTGAGGTCAACTATTCCTTGCAGCCAAGAAAGGAGATCATGCAGACAGACTATGTGAGTTCACTCTGCCTGATTAACGCATGTCCAGACCAGGTGGTGGTCTGGGACCTTGTTAGTCAACCTTTGATGGGGGAGAAATGTGACAGACTCACCCGGGATAGAGGCTTTTGGAGGGGACTGAATGCAAGCCTCTTGCCGACCGATTATGGGCCCTGGCATTTGGGGGAACGGTGCTCTTTGTGAGCTGTATGCCTGGGGATCCTTGAGGTGGTATTACTGTGGATTTGGGTTCTGGTCCCCCAGGACTCACAGACTCTGGGAACCCTGTGTATGCCATATGGGAAATGGTGACTTGGAGGGTATGTCTTGGATTGCTTAAAATGGGACAGTAATATTTATCCCCAATATCTCCCAGGATATAAATGTAAAGACTATTATTGGTTTGTTTGATTCTGAACTCAACATGTTAATTGAGTGAGCTGATCACATTGGCCTCCAGGACTGGCTAGGAGACGAACAGTCTACTCCTACTATAGTTTGTTGATGACTAGGCTGAGGAGGGGGGATTCCTCCAGCAGCCCCCTGCTGATAAGACTGATTCATACTGTTGGGAAACATACTGTGAGGAGATGCTGGTGTCATCAACTCCAACTACCTGTCTTGTCTGCTATAATGTGTTTAATGTAAATGAGTCTAGTCTGGCTTACCACAGGTTCTAAGGGAATTCCACACATTGTTATTTGTTCTAATTAACCCTGTGTTGGTGTTTATGGTAATGTGTATTGAATAGTCACCTAGTCTGGGTAAATGATTTAGCAAACTAGCTCATGTTAATTAGGTTACAGTTGTATTGTTAGAGGAGGTTCCAACGGCATATAAAGTCTTGTAATTTTGATTCTAAATATAATAGTCCATGTTAGCAGTGAAACAAGTGTCGCCTTGTTTTGTGCTTATGAGCGGTTGGGATATCGGATATCTGAGTCCAGACTGGGAGGAAGTGGTATACTGACGGAAACACTCAAGCGGAGTGTGGGACGTTCCGTTACAGGGTTTTCTCCCCTGTAACAGCTGTCAGATTTGAAATTGGCATTTCACAGAACAGAGCAGCCAACAGCACATGAGACAATTCACATTCAATGTAAGTACTATCCTTTGTGCCAATTAACATAAAATTAAACTTAAGCTTTAACACCTTCCCACCCGGCCTAAAGCAAATTGACCACTGGGCAGACCTTTCGTCCTTCTGAGTGAACGTCACTGGCACTGCGCAGTGGAGCGATCGATCACCGGCTTTGTCCAGCCGATAACTGATCACTAGGGTTGCCACCTATCCGGGATTCACCCAGACAGTACTGGTTTTGAAACATGTGTCCGGGTCTCTGTCCGCCTGAGACCCGGGCACATTATTCAGACCCTTGCCTACACAGGCGGCCCTCTGATTAACTTTCCCGGTGAATCATAGTAATGGAATGCCCGCAGTTGTGTGGGGTATCTTTGTTCCCGCATGGCACGCCGCCCGTGAGCTCCACTTTTCATGACAGTGCAGACCCGACATCTCTCCCCGCTGTCCCCAGCTGCAGGACACATACACAGTGCAGAGAGAGTGCTGTGTAGTGAACCCGCCCCTCCTCCTCCTGCTGTGTTGTTTTCCTGTGTACACAGAGGAGGAGGAGGGGAGGAGAAGGCTCACCACGCTGCCGACAACGCTGCTGGACTGAGATCATCTATCTGAACTAATCCACAGTGAGTCTTCCAGAGGATGGGGGCATAAACAAGAGGGTGAGGGGGGAACTAGCCTACAGTTCACTTTGAATAATGGGGGGGATATCTTCTAGGGGGCACTTTAGTACCTGTGCTACAAGGGGGCTTGGGTATGAAATCCAGACCCCTTAGCACATATCCTCTCCCCCCAATATTAAAGAGATGTCTGCCACAGAGCGGGTGGCCCTTTGCATCCCACAAGAGATGTGGAAAATTGCTCCAGGTGCCCATACTAGTGCCCCCCTTCCAAGCAAGTTAGTGGAGCAAAGTGTGGGTTCCAGGTCACAGGGCAAGTTCACACTATGAAAACACAGGAACTTGCTGTACATTCTGTGCGATTCATCGGGTGCAATTTCAGCCCAATTATGTCTGCAGTCTCTGACCATCTCCTGTATCATGTCTGCAGTCTCTGACCATCTCCTGTACTATGTCTGAAGTCTCTGACCATCTCCTGTACCATGTCCGGAGTCTCTGACCATCTCCTGTATAATGTCTGCAGTCTCTGACCATCTCCTATAACAAGTATGCAGTCTCGGACCATCTCCTGTATCATGTCTGCAGTCTCTGACCATCTCCTGTACTATGTCTGCAATCTCTGACCATCTTTTGTACCATGTCTGCACACTCTCCTACCATCTCCTGTATCATGTATGCAGTTTTTTACCATCTCCTGTACTATATCTGCAGTTTCTTACCATCTCCTGTACTATGTCTGCAGTCTCTGATCATCTCCCGTAGTATGTCTGCAGTCTCTGACCATCTCCTGTACTATGTCTGAAGTCTCTGACCATCTCCTGTACCATGTCCGGAGTCTCTGACCATCTCCTGTATAATGTCTGCAGTCTCTGACCATCTCCTATAACATGTATGCAGTCTCTGACCATCTCCTGTATCATGTCTGCAGTCTCTGACCATCTCCTGTACTATGTCTGCAGTCTCTGACCATCTTTTGTACCATGTCTGCACACTCTCCTACCATCTCCTGTATCATGTATGCAGTTTTTTACCATCTCCTGTACTATATCTGCAGTTTCTTACCATCTCCTGTACTATGTCTGCAGTCTCTGATCATCTCCCGTAGTATGTCTGCAGTCTCTGACCATCTCCTGTAGTATGTCTGCAGTCTCTGACCATCTCCTGTACTTTGTCTGCAGTCTCTGACCATCTCCTGTACTATATCTGCAGTCTCTGACCATCTCCTGTACTTTGTCTGCAGTCTCTGACCATCTCCTGTATTATGTCTGCAGTCTCTGACCATCTCCTGTATTAGGTCTGCAGTCTCTGACCATCTTTTGTATCATATCTGTAGCCTCTGATCATCTCTTGTATTATGGCCTCACAGTCTCGTAGTCTAATATAGGATGAAACGAGAGCCACCAAGCTGGAGCCCAGAGAGGACCATCTGACTGAGCCCTGCACGTTGCACCTGAGTGGTGGTCAGTGACAGTGTAGCAAGGCCAGTCTGAGGGGGGGATCACTGATGTAGGGGGCAGTGAATGCAGTAAGGTAAAGGGGCACTGATATAAAGGTTACCTCTTATTTCAGTAACCCCCACCTTACCTTAGTGCATTCACTGTGTGGAAGGTGCTCTATGGTGACCAGAGTCCCCCCCACATTAGAGTTTCCATTTTCAATGCAAGTTGGAACTCTGTGGACAATTACCGTATTTATCGGCGTATAACACGCGGCGGCGTATAACACGCACGCCAAGTTTAGGAGGGAATTTTAAGGAAAAAACTTTTAGGAGGAAAGTTTAAGGAAAAAAACTTACATTTAAATGCCCATCAATGCAGCCTGATCAGTGTCCATCTGCAGCCTTGTCAGTGTCCATCTGTAGTGTTGTCCCTGATTGCAGCCTTGTCCCCCATTGCAGCATTGTCCCCCATTGTAGCATTGTCCCCCATTGCAGCCTTGTCCCCCTTTGCAGCCTTGTCTCCTTGTCCTCTCGGCGGCTCTCGGACGCACTCGGCTTTCGGCAGCTCCCGCGGGACTGCGAGAGGCGCCAAGAATGGCTGAAAGCGGCCGAAAGCCGTCAAGAATGGCTGAGAGCCGCCGAGAATTGCCAAAAGCGTCTGAGAGCCGCCGAGAATGGCCGAAGGCGGACGAGAGCCGCCGAGAATGGCCGAAAGCGGCCGAGAACGGTGGCGCCATTTTCAAAGCCGCCGAGAAAAGCTAAAAGCCGCTGAGAGCGGCAGAAAAGCTTACAATCGGCGGGGGATCGGCGTATAACATGCACCCACGATTTCCCCCTGATTTTCAGGGGAAAAAAGTGCGTGTTATACGCCGATAAATACGGTACATAAACGGGAACTGTGATGTAAAGGGGAATTCTCTCTCTCTTTCTCTCTCTCTCTCTCTCCCTCTCTCCATTATGCATGCCTGCACTATATGCAATTGTCTACACCCACTGTTCACTGCTGCACGTGCCGCATTACTACTCCCCTAGGGCAAACAGAGGTGTCCCAGGTATTTTACAATCTCATAGTGTATGCTACAAAAAAAATGCCAAGCCCCGCTGAAGTGTTCGGGTTTGGCTCGAAGAAAATGTGGCAACACTACTGATCACGATACTGGCCTGCTGCCAGTATCATGTGATTGCTGTGGCCGGGGAGCATCGATAGTTTCAAAAAAACTATTAGGTAAGCACCTGAACGACCGCAACATACAGGGATATACAATGTAATACTGACATATATTCACACACATAGACACACATGACAATTGTAAACAATGGATGGCTTCCTTTCATGCCACTAGGCTCCATTTCTCCCTCTATTTTCTACATGTGGAGACATATATATATATATATTTATATATATATATATATATATATATATATATATATACCGTATTTATCGGCGTATAACACGCACCGGCGTATAACACGCACCCCAATTTAGGAGGGAATTTTAAGGAAAAAAAACTTTTAGGAGGGAAGTTGAAGGGAAAAAAACTTACATTTAAATGCCGGTCATTGCAGCCTTCTCAGTGCAGCCTTGCCCCAGTGCAGCCTTGCCCCAGTGCAGCCATGTCAGTGCAGCCATGTCAGTGCAGCCTTCCCCAGTGCAGCCTTGTCAGTGCAGCCATGTCAGTGCAGCCTTCCCCAGTGCAGCCTTGTCAGTGCAGCCATGTCAGTGCAGCCATGTCAGTGCAGCCTTCCCCAGTGCAGCCTTGTCAGTGCAGCCATGTCAGTGCAGCCATGTCAGTGCAGCCTTCTCAGTGCAGCCTTCTCAGTGCAGCCTTCCCCAGTGCAGCCTTCCCCAGTGCAGCCTTGCCCCAGTGCAGCCTTCCCCAGTGCAGCCTTGTCCCCAGTGCAGGCTTCGATCCCCTGTCCCTGCTTTGTGGACTTCAAAATCGCGGACCGCGATTTGAAAATGGCGCCGCTGGCGCCGAAATACACAGAGCCGGTCCTCGGCTCTTTCCGGCGGCTCTCGTTCACTTTCGGTTCCACTCGTAGTCCCGAGCGGAGCTATCCGAGTAGGTTCGGATAGCTCCGCTCGGGACTACGAGTGGAGCCGAAAGTAAACGAGAGCCGCCGGAAAGAGCCGAGGACCGGCTCTGTGTATTTCGGCGCCGGCGGCGCCATTTTCAAATCGCGGTCGGCGATTTTGACACTTTGACAGCTCGGGATCGCAGGGGATCGGCGTATAACACGCACCTGCGACTTTCCCCTGATTTTAAGGGGAAAAAAGTGCGTGTTATACGCCGATAAATACGGTATGTATATATATATGTGGGTTAGCCCCGCCTCCATAACTACCCAATAGGACCCCTCTCCCATAAATCTTTGCTCTAGGCTGCTATCCATGTTCCTTTCTGTCCTCCTCCGTAGGACCATGTGTTGGTTCTTCTACCTGAAGATGACTTCCCTATGATTGGAATCAGCCGAGTGACAAGTTATGTTCCTCCGATAGGCCCTGACTGTTAAGCAGGGTATGGAGCGTACAGCAGAGTAGCGCTGAAGGACTGGAACCTGTTCATCTAAGTGCGCACGGCCTGTTTGCCTATTGCTATTAGGCGGCCATTATCTGCTATAAGTCCGGTGTGTGTGTTGGCTCCCTCGGCTCAGGTGATCGTAGGTGGAGCGGTGAGTCCAGATATGCATGGCAGCAGTGTTTGTTGTTTGTACCTTATTTCCTTTTTTTTTTTTTTTTACCTTTGCTGGTGTCCTATGCCTGGTGCTGACGCTTCTTGCGTTCCAGCAGCCACTCTCTCTTACTTCCGGGTACTGGCGGGTGCTCTGCGCACGCACTGACCCGAATCGATGATGAGGCTTGGTTCATGCACGCACATGAGCTTCTCATGTCGGACGTTGTCGATGACGTCACGGGCACCACTTTTAAAAGCTGTTGAAAGCCCACAGAGCACCGAGAATGATCGTGGACTCTGCGGCGACTTCCCTGGGCTACTAACGTGGCGATTCCAGGTAAGAGCTGGCTCTAGTGTTTGGGGGTTGTTTCCTTTACAGGCAGCTTGATGTTTATCTATCCCTGCAGTTTCCTATTCTGACACCATGGACTCCACGCTGCCCCCTAGTGGCCAGCCTGCTTGTAGCAGGTATGTCTCTAGTTTTATGTTTTTTTCTGCCTATTAAAAGGGGAGAGAGTAGGGCATTAGGACACTAGCTGATTTCTGTCTATCTCTTTCTATTTCTTCCTCACAGCCCTTCTAAGTCTGATCCACAACGTAGTTCCCATAGAGGGTGTGGATCCTCAAAATCACACCACCGGCAATCCTGTCCAGGTCTAGCCATCGGTCTCCTTCCAGATCCGAACAGCGCAGTAAATATCTTCCTCACCCCCCTTCACCTCACTCTAGCAAGAGACCAGAAAAATCATGCTGGGGGTGTAGGATGCCTGTTCCAGTAGACAAATCTCTCTGTGATCACTGCTTTTCTAAAGCTGCAGATGAGAGGGATGGTGCAGACCAGCGCCTGGAATCTATGGTAAGGCGGGTTGTAATAGAATCTCTACAGGAAAGAGAGGCTCAACAGCCCCGTGATTCCCCATCAGACCCATTATGCCCTCCAGTGGGAGAAGGTTTAGTCCACTAGACATGGGAATCCTCCCAGCCAAGTCGCTACTCCGCTCCTATCTCAGACAGCGAATCGGATCCAGAAGATCCAGGAATGGGTTTTGAATATGCTTTAGTTCCTTCCTTGGTGAAAGCAGTAAGAGAGGCTCTGAAGTGGGAAGACCCTGTTACTTCCCCCCAAAAACAGAGAACATTTTTCAAGCAGCTCAATAAGGAGCGCCAATACTTTCCTTTTCTCTCTGAGCTGGGTGATATCATATCTGATGAATGGAGCAAGATGGACAAAAAGAGTGCCATGCAATAAAAAGTCTTGAAGCTGTATCCTTTCAAGGAAGAAGAAGTAAAACACCTTGAGTCAGCTCCTTTGGTAGACACAGCACTTATGAGATTAGTAACATATGTAACTCTTTCCTTAGAAGATACTGTCTCCTTTAAAGATCCCTTGGAAAGACGGATTGGTTCGGATTTAAAAAGAATTTACCTGACAACAGGCATGGCATGCAAACCAGTACTTGCGATAGCCGCAATATCCAAAGCCATGGAATCTTGGTCTGACAATGTTGATGAGTTCCTAAGAGGTATCTCCAGTGAAACGGCTAAAGATTCCCCTATCCAGGAGATCAGGCTGGCATCCGCCTTTCTTGGGGAGGCTTCTACTGATGTCATCTGCCTGATGTCCCGGGTTATGTTGGCGGCTGTTTCAGCATGTCGTGCCTTATGGCTCCGTCCATGGTTGGCGGATCCGGCTTCCAAACAAGCTTGGTGCTGAATTCCCTTTGAGGGAACTTCTCTCTTTGGCAACAAGCTTGATAGTGCCATAACCCGGGCCACAGGGAGTAAGTCTGGTTTCCTCCCTCAAGACCGACATCTACAGAATCAGAAATGCTCATTCCCAAGAAGACAAAATTCTGATCGTGCTAGGGAAGCGCTCAGCTACAGACCTGGTCGGGAGTTTTCAAGGTCCTAGAAATCTAGGCAGTCCTCTTTCAAAAAACCCACAAAAGGTGGTTCCTCTGGCAACTAGGATTCCACTTATTACTGGACCGTCAAGTCCTTATTACTGGACCGTCAAGACGGTCTCCTTCGGTCACACGTGGGTTTTCAACAATACCCCAAGACTCAGATTCATTCCTACAACTCGTCCAGGTTCAGAAGAGAAAAAGCAGGTCCTGTTAGCTTACGTGATTTGTTTATTGGATCAAGGCGCAGCCATCCCTGTTCCAGAAGACGAACGAGGCAAAGGCATGTATTCTTCTCTGTTCATGATACAAAAGAAAAACAGCACATGGAGACCAATCATAGACTTAACCCATCTCAATTTCTTTATCCGGAAGGAAAAATTCAAAATGGAATCCTTACTTACAATTCAACAGTCAGTACATACAGGAGACTGGTTGATATCAATCGATCTAAAAAATGCCTACTTTCACTTGCCGGTGGCAACGAACTTCCAGCAATTCCTCCGCTTTGCGGTAGGTGAACAGCACCTGCGTGTCTCCCCTTCGGTCTAACAACTTCACCTGGGGTCTTTTCCAAAGTCCTACTATCTGTTGTGGCTCTTCTCCGAGTCACAGGGGTTAGTCTCCACCACTATCTGGACGACCTACTTCTCCTAATTCAAAACAAAGACTAACTTTTAGAGCACAGGAGCTTAGTCATTTCCACCCTGCAAGAATTTGGGTGGCTCATGAATTTAGAGAAGAGCCATCTAGAGCCAACACAATCCCTTGTGTTTGTAGGGGCTCACTTCAATACGCTGGAAGGCACTATCTCCTTTCCAGAAAAGAAGATTGGAGTAATTTGAGACAGAATACACGCAGCCCTCGCGCCGTCTCACCTCTCCGCTCTCCAATGCCTGAAAGTGATTGGCACGATGACAGCCACCATTCCTATGGTGAAGTGGGCTCAATGGCATACACGGCCCTTCCAAAAAGGGTTCCTTCAACAATGGGATTCCTCCAGCCAAATTCAGTGCATACACATTACTCCAACCATGAAAGCGTCCCCCCTTTGGTGGCTTCAAGGGAAAAATCTACGCAATTGCCATTCAGTTGTCCCCATCTCATGGGTCATGATAACATCAGATTCCAGCAATCGGGGCTGGGGCACTCACTGCCTTTCGGAAGTGGCTCAGGGCAGATGGAATTCCCCTTCTCGGGGGATTGTCTCCAATATACTGGAGCTGAGGGCCGCCTTTCAGGCACTCCTGTCATTTCGCCATCTAATAATGAATTTGTCAGTAATGCTCAGGTTGGACAATACAACCGTGGTCGTCTATGTAAGGAAGCAGGGCGGAACTCGCAGCTGGTCCCTACTTCAGGAGGTGGAGCCAATAATGAGCTGGGCTCAGAAGAACTTGTCCAACATCTCTGCGTTCTACATTCCGGGGATTCAGAATGTACAGGCGGACTTCCTTTCTCATGTTCAAATGAACAGCAACGAGTGGTCTCTCCACATAGTGGTGTTCGAATGGCTCCTGACCCTGGGAGTGTCTCCAGAGGTAGACAAAACAAAAAGTCACACTAAATAGTAAAAAAATCAATTGACATATGTTCCCAATAATAAATGCCAAAAATTATTATAATAAGTGACAAAAAATGAAGGTTAAAGTGCAAAATTAAATGCATCAAACTATATGTTGTACAAAATAAAGTGCATAAAAAACACAGAAGCAATTGTGTGAGAATACGAAAAAAAGGGGATGAAAAAAACCCCCAAAATTAATCAATATTTAGAAAGGGATGAATCCATATAGTGAACCATAAAAAGTCCAATAATCATGTTGATCCAAAAAGTGATGTATTGTGAAGTTCCACACTCAAGTGACAAGTGAAAAGGTATATCCTCCACCACAGAAAAAGCTGCCGCTTACCAGAAATCGGTGGTCCCTTATTACAGGGGGCCACACTGGGCGAGTGGCTATAACCCCAGCCTGCGATCTCACTGGCAGGCACCGGACGCGTCAGCAGGGATGTTCAGCGGAAGGTCAGCGGAAGGATCAGTGGGTAGGCAGTATTATCATCCAGGGCACCCACTGATCCTTCCGCTGACCTTCCGCTGACCATTCCTGCTGACGCTGAGGAGTCCGGTGCCTGCCAGTGAGATCCCGGGCTGGGGTTATAGCCACTCGCCCAGTGTGTTCCCCTGTAATAAGGGACCACCGATTTCTGGTAAGCGGCAGCTTTTTCTGTGGTGGAGGATATACCTTTTCACTTGTCACTTGAGTGTGGAACTTCACAATACATCACTTTTTGGATCAACATGATTATTGGACTTTTTATGGTTCACTATATGGATTCATCCCTTTCTAAATATTGATTAATTTTGGGGGGTTTTTTTCATCCCCTTTTTTCGTATTCTCACTTAGTTATTGGACAATTTTTTAATTTTTATTTTTATTTCTTCTTTCTTTTTTCTTTCAATATCACACAATTGCTTCTGTGTTTTTTATGCACTTTATTTTGTACAACATATAGTTTCATGCATTTAATTTTGCACTTTAACCTTCATTTTGTGTCACTTATTATAATAATTTTTGGCAATTATTATTGGGAACATATGTCAATTGATTTTTTTATTATTTAGCGTGACTTTTTGTTTTGTCTATCTGTTCAGTGTCGTATAACACTTTTTAGTTGCAGCTTATTTTTATTTCTATTCTTTAGCGCAGTATCTTTTTACATCTCCAGAGGTAGACCTGTTTGCTTCCCCATGCAATTACAAGATGACCAAATATTATTTGAGGTTCCGAGACCCTCAGGCATTTGGGATAGACGCTCTCACGGACCAGGGGAGGTTTCAGAAAGCCTATGCCTTACCCCCGGTACCGGTAATACTTCAATTTCTCTGGAGGCTCAGAACAGAGAAGGTGGAGATCATAGCGGCGATTCTTTTCTGGCCCAACAGGCCTTGGTTCCCTCTGTTATCACTCCTCAGCTATCAAGACCCAGTTCCCCTACCTCTCAGGCTGGATCTACTATCTCAAGGCACATCTCTACACACTTGTCCATCCTACCTACACCTCAGGGTTTGATTTTTGAGAGGGGAAGGCTCGAAGCCCTAGGGTGCCCGGAAGAAGCCATTCCGACCCTTCTGAATGCCAGAAGAAAAAGCACCAATAGAGTATATGAACGTATATGGTCCAGGTTCACTGATCACATGTCTTCCAGTCCGAATCCTTTGCAACTTGCCAGCAGTCCAAGACATCCTAAGTTTTCTCCAATCTGGGCTTGACCGGTCTCTGGCAGTAAGCTCTCTAAGGGTGCAAGTATCAGCCATCTCGGTTTTCACAGGGGTTTCATGAGCAATTTATTCCCTTGTTCGACAGTTCTTCAAGGGTGCTATCAGGCTTAGGCTTCAGAGGAAGCCAAGTTTTCCCAAATGGGATCTCCCTCTTGTTCTGGATTTCCTCCCCAATCTCAGATCAGATCCTGACAAACCTCTTTTAGCAAAAAATTTCACACTCAAGACTACTTTCCTAGTAGCTGTGACTTCAGCCAAAAGGGTCTCTGAAATAAGTCATCTAGGTTCGGAGGAGCCTTTTCTAACTTTTTGCCCTGATAGAGTGGTGTTGATTCCCATGCTGGGGTCAAACTCTAAAGTGACCTCCATGTCTTCCATGAAAATCAAGAGATTGTGCTTCCCACTTTCAGGTCATCAGAAAGTCAGACTGTCCATCCTCTTGATGTGGGCCACACTCTGAATCAGTACTTGGAGGTTATGGCTCCCTTCAGACAGTCGGATCTCCTTTTTATCCTGCTTCATGGTAAAAACAAAGGGATGCGAGCTTCGGTTAGAACCATCTCTGCTTGGATTGTACAAATCATTCAAAGGGCTTACAGAGCAAAGGGCTTGGCTCCTCCAGAGGCAGTGACAGCTCATTCGACTCGCAGTATCTTGTCATCTATTAGTTTGGTTTAAAAGTGTTGTCGGTTGGGGGGGCGTGGCCTGACACAGCATGGAGTAGGACGCTTGTCTGGAGAGCTCCGTCTATTACTCCTGAATCTTACCCATCCTGTACTCTCTGTGCTGCTAGGCTGGCTGGCTTACATCCCTGAGGCTCTGGCTACACCCTGGGCTCCTTATTGAACTGATTGGAAGCGCAGCGGCCCAAACGGAGCGGCGATCTCCCGCATGGCGGCCGAATCTAGGCAAGACTGCGGCTTCAGCCTACACCTGGAGGCCGTGGCCATCTTGGTCCTCCGATCCTCCGGCCCGTACTTGAGAAACCGGCAAATAAAGGTACCCGGGTACTGGATAATCCCTCTGGGGAGAGGGTCAATATAAATACAGCCCATTTGGCCAGAGGGGACCCCGAGAGAGCCGACGAATACACCCGGTCCGGATTGCGGCCTAGGCTTACATGAGGTGAACGCCGGCCATCTTGGCACACCTGTCGTCCCGGCCTGTATTCTGTGCATAAGCTGCAGCCCTGGTGTCTCCCTCCTGACAGCCTCCACTGGGATCCCCTATACCTTGAAGGACACAACCCCATATTACCATCAGTTAATGAGGTGGGGAGGGATTGCACGCACCTGCTTTGCAACATAACATATATCCTTGAACTCTGCGGGCTACAGGGCCTGGGACACTACTTGCCTTTAACCAACCAGCAAGTCAGGTTATTACATTAAGCTTGGAGGTTCTCTGGGTCCCACCTGGGACCTTTGCAAAATGTTACCAACTAAGGCACAAAAGGCAGCGGCAGCAAAACTAGATCAGTACCGCCGTCTAGAAAAAGAAGACATGGAGGAGGAGGGAACAACTGAGAAAGCTGGAGCGGGAGAACGAACTGCGGGTGATACTGACAAACTCCTTGAAGCAATCACCTTCTGCAGAACCTCTATCACAGCACAAATTGAGGAGGTCAAGATGGATATCTCCCTTATCAGACAGGACTTCCAAAAGCTCAGGGAAAGAGTGAAAGAAACTGAGACCAGACTGGGCGAGGTAGAGGATGCTATTCCACCCTTACAAACATCCTCAGACCGCATGCAAAGGCAAATACAGCAACTCCTTTTAAAGCAAGATGATATGGAGAATAGGCTGAGAAGATGTAATATACGCCTGATAGGCCTGCCGGAAGGGTCGGAGGGTAAGGACACTTCCACTTTTTTGGAACAACTGCTGATCAATACTTACGGAAGAGAAGTTTTTTCCCCCATATTTGCGGTAGAGCGGGCACATCGCATGCCAGAAAGACCTCCCCCACAAGGAGCTCCTCCCCGCACGTTCATAGCTAAACTCCTCAATTATAAGGATCGGGACACTGCTTTGAGAATGGCAAGAGAGAAGGGCAATATCCCAGTTGGGAATGTTAAGGTGGCCATTTTCCCAGCGCCGTCGTCAGAGCTTTACGGAGGCCAAACGTAAACTAAGAAGTCTGCAATACAAGTACCCATGCTTTTCCCAGCCCGTCTTAGGGTGGAGCATGAAGGGCGTGCGGTTTTCTTCTAGGACCCAGAGGAGGTAATCTCTTGGCTGGAATGACGAGTTAACCCTCAACAAGCTGATTGATTAAGTCCCATTGAAATCGTGTCTGAAACCAGGAAATGTCTCCAGCCAGTGCAAGTTCAAAGCGCAAATCCTGATGACCAACAGCACAAGAGTCACATTACCCTCCGGGGCTCCGGAGTGAGACAGAGTCCTACAGTCAACATGCATCATGCAGCGAGACTTTACCCCACACAGTTCTGGGAAGCAGCACCATGTTCATTGGAACTTTATCCGGAACTTAATAGTTGCAGCTAAAAGGAAACAAGAAGAGCGAGAGTCCGTACTGCATGTTTTACAAGTGATGTGGGTGATATTTTTTATTTTATTTAGTGTCCGGAGATTGACCCAATTGTTCTACATTTCACTACTCATAAAGAAGTTAGAATGTTTCCCAGATAACAACCAGTTCAGGGATTATGCCCGCACAAGTTTGGGTCAGTGTAGGGCAGGGAGGGGGGAGGGGGTTCAAATGTTTTTGGTTCGGTTAAACTTTAAAGTGCATACTTATAATAGAAAACAGGTAACGTTATATGTGCCAGATCTATGGGAAAGTACATATGTGTCATATCACAGGTATTTGAGTCAGATATATCTGCAAGTTAAGATTTTGTGTGCCCTATACAGAAAGAGCAAATTGTTTTATATAAATGCTATATTAATGGTTAAAAAGTCTGGCCTATGGCATCTTTGAAATTTGGAATGTGAGGGGCCTGCGTGAGAAATTTAAGCGCGCAGCAGTCTTCACATTCCTGAAGAAGCAACATGCGGATATAATAGCACTAGTGGAAATACATATTGAGGGACGTGTTCAGATGGCGCTCCGCAGGCCATGGGTTGGTTGGGCATACCACTCTACCCACACATCACACTCTAGGGGAGTTTCTGTATTAATAGCTAAATCAGTACATTTTGAATTATGTGAGCTAACTACCGACCCGCATGGCCGTTATGTATTTATTCATGCCAAAGTATATGGAGAGCCCTTGCTTATAATGGCTTTTTATGTACCACCTCCATTTAATGTATCCATGGTCAAGGAAGGTATATCATATATGACCCGTCATCCAAACATAGCAGCGGTCTGGCTAGGGGATTTTAATGCTACTATGAACCCGGCTCTAGACAGGCTACAGTTGACATCAACGGCTCCCGATGCTCCCACCGAGACTAAATTCTATAGGCTTATCTCCACCTTCCATCTGATAGATACATGGAGACATAAATTCCCACTGGTTAAGTCATATTCATGCTTCTCGCCATCTCGGGGCTCTATGTCCCGTATAGACTTTATACTTATTTCCCGCAGATTAACCCCAAGATTATCAGAGGTAATGTTTTGTCCTTGAGTACTGTCGGACCATAGTCCTTATTGGATTACATTAAGTATTCCAGTGGTAAAACCACCACGAGCATGGCGTCTGAATCCATTCTGGCTGTCTCTTCTACCAGAAGATGACGAGCTCATAGACAAATGGAAATTGTACTTCATTGAAAATGATGAGTCAGCATCGCCACCTGCAGTCTGGGACTCATTTAAACTATTTGCTAGGCATACATTGATAACGGCGATTAATAAAATCAAGATGGTAAGGCGCTGGAAGACTTGTCCTCTGCAGAAAGAGAGTATGCCAACACCCCGACAGCAGTAACTGTAGACCAACTTAAACTACAGACTAGAATGGTTAATCAGCTACAGTACCAGAAAGCCAAACAAAAAATGTTTTTTTCTAAGCAGAAAATGTTTGAACATGGGGAAAAGGCAGGCAAGTTACTTGCATACCTGGTCCACAGCGAGGATAGACCCCCAGTGGTTATCACACTGCATGGCCCCGGAGGACAAAAAGTCACAGACCCACCTACAGTAACCTCAAAGTTTAGGGACTTCTTCGCAGACTTATACACAATGACAGCCCCCACTGAGACCCATCATATGTCTCTTTTTCTTGAAAAAGTGTCCTTCCCACAGCTAACAGAAGAACAAGTAGAACTATTGGAAGCACCACTTACGTTAGATGAAATATCAACTGCCATGGCTAGCTTCGCTAGGTCCAAATCCCCTGGTTCAGATGGACTTCCAATAGAGTTCTATTCCCAATTCAGCGAAATACTAACCCCTAAACTATTAAAATTGTATAATTATCTATTTGAAACTGGGACCTTACCTACATCTATGACAGAGGCTACAATAGTCCTCATCCCTAAACCCGGTAAGGATCTGGGGTTCCCGGAATCTTATCGGCCGATATCACTCCTACAGGTTGACATCAAAATACTTGCCAAAGTTCTATCGATTAGGCTCAATCAGGTAATATTAACATTAATACACGCAGACCAGGCTGGTTTTATGCCTGGACGCAATACCTCGTTTAATCTCAGGAAACTCTACATTGACTTACAAGCTACACACGAGGAAGTTGGTACACGGGTTGTTGTGACCTTAGACACAGCGAAAGCCTTCGACTCGGTAGAGTGGAGGTATCTCTGGAGATGCTTGGAGGGCTATGGATTTGGCCCAAAATTTATTAAATGGGTCCAACTTCTATACCAGGCACCCAGGGCCAGAGTGGTGGCCAATGGATGGTCGTCTCAGCTATTTGACCTCAGTAGAGGCACGAGACAGGGCTGCCCCCTATCCCCACTACTATATGCCCTGGCGGCAGAACCACTGGCCATGTCCATCCGAGCAAATACAGAGATCAGGGGACTTAAAATGGGCTCTCTGACTGAAAAGATTAGCATGTATGAAGATGACACACTATTGTACCTGGCAGACTCGGGCCCATCATCATGCAATGCACTTCACACGATAGAACAATTTGGAATATTTTCAGGTCTAAAAATTAATTGGGACAAATCCCAAATTCTGCCAATTGATAGTTTCCCACCCTCAGAATCCCAAACCAGGCTCCCATTGCAGAGAGTAGATGTCATTAAATACTTGGGGATTTATATAACCAGATCCCCTGCAGATTATATATCTCTGAATATAACCCCTCTTATTTCCCTAGTTAAAAATAAAATACGGGTTTGGTCCAAATTAACATTAGGAGTCTGGGGACGTATAAATTTAATTAAAATGATTCTACTACCCAAAATACTTTATGTTTTATGGCACACCCCCTGTTTATCTACCCTTAAAACATTTTAAATCTCTAGAGTCCCTTTTAAAGACATTTGTGTGGGGTAACAATAGGCATAAATTGGCATGGCAAGCCCTCAAAAACCCGACCGATCTGGGCTGCACTGCTCTACCAGATTTTAATCTATACTACATTGCAGTACAGCTATCACAGATTTTTCACCTAGACAAAACTGACGGCGAGAGATTTCTTACGCTCATATGTCCTAAATGGGCGCAGTACACCAAAGACCCAATATATGCAATAGCGGCAGACATGGGAGGGATGGAACCAGGAGACAGAAGACACACCATACTATACCACTACAGGAAAATATGGAATTTAGCGGCCTCTAGACTTGACATCTCACAGTTTAACGACTATACGCCGTTATGGCATAACAATCACCTTCAGGAGTTTAATAAAATACAGGACACATATATATGGTCCACACAGGGAATATTTTACCTGCATCATATATTAAAAGATGGACAACTTAAAACCTTTGACTTACTTAAAGAAGAATTTACAATACAGGACCAGGTGTTCTATAGATTCTTACAAATCCGTCACGCAACACAATCACAATTCCCTGATTTCTGCCCTAGTCCTGCACCTAATGTACTCATTGCCATAATTAAGAGCACAGATTCTCAAAAATTGATCTCGGCATTTTGTAACTTGCTCTTAACCCCTGTAGCTGCTAAAATAGCGTATGGCCTTAAACCACGATGGGAGAGGGAGGTGGGACCGGTGGAGGATGAGGAGTGGGGGGAAGCATTGGAAGCCTGTAAAACTGTATCCCCTAAACTCTCAGATCGTTTGACGCAGCTTTATATTCTTCATGGAGCATACCTCACACCCCTCAGAGTGGCGAGATACAAGCGCACACAAACCACCATATGTCAGATGTGTGGGAGAGAGACAGGTACCTTTTTCCATCTTATATGGGCATGCCCTAAGATAAAAGGCTTCTGGGAACAAATTGTAGCATTTTTACACAACACGATGGGTTCACCTCTAGCCCTAGATCCCAAACAGTGTCTCTGGGGTATAGTTCCAGACACAACCGATAAATACACTAAAACCTTTTTACACGAAACACTCTTTGCAGCAAGAAAGGTTATAGCCAAAAAGTGGATGAGACAAGAGACCCCCAAAATAGTGGAATGGAAAGTGGAGATAAATAATACCCTACCATACAAGAAATGTATCTATATTAATAGAGGTTGCCCAGCAAAGTACAACAAGATCTGGGATAGATGGCTTCAGGAATCTTCTACCTGTGTCTAGTATAATTGTATGACCGTAAAGAGATAAAATAGATATAAGTATGGATGGACAGTATTAACAACCAAATATGTACACCTTGAATGACAAGATAAGCCAGATATGCTTGAATTTAATGGTATCTATTTTTATTTCAATGATAATAATTGTAATACTGCTATAGTGTAAACATGACAACGTAACCTTTTACTTTTTTCTTTCTGTATGCACTAAATATTCAATAAAACCTTGTTTGATTTAAAAAAAAAAAGTGTTGTCAGTTGACAATGTTAAATACATTTTTGGTTTCTTTGCTCAACATTTTGCTCACCCGGGTGTGTATGGCGAGTTATTTCCCAGACGTTGCTGCATGGAGTCTGTCAGGAAACCGGAAAATTTCCTATCAAATACTTACCATAATTTTTCTTTCCTGATAGACTCCACGGCAGCAGGAGTTCCCTCCCAAATGTCTGGAGTAGGCTAGTTACGGAACATGGAGAGCAAAGATTTATGGGAGAGGGGTCCTATTGGGTAGTTATGGAGGCGGGGTTAACCCACAAGTTCCTGCCATGGAGTCTATCAGCAAAGGAGAATTACGGTAAGTAAAAAGGAAATTTTCCGTGTTTTTTTTCATTATTAAGGACATTTTTTTGTCTTTTTTTGGACACATTTAAGAACGTTACTGTGGATTATATTATATATACACTGTTAAATATTTATGTTTTTCATCTCTTGCTATATCTGTACTATATGATTAGCTTTGGCCAATAACAGCTAATCACAACAAAAGACACTGAATGAATCAGTTTCATTCAGTAAAAATGGTTACTTATACTGTACAATGAAATTCATTAGTATATGTAATCATAGTGCGTAAAACAAAAAATAAAAAAAAACTGATCCCTTCCCCAGAGTAGTAAAGTGTTACTATGGTAACACTATATTGCTCTGGTCACAGTGTTTAAAAAAAAAATTGTAAAAAAAGAAAACAATTTTTTTTTTTAATTATTTTTTACATACTGATACCAGTCAGTGTCCCTGATTACCACCACACCGGTTATACGGTACAGCACTAGGACAATATTTTAAAAAGGTATTTAAAAAAGTATTTTTTTCTAATTTCTGCCTTTTCCCAAAAATTGTGACAAAAAATTACAACTTTAACCACCTAAGGACTGAGCTGCTTTGTGAGATTTGGTGTTTACAAGTTAAAAACAGTTTTTTGCTAGAACATTACTTAGAACCCCCCAACATTAGAAAAAAAAATATATTATATATCACCCTAGAGAATAAAATGGCAGTCGTTGCAATACTTTCTGTCACACAGTATTTGCGCAGTGGTCTTACAAACGCACTTTTGGAAAAAATTCACTTTTTTTAAATTAAAAAATAAGACAACAGTAAAGTTAGCCCAAATTTTTTTATACTGTGAAAGATAATGTTACGAGTAAATTGATACCCAACATGTCACGCTTCAAAATTGCACCCGCTTGTGGAATGGCAACAAACTTTTACCCTTAAAAATCTCCATGGGCGACGTTTAAAGAGGAGTTCTAGGGCTAGAATTATTGCTCTCACTCTACAGATCGCGGCGATACCTCACAAGTGTGGTTTGAACACCATTTTCATATGCGGGCGCTACTCACGAATACATTCGCTTTTGCACGCAAGCTCGGTGGAATGGGGTGCGTTTAAGAATTTTTTTTTTCTTATTTATTTTACCTTTTATTTTTTATTTTTACACTGTTATTTAAAAAAAAATGCTGTCACGTTTAGAAATAAAGCATGACAGGACCTCTTAAATATGAAATCTGGTCAAAAAGACCTCAGATCTCATATTTACACTAAAATGCAATTAAAAAAAATATATATGTAATTTGAAAAAATAAATAAATAAAAAATGTCCCTTTAAGAGCTATGGGCGGAAGTGACATTTTGACATTGCTTCCGCCCTGCAATGATATGGAGACAGGTGGGGGCCATCTTCCCCTCACTCTTCTCCATACCAAGCCAGCAAGAGGACGCAATTGCCTCCGCCGCTACCCATGACTTCGGTAAGCGGCGGAGGGCACTGGAGCGAGGCGGGAGGGTGGGCTCCTCTCCCTCCTCTGATAAAAGTGATCTTGCGGCGAATCCGCTGCAGAGACCACTTTATCTGAAAGTGGACCACTGAAGAAGAGGATTCCGGGGTTATGGCATAACAACAATATTCCTCTTCAAATTAGTGATGTAAAACGACGGCGGGCAGTCCATAAGTGGTTAAAAAACTTTCCATACCCCTTACTAAATACCTTGGACTGCTTACTTTCAAAAAAGGAGTCATTTCAGGGATATTTGTACTGTCCTGGTGTTTTCAGGCTTCAAGAAATGAGGTGAGACCGTCAGAATTGATAGATTTTCAGATATTTACCATTGTTTCTATAACTTTCCTACAGACTAAATAATACCACCAAAAGAAAGCTCTATTCGTGTGAAAAAAATGATAAACATTTCTTATGGGTACAGTGCTGCATGATCGCGCAATTGTCATTCAAAGTGTGACAGTGCCGAAAGCTGGAATTTGGCCTGGGCAGGAAGGGGGTGCAAGTGCCTGGTATTGAAGTGGTTAAGCTCCACAATTATAACTAAAAAAAATCACAGGTTCTGATGACTGCCTTATAGAGCAATCGTCACACAGTTAATAGGGTGAACATTACAAGTTTTACAAAACAGATTGCTACTTTCTACTTCAAATTTAAACAAGTTAAAAATGTGCTTAGGTCAATGGTCATAATTGCAAAGTCAAATATTTGCTGAGTTTTTAGTACATCTTAGTAGATATTTTGTTAACGGCTTCTTCATGTTTATATTATAAATCTGGCCTGCTGCTGTAATTACCTCTCCAGTGAAGACTGGCTAAACAACTGTACAACTATATATCTTGCCTAGAAATCCAGAATAACGTCACACAGTTTTTTCCAGCACCATATAAGGTGGAGAGGTTTTTAAAGTCACGTTATACGTGTCACCTTATCCCATCTGGTGATTGTCTCATCAGAGGAATTAAACTCGGAATCCAAGAAGTGATGCAAAACAATATAGGGTCTGCTACATATATGTCCCACTTCAGGATATATTTTGAAACCTTATAAGCCAAAAGGCCTGAGCTAGTCTAATACTCAAAATAGGATATTAAAAAGGAATTCCAGACACATACAACTTTATAAATTATTCATTCTAAATACCAGAGCTGATTGTTTCTATGTATGCTGCAATTCATTTGTATGTGCCAGATACTAATGTCAGCCCTGCATTTCTGGCCCTGTGGCTATAAGAGCTGTGGCTCTCATACAGGGAAGTGATAATTTAGTTTATCCTCCCCTCCTCTCCTCTTGCCCATTCACTGAATGTCTTGTATTCTGTGAATGATTAGACTATGCAAGAACCGGTATCTAAGGATGTTCAAACACAGTGCTGGGACTAGGTATTTGGCACTAGGGATGGGCTGTCTGTTCAAGTCGAACATGAGTTTGACTCAAACATTGGCTGTTCGCCCGTTCGCCGAATAGTGAACAATTTGGGGTGTTCGCGGCAAATTCGAAAACTGCGGAACACCCTTTAAAAGTCTATGGGAAAAATCAAAAGTGCTAATTTTAAAGGCTAATATGCAAGTTATTGTCATAAATAGTGTAAATAGTGTAATAAGTGTCTGGGGACCTGGGTCCTGCCCCAGGGGACATGTATCAATGCAAAAAAAGTTTTTAAAACGGACGTTTTTTCACTAGCAGTGATTTTAATAAGGCTTAAAGTGAAACAATAAAAGTGAATGAAATATTCCTTTAAATTTCATACCGGGGGGGGGGGGGTGTCTATAGTATGCCTGTATTTATTTATTAAAAGGACTTGTGCCAAGCTGTGTGTGTGTGTTTTTTACCTTTTTTGTCACTTTTGGGTGAAATGGTAGGAGTACAATGTACCCCATTACCATTTCACACAGGGGGGGGCGGTCTGGGAGTCCCCTTTGTTAAAGGGGGCTTCCAGATTCCAATAAGCCCCCCCGCCCGCAGACCCCCACAACCACTGGGCAAGGGTTGTGGGGATGAGGCCCTTCTCCCCATCAACATGGGAACAAGGTGCTTTGGGGGGGGCTACCCCAAAGCACCCTCACAATGTCGAGGGCATGTGGCCTGGTACAGTTCAGGAGGGGGGGCGCTCTCTTGTCTCTTTCTGCGGCCTGTCAGGTTGCGTGCTCAGATAAGGGTCTGGTATGGATTTTTGGGGGAACCCCACACCATTTTTTTAAAATTTTGGCGCAGAGTTCCCCTTAATATCCATACCAGACCTGAAGGGCCTGGTAATGGAATTTTGGGGGACCCCCCCACAGATCCCCTCAACCACCGAGCAAGAGTTGTGTGGATGAGGCCCTTCTCCCCATCAACATGGGGACAAGGTGCTTTGGGGGGGCTACCCCAAAGCACCCTTCCAATGTTGAGGGCATGTGGCCTGGTATGGTTCAGGAGGGGAGGGGTGCCTGCAGACCCCCACAACCACCGGGCAAGGGTTGTGGAAATGAGTCCCTTCTCCCCATCAACATGGGGACAAGGTGCTTTGGGGGGCTACCCCAAAGCACCCTCCCAATGTTGAGGGCATGTGGCCTGGTATGGTTCAGGAGGCGGGCGCTCTCTCGTCCCCCATCTTTTCCTGTGGCCTGCCAGGTTGTGTGCTCGGATAAGGGTCTGGTATGGATTTTTGGGGGAACCACAAGCCATTTTTGTTTTTAATTTTTGCGCAGAGTTCCCCTTAATATCCATACCAGACCTAAAGGGAATGGTAATGGAATTTTGGGGGACCCCCACGCTTTTTAATTTGTTTAATTTTTCAATGACTTTTATGTGTATTGTCAGGACTGACAATTCATTAATAGCCGGCACTAGCGCTAGCACTTATAAATGACTTTTTTCCTTGTTATTTTGCTCTTGAACTGTTATAAACACAGGAAACATGCGCTACTTTACAGGCATACTATAGACTCCCCCCCCCCCCAGGTACGAAATTTAAAGAAATATTTCACTTTTATTGTTTCACTTTAAGCATTATTAAAATCACTGCTCCTGAAAAAACAGCCGTTTTTAAAACTTTTTTTGCATTGATAGATGTCCCCTGGGGCAGGACCCAGATCCCCAGACACTTTTTATGACAATAACTTGCATATTAGCCTTTAAAATGAGCACCTTTGATTTTTCACGTTCGAGTCCCATAGACTTTAACGGTGTTCGAACAAATGTTTTGCCTGTTCGCATGTTCTGGATGCGTACCGAACCGGGGGGTGTTAGGCCCATCCCTATTTGGCACCCAAGAAAATATACCAGGGTGCCCCTGTGACAGACCCCACCAGGACAGGGGCAACCACTTAATGGATGCTGAGAGTGTAGTTTGGATTACTTCTCTGAATAAGGACAATAAAGCTTCCCTTCTGGAGTGGATGGAAAGGTGTAATATTAATCTTGTACAGGTTAATGGTCACAGGGAATATGGTAGCCCTCCTGCAGACTGGGTTGAAGAGGCTCATTCAAATAGGACAGAAATATTTATCAACAATATCCTTTAAGAAACCTACAGTATAAAGATAAATTAATTTCACCTTTTCAGACTGCTGGAATATTGTAGGGGATTGTTTCATAGACTGTTGAGGGCTTTTTGCCAGATAGTCTGAGGTGAGGTGGGGTTTGGTATGTGTTGATTGTTAAGTAGGTCTTTCCCATTGCTCTACTGTTCCTGTTTGTCTGAGCATCTCTTGGAGATGAGATTAACCTTGTGACCATTTTAACTTGTTACCAAATTATTGTGAGATGTTATGTGCTTATACTTATAACAATGTGTATTGTACAGTACATTGTATTCAGGGCTGTAGGTTCCAAATAGTCTAGGCTGGTTTAAGTGCCTAATTAGCTCATGTTAATTATATCACTGTCAGCTATTGATTGCTAAGGTGGATTAGCATAGTTTGTTGACTGCTCTTTAGTTATGTTAATTATATTCCTGTATACAGTGTCTTTTTGCATACAACAATGTGATCAAGCCAGTGGCGGCTGGTGCTCAATTTTTTTTTTTTTTGGGGGGGGGGTGCAAACAAATTGAAAATGAAATGGTTAGTAATGCAGGGATAGGTAAAACTGTGCCCATAAATTGCAGCCTCACTGTGTCCATTATGAGGAGTTCCCACCATCCCTATACTGAGTTCCCGCGTTTGTATACCTGCTGTGCCCATTATGAGGGGTTCATTTTGTTTATTGAAAAATCTTACAAACAACAACTTATATACAATAAAACCATAATAAATAAATAAAACATATTTACAAAATAATTGAATATGACTATACAAAACAAGAACATAATAAATGGTGCAAACCAAATTGCGCACAACATAATCCCTATGAGAGAGCCAGACTAAGGAACATCACCGTCACCATGCATGTAGCCTTTTATCAAAAATATATTTGATTTGAAAATATAGGGGAGTGAAACAAGAATACAAAGAAAAGTCGCACACCCCGAGATCAACATGCAGCAGCTACAGAGTCCTGATATTCCTCCATGCCCTTATCCAGGCCTCCTGCCGCCACCTGTCTTTCTCAAGACCCTGAATCTTCCCAACCTCGATCAGAATGTCATGCATCACCACTTTGACAGGGAGGATTTTACTCCGTAAGGATACCTGAAACCGCGCACTCCATGTGATATAACGGACTACTAGACTAACTAAAAAAAGTGTTTCCAAATCATAATCCCGACGAGTCTAGAATGCCCCAAACACCCACTCTGCATAACTCATATGGGGGAGGAAGGGTATACTCAGAGCCCTCCCCACCCTCTTGTACACCTCTATGGACTCCACCACACTCCACTCTCGGGCAGCCCTGATCACTCATGGAAAGAAACTTTAAGTTGCCCTTCACATATAGTTTTCCATGAAAGGCAAGCCAAGCCTGATCCCTAAACTTCATTGGGATTCTCTCCAAATTAATCAAACTCACCCTCAAAACCAGGTTTGGGCAATCCCTCAAGGCCAGTGGCTCGCAAAAAGCAGAGCTCATGATCCGCTTCTCAAGAAGTTTCCTTGGAAGAAATCTGACTTCTCCTGCTGTTACTTGCCACTGCCGAGGCATTTTCAAACACTGAGCAACATAAGCCGGGAGCTTATCATGCTTGACCCTCAGGCTTTTCACTGGCCCACCATTTTCCCAGTCTCGCAGAGAGGGCCTAAACCAGGATTGGAAAATACCAACCCACCCAGGTGGTCTCTCTGCCAACATGTTACCAAGATTGTACTTCACAAACATCAGAGAGAAAAAGACTACTGGGTTGATAATCCCTAGACCACCCTCCCGCCTCGCTTAAGTCACATTCCTTTTGACAAGGTTTATTCTGTTCCCCCATCACAGCTGGAAGAAACAACTATAGACCCTGGTATAGAGAGAAACTGGCAAAACGCAAACAAAACTGACATACAGAAAAATCGAAATCAGGTATGTCTTGATCAGATCAACCTTTTCCCTCAAGGAAAGACGCCAACCTTTCCAGCTTCCAGAGCTAGGAACGGTGTCCATCTTCTCATCATCATCATCCCGGGAAGCCGCATTCGGAGGGGATTCCAGCTTATTGATGAAATCCAGCATGCCAGTATCTTCAACCTCCTGCTCAGATGTTCCATATTGCTGGGGAGGGGAGGGGACAGAGGCCTCTGCCATTGAGGACTCAGCAGATGTCTGAGGTGTTGAAGAGCTGGGCTCATCCTCCGGGCCCACTTTCTCACTCTCTGCTGAGTCTGTCTGTACCTGCATCTCCTCACTGATTGGGTCACCCTCAATGCAGGAAGCGGCTCCTTTTCTCATTTGGCTAAACTGTTCTTCATTTTTATACTTTTCTTCAAAAGCTCCGCTACTTTCCTTCAGAGAACTCACCAGTTCTTTCTGCTTCCGCAGAGCTTGTTCCAAGTCTTTCAACTCAGGCCTCAGAGCCGGTCTCTTCTTACTGAACACTTTGGCACAAATCTGCTTTTTCTTTTTAAATTCAGCTTTCAAAGTTAACAATTTCTCCTCTTCCTTCTCAATCCGCTTCAGCGTTTCAACAATCCTCCGTCTAAAGGCAGACAGGGACTCATCTTTCCTTGGGTCAGGCCCAGAATCTTCCACAGGCTGAGGCCTATCTAGGGAGCCCCTGCCAGGGTCCTCCCCAGGATCCAGCATTTCTCCTGGGGCAGAGAAGCAACTCTAGCCCCTGGTCTCTGGCAGCACAGGCGCTAAGGAACCAGCAACCTCACTGTCAAGGAGCAGAATGGCAGTTTTCCACCAACCCTGGGCTGAGTTCTTCTTTACAAGTGTGGTCTCAGATCTGGGCATTCCTCTGTATGGGTCCAATCGCTGTCTGCCTGACACCCTTTCCATCCCAGATAACTTTTTATCTCTTCCAAACTGTTCAGCAGCTCGGTACATTCTCTGCACTCATTTCAGGTAGACATAGAATAGATAATTCATTTTTAAATTTCATTCCTACTATGGTCACCTTAAATGAGTGCAGAGAATGTACTGAGCTGCTGAACAGTTTGGAAGAAATAAAAAGTAAACTGGGATGGAAAGGGTGTCAGTCAGTGATGGGAATGGTCAGATCTGACACCAGAGGATGCAGGATTTGCACAGTGAAGATACATGTGATGAGTTCCCAGGTCTGTACACCTGCTGTGTTCATTATGAAGGGTTCCCATCATCCCTGTGCTGAGTTCCCGTGTCTGTACACCTGATGTGTTCATTATGAGGGGTTCTCATCTTTCCTGTGCTGAGTTCCCGGGTCTGTACATCTGCTATGCCCATTATGAGGGGTTCCCACCATCCCTGTGCCGAGTTCCAGGGTCTGTACAACTGCTGTGCCGATTATGAGGGGTCCCCACCATCCCTGTGCTGAGTTCCCAGGTCTGTACACTTGTTGGCTGCTGTGCCCATTGTGAGGGGTTCCCACTATCCCTGTGCTGAGTTCCCGGTTCTGTACACCTGCTGTGCCCATTATGAGGGGTATCCATCATCCCTGTGCTGAGTTCTTCGGTCTGTACACCTGTTGGCTGCTGTGCCCATTGTGAGGGGTTCCCACCATCCCTGTGCTGAATTCCCGGGTCTGTACACCGGTTGGCTGCTGTGCCCATTGTGAAGGGTTCCCACCATCCCTGTGCTCAGTTCCCAGGTCTGTACACATGCTGTGCCCATTATGAGGGGTGTCCACCATCCCTGTGCTGTGCCATTCCTGGGTCTGTACACCTTTTGGCCTGCTGTGCCCATTAAATATGCCAAAATCAGCATGCCTCTCAGCAAATAGCTTGAAGTGTCTTCTTTCCAAAATGGGGGAATTGGGGGGGGGGGGTTTGTGCTAGCTTTACATTTCATGGCCTCCGAAACTGTTATAGGTAGTGAGGAAGTGAAATCACCATTTTACGCCCTTAGAAAGCCTGAAGGCAGTGATTGGTTTTCGGGGGACATTCTCTGCACTCATTTCAGGTAGACATAGAATAGATGATTCGTTTTTATATTTCATTCCTACTATGGTCACCTTAAATGAGTGCAGAGAATGTACTGAGCTGCTGAACAGTTTGGAAGAAATAAAAAGTAATCTGGGATGGAAAGGGTGTCAGTCAGTGATGGGAATGGTCAGATCTGACACCAGAGGATGCAGGATTTGCACAGTGAAGATACATGTGATGAGTTCCCAGGTCTGTACACCTGCTGTGTTCATTATGAAGGGTTCCCATCATCCCTGTGCTGAGTTCCCGTGACTGTACGCCTGCTGTGTTCATTATGAGGGGTTCTCATCTTTCCTGTGCTGAGTTCCCGGGTCTGTACATCTGCTGTGCCCATTATGAGGGGTTCCCACCATCCCTGTGCCGAGTTCTGGGGTCTGTACAACTGCTGTGCCCATTATGAGGGGTTCCCACCCTCCCTGTGCTGAGTTCCCAGGTCTGTACACCTGTTGGCTGCTGTGCCCATTATGAGGGGCTCCCACCATCCCTTTGCTGAGTTCCCAGGTCTGTACACTTGTTGGCTGCTGTGCCCATTGTGAGGGGTTCCCACTATCCCTGTGCTGAGTTCCTGGGTCTGTACACCTGTTGGCTGCTGTGCCCATTGTGAGGGGTTAATTTTGTTTATTGATGAATCTTACAAACAACAACTTATATACAATAAAACCATAATAAATAAATAAAACATATTTACAAAATAATTGAATATGATAATACAAAACAAGAACATAATAAATGGTACAAAGCAAATTGCGCACAACACAATCCCTACGGGAGAGCCAGACTAAGGAACATCACCGTCACCATGCATGTAGCCTTTTATCAAAAATATACTTGATCTTGAAAATCTAGGGGAGTGAATCAAGAATACAAAGAAAAGTCGCACACCCCGAGATCAACAGGCAGCAGCTACAGAGTCCTGATATTCCTCCACGCCCTTATCCAGGCCTCCTGCTGCCACATGCTTTTCTCAAGACCCTGAATCTTCCCAACCTCACCCAGAATGTCCTGCACCACCACTTCGACAGGGAGGATTTTACTTCCGTAAGGATACCTGACACCGTGCACTCCACGTGAAATAACGGACTACTAGACTAACTAAAAAAAGTGTTTCCAAATCATAATCCCGACGAGTCTGGAATGCCCCATACACCCACTCTGCATAACTCATATGGGGGAGGAAGGGTATACTCAGAGCCCTCCCAACCCTCTTGTACACCTCTATATTAAAAGGGCATTGAAGTAGAAAGTGATCCATGGACTCCACCACTCCTCCACACTCCACTCTCAGGCAGCCCCGATCACTCATGGAAAGAAACTTTAAGTTGCCCTTCACATATAGTTTTCCATGAAAGGCAAGCCAAGCCTGATCCCTAAACTTCATTGGGATTCTCTCCAAATTAATCAATCGCAAACCCACCCCCAAAACCAGGCTGGGGCAATCCCTCAAGGCCAGTGGCTTGCAAAAAGCAGAGCTCATGATCCGCTTCTCAAGAAGTTTCCTTGGAAGAGATCTGACTTCTCCTGCTGTTACTTGCCACTGCCAAAGCATTTTCAAACACGGGGCAACATAAGCCGGGAGCTGTTCATGCTTGACCCTCAGGCTTTTCACTAGCCCACCATTCTCCCAGTCTCGCAGAAAGGGCCTAAACCAGGACTGGAAAATACCAACCCACCCAGGCCGTCTCTTTGCCAACATGTTACCAAGATTGTACTTCACAAACATTAGAGAGAAAAAGACTACAGGGTTGACCATCCCTAGACCACCCTCCCGCCTAGGAAGGTAAGTCACATTCCTTTTGACAAGGCTTATTCTGTTCCCCCATAACAGCTGGAAGAAACAACTATAGATCCTGGTATAGAGAGAAACTGGCAAAATGCAAACAAAACTGACATACAGAAAAATCGGAATCAGGTAAGTGTTGATCAGATCAACCTTTTCCCTCAAGGAAAGCTGCCAACCTTTCCAGCTTGCCACCTTGGCATCGGCATTCTCCAGCCTGTTCACCCAATTTGCATGACACCTGGGCCGAATTCAATGCCTAGAACTCAAATTTTTTGTTGGGGCTCCGGGAAGTCATCCGGGAGAACAAAGCTCTCACCTTCCACACCCATCCAGAAAGCTTCACACTTGTCCTGGTTGACCTTTGAACCTGATGCCTCTGCATACTGCCCTATCACTGAGACCACCTCCTGCGCCTCCGCAGTCCCAGAGATAAAAACAGAAACATCATCAGCATAGGCCACAACCTTCAAAGGAGGCTCACCAGCGATGCCCAAAGGTACCCCACACAAAAGTCCACTCTCTAGCCTTCTAATGAAGGGGTCGATTGCAAACACATATAGCAGAGGGCTCAAAGGACACCCCTGACGCACACCCGAGCTGACCGCAAAGGGCTGCCCGACCCAACCATTAACCAGAGGAAAGCTTTCAGCCCCTTTGTACAAAATCTTGAGCCAATCAATGAAACCCCCATCCAGGCCATATTTGTCAAGAAGGAGCCACAAGTACTCATGATTAACCCGATCAAAGGCCTTAGCCTGATCCAATGTCAGCAAAAATTTACCCCAACCAGCAGCCCTACAACGCTCCAAGGCCTCCCAGACAGCTAACACCGCTGAGAAAGTGCTTCTACCTTGGACCGAGCAGTGCTGGTGGCCGGATAACAAACTGCCTGCAACTGGTGATAATCGCCAGAAGAAAATCTTTGCCAGTATCTTTCTATCGACATTAAGAAGGCTAATGGGGCGCCAATTCCCAATCATCGAAGGATCTTTACCCTTTGACAGAAGGATCACTGCAGATTGCCTGCAGAGAACCCTCATTCAAACAGCCATTAAAAACCTCCGCAAGGTAGGGAGCCAGGATCATCTTAAAACATTTATTGAACTCGGCTGTCAAACCATCTGGCCCTGGAGTTTTCTTGATGGCTAGTTTATCAATAGCCTGGATTACCTCATCTGCAGTGATTTCATCTGTCAAATTCATCAAAGTAACATTACTTTCCAGTCCTGGTGTAGAGTCCAAAAAACCCAACATCCTTGTCCGATCAAGGTTCCTTCTTCCCAGGAGATCGGCTTAGTATGACCTGACAACCTCCAGGATTGTCAGAGAGCCCGTACTGTCCCTCAGGCCACTGACCCTCTTAACTGCTACGCTCTGTTTACAGTTCTGGTAAGGGTTAGGCGAATGGTATTTCCCGTAATCCCTCTCCTGAACCCAAGAGGCGTGCCGGTCATATTGATGTCTCCTAAGGAGGAGCTTCACCTCAGAGATCGCCCCAGAATTTCCTCCATTCGAAACAAGGCGGTCAAGTTTCCTCCGCAAACGCTGGTAGGTGATATACTTATCTTGCTGCTTCTTTCTTCCTATGGCCTTGAAAAGCCCAACAGTCCGCTGTTTAACAAGCTCCCACCATTCTGACTTGCTGTTGCAAAAGTCTAGGATCGTTACCTGTGCTTGAAAAAACCCTCAAAGGATTGTCTTACTCTCTCATCTTTCAGGAGGGCCGAATTCAATCTCCAGATACCCCTCCCCCTAGGTGGCATGTCTGGGGCATTCAGAGTCACAGATAGAATACAGTGATCAGAAAACTCCACTGCCCAACACACAGGTGCCGAAAAAGCGGAGTCTCCCTTTAAAAAAAACCTATCTATCCTACTCTGACTACTACCTCGCTGAAAAGTGAACCCCGTGCTGTCTGGGCAGCGCTTAATGTGTGCATCTACCAGACCTGCTTCCCTAACTATCGCATTAAGAAAAAGGGTGTCATAGCCCAGCTTATCTCTGAAACCTCTCCTGTCTTTAGACCTAGTAATGGTGTTGAAATCACCTCCAAAGATAACCTGCTGGGCCGTAAAAAGAAAAGGCTTAATCTTTGTAAAGAGGCATTTCCTGTCCCACTTCGTCTGGGGACCATAGATGTTAATCAGGCGCAAGTCCTGCCCCTTCACAGAGACGTCTAAGACCATGCATCTCCCTATCTCTACCTCAATTACCCGCCGGCACGTTACCATACCAGAAAAAAGGACTGCAACTCCGCTGTAAGGCTTGGCCGCAAGAGACCAAAATGAGGGACCACGTCTCCACTCCTTCTTTGCCAGATGTATATCGGCCAGACTACTCAGATGGGTCTCTTGAAAAAATAAAATGTCAGCATCAAACTCGCTGAGCAAAAATAAGGCCATATGATGAGCACTTACTGATCTTAAGCTGGCAACATTAATGGTTGCCACTTTTAACGAAGTGGGAACTGCCATTAGGGTAGTTGAGGCAGCCGTTTCTTAGCCTGACTACTCCCTCTTCCTGGAGAACCAGCGCGCTTCGTTACACCCTGGCACTCATCATCCATAGAGGATGCAGAACTGAATGAGTCCCATTCATCTTCATCCTCAGACAGGACCTTAAACTTATTTTCTAAAGGCAAAAATTTAGGATTTAAGGTAACTGAACCCCCTTTTTTCCTTCTTTTGCCCCTCCTCCTCCTATCCTCCAACCACTCCATATCATCCTTAGACAAACCAGACTCAAGAGCCTCCCCACACCTATCCTCCCCTTCACCCCCTCCCCCCCACTCCCCCTTCCCTTATCTACCACCAGGCCAGCCTCTCCACCATCCTCCCCACTCCTCTGCACCCCACGATCCTCAATAGAAACCCTGCAGCGTTGGGGGAGGGGGGTTGGCACCACACCTGACGTACCTGCCTCAGCACCTCTTGCTGCCTCTGCAATTTTAGAAGACACAGACACAGAAGGATTGGACACATTTTTGGCAACTGATACCTTACCTACAGAAGACATGGGCACACTGGGTAAATGCACAGACTGGGGAGACACAGACACATTAGGTATTGGCACAGACTGGGGCACCACAGATTGGGGAGACACATTAGGTATTGGCACAGACTCAGATGGACTCACAGGCACTCCAGCTGCTGAGCTCCGAGCATCCTCCATGTCCATGTGGAAGAACTCTCTCATAAGCTCAGGATTGTTGTGCATTGCCTCAGGACACTGACTGTAAGGATGTCCCACCGCATTGCACAGATTGCGCCTGATGATATTACAATCCTTCGCCAAATGTCCTATACCCTGACACAGAGAGCACTTCATCACTGGACAGGAGGATGCAAGATGCCCTTTATCGCCACACTTATTGCAGAGCTTTGGCTGGCCTGGATAGAAGATGGTCAGCCTGTCCCTCCCCAGGAAAGCTGAGGATAGCAGATGTTGGACGACATTATCAACGACCTTTAATTTTAGCTTCACAGACCATCCCCCCGTCCATATTCCCTGATCATCTACAATCTTTTTTAGGGGGCTCAGGACGTCTCCATACCTCCTCAACCATACAGATAAATCCCCTTGTGGAATGGACTCATTGCGGACCAAAATTGTGACCATTTTAATGAGGGGCTGGCGTGAAACAAGCTTTGGGATGAGCCCTTTCCAGTCCAGCAGGCCCCTACACACATGTTCATACTTCTCCCAAAATATGTCCAAAGACTCCGGACGGATAAAGGACAAATCATATTCATAGGAACCTGCCGGACTGATCAGGGCGAAGATATCTGTGGGTGTAAACCCCATCTGCAGAATCTTATCCACCACTGTCCTCCTATGTGGGGGGATTCCACCACCCTCCCATTTTAACTGCACAACATTCCTCCTTTTAAACAGGGAGGAAGATAAAACATTTTCATGCTCCTTCCCTGCTTGCTGCCCCTTCCCAGATCCTGAAGTTTTTCTTACACCAGCAGCATTTGCAGTCTTGTCCTTAGACACAATCAAACCTGCTGGCAGAGAGTCTGAATCAGCTGGGATAGCAGTCTTCTGATTAGCAGAGGCAGGACCCTCCCCCTCCCCCTCCCCCTCCTCTGAACACACAGTTTTTTTCCTAGGATCAATCACAGTCATGGCTGCTGCAGACTCCTGGAAAGTTGTAGCACTACTGCACCCAGCATCTCCTCCACCATTCACAGGAACAGCCGCTGTGCCTGGTCCAGGCAAAGTCTCTGTATTGTCCATGGACCTCTCTGCTGACTGAAGCTGACAGTTATTAGCAGATGTTATTGCATGTTGTACATTGTCTATGGGTCTGGGCTGACTGCCTGCAGCACTATAACCCTCAGCAAGCACATTGTCATTAAAGTTCACACCATCCTGCACACACACTGTACCTGCACCTTGTCTCTCCACAGGTCTTTCTTCCACAGGGCTAGGAATGGCGTCCATCTTTTCCTCACCATCCTGGGAAGCCACACCAGGAGTGGATTCAAGTTTATTGATGAAATCCAGCATGCCAGAACCTTCAACCTCCTGCTCGGGTGTTCCACATTGCTGGGGAGTGAAGGGGACAGAGGCCTCCACCATTGAGGGCTCAGCAGATGTCTGAGGTGTTGAAAGAGCTGGGCTCATCCTCCGGGCCCACTTTCTCACTCTCTGCTGTCTGTACCTGCATCTCCTCACTGGTCTCCTCACCCTCCATGCAGGAAGCGGCTCCTCTTCTCATTTGGCTGAATCTTTCTTCATTCTTATATTTTTCTTTAAATGCTCCACTATTCTCCCTCAGAGAACTCACCAGTTCTTTCTGTTTCCGCAGAGCTTGTTCCAGGTCTTTCAGCTCAGGCCTCAGAGCCGGTCTTTTCTTGCTGAACACTTTGGTACAAATCTGCTTTTTCTTTTTAAATTCATTTTTCGAAGCTACCAATTTCTCCTCTTCCTTCTCAATCCGCTTCAGCATTTCAATAACCCTCCGTCTAAAGGCAGACAGGGACTCATCTTTCCTTGGGCCAGGCCCAGTGTCGTCCACAGGCTGAAGCCTATCCAGGGGACCTCCACCAGGGTCCTCCCCAGGATCCTGCATCACTCCTGGGGCAGAGGAGCAACTCTAGCCCCTGGTCTCTGGAAGCACAGGAGCAAAGGAACTAGCAACCTCACACCTCGCTGTCAAGGAGCGGAATGGCAGTTTCCCACCATCCCTGTGCTGAGTTCCCAGGTCTGTACACCGGTTGGCTGCTGTGCCCATTGTGAGGGGTTCCCACCATCCCTGTGCTGAATTCCCGGGTCTGTACACCGGTTGGCTGCTGTGCCCATTGTGAGGGGTTCCCACCATCCCTGTGCTGAGTTCCCAGGTCTGTACACATGCTGTGCCCATTATGAGTGGTGTCCACCATCCCTGTGCTGTGCCATTCCTGGGTCTGTACACCTTTTGGCCTGCTGTGCCCATTAAATATGCCAAAATCAGCATGCCACTCAGCAAATAGCTTGAAGTGTCTTCTTTCCAAAATGGGGGAATTGGGGGGGGGGTTTGTGCTAGCTTTACATTTCATGGCCTCCCAAACTGTTATAGGTAGTGAGGAAGTGAAATCACCATTTTTCGCCCTGAAGGCAGTGATTGGTTTTCAGGGTCCTATACACAGCCAGGCTCCCAAAAAGTCTTACACATGTGGTATTCCCGTACTCAGGAGAAGCAGCAGAATGCATTTTGGGATATAATTTCACATATGCCGACGGCATGTTTGAGCAATATATCATTTAGTGACAACTTTGTGCAAAAAAAAAGAGAAAAAAAAGTTTGTAATTTTCATGCAACTTGTGGCAAAATATAAAATATTCCATGGACTCAACATGCCTCTCAGCAAATAGCTTGGGGTGTCTACTTTCCAAAATGGGGTCATTTGGGGGGGGGGGGGTTGTGCTATCTGGGCATTTTATGGCCTTAAAAACTGTGATAGGTAGTGAGGAGTGAAATAAAAAATGTACACCCTTAGAAACCCTGAAGGGGGTGCTTGGTTTTTGCGGTCCTGTACACAACTAGGCTCCCATAAAGTCTCACACATGAGGTATCTCCATACTCAGGAGAAGCAGCAGAATGTATTTTGGGGTGTAATTCCACATATAACCATGGCACGTGTGAGCAATATATCATTTAGTGACAACTTAGTGTAATTTTATTTTTTTTTTGTCATTTTTCAATCCCTTGTGACAAAAAAATAAAATATTCAATGGGTTCAACATGCCTCTCAGCAATTTCTTTGGGGTGTCTACTTTCCAAAATGGGATCATTTGGGGGGTTTGTACTGCCCTGTCATTTTAGCACCTCAAGAAATGAAATAGTCAGTCATAAACTAAAAGCTGGGTAAATCCCAGAAAATGTACCCTAGTTTGTAGACGCTATAACGTTTGCGCAAACCAATAAATATATGCTTATTGACATTTTTTTCAGACACGTGGCTGAATAAATTTTGGCCTAAATGTATGACTAAAATTGAGTTTGTTGGATTTTTTTTATAACAAAAAGTAGACAATATAATTTTCTTTCAAAATTTTCAGTCTTTTTCCATTTATATCGCAAAAAAACGGAAAATTGTATCATACTTACCGTAATTGTCCTTTCCTGTTGCCAATCCATGGCAGAATACTAGTGATAGGCTCTGCCTCTCTCCCCTCTCTCAGGACCAATGAAATAGCATAAATTAAAGGCCAGTTAGGTCCCGCCCCATTCTTTGTTATTAGCTAGATACCGAAACGCACAAGGGTGGGTCCGTATGCTGCCATGGATTGGCGTCAGGAAAGGAAAATGACGGTAAGTATGATACAATTTTCCGTTTTCCTGACGCCACCATGGCAGCATACTAGTGATACATATCCTAGCTGACAGGGTGGGTTCTACTTAACAAACCAAAATAATTATTTTATCTATATTATATAAATATATATTTTTTAAATGGGACAGAAGACTGAACAGTCTTTCCTCCGAAGCCCACTGATGACAAAGCAACCAGATCTATTCTGTAAAGGTTGAAAAGGTATGCTGGGAAAAGCATGCCACTTTCCTGTAGAATGAATCCATAGATGCTTTCAACTGGGCCGCCTATGAGGCCTCAACCCCTCTGGAAGAGGATGCATCCTGCCACTGAAGGAGGCTCAGGACCCATTTCCCAATTGCACAATCAATCTTGCTAAAGTCCAGGAGGCAACCTCTCTTGCCTGGTGAATTCCATCTGGAACAGTGAAAGACTTATCATATGAACTGAAAAGAGCAATTGTGGACAGAAACTTCTTTCAAGCTCTGGGAATGACCAGTTTGTGTGGTTTTCTTGCTTGAACGTCTGGAAAGTAAGGCAATGGACAGATGATTGATAGATGGAGGGCTGTCACTACCTCTGATATAAGCTGAACTACAGGATGCAGCTCTACTCCTGTAACAAAAGCAATATGCTTTTCTGAAGCTCTAAGGGCTTGAAACTCAAACCAACTTCTGTTTGACGATTTGCGCTAAATACTGGTTAGTAAGCGATGTCTTAAACCGAACACTGCCCTGTTGGAGTAAACAGTTGAAATAAACCCCAACAGCATCGAAAGATTTTAATCGTGAAAGATTCTCTCTCGCGGTTGACGAAACCTCCTGACTGTCTTCAAAATTTTGCAAACTAAAGGGCCTTTGGCCAAATTAAATCTTGTTCTTGCTGACACCTGCAACCTCAAAAGAGTATAGGGTAAGGTTCATGTCCAATCTGACCTACAAGAAGACCAGAACAGCTGTCACCAGAGGTGCAGTAAGAATAATATCTTGCCATGTAAAATAGAAAAAAACACAAGTTTGTTCCAGATCTTGGCATAGAGGCTCTTAGTAGAGTGCCTTTCGCACCCCCCAAAGTAGAGCTCACTCTTGGAGCAACTCTGGAGCAATCTAGGTTCTGCAGCCTTCCCTTCCCGCCATTATGCTTGCATCTCTAGTCTGTGCATGTGTGAAGGGGAATCGACTTCTGTATTCTGAAGTAGATAGCCAGGGGGGGGCGGCTACACCACGTGCGCGGCGGTCCTGGCCGCCGGAGAGGTTCAGCCCAGACACAGGCCCTAGCGCTTCCCAGAGGAAGAGGCTGCAGGACCCGGAGGATGACCCCCCCCCGGGCCCCACAGGACACCAGGGACTAAAGACTGTGTGTTTGCCTGCAAATCAGCTTTTACAAATGCCGTTGTCAATAGCAACCATCCAGGATTGTCAATATTGTTGTTTCTGCTACCCAGTCACCCCAACCAGTGCCCTGGCGGACACTTGTACCTATCCTGCAATTCAGTGACTGTAAAATATGTGCCATCACCCCTGGCAACCACGGCAGACGATCGCGCCCTATGTCCAGCGCTCTGCATGGTGTGGACATTTCCCACTGGATTACAGAAAACTTGAACTTTACTCTAAACTCCTGCTTGACAACAGTAAAGAGTGGGTGAGAATGTCTACTGTTACCTCGGGTGATAGGAAGCAGCTTGGGGATGTCTGCGGGCAGGACTATTTTAGTCAGTCCTTTACAGGGAGGCATTGGTAGTTTACTTTATTGTTGCCATAGGCAACCACTGGACAATACACCTGCTATCAGTCTCTAGCTACTGTGGCGCAGTTTGCGCCGAGCAACACGTTTGGGCCAAACCTGCTAGCATCAGCATGCCTGCTAACTCCAACTTGTCTCACAAGGGGTTAACGCAGCGCGTGCAGACTGGAACCTGCTTATCAGTTCCTCTAATGCCGAGCATACGGGGAGTTGGAGGGTGAAGCCACATCCTGGAGGAGGCCAACACATTCCAGCTAGCAGCAGACACCACAAGGCAGCTGAAGATGGCAGAGGGTAATTGGCTGATGCCCATGTTGCGATGGTTACCTGACATGCAGCAGCGGGCGCTCATAAACACTGGCATTTGGCTGGAGATTCGCAGAGGGCTCATCTTGGGGGTGATTGAAGGAGTGGCGCGGCTGTGTTTACTCTGTCCTAAATGCCGGATCCCAACGGCGGGAGTGACTGCTTGGGCCCGGTGCGACCATTGTGGGGAGCCATAACTGTCAGGTATTTTTATTCCTGCGCTACCATGCGAAAAAGGTGGTAATAGAGGAAAAGCAGCTTGCATCGAATAGGGTCCAGCCTGACCCTAAAAACAGATGTAAGTTTGCCAATAGGAATGGTGCTGCGCTAATCCTAATGTGCACACCAGTGCATAAATGCAAATCAGCTAAAGTAATACGTGGCTGGGAGGTGAATAACCTAACCTCAGTATACTAAATAATATTCAACTCAAACGGTGACAATAAACACCTAATGTGCTAGGTGGAAATTTACCTAAGTGAACGTGAGTCAGGGTGGTAAAGCATTGGCTAAATAGTATTAAATCAACCTATAAACATCAGTATATATATTGTGCAATAAAAAACTACATTTGTAGTAAAAATACATAAGCGAATAAATTGCTTGAGCCAAAAAACACAAAAAAGCAAAAAAATAACAAAAAATAACAAAAGTGCAATGTTACAATGAATGTCCGTGGAGATGCAATAAAGTGTCCAGTGCCAACAATAGGTGCTTGCAATTAGATAAAGCAATATTAGAGTTCATAAAAAGAAGTGACTTGTGCAGCAGCAAAACATTTTGAAATTCAAAAGATAAAGGTGACTTGTGCGATAGCAAGCAGCCCCAATACTTCTTCAAACGTGCCAAAAAGTGGAAAAATATAGGCAATAATTAGGTTTCTTGTATCCTTTGCTAACATGGATAGAGATGTGAAGTGTATAAAAAGGTGCTTTTCTGCTATATATCATGATTTTGAATCATAAGGGCGTTTTACATATCCTCAAAAAAATATTTTGTATTTTTATTCCTTGATTTTATCTTTTATTTTTAAATTATATTGCTTAATAATTTTAGACATTATGGGGGTCATTTACTATAGCGCTATGGCGCTAATTCGCTCAAATGGCCGCGAATTAGCGCTAATTCGCGGCAATTTAGCGCGAATTAGCGCTAATTCGCGCTAAAACGGTATTCACTATAGCGCTGGTGAGAAAATACTCCCAAAATCAAATTTACTATAGCTCCCTGAAACGAAATAGCGCCCAAACCCTTACTCTGCTAAAACCTAGAGAATTGCACATGGAAATAATGTTTAGAGCATGATATAATTGCCTAAATGGTACTGAAATATGCGGTATATTATTTAAAGATTATCTGCTTTTAAACTGTGTGAAAAAGTGATTTCTACACTGAAATATCTTTAAAAGTCTGAAAAGTGAAAAATTCCCCATTTTGGACAACTAGGTGCCAACACAACTGCGCATGCTCAGACCTGAAAATAACTCTCATTTTAACTCAAGTGTCTTTTTTACCCGGAGCTACAGTAAATACCAAAATGAGAGCTAATTAGAGAGCATTTTTTGGGAGTTAAAATCTGCTCTAATTTAGTCAAAATGAAGTTTCAGTCATTGATTCTAATGGAACAATTCTAACTTTCACAAAAAAACCTTTTAATGTTGAGATGAAATGTATCTTTCTGTGAAATAAATTTTCCTTTGCAACATTGTTGCTTCTACTTAAAATATTTTGATTTTAAGAATGCTACAATGTGGAATGTTTTGATGTTTTGGTAAAATATATTTTTCTCTGTCACTTTCATTTGTTACTCTCCATCTCACAACAATCTTTACCCCAAACTCACACAGGTGTCTTTACAATCCACAAACAATACCATTGCTGATGAAAATTTAAAATGAATCACAATTTTTTGTGCTTTTTATTATTTCCAAATATTCATAATTTGAGCCCAAAAAATTAGATATGTGTACCAACATCAGAAATCAAAATGTAATTCCCCAAAATTTAAGGGTAATATTCTACTCTCACCCACAAAAAAACACCAAATATCACAGAATAAATCAAGAAGAATAACTCTTGAGTAATGTAATTCCATCACCTGTATGTCCATAGAAATGCAGTATTTATGTGTTTTTATGTGTATTTATGTGTAGTTATGTGTAGGAGGGTCTCACATGTGGCAGCTCTGTGACTTAGAGGTTAGAACTTCTGCTTAGTATCCCTGAGGGTCTGGGTTCAAATCCCAACCATGTCACTTCATGTAGAGAAGTTGTCTCATCTCCCAGGTCTTATAACTATGTCTAAATGTAGTAATGTGTAGGAGGGTTCCACCACCATTGTAAGTCTTTTCCAGATACACTATATAGCCAAAAGTATTGGGATGCCTGCCTTTACACACACATGAACTTTAATGGCAGTTCAGTCTTAGTCCGTAGGGTTAAAATTTGATTTGGCCCACCCTTTGCAGCTAGAACAGCTTCTGGGAAGGCTGTCCACAAGGTTTAGTGTGCCTATGGGAATATTTTCTTCCAGAAGTGCATTTGTGAGGCCAGGCACTGATGTTGGATGAGAAGGCCTGGCTCGCAGTCTCTACTCTAATTCAGCCAAAGGGTGTTCTATCGGGTTGAGGCCAGGACTCTGTGCAGGCCAGTCAAGTTTCTCCACCCCAAACTTGCTCATCCATGTCTTTATGGACCTTGCTTTGTGTACTGGTGTGCAGTCATGTTGGAAAAGGAAGGGGCTTTCCCCAAACTGTTCCCACAAAGTTGGGAGCATGAAATTGTCCAAAATGTCTTGGTATGCTGACGCCTTAAGAGTTCCCTTATCTGAAACTAAGAGGCCAAGCCCAACCCCTGAAAAACAACCCCGCACCATAATCCCCCTCCACCAAATCATTTGGACCAGTGCACAAAGCAAGGTCCATAAAGACATGGATGAGTGGATTTTGGGGTGGAGGAACTTGACTGGCCTGCACAGAGTCCTGACCTAAACACAACAGAACACCTTAGGGATGAATTAGAGAGGAGACTGTAGGTCAGGCCTTCTCGCCCAACATCAGTGCCTGACCTCACAAATGCACTTGGAAGAATGGTCAAACATTCCCATAGACACACTCCTAAACCTTGTGGACAAGAAGAGTTGAAGCTGTTATAGCTGCAAAGGGTGGGCCAAATGAGTTTTGAACCCAATACTAATACTGGGATGCCATTACAGTTCATGTGTGTTTAAAGGCAGGCATCCCAATACTTAGGCCAATATACTGTATATTGCTTGTGACACTGAGCATGGCTATGGACTTAGGGCTGGTTCACACCACAGAGATGCAGAGAACACATGTGGGGCTGCCTGGTGGCTAAGTGGGTAGCAGTTCTGTCTAGCAGCACCTGGGATGTTGGTTCAATTCCCCAACATGCTAATGCTTGTGTTGAAGTTTATATGTTCTCCCTGTGTGGGTTTCTCACCACAATCCAAAGACATGCTCGCATGTTATTTGTCTCCTGTCAAAATAGGTTCTAATGTAAGAAAGTTAATTTTGGACTTTATATTGGAAGTTCATTGCAGCCAGGGACTGATGTTAATGTTTATTAGCACTAATCATGCTCAGGGACTTGGACATTTCAAATTTTAGGGTTTACACTGCACAGGTACATATGCTTAGAAAACTGTTGCTTTGTTTATGTGGATGCAAATTTGATGCACATAGCCAAGGCTAACACAGTTGCAAATACTATTATGTGTTCCTGCTCATCAGGTGCAATCACTTTAGACATACATGAAGAGACAGATTGAAAGATACTGGTGGGCGTGTACTTCTATTGGGTGTGTCAGTGTGCTAATAATACAACCTCTCATATAAAGGCCTGCAGTAGGGGGGTTTGTTTGGCCTGAGGAGGTCAGGTTTTTTGTTGTGAGTGAGAAGGAATGATATTGGGAGATTTGATGAAATTCTTGTGCATTTTTTCAATCAAAAGTGGGTTTATGTGGCCATGCTGTCAATGTTATGTGTGTATTGTTCCTGTCTGATCATGCAAACATCGTTTAGAAGCATCTGCTGACCTACTCTTTTTAATCTCTAATTGTGTACACTGAAATGCAGCTTCCAGCAGAACATGGTCACCAATGTATGTATGTGTGGATTGTGGGCTGGTGGTGGGTGTTTTGAATAAGTCTTTTGTAATATTATGTTGGAATGCTTTGTAAGAATGACTGACTGTTAAGTATGTTTCTATAATCTTGCAGATAATAATGTGATGTGTTGCCCGCTATACACTGAAATTAAAGCTGTGTCCACTCTAAGGTTTTGTCTAATTTTAGATTGTAAGCTCCTATGAGCAGGGCCCTTAAAATTCCGTTGCTAAATGTAGCACCATATATCCTGTCCAAATTTTTTTGAAGCTAGTAAATGTAAATTTATTTTTTTTTTTCTGCTGGTAAAATAAAAGTACATTATTGAGCTTTTGTTGTGGTGTGTGTGTGTTTGGTGTTTTTTTTTTTTTTTTTTTTTTTTTCCTTCTACTTTTTCTTTCGCTTTAGTTTTTGTGGGTGGTGATTTTGGGAAAGTGCAATATCTCTTATATTTTATTTCAATATGTATTTGTGCACCAAAAAACTAATCTCTTTGCCCTAGTTCACATGCTACTTTGAAATTGCGCTACTTCACTTGAAGTAGCACGATTTCAAAGTAGCAAGGTCAGCGTGATTTCAGGTGGCTTCATACACAAATTTCTATTGAAGTCAAACCTGAAATCGGCAAAAGTAGTGCAGGAACTACTTTAGCAAATTGATGCGGTGCCACAAAAAAAGTTGCATCGATTGGAACAGTGCCATTGCCAATAGTCATGCGATTTGATCTCTCAAATTGCATGACCAGTCACTCCAATGTAAACCTAGGCTTCTGCAGAACTGCAAGTTATATATAAAGATTCCACCTTTATCATTAACAGCTGTGGAGAATTGCAGGTAATAAATTCAGCTGGTGGATAGGCAGTGTTTGAATGTGTCAGCTCTGGTTCACATTGGTGTGATTTGACATGTCAAATCTGTGGCAATTGCACTGTTCTAATTGGTGCAATTTGTATTGATATTGGTGCAGAAACCTGCACTGATGTCTCTGATGTTGCCCCCATAGTCGGGACTGATGTGCAGGAATGAAATTGTGGGAGTTCAGCTGAACGCTTTCCTCCTGCTGTCAGTGTGAACCAGGGCTCAAACTGGGCCTTTTGCCTTTGTAATTCACCTGCTGCTAACCCAGGGACACCATTTCTTATCAAACTCCCTTAAGTTTACCTTCAAATATATATAGAAATACAGATTTGCATATCTGAAAATAAAAAAATACTAATCATGGTTGAGATCAAATATTCGCAGCTGCAATCAAAAGCGTGGTTTCACCTGACCTGGAAATTAGTCATTGTATGCACCCGGAAGTTCCTGTGCTGGTCAGGATCTCCATCTAGGTGGACATGGCGAGGTCTCTTTAGCAAAGAGGAGGTGCTGCTCATTGGCCGGGTAAGTGTAGGATATGACCTTGTACTTAATCAATGCGGGGGTGGATGTCATAGTTAGATTTGGTGTGGGTGAGGTTCATTGATTTGTTTGGCATCACCACACATTTGCTTCCGTCCCATGTGCACACATCACTTCCTGCATTTGTTCTGCTGATGTAAATCAGTAAGGACTATGCAAGTATAAATGAGAGCTCCTTTTATTAAAATATATATGACTTGTTTCACAGCTGGGCGAATTTTCCAGCAAATTTGGACCTCTGAGTTGCATGACAAGTTGTACCCCATGATTCTCAATGATAACCATTCATATCTGTGCTACTTTAAGTCGCACCAACTTCAAAGTAGTCCCTGTACTACTTTGGTGTGACTTTTTTTCCCCTTTACGATCTTGAAAAAAGCGTTTCACGATTCTTGCTATGCAAAGAACTCTCTCTGCTCTTCTGAAGCCACAGCCGAAAAACCAGGAAGTCTGCCAAGAATTACAACATTATTTATCAGTGAACTTAACTAGAAACCTTATAACAATTTGTCAATTAAATAGAATTCTGTGTAAGTGAGGAAAGTTTAACCACTTAAACGCTAAACATTTTTCTGACATTTGTTGGTTTCAGGTTAAAATCATTTTTTTTTTGCTAGAAAATTACTTAAAACCCCCCAACATTATATATATTTTTTTAGTAGAGACCCTAGAGAATAAAATGGTGGTTGTTACAATATTTTATGTCACACTGTATTTGCGCCTTTCAAATGCAATTTTTTTGTGAAATGCAAAACATTATTGTATTGAATCAAACATTAGTAAATGTATTTTCTCTGTAGGTAAGTGCTCAGCTCTGTAGCATAGCGGTATACCCTGCTGCCCCCAAAAGTTCAAGCCATGAATTCAAAGCATCACCTCCTGGAAGTGTGCATTGTACTCAGAATTAGCCAAAGCACATCAGCTTGCTTTAATCCATATTTTAACTCTTCAAATGCATGCAATGGTATGTACTTATACAATAATATTATGGTATGGAATTCCAAAATTCAAGGAAAAAAATGTCGTAGGGTCCCCCCAGTACATACCAGGCCCTTCGGTATGGACTTTAAGGGGAACCCCACACCAAAATGTAAAATAAATTTGATGTGGAGCCCCCCAAAATCCATACCAGACCCTTATCCGAGCATGCAGCCTGGAGGTCAGGATAGGGGGGGACGAGTGAGCACCCCCCCCTTCTGAACCTTACCAGGCCACATGCCCCAAAGCATCTTTTCCCCATGTTGATGGGGACAAGGGCCTCTTCCCGACAACCCTGGTTGGTGGTTGTCTGCAGGCAGGGGGTTTATCAGAATCTGGAAGCCCCCTTTAAAATGGGGGCTCCCAGATCCTGCCCCCTATGTGAATAGGTATGGGGTACATTTTACCCCTACCCATTCACCAAAAAAAGCAGTGAAATGTAAAAAAATCAAAAGCCGTTTTTTGACAAGTCCTTTATTGTAAAAGAGCTCCGAGCTGTCTTCTTCCCTGAGCCATCTTCTGCAGACGCTGTCTCTCCCTCCTCCATCTTCTCCCCGAGCTATATTCTCCCAGAGCCGTCTCTACTGCTGCTGCCATCTTCTCCATCTGCTGTGTTCTTTCTCACCGCTGGTTACCCGCTAATAAAAAAAAGCTGCTCTTCTTCCATGGTGGTCTTCCTCCGCTGTGTTGTCATCCGCTGTGTGGCGTCTCTTACATAGCCATGGAGCGGACTCTCCGGGTGACATTATCGGATGGCCACAGAAGACCGCCACAAGAAGAGCGGCTTTTTTTTTATTAGTGGGTAACCGGCTGCGCTGAAGAACACATCAGCGGGAGAAGATGGTGGCAGCAGGAGAGACAGCTCGGGGAGAAGAAACATCAAACACTAGTGAATGTATTTTCTATGTATGACTGTGCTACACCCAATAGGCTAGCGGTCAGCACTTCTACCTTGAAGAACTCATGGGTTCAAATCCCACAGAGAAATACTAAAAGATTGAATTGGTGGAAAAAAAGCAAATGCCAATTAGCCAAAGCAGCATATGCTGAAAATAGGTGAATGCCAATTAGCCAATGCACTTTAAATTTGGCTAATTCTATTCTATTAACTCTTCAAATGCATGCAATGATATGTAAGTATTCAATACTATTATGGTGTGAAATTCCAAACACCACACACTAACTAATGGGCAGATTACATTTTTTTGTTTGTTCATTTTAATTCGCTTGTGCACTGAAAAAATAAACACAGCTGGGGGATGGTAGGTTGGCTGGTATTTGAACTTGTACCGTGAGTGCTGTGGAGACATCTGAGCAGACTACTAAGCCATTGTGCTAAGTACGAGATCTGCATAATAGTGTAGTATGATTAAAGAATGAATATAAATAATTACCGCTTTATAGTCCCCTAAATTAAAAAAAAAAAACAACATACAACAAATAGGTAGCCTAAATGTTTAATACATGTAACTTTACAGAATAGCAGACATTACTATGTAATAATCATTCATAACTGCGTTAGTTAGCAAAAGAAGGAAAAAACTGGGAATACTAATTGCAACATACATCAATAGATGCACACGAGGTAGAGCACATCTCACATAAAAATGTTTCTTTCACATACATGGATCATGGTTACAGTGCAGTACTATATAACAACTTGGTAGGAATTGGCATTTGCATATACGCGGAAGCGCTAATTAGCGCCAGCTTAGAATTTACTAACATGTGTTTCTCACTAATAGCACTAATTTTTCATTCGCCTGTTGAAATTTTATTTGGCTAAAATGGGAGCTATTATTTGCCATAGTGCCCAGTACTTCCTGGCGCTATAGTAAATGACCCCCATAGACTTTAACGGTGTTCACGTGCTTGAACAAACTTTTTTCCTGTTCACATGTTCTGGTGCGAACCGAACGGGGGGGGGGGGGGTCGGCTCATCCCTACCTAGCAGTAAAAAGGGTCGCTGGTTCGTATTCCCAACCACACCACAAGACTACCTGCCTGGAGTTTGCATGTTCTCCCTGTGCCTGCGTGGGTTTCCTCCGGGTACTCCGGTTTCCTCCCACACTCCAAAGACATGCTGGTAGGTTAAATGGCTTCTGTCTAAATTGGCCCTAGTATATGAATGTGAGTTAGGGACCTTAGATTGTAAGCTCCTTGAGGGTAGGGGCCCATGTGAGTGTATAATGTATATGTAAAGCACTGCGTAAATTGACAGCACTATAGAAGTACCTTAAATAAAAATAAATAAGTCTTCACTAATATTATGGTGTGAATCTCCAAAACACCATACACTAGCTAACAAGCAGTTTACATTTGATAAACTTTATTGTATGGTATATAAACCATCAAACACTAGTAAAAGTATTTTGTATATATAATTGTGCTCAGCCCAATAGCCTAGCAGTTAGCACCTTTACCTTCAAAAATTCAGGTATTGAAAGACTCATGGGTTCAAATCCCACAGAAGAGTCCTAAAAGATTACTATTGGTGGAGAAAAGGAGAATTACTGTTAGCCAATTAGCCAAAGCAGCATACAGTGAATGCCAAGTAGCCAATACACTTTAATGTGGTTGATATTATTGTATTAACTCTTCAAATGCTTGCAATGGTATGTAAGTATTCACTAATATTATGGTGTGAATCTCCAAACACCACACACTAGCTAACAAGCAGTTTACATTTGATAAACTTTATTGTATAGTATATATCACATCAAACACTAGTAAAAGTATTTTGGATGTATAATTGTGCTCAGCCCAATAGGCTAGCAGTTAGCACCTCTACCTTCAAACATTCAGGTATTGAAAGACTCATGGGTTCAAATCCCACAGAGAAATCCTAAAAGATTGCATTGGTGGGAAAAGGAGAATGCCAATTAGCCAAGACAACACAAATATCCATATATATATTTATATACTGAAAATAGGTGATTGCCAAGTAGCCAATACACTTTAGGCTCAATTCACACAGGGGCAACGCGACTTGTGGATCCGACTTTGCCTTGCGACATGTGTCCGACTTTCAATGAACGGGGATCCGACTTGGATCCCCGCCACTGTGTTTGGTATGAATCTTTAGGGGGAACTCTGCGCCAAATTTTAAATAAAAAACCGGCATGGGTTCCCCCTTCAGGAGCATACCAGGCCCTTGGGTCTGGTATGGACCTTGAGGGGAACCCCCTACGCCGAAAAAACGGCGTGGGGGGTCCCCCCCAATCCATACCAGACCCTTATCCGAGCACGCAGCCCGGCCGGACAGGAATGGGAGTGGGGACGAGCGAGCGCCCCCCCCCCTCCTGAACCGTACCAGGCCGCATGCCCTCAACATGGGGGGTTGGTGCCTTGGTGGAGGGGGCGCGTTGCGGCCCCCCCCAAAGCACCTTGTCCCCATGTTAATGAGGACAAGGGCCTCTTCCCGACAACCCTGGCCGTTGGTTGTCGGGGTCTGCGGGCGGAGGGATTATCAGAATCCGGGAGCCCCCTTTAATAAGGGGGCCCCCAGATCCTGGCCCCCCACCCTATGTGAATGAGTATGGGGTACATCGTACCCCTACCCATTCACCTAGGGAAAAAGTGTCAATTAAAAAAAAACACTACATAGATTTTTAAAGTATTTTATTAGACAGCTCCGGGGGTCTTCTTCCGACTTCGGGGGTCTCTCCGGTTCTTCTCCACGCTCTCGGAATCTTCCTCCGGGCTCCTCCGCTCTCTTCTGCCGCTCTTTTGCTAAAGCGGAGGAGCCCGGTCTTCCGTCTTCTGCCCTCTCCTCTTCTTCTGATGTTGACACGACGCTCTCTCCGGCTAGAATGCTCTCTGTGCGCTCCGCTCTGACTTATATAGGCGGTGACCCCGCCCCCTTATGCCGTCACAGTCCCTGGGCATGCTGGGACTATGACTGCATAAGGGGGCGTGGTCATTGGGTGATGACCACGCCCCCTAAAACGTCACAGTCCCAGCATGCCCAGGGACTGTGACGGCATAAGGGGGCGTGGCCACCACCTATATAAAGTCAGAGCGGAGCGCTCAGAGTGCATTCCAGCGTCGTGTCAACATCAGGAGAAGAGGGCAGAAGGCAGAAGATTGAAGACCGGGCTCCTTCGCTATAGCAAAAGAGCGGCAAAAGAGCAGAAGATAGCGGAGGAGCCCGGCAGAAGATCTGGAGAGCGCGGAGAAGAACCGGAGAGACCCCCGAAGAGAAGAAGGCAGCAGACCGGGCTCCTCCGCTATAGCAAAAGAGCGGCAAAAGAGCAGAAAATAGCGGAGGAGCCCGGCAGAAGACCCGGAGAGCGTGGAGAAGAACCGGAGAGACCCCGAAGTCGGAAGAAGACCCCCGGAGCTGTCTAATAAAATACTTTAAAAATCTATAGTGTTTTTTTTTTAATTGACACTTTTTCCCTAGGTGAATGGGTAGGGGTACGATGTACCCCATACTCATTCACATAGGGTGGGGGGCCGGGATCTGGGGGCCCCCTTATTAAAGGGGGCTCCCGGATTCTGATAAGCCCTCCGCCCGCAGACCCCGACAACCAACGGCCAGGGTTGTCGGGAAGAGGCCCTTGTCCTCATCAACATGGGGACAAGGTGCTTTGGGGGGGGCCGCAACGCGCCCCCTCCACCAAGGCACCAACCCCCCATGTTGAGGGCATGCGGCCTGGTACGGTTCAGGAGGGGGGGGGCGCTCGCTCGTCCCCACTCCCATTCCTGTCCGGCCGGGCTGCGTGCTCGGATAAGGGTCTGGTATGGATTGGGGGACCCCCCACGCCGCTTTTTCGGCGTAGGGGCTTCCCCTCAAGGTCCATACCAGACCCAAGGGCCTGGTATGCTCTTGGAGGGGGAACCCATGCCGGATTTTTATTTAAAATTTGGCGTGGAGTTCCCCCTCAAGATCATCTGAGCACAAGTCGCATGCCGAAGTTGGATCATGCGAGACGGCGATCCGACTTCAATGATAGTCAATAGGCTGAAGTCGGATCAAAGTCGGATCAAAGTAGTACAGGGAGTACGCTCTGAAGTCGGAGCGACTTCAGTAGTGTCTATTAAGACACTCCCATTCACTTAAATGTGAATCTCTTTCTGGGGCGACTTGGGGCGACTTGAGGGCGTACAAGTCGGATCCCAAGTCGTCCCAGTGTGAACCGACCCTTAATGTGAAAGTTTTTATTGTATTAACTCTTTATATGCATGCAATGGTATGTAAGTATTCAATTATAATATGATGTGACATTTCAAACACCACACACTAGCTAAAGGGCAGTTTACATTTATTTGTTTGTTTATTTTAATTCACTTGTGCACTGAAAAAATAAACATAGCTGGTGGATGGTAGATTGGCTGTTGTTTGAACTCATACCATGAGTGGTGTGAAGATATCCAAGCAGACCACTAAGCCATTGTGCTAAGTACAAGACCTGCATAATAGTGTAGTATTATTAAAGAATGAACATAAATAATTACTGCTTTATAGTCAACTAAATTAATAAATAATAAATCAAAAACATGAAAAAAACAACATACAACAAATAGGTAACCTAAATGATTAATACATGTAACTTTACAGAATAGCAGACATTACTATGTAATAATCATTCAGAACTGCATTTCTTAGCAAAAGAAGGAAAAAAAACTAGGAATACTAATTGCAATATAAATCAATAGATGCACGGGAACTAGAGCACATCTCTGATAAAAATGTTTCTTTCACATACATGGATCATGGCTACAGTACAGTGCTATATAACAACTTGATAAGAATTCGCATTTGTATATACGCGGAAGCGCTAATTAGCGGCAATTTAGAATTTACAAACGTTTGTTCTCCGCTTATATCGCTAATTTTATGCGCAAATTCGCCGTTTTGTTTCCATTTGGCTAAAATGGGCTCTATTATTTGCCATAGTGCCCAGTACTTCCTGGAGTTATAGTAAATGACCCCCTATATGTTGATGAAGTGTGTATTAATTGAACGAGAGTACATTGTTTACAATGGAAGGTATTTCTTCATAGTAAAGTTTTGACTCATCTCCCTATACTAGATACACTCTTCCAGATCACTTGCATATGTTACTAGTATACCGCGTTTATTTACACCCTGATCGGCATTAGGTTAAGTGTATCCTAGGGTTATTGCAAATTATGCCTCTGGCCACCTCCTCTGTGGATTAAGGTCAGATGACTGCTTGATTTTCACAGGACTATAGCGTCGAGATTGAGTATATATCAGCTACTAGTCTGGTTGATGCTTCTGCCATTTTTGGATAACCAAGAAAATGGCCGCTCCCATATACCATATACCTAGCTATGGCTTCTTCCCATTGGACTTCGACAAAATGGCCGCCATGCATTCGATTTACCTGATCTATTTAAAGACAAGCATAGGTGACCTCTAGCATCCCCTGATGAAACCACGTGACCCGTGACGCCACGCGTAGGGATAGGCACACCTTCCACTGTCAGCAGTGTACGAGCTCGCCACTCGTTTGGATACATTGCATCCTCTGTTACAATATTGTGTAAGTACCCCTCTTTATGTTATTAATAAAGCTCTGAGAATTTTAAACTACTACACTATATGGCATCCTTGTCTCCCCTTGATCGCTATGTCCCTGGAGGATCTGAGGAATATTGAAAGACAGTCCAGAGTCCAGGACCCACCTCCACAGGAGACACCATTAGCGCTGATTGTTTTATGCTGTAACCTCAGTGTAATGAGGTAAGGGGCCATTACCTCCCAGTGTAGGATTGTCTGCATGAAAAGCACCTTTTTATACACTTCACATCTCTATCCATGTTAGCAAAGGATACAAGAAACCTAATTATTGCCTATATTTTTCCACTGTTTGGCACGTTTGAAGAAGTATTGGAGCTGCTTGCTATCGCACAAGTCACCTTTATCTTTTGAATTTCAAAATGTTTTGCTGCTGTACAAGTCACTTCTTTTTATGAACTCTAATATTGCTTTATCTAATTGCAAGCACCTATTGTTGGCACTTAATTGCATCTGCAATTGATCTCCACGGGCATTCATTGTAACATTGCACTTTTGCTATTTTTTGTTATTTTTTTGCTTTTTTGTGTTTTTTGGCTCCAGCAATTTATTTGCTTATGTATTTTTACTACAGATGTACTTTTTTAATGCACAATATATATACTGATGTTTATAGGTTGATTTAATACTATTTAGCCAATGCTTTACCACCCTGACTCACGTTCACTTAGGTAAATTTCCACCTAGCACATTAGGTGTTTATTGTCACTGTTTGAGTTGAATATTATTTAGTATACTGAGGTTAGGTTATTCACCTCCCAGCCACGTATTACTTTAGCTGATTTGCATTTATGCACTGGTGTGCACATTAGGATTAGTGCAGCACCGTTCCTATTGGCAAACTTACATTGTGGGGAGCCACTAACCAGACTGGGACCTGTTCAGCAGGAGTCAAGGTATTACAATGTCCAAAAATGGAAGAAGACACTAGAGAAAAGGAAAGAAATTGCTGCTCACCCCCCAGGGTGGGGTTTTTAGGCAGCACGGTATCAAAAAAGGAGTCAAATTGGGTATCAAAAAGTATGACAAATTTATTAAATGTAACATGAAAGTTAAAACAATGAGCTCCAGTGGGGGGTACTTGAAATAAATATTTCAAATAAATATATTTAGATAGGCTGAACATACATTGGCAGACACATATTCACAACAACACTAGGTGGCATGAATATTTAAACCTGACGCGTTTCAACCCCTGTACTTGGGGTCTTCTTCAGAGGCAATCTGCTGGAAAATATACATAAGTAAAATTGATACACATAAATAGGTTGCATTAATATAGCAATAATTACATTCACCATGTGGTGCATAAATGCAGTATAGTTACCCAATAATGTGTGTCCAGCAAGAAAAAGAAGCAGAGCCTCCCACATTTATATAAAACAATATATAATCAAAACTTCCAATCATGTTCCTCCTTCCTCCTTTCCCCTTCCCCCTCCCTTCATGTCTTTCTCTCTCCCTTCCCAGATTCCCCGTTCCCTTTTTGGCATCCCTATTTTCTAGTATGTGCTATTATCAGTATATATATTTTATTCATTGTCATCTATTTCTTATCTGGATGCTGTATAAATATCAACATATGTGATTGAAATTTTCTTTTTGTATTGATGCTCTTCATATACAAACATGTGCTAGATATGTAATGTTTAGCAAGAATGGTACTATCATTATGAACCAGCATACACATGTCACGTTTTTTTTAAATTTCATTCTGTGCTTTCTCCCCTATAGGACTGCCCTCTCCTCTGACTGAGGGAGCTCTGGTGCTGTCTCCGCCCTCGCCTCAGAGTCAGGGGTGACCCGCGATCTGGCTTCCCGGCAAGGGGGGGGGGGACGAGCCGACCAATTCTAGGCGGCTCTTCCCCCCCATGTTTCCCCATTGGATGCTCGGTTGGCCACCGGGCGCGACATTGGGGATCCTTTCCTCCCTTGCCGGCGGCATTCCGGAACACTCTCGGATGTTTTTCGCCACGGCGCATGCGCGGGGCCCCGCGCGTACGTCGTGACGTCACTGACATCGCGAGATTTCGGCGAGAGTGACGATCAATCGGAGCTTGGGCTCTTCCGGAACGCTGGGGAGATCACGCTCGGCTGCCTCAATGGCGGCCATGCCGCCAGTCGTGGAACGACCAAGGTAACACACACACCTGGACAAATCACAAGAAGGTACACACCCCCAATAGGCAATATAAAGGTGGTATCCTCAACACACCCTCAGTCTCTCTTTCTCTTTGGTGGATAGCAGGTACTTCCCATCTCTCACTTAGTAAGTACCTTTTTTGCCATGTGTTTGTTCTTTTCTGTTTGGCACTATTTTTTGCCCTACATAATGGGGGTTCAGGCGAAAACCATTTGACTTCGCACTGACCCCTACTTATAATGGTCCTGTTTTATAACGGTCTGTTATTACTTTCTTTTTACATTTGATATTGCTTTGTTTATTTCTAGACTGGTGGACTCAGGGTTGGATACTAATCTACTGAGCCCGACACAGTTTGTGACCAATCCCGGGTTGGCTGACAAGCAACAGTCTAACTGTATGGGGCAACTTAGTGCTAACACACATGCCATTTAGCACTCTTTTGAGGTAATCAATCCAACTTTTACACTTGCCAAAACCCCCTTTTCCCTCCCCCTCCCTTCTGTATTCCTTTTCTCCCTATGTTTTTTCCCTTTGTTTCCTTCTCCCCTCTTCTCCCCTTCCGTCCCTCCCTCCCCTCCTCCCCCCTTCCCCCTTTTTTCCTCCCATTTCCCCCACCTTTCCTCTCCCTGGTATATTTTGGTCTATTCACCTTGTTCCATCACACTTTTATACTCAGTGGTTGTTTTTCACCACATATTTTTTCACCACATATTTTTCTTTCTTTCTTTTTTCTTTTTCTTTCTTTTTTTTCTTACTTTACCACATCCTCTTTTGTTTACTAGATCACTTTTACACAGAGCACTAACTGAGGGATTGCCTATACCTTATATTGCCTATGAAGAATATCATCATATATACTCATATACTTTATGTCTGTACTTTTGGTGTATGTTGGAGGCATTTGTCCCCCAGCGTCTCTTCTTGGCCACATAATCAATGTGGCTTAAGTGATCAAATTTATTATGGATACTTTTTTGGTTCCTACCACAGGTGTATTTTCTGTGTTTCCTGGCTGGTCGTCAGATTGGCGGGCGGTGCTCAAGAGTGTGATCTCTCGCAAGTCACGTCGCTGCTTTCACTGCCCTGGTCTGAGTTGTGTTGGCGATAGAGGCACCTGGTGTTCTCCCTTTAGGGAGGACGGGAGGACAGTCTTTTTAGGGGATCTCCATGTGGGAGGCTCTGCTTCTTTTTCTTGCTGGACACACATTATTGGGTAACTATACTGCATTCATGCACCACATGGTGAATGTAATTATTGCTATATTAATGCAACCTATTTATGTGTATCAATTTTATGTATATTTTATGTATATGTATATTTTTATGTATATTTTCTCTGAAGAAGACCCCAAGTACAGGGGTTGAAACGCGTCAGGTTTAAATATTCATGCCACCTAGTGTTGTTGTGAATATGTGTCTGCCAATGTATGTTCAGCCTATCTAATACAATTTTATTTCAAGTACCCCCCACTGGAGCTCATTGTTTTAACTTTCATGTTACATTTAATAAATTTTTCATACTTTTTGATACCCAATTTGACTCCTTTTTTGATACCGTGCTGCCTAAAAACCCCACCCTGGGGGAACCTTTTCCTTTGTTTTTAGGTATTACAATGTCAGCCTATGTTTTGCTTGCATCTATCTAGCAAGGTTACTCTGTGGTATAAGCAAGGAAGCTGAGACTTCTGCAGTGTGTAAATGTGCTTTTACTATACAAAGATGCTGTACATACAAAACTATTACAATCTTAGGAATACAATACAAGACTGACAGATATCTATAACAAGCAAAATGCCTAGCAAATGAATAGCCTATTGGTCTAAATTAATACAAATACACTTAAAAGTTACTTATGTTCTGTTACTGTATGTTTGTGATCTCCATTGGCAACAATGCTTCTTGGACACCAGGCACCTTTCTTCTATCATTAGTGGCTTCCGATCTTAAAGCATGATGATGTGTGTGTTTCCCAGTCTCTACTCATCCCTTTTTATTTGTACAAGTTTGTTACCAAAAGTTAATGGTTCCAAATTGTTTCCATAACAACCAACTAACAGTCATTCTTTCAGTTTGAGAGCTGAAAGAATCTCAAACAAGTTGTTTATTGTAGCTGTAGAAACAATAGACTGTTGAAAACTGTCAATTGAATACAACAATGGTATCTATGTAAACCATTGTCTACTCAAGCCAAGACAGTAATCTATGAGCAACCACTATTGTGTAATGTTATGTCTGATTAAGTTAAAAAAATCATATTTTTAACAAATGCAACACAACCTACTTTCAGGACTTTGTCTGACACAAGGCCGGAGACGGCCAGAGATCACCAACCAAAGACAGAGAGGCGTTGCGGCCTGGCGACTCCTCTGCGAAGATACTGGACATATGTGGCAAAGAGGACACTGCCATGACCTGTGGCCTGGCCAGGGGCCTGGCGATTGCACGTGCCAGTGTGCAGAAGCTGGATGACATCCCTGAAGAGCCGGCCTGCTCTAAGTCCTTTGCTAGAAGGAGCCCATGCTAGAGGGAGGTGTACCTCAAGGTGAGCTGGATGAGGTAAGCAAGGGCCGGGTCATTGATTGGGGTTTCCTCAGAATACTGGAGAAGTTTGGGTCTTTGGAGGAACTGTTTGCATGGTCATCTCCTGAGGAGAGCTCCAAAGAGGAGGAGTGGGAGACAGGAGGGTCCCATCCCACAGAGACCCAGTCAGAGGCAGGACAAGATACTCAGCCCACATTATGGACTCCTGTCCCTTGCAGCAAACTTTTTGTAAGCCGACCTTCCATTACCCAGACCAGAGCACCCACCTACAGGCAGTAGGTGGTAAAGTCCCAGGATGTATGTGTCTTGCCAGTGAAGGAGTAGCCTAAAGAATTGCCCAGGTTCTCCCGCTTCCAGAGGGAGATACAGAGAAAGGTTGCTCTGGAGTGGGATCTGGACCACCCATATGTCCCCTCCCAGATAATGGACATCGTGGAGAACTCCCGGGGAGAGTGGGAGGATGACCTTGTCTGGGATTTTCTGCACGTCCCAAAGCCTTTGCGGGTGCCAGAGAGTGATGCCTGGGCCCAGTTTATGGACATTCGGGAGGAATGGAAGCTGGGACATGCCATCTATCGAGATCGAGTTCTGGTTGTAAAGGTGGGTCAGCCTACCAGATGTCACTCGGTCTCTGTCATAGAGGAGGGGGATAGCAGGAGGAGGTTGCCGGATCCCCACTTCTATGTGTAAGGAGGACTGCTGTGCCATGCAGCCACCATAAAAGCAGCCACAAGGACTGCAGGAAGTGGCAGGGTTGTGAGTGGTTTTCCTCTTTGACATTTCTTTTGCAGGGACAGCCTTTGCCTGTCACCCAGTGTGCCTGATGGAAGGACTGTGATCACGGACGCTTTGGGTGTACTGTGCCTGCCCACCTCTTTGCATCCTGTTGTCCGAGGAGGGGCCCCTCCCATCAGGAGCAAAGGAAGGACTGGTTACAAATTGTTCATATATGTTTGTTATTGTTCTGTTTTAGGGTTAAGTAGTTCCCTTCTGACAGAATAATAGCAAGCGGGAAATATATGTGGTAGTGCTGATTTGATTTCTCTGCTGGAAGGATCATAACCCCCTTCCAGTAGTGATGTACAGTGTATAGGTAGCATATAAGTGTAGGATGTTATGAGTTATGTCTTCTTTTAGGATCTTAAAGGATGGGACGGCTGTCCATCTCCATCGCTCCAGAGGACAAGAAATGTCATACCTCCCAACTTTTGAACTTCAGAATGAGGGACAAATGAGGGAGTAAGTGAGCTGCGGCACGCGTAACAGCAAAATTTGGGTGTTGCCAAAATCTTAAGGATGGAGGGTCTTAACGGGTGTAGTTAAATAAAACCCAGCTCTCTCACCAATGCCCCCACCCTAGCTTTCTCAGCAATTTTCCCTGGCTCTCTTACAAATGCCCCCCCTCTCTTACTAATGCCCCCCCCAGCTCTCCAACCAATACTCCCCTCCTCTGTTACTAATGCCCCCAGCTCTCTCACCAATCCCCCCTCATCTCTTACTAATGCCCCCCCAGCTCTCCCACCAATTCCCACCTCCTCGCTTACTAATCCCCCCCCAGCTCTCCCACCAATTCCACCCTCCTCTGTTACTAATGCCCCATCCTAGCTCTCCCACCAATTCCACCCTCCTCTATTACTAATGCCCCCAGCTCTCTCACCAATCCCCCCTCATCTCTTACTAATGCCCCCCCAGCTCTCCCACCAATTCCCACCTCCTCGCTTACTAATCCCCCCCCAGCTCTCCCACCAATTCCACCCTTCTCTCTTACTAATGCCCCCCAGCTCTCTCACCAATTCCCCCCTCCTCTGTTACTAATTCCCCCCAGCTCTCTCACCAATTTCCCCCTCCTCTCTTACTAATGCCCTCCAGCTCTCTCACCAATCCCCACTCCTCTGTTACTAATCCCCCCCAGTTCTCTCACCAATTCCCCCCTCCTCTGTTACTAATTCCCCCAGCTCTCTCACCAATTCCCCCCTCCTCTGTTACTAATTCCCCCCCAACTCTCTCACCAATTCCCCCCTCCTCTGTTACTAATTCCCCCCAGCCCTCCCACCAATTCCCCCCTCCACTGTTACTAATTCCCCCCAGCTCTCCCACCAATTCCCCCCTCCTCTGTTACTAATCCCCCCAGTTCTCTCACCAATTTCCCCCTCCTCTGTTACTAATTCCCCCCAGCTCTCCCACCAATTCCCCCCTCCTCTGTTACTAATGCCCCCCAGCTCTCTCACCAATCCCCACTCCTCTGTTACTAATCCCCCCAGTTCTCTCACCAATTCCCCCCTCCTCTGTTACTAATTCCCCCCAGCTCTCCCACCAATTCCCCCCTCCTCTGTTACTAATTCCCCCAGCTCTCCCAACAATTCCCCCCTCCTCTGTTACTAATTCCCCCCAGCTCTCCCACCAATTCCCCCCTCCTCTGTTACTAATTCCCCCCAGCTCTCCCACCAATTCCCCCCTCCTCTGTTACTAATAACCCCCAGCTCTCTCACCAATGCCCCCCTCCCCGTCTTACAAATGCAGACTGATATTAATCCCTGTGCTTTTTTTTAAACACAGTGCTGCTGACAGCTCCGAGTGTCAGAACTGTAGCATGGAGCCGAAGGAGGAGTTTCACAGCACTTCACTGGCTCCATGCTACAGTCCTGAAAGGTGGGGAAAGACACTGCCAGCATCCCCAATGTGGACAGTTGTTGCGCCAGGACCCGGGGCACCCACCAGCAAATTTGGGCATGTCCCCCCTGGGTGCCTGGCACAAACACACAGAAGCAGGGAGTGGTTCTGTGTGAAGTTCCGGTCAGTGGTGTCACTAGGGTTGGTGTCACCTGGGGCGGTAAAATATGGTGTCACCCCTGACCCTCAGGGGGGTGACACCATGTTGTCCTGCCGCTGCTGTCCTCTCCCCAATCCCCTCTCCTAGCACAAATCCCCCCTCCTTGCATAAATCCCCCCAACCCCCTACCTAGCACAAATCCCCCCAATCCCCCCTCCTCGCACAAACCCCCCCTTCTCGCACAAATCCCCTCAATCCCACCTCCTTGAACAAATCCCCCAAATACCCTCCTCGCACAAATCCCCCCAATCCCCCTCCTCGCACAAATCCCTCCAATCCCCCCTCCTCACACAAACCACCCTTCTCGCACAAATCCCCCCCAATCTCCCCTACTCAGACAAATCCCCCCAATCCCCCTCCTTGCACAAACCCCCCCTCTCACACAAATCCCCCCAATCCCCCTCCTTGCACAAATCCCTCCAATCCCCCCTCCTCGCACAAACCCCCCAATCTCCCCTCTTCGCACAAATCCCCCCTCCTCGCACAAATCCTTCCAATTCCCCCCCCTCCTCGAACAAACCCCCCCAATCCCCCCTCCTTGCACAAAACCCCCTTCTCGCACAAATCCCCCCAATCCCCCCTCCTTGCACAAATCCCCCCAATCTCCCCTCCTTGGACAAATCCACAAATTCCCCCTTCTTGCACAAAACCCCCTTCTCGTACAAATCCCCCAATCCCCCCTCCTTGCGCAAAACCCCCCTCTCACACAAATCCCCCCTCCTTGCACAAACCCCCCTCTCACACAAATCCCCCTCCTCGCACAAATCCCCCCAATCCCCCTCCTTGCACAAATCCCTCCAATCCCCCCTCCTCACACAAACCCCCCTCCTTGCACAAATCCCCCCAATCTCTCCTCCTCGCACAAATCCCCCCAATCCCCCATTCTTGCACAAACTCCCCAATACATTCTCATTTGTCATGTCCGGACAGATCCCAGGCAGGGGTGTGGAGGGCTCACCATGAGGGGAGGCGAGGGGGGATAGCTAGCTGGACTGGTTGGAGCTGCTATTTGGTGATAGCAGACAATGGTATGGGGGAACTGGGGAGGATGGGATCTGTTCCTGCAGACAATGGCATAAATTCGGAACTGACCTGTTTGTTGCTGGAATCAGGATGTGGATAGGGTAGCTGCAGGGAAGGTGCTGTGGGTGCTAGCAATCGCAGCAGTCAACGCGGCAGCGGCGGGCCTGGATGGATGCCCGGCCCTGGCACCAGGAATGCCATTGGCCTTTCCCCCTCACATGACTGGAGCTCTGCTACACCCAGGCGGGGAGGATTCAGTGCAGCCGTACTGCCCGGAGAACTGCACGGTCACTTTTAATTACAAAAGCCGAGCTTCTGTATTAGAAGTGATAGCAGTGAGAGGAAGATACAGAGCTAGCGCGGCTGAAAAAAAAACCCTGCCTCCGTGACCTGGGAATGGTGTTACCCCTCTAGTGGGTGTTACCCGATGCGACCCGCACCCCCATAGCAACACCGCTGGTGCCGCTTACCTTCCACAAGCTGCTGAGAGGCGGGAACAGGGCAGTTGAGAGCCAGCATGGAGGCTGCTGGCACATGGGATCGGGGCTGCTGGCGGTCCTAACAACCAATGACTGCATGCGGGGGAGCAGAGATTGCCAGATTTTCTATTAGGAATCCTCAATTGGTGGTGTGTGTGAGAGCACACATTGCACCCATTGAGGATACCACTACAGAGTGGAGCCCAGGGCTGGAACTTGTTCCAGCTCTGGGCTCCGGGACTTCAGCCCAGATCCGCGGGACCCCAGGACTTACTTCAAATCGCGGGAAGGTCCCACGGAATCTGGGACGGTTGGGAGGTATGAAATTTGTGAGTCAGAGTATTCTTCCTGCGGGAGCAATGCTCTGGCTCAAAAGTGTTTCAAGTGCCTAGCTGCAGGGACTTGTAGTTAGTACATATTTATTTTATGTACGTAATTTATTTGTACTATAGCCCTGTCCAAGTTATTTCCCTTGCTACATCCAACTAATTCATGGGATGCCCTTGCCATTTTTTTCTGTTATTTTTTTCAGCTTGGGACCAGCTGTATTCTGGTGGGGGGTGAGTGTAGCACCCTCTACCTTAGGTAGGTAGGTGCTAGAGTAGTGGGTTTGTTTTGAACTGTCAGCACAGGTAAATTTAGGCAGGCCTATGCTGTGAGCTAGGCCTGTTTGTTTAGATCTGGGGGCAGGGGAGTGGATTAGTGTAGCAGCAGGTGACTGACATGTGCTTAAGCTCTTGGGCACCTCCTCTGATTTTGAGAAGGTTCTGAAAAAGAGGCAGCGCAGAGATCTGGAGTGACATGGGGTGTATGTGGGAGCCCTGATCAATCCCCAACTAGGATTGGCAGGGGGCAGGCGTCCTATATATACCCATGGTCAGCCTGTTGTGGGAGGAGTTGTCGGGTGGAAGAACTGAGATAATGGCATGTTAGGCTGTAATGGCCCTCGAGGGACCCCCTTTCTGGGGGGGTGACCTCGGGCCTGGAGCTTGGGAGCTGGGAGGGAGCCTCTTTTTAGACGGTCATTGAGAGGTTTCCTGGAACAGGAGAAGGAGGAAGACAGCAGGGAATACGGCCAGGAAAGTCATTCAGGAGGGATCCATGCTGGGGTTGGTGAGTGAGAAGCACAGTGTGAAGCTCTGGGAGAGACATGACAGAATTGGATGTGGAGCCAGAGGGAGAGACTGTGGTATTGTTTTGGAGTCAAGTCTTTGCAGCCACGAGGGCTGGCAGGATTTGTATTGGACGTGCTGGGATCAGTAGTCCACCGAGTGTCAGTTAGCACAGCTATTCTTCTCAAATAAAACGGTTGCTACCACAAAGGGGGCTGTAGACCCCTGCCTGTAAAGGTCTACTAGGAAAACATTAAGACTTATTCAGAGTGATGCCTAGCCATGTGCTAACGGTGACAGGAACCTAGATTTGGAAAGTGTAGTGAAGCAAGTGATCTCAAGTAGTGTGCTGGAGGAAATGTGCAGAGGAAGAGACTGTCAAATTTAAACTCAACCAACATTGATTTCAATGAGAAGTATTCATCATCTGGGCATCCCATGTCCCTTTACCCCATCCAAGTTTAACCCCCTAATAAAAACAATAAAAACAAGCAAGAGACTGTTCATTGTCTGGAGAAAGTGTGCCTAAAATGGTAGTCTGACCTACAGGGTGTGTGGATGTTGAAACATGCAGCGACCCCACGGGGGCATCGCTACACTATGATAAATTAATCATTGCTGAGTTAGTGCTGGCCTTTCTCTCACTGCAAAAGGCTATCTCACCTGCCACATGTACACGCTTAATGACAGGCTGCTAGAGAAACCTTTGTTACTCTTGGTAACCATTTGTATCTTCACACTGTATTAACTCTTTGTACCTCTGGCGTCATACCCCAGTGCGTCTAGTGACCCAAGCTGTAGACTATGTATGACCGTTACTTGCATTGCACCCCTTTAGTAACTTCAGACCAGACAAAGGCAAAGTTTCAAACATTTTACTTAAAGAATAAATGAACATAATGACAGAGACAATCGACAGTCCAGGATAAAGTGCCAACATTCCTTAATATCCCAAGTCCCTAAATCCAGGCTTGTGGCAACCACAGCATACCTGTTAAAAAAAGAGTCCAATATTGCTTGAGTCCAATTCTCCAACTTCGGCATGTCACTGGCCATCCAGAATCTGGTAATGGCATCAGACAGGCCTGGTAAAGTGGACAGACCCAACAAAACCTTGGAATTACAGTTAGCCCCTAACTTACCACTGGGGCAGCATTAAAGGACTGCAGGAACCACTACCTGCCCACACACATATCGACAGACACTGAAGCACCAATCACTGTCCAGAGCTCCATTTTCAAGCAATGTAACCTAACTCAAGGTGAAGTCCTGAAATATATTAATAGCACAGGCTGGGCTACTATCAGAACGTATACATCTGTGATTCTATCCATTTGCCATAAAGAACTGTGATCATTTTGCTTTTTACTATTTATCTACCAGTATCCAGCAACTCTGTTGAGACCTCAGACCAAGAAAACTACACTATATCCCAGGCTCCTTATAAATCTTAATTGGAGATTTACTGAAACAAAATATTTTACTTGCAAAAGAGGTGAGGTTCTGCTAGAATTTAATCTCTAAATCTGTGATCAGTTACACTTTTTCTTAGGAGCCTGCTCTGAGCATTAGACCTATTGCAATGTCAGGCTCCTGCAGACACTCAATACAGCTGTCTGCCCATACCTCCTGTATGAACAGACAGTTACTGAAGTCCAGGAAGATCAATGAAATACGATAGCACTCACCGGCACCCTTGCAGTTCATTGAGAACTACAAGCCATCTGCTGTAGTGGAAGACAGGACTTGCAGTTCATTCATTCACAGATCTGTGTAAATGAATGCAGCTGTGTGGGCGGAGAGGATCTAGGGGTAGATTAGGGAGTGCATGGGAGGTGCACAGTAACATATTGCTAAAGGTGAACTTATCCTTAAAGCCTAGTTACAAATGACTGTATATCCCTCTGCAGTGACATATAGTATAAACCATCTTGGGATATTTGCAGACAGCTGCTAATGTTACAAGAAATCTGTTTTTTAGAATGACTATTAGGGATGGGTGAAGAGTTTGGCCCGAGCGTGAGTTTGGGCCGAACATTTGCCTATACGTCCGTTCACCAAACACCCGAATTTGCTGCACAGTGCATTCTAAGCCCTAAATTGGGCAAAGCTTTGCCCAATCAGGGCGCAGTGTAAGCTGGTTGCTAAGGAGGGAGGCCAGCCGCGGCGTCCTCAACAACCGATGAGTCATCAGCTGTCAATGGGTTTCCCCGCCGATAGCTGATTAAAAAAAAAAGTGCCGGTAAAAAAAAATAAAGAAAAAAACGGCATGGGGTCCCCCCCAGATGCCACGTGACATCAGGAGGGGGTGGTGTCACCGGGTGATGTAACTAGGTGGCCTATATAAGAACTGTTAAAGCGCAGAGGAGGTAGACAGCGGGAGGCAGAGGGCTTTTTTTTTATTTTATATTTTTTGGGGGCGGCAGTTTCTTGTGGTTATACTTTTTGACACTTTTTGGTGAATGGGTAGGGGTACAATGTACCCGATACCCATTCACATAGGGGTTAGACGGAATCTGGGGGCCCCCTTGTTAAAGGGGGCTTCCAGATTCCAATAAGCCCCCTGCCCACAGATTCCTACAACCACAGCCCAGGGTTGTTGGGAAGAGGCCCTTGTCTCCATCAACATGGGGACAAGGTTGCTTTGGGATGGAGAGGTAGAGTACCCCCTGCCCCAAAGCACCCACCCCCCCTTGTTGAGGGCATGTGGCCTGGTATGGTTCTGGAGGGGGGGACCTCATGCCGTTTTTTTTCTTTATTTTTTTTAATAGCCGTGTGCCGGCAATTGTAACCACGAGTCATTTTAAATGGGATTTTACTATTTTTTTTGCTCTTTAGAAATGTCATTTGTGCTATAGCATGTTCTATGCATGCTACAGATGCTCCACTTTACAGGCACATTAAGGGGACCCCCCAGGCAATATAGTTAAAGGAATTTTTCATTTTTATTGTTGCACTTTAAGCATAATTAAAATCACTGCTCTTGAAAAAACGATTGTTTAAAAAAAAAAACTGTTTATTGATGCATGTCTCCCAGACCCCCATACCCCTTTTATGGCCAATGATATGCATATAAGCCTTCAAAATGGGCACTTTTGATTTTTCTTGTTCGGCTCCTATAGAGTTCAATGGGGTTCGCCGTTCAGGTTAGAACATTTCCCCTGCACGGGAGTTCTTCTGCGAACCAAACAGGGGAGTGTTCGGCCCATCCCTACTGACTATAGACAGAAAAAGTTACCCCAGAGTTCCCCTCTACCTCCTTCAGAGCCCCACAGGGCCCCTTAAGTTCCATTCACACTTGCTCGCACCCTCAACCAGAGTGGTAGTGACATGCAGTGTGGGGCAGTGTGATGTGTGTTTTATCACATCACACAGCTCCCTTTTTTTGGGGGGGGGTAAACTTTATGTTAATGACACAAAGAGATTTTTTTTTTTTCATGTCAACGCACAGCAACATGGTGACATGCAGTGCCAATCAATGAGATGCAATATTACGCAAATATGTTGCATAATATCACACATCTCTGCAATGCAGAGAAACACCACATTCTGTTGTGAACAGGACACACAGAAAACAATTGTTTTCCATATGTCTTTATAGTTACATGTGCTTATCCATGAGGAAAATCACAGGTAACCACACATCGCATAAACAGGCCCAGAAGTGCACCCTACAGAGCTCCCACCCTCCCAGCTCCCCTCCCCCTTTATATCACTACCAAATGAGTCCTCCCCAGACTCCACTGATGCAGTCATTAAAGGAAGAGGATACGTTATAATAGTAAATTAGGCACGGGACGGGCAACACGTAATGGAATCACATAAAGAAGGGTAGGTTGAAATGAAAAGTGGAGAGGTATAAAAATGAAATAGTAGAGTGAGATTATATTGAATTAAAACACTAAATATAATAGGACACGAAAATAATAATTCGAAAATATACTTTCTTTTTTTAAATTATTTGATTATGAGTAGGTAAGTGGATGGGCTTTTTCCTTTTTTTCTCTTTTTTTTTTTCCTCTCTTCTGAGGAGGACATGATCAAGGACTCTGTGTGTTTTCTCAGGGTGGGGGTTTAGTGTGGTGTATGTTAATGAAAAGATTTATATAGAGATATTGTGCAATGTGTATTTTTATGTTGTATGTTGGAATCTGTCCTAATAAAGAAAAAGTGATTATAAAAAAAAAAAACTCAACCTCCTCTATAGAAAAATGTATTCACATTAGCAAGGAAATGTGGCCCACTTCTTCCAAGCCTGGATCAAATGGCAGCTTTATAATTACTCTGCTGCATATCACCACATAATGCATCCTCCTCTCTAGCCTCTCAAGCCTGACCAAATCCCCTCTCCTTTTACAAGGCCGAACAGCACAGGCACCCTTCACCCAATACAAAACTCAGTCCACTGAATGTAAAAGTTTAGATGAGGAACATTACCTTATTGTTAAGGTGTCTATAAATATACATGTGGGGTATACAGGTTTCTACAGACCCCCAGAGTCTTCCCCATTTACCCTTATCCATACTCTTATATTTCTCTGCCCTCACAGCATGCTTACCACACCTCGACCACTGGAGATCCCCATCCTACATCCCTTGCCATAAAATCTTGCCTCTAACACTGTTACAGTGCACCCTACATTTCCAGAGGTCAATGTACATCTTTGCCAGTACACCAGTGGCATCAGGAGGGGGTGGTGTCACCGGGTGATGTAACTAGGTGGCCTATATAAGAACTGTTAAAGCGCAGAGGAGGTAGACAGCGGGAGGCAGAGGGCTTTTTTTTTATTTTATATTTTTTGGGTCCGGCAGTTTCTTGTGGTTATACTTTTTGACACTTTTTGGTGAATGGGTAGGGGTACAATGTACCCGATACCCATTCACATAGGGGGGAGACGGAGTCTGGGGGCCCCCTTGTTAAAGGGGGCTTCCAGATTCCAATAAGCCCCCTACCCGCAGATTCCTACAACCACAGCTTTGGTGTGCTGGAAAAAATGTACATTGACCTGTGATCCCTACAGTCTCCAGTTGGCTGTTGCTGCAGCACCCGCTACTTTTTAGCCTAAACCAGGACTGTGTGCAATAAGTATATTGACATTATTACACTTCCAACCTTGCCACAACCCTCCTTTTTCCACATTCTTTACTGTATAACCCTGTATAACCCCCTCCCTCTGTGTTCCACCCTCCTACCTCTCCTCCCTAAAAAACACCCAGACTTCCCATAGCAGGCAGTGTTTATTCCCCATTGCCTTAGAATCGCTTTCTTCTGGAAAACCTGGTGGGGGGAAGCAATGGAGGACTGAGGTCCTACGCCATCTTCCACCCAGTACATACATACTTCACCAACCTGAAATCCCAACAAAATTTCAAAGTCCAGTTCAGCTTTTTCTAGGAACAGCTGGGACATTAAAACAACCTCCCCTACCTTGTTCTACCCCATGTACCTGTTACTGTCAATTTCTGTGCTATTGTACTGATGTGCAATGTTTCTAAAAATGTTTCAATAAAAACATACTGGAACAAAAAAACATCAGCCAACTAAAAAGAATCTTTGTTTTCACCTTACACGTTTGAACTTCTGTGGAAAAACATCCATTTGATATCTATGATTTTTAAGGATATGTATTCTTGATGACTGTGAACCATTTGTCAAAAGTGTCCATTAAAAAATTGTCAGTAAGTTCTTTTCACATCACTGTCAAGCTGAAGTCTGTATTTGCAAGTAGTAGTTTTATCATGAGAGATAGTTTCCAACAATGCTTTTTTCAATGCCTTTTTCCGTCATAGTTATTGTGTGATACTTTTGAGAGACGAATGCAGAAAAGAAAGAATGGTAATCAGTAGTAGTTGTGGAGCCACAGTTATACAATACCAACACTGCAGCAGGAGAATATTTTAAGAGCAATAGACATAACTTTAGGTGTGACACATTTACTTCTTCTAAAAAGGAAGAGATACATAAGCTAGTGGATTAAACTCCCTGGATCCATATACGTAAATCCATTGAAACCCTCCAGTTCCTCAGTCAGGTCATCACCAGCTCAGTAATCAGCAGGTTTAGGAAAGAGTTCTCACAGAGGAGACTTGCTAATCTTTAAGACTATCTTTCGACTTAAGCACAAGTTAAAGAGACTTATGCCCTGTACACACGGTCGGACATTGATCGGACATTCCGACAACAAAATCCATGGATTTTTTCCGACGGATGTTGGCTCAAACTTGTTTTGCATACACACGGTCGCACAAAGTTGTCGGAATTTCCGATCGACAAGAACGCGGTGATGTACACCACGTATGACGAGACTAGAAAAGGCCAGTTCAGAACCAAGCGCGGCACCCTTTGGGCTTCTTTTGCTAATCTCGTGTTAGTAAAAGTTTGGTGAGAGACAATTCGTGCTTTTTCAGACTCGTGGTTTTCAGATCGTTTTCTGCTGTTCAGTTTGTGCTTGTGGGTTTGTATCTGCTCTTCAGTGCATGCAGTCAGTTCGTATTGGAATTTTCTGTGCGATCTTGTCCGCTCGTTGCAGTTTTTCAGGTCGCTCTTCACAGGCCTTGCTGTTCTTCAGTGCATTCTGTTACTTCGTTCTGAGCAGCCGACCGTTTTCTAGCCATGTTGCGTATACATACTCCTCGTGGAGTTCGTGCTGTGTGGGGGCTTGGTGTTGGGGTCCTTACCTTGACACAAGTCCAGTCCATGAACAGGGTGGGGAGGAGTTCATGGACCAAGAATTGGTTGCTCCAACGTGACCAGTTCTGTCATATGCCTTTGCTCCGTGAGATCCGTGAGAATAATCCTGACGATTTCAGGAAATTTCTCTGGATGACGGACCCCGTATTTCACCGTTTGTTGGCTTTGCTGACCCCCTATATCAGCAGGCAGGATACCTGCATGAGGCAAGCCATCACTCCGGAGCAGAGGTTAGTCGCCACCCAGCGGTACTTGGCGACGGGGAGAAGCCTGCAGGACCTCAAGTTCTCGACAGGCATCTCCCCCCAGGCTCTGGGGATCATTATCCCAGAGACCTGTTCTGCCATCATCCAGGTCCTGCAGAAGGAGTATATTAAGGTAAGATTTTTATCCTTTAACATCACATTTTATTGTACATAATGTTTGTTAATATATTGTATTTCTTTCCTCATTCCCTAATTACCATGATTGTAATATGCTGTGAATATCCCCTTTGTTCTCATGCATGCTGGATTTTTATGTAATTATTTTTTTTGTCCTTCATACATATTTGCCTTCACTTACCTCCCCAGCATGGTCTCCTGGCCCTATATTCACCTCATGTAGTCACTTAACAATGTATTTTATCAGCTCTATAGTAGTGCTTTACTCTAAATACCCCCTAAAATGTATAAAAATTTGATTTGTGCTTTAAATTCAGGCAGAGTGCCAGAGGCTTTTTGTTTGGGGTCCCAAAATCAGTTGGAACCCTCCCTCCCCCCAAGTGCTAAGTCAGCTGATACCAATTCTCTATCTATCCTCAATCATCTATCTGCTGACTTTGCCAAACCCATACACACTATATCCATCTCTTTTGTGGTCAGATATATGGATAAATTCCCCAAAGCATGTAGTGCAAGTGCCTGCCTGTATACTTTCAAATGGTACCGTTTCAAGTTTTTGTATACTATTATTATCTTGATAGGTAATAGCAGAATGTCCAAATGTGCTAAAATGTGTACAGTGTGTATTTATATCTTTGTATTATGACACTTCTTACCTGTCCAGTGGGCTGTCAATAGTGTAAGTAAGGAGGGGCTGGCCAAAGTGATATACATTATTTAGGCATTCATCTCTCAATGAAGTGGAGAGGGTTACCTGTCCAAGAGCCCCCCCCCCAAATGTTAGAAATGGCCCATGAGAGGGTGGGGGGGAGGGGGAATCTGATAGGTGGACCTTATACCTTGGTTTTTCCAAACTCCCTAAAATAAATGTTATACTGATGTTGCCCAAGAATGTTTGTGTCTAATCTGCTTTCCCTGTTTAGGTGCAAAATCATTAATTTTTTTTTCTTGTTTGACTCCACAGTTTCCTTCCAACCCACAGGAATGGCGGACTGTGGCATCCCACTTTGCCCAGCGGTGGGACTTTCCTAACTGCGGAGGGGAAATTGATGGGAAACACGTCCACATATTCCCACCACCCAACTCGGGGTCATACTATTATAATTATAAGGGGTTCAATAGTATTGTGATGTTGGCAGTGGTGTCGGCTACTTACGAGTTCCTGTATGTGGACGTGGGGAAGAATGGCCGGATGTCCGATGGTGGAGTCATCGCCCAGACGGAGTTCTACAGGCGTCTCCAGAATGGCAACTTGGACTTGCCACCTCCAGAAGACAATGTGGAAGGACTCCCATTCGTCTTCGTTGCTGATGAAGCGTTTGTGCTGGGGGACCATCTTATGTGGCCATTCCCTATGAGGACCCTCACCCCGGACCAGAGGGTTTTTAATTACTGGCTGGCCAGAGCCAGAAGAGTGGTGGAGAACACGTTTGGAATCATGGCCAGCCGGTTCCGCCTATTTCTTACACCCATACACATGGCGGAGTACAAACTGAATCATATTATCCTGGTGCGCTGTGTTCTACACAACTATTTACGGCAAAATTCTGCCAACTATGCTGGCTCAGTTGGGCCTGAGGCCGGAATTTATAATGAACCAACCCTGATGGCGCTTGAAAGTGCCCGTCCTGGCTTACCCCGAGTGCTCGTGAGGTCCGTCTAAGATACCTTGAATACTTTGCGGGTAGGGGGGACATCAATATGCCAGACAATGTCTGAAACATTTTTAAAATAAAAAAATCATTAGAATTACTAAAATCTTTGGTGACATTTACTGCTTGTGTTCCTTTTAACTGACGTTGACAGAAATGTGGTGAGTCCTGAAAATGGCGTGATTGTGTAACATTACAAAGCACTGTTGGGTGTTATTTACTAAAGGCCAAGACACTTTGCACTACAAGTGCACTTGAAACTGCACTTGTAGTGCAAAGTAGATATGCCCTTAGGAAATAACCCCCATTTTCACAGAACACACCAATTTGAGCACAACAAAAGTTTTGGAGCGTTGAAACAATAATCCACACATTCTTGAGTATCAATCTTTTTAATACCAGCACAATCACATGTGCATTTATAAAAGGTTTTTAAAACAAACCAACATGTTTGTTGTATAACAATTTTTTGGGTCACATTACTAAAAGTAGAAATGTCCATTTAAGATAAAACAGGCATTTTTAAAACCAACAAGAAAGACACAAATCTGGAACTTACAAAGTTCAACTTTTCAAGAAATTGAAGGCAATACCAGACATGAGTATCTCTAAACTGTGTTTGATATTGCATTCAGATGGGGTGAAGTCACCCCTGTAAAAGCCAAATTTTGAAGATGCACACAAATTGGTGAATGTCAACATGTGCTAGCTGCCATCACGGGGGATCAAGGGACGTGTTTTGGGGGTGCAACCCCTTCCTCCCATCTACTTTGTTATTGAGGAAGGGGTTGCACCCCCAAAATGCATCCATTGATCTCTCGTGATGGCAGATAGCACATGTTGACACACTGTGTGCATCTTCAAAATTTGGCTTTTCAAGAATATGTCAAAAATTGTTTGAAATTTTTAGAGCCCAAAAAGCACAAAAAAGGGAAGGGATTTTGAGGGGTTTTAAACTCTCCCTAAAACATCAATGATGTTCTTCATTTTTTTTGAACATCATTGATGTTTTTCTGGCTGTTTTCCAAGTCCCTATTACACACCATGATCTCCCCGATCAGGATCTGTGCACTTTCAGAGGTGAAATGATCTGGATACACAACATTACGATCACCTAAAAAGATAGAAAAAAAACCACACCATGTATTATAAATATGCTGCCATCCATCTCTTACCTGAGCCTGTGGTCGCAGACACTCACCTGTTGTGGTGACAATTTCCACCACATCTCCTTCCTCCTCCTCCTCCTGTTGTCTTTGGTGGGTCTCCACTTCTTCCTGAGGTGGGGGGTCTGTTGTCTCCTCGGATGAGGGGTGCCCTCCGAGTCTTTTATCCCCTATGTAAAAAAAAATAGGTATACTTAGCACACAGATATTTGATGGCAGAAATAGGAATATGAAACATTGCTTGGAAGTGGGGTACAATTGTCTATTTTGGCAGAGTTCCAAGATTAAGAATTTTTTTTGTCCTTTGTCAAGCTTGAATACTTACCTGTTTTTTACAAACTTCACAGATGGAGTCACCCCTATAGTATACACTGGAGCACCTGTGTGGGACCCCCTAATAAAAAGGGTGTTCTTGTGTCCCACACTAGTGCTCCAGCGTCCAGATGTGAAAACTGCTGCTGAGTGTCCTCTCCTTACCCAGAATCTAGTTTGCATTTCATTCTAGTTACAAACATCTACACAACCAAATTATTTTCAGAGAAGTAGGCCATGAAAAATCTATTCAAATGCATATGGCCAAAAAAATTGTGTTTTCTAGGCCGAACGAACAATGTTTCATACGAACGAATAATGTGCCCATGAACATGAAAGTTGCCATTTTAAACTGTACAACAGTTAAGAAAAGCACATGGAGCAGCAAGAATGTAATAAAAATAAAGAATAGGAACACAGCACAACTACTTACTTTTTTGCAGCACTCTCCTGATCATTCTGTACTGCTCGTGCTCCCTTAATTTCAGGTCTGACCATGGCTTCCTGAGCTGATCTTTCGATCGTCGTACCCCAAAATTCCGGTGCAGACTCTTGACCACTTTCAAGAAAAAATTTAAAAAACTGCGCATCAAAAGAAATAATGATAATAATATGTGCTGCAGAGTCCTATATGTGACACAAACACACAAATGTAAAAATAGAAAATTGATGACTCACGCTTAAAACAAACTACAATGTGTATAACTAAAAAGTGTTCCCAACCTCATTGAGAACAAAATGCAGGGAAACATATATGCATATAATAAAACAAACACAGGTGCAAGGTTTGAAAAGTGATCCAACCTCCCCTTAAGCAAATATATAAAAATCTATAATAATATATCAAAACATTAGTGCAAAAAACATAGACATGAAAAGCTGCAATATATGATGCAAGCAAATGACTAAATTAAAATGATGAAAAAGAAAGTCCATATACATAAACACCCAAAAGTGATATAGCAATCCAAGATTGTCCGATTATATGAAATCCCAGGTGTATGGGTCCACCACCATAGATAAAGTGCCTGGCCGCTTACCAGAACCCCATGACCCCCCGTTACAGAGGGTCTAAATGGGCTGTGAAATCCTGCTATTCCGGACCACCAAGGAGTCAAGATGGAAGCTGGAATGGGACATCAGGAACTGTGGTGCAGATGGATGGATCCACAGGGAAAAAAAGGGGCTCAGCCCTCAGCGGAGTATTATCATCATAAAGGGAAAACAGAAAGAGGGCTCCGATAGTGTAAAATCAGATGATATTTATTAAAAAGTATAGCAAACACTCACATATAATTTAGGAAAAATGTCCTCTGAAGAGAGATAGTCTGTGGCACCTGCCGGATGTTCACAGACAGCCTGTCCTGCTGGAGTTGCAACAACAGTGGGAGGTGACGCTATGACACAGCTCAGCCCTACGCTGCTTTTTCGCAAGAGAATTGCGTCTTCCAGGGGCACGGATTACTTTCGCCATGATCTTGGCCTTTCTGACATTGAGGTTGGGGTAAGGTCCATACTTCCCGTCATAGTCGATCCTCTTCAGGATGTCGACCATCTCCAACATCTCCCCAAAGGACATATTTGAGGCCTTAAATTGTCTCCTCTGGGATCGGGACATTTCAGGCTCCGGGCTGTCCTCCTCCTCGTTGCTGTAATTAGCACGCACCTGTTGTGTCTCCGCCATGTGCTCTTCCCCCACTGTGCCGAACGAGAAGGAGCGGGGAATAGACTAGAAAGAACATCAGGGGCGGGTGGAGTTTCACGCATGCGTAGTGTATATAAAGCGTAACACGCGTGCGTAGTACGTACGATCTGTGAGCGGAGGAAGGAGTATCGGAGGCGCCGATCGTGATAACGAAGGTAAGATCTAAACTTGGGCCTATACTGCTTCTAGATTGAGGCCTATATTGTAACAAGATTAGGAGAGTTTCGCCTGACATTAGGGTTTGTCTTGTCTTGTGTCTTGCAGATAAAATGGATGGCTTCAATGACCACAACTTCCTCCCCCTGTTCATAGATAAATACAGGGAGCTGCCCTGTCTGTGGCAGGTGAAACATCCTCATTATAATCATAAACAAAAGAGGCAGACAGCGCTGGAGAAACTGCTGGAGTTGGTGATTTGTGTGTGATTGATGAATAAAAAACTAAAACGATGTCCCTTTTTCATACACAGGAAGACCTCAGCCAGGACGAGGCTGTGGAATGTGGCACACAGGAGGAAGCTGTGGAATGTGGCAGCCAGGAGGAGGCGGGGGTTAGTGGTAGCCAGGAGGAGGCGGGGCTAAGTGGCAGCCAGGAGAAGCCTGGGCCCAGTAGGAGCCTGACAGAATCGCAGGTTCCTCCCCTCCGCCTTCCAAACAAAAGACCCAGGAAAGGGAGTCACGTGCAGGATTCAGCACTCAGGCTGATTCAGGAGGCTTCTGTGTCCCTCAGAGCCACCCCCACTCCTAAAGAGGCCTTTGCCTCCATGGCTGCCACAAAACTGCAGGGCATGCAGGAGGGCCAACGCCTCCTGTGTGAGGACCTTCTTTATAAAGTCATAACTAAGGGGGTGAGGGGCAAAATCACACCCAATACCCACCTGAGTGAGTTGGACCATCCTCCTCCTCCTCCTGCCACAACTCCACCACCACAGCCACAGCGTGGAAGGAAGCGTGGAAGGAAGACCAGAGAGTGATGACCTGGGTTCAGTCTGGTCTGACAAAAGATGCAGGCTCTTGTATGACCACAGCCTGGGGACATACATGTCATCTGCTGCTTTCATGATCTCTGGGACTTCTGGACCAGACTGCACTCCCTTAGATATGGACTCCTCAGGCCACCAATTTTGCCATGAAATAATTAATGTGTGCCCTGGGGGCCAAAGGCTTCGCCAATTTCTGCTGTTTCTCCAGCGTTGCCTCCCTTTTTGTTTGGTTTGGATCCCTTAATAAAGGAATTTTTGTTTCAATTATACTCGCCTTCAAAAAGGACAGTTTGTTTGTGAGGAGGCAGGTACATTTCAAAAATACAATGTGAAATTAACAAGAGACACCAACAACAACCAATCTCCTTGAGATTAAAGATTAAATAATACCAGATAACAATGGTGTTGTGGTAACTTGACACATAAAACACACACAAAAATATTCAGGATCAAAAATAAAAAAATTTAAAAAAATCAACAAGATCAGGCTTGAAAACAATACAAACCAAAAAAAAAAATATATATATATATTTTTTCGGATGTGACAAATCTAAATATATTGATGACATCACGATAAATAATAAAGAAAGAAGTTTGTGAGAAGTCTGTGTGAATATGAGCAGCAAAAATACTTCATTCTTCTAGCATTATAAAGAAGAACAGAGTGCGCTGTATTAAACAATTTTAAACATTGCAGCCTGACGAAAGTGCTATATCCATTCCGAACGCTAATTTTACCAGACCGAGCTGTTCCGTCTCGGATTTTCTTCTGAGCATGCGTGGCACTTTGTGCGTTGGAATTGGCCCCACACGGTCGGAATTGACGCGATCGGATTTTGTTGTTGGAAAATTTCATACCCTGCTCTCAAACTTTGTGTGTCGGAAAATCCGAAGGAAAATGTCCGATGGAGCCCACACACGGTCGGAATTTCCGACAACAGGCTCCGATCGCACATTTTCTTCGGAAAATCCGACCGTGTGTACGGGGCATTACTGTGGTTGTGTCAGAGTTAAGTATCATATGTATATTTTTCATTGAAAGGTTTGCAATCTATATTTTGTTGCCATTTAAAGTTTTAGGCAGCATGGGGTCACATAGTTGCAACATTGCTTAGTATACTACTAGAGTCTGGTAACGGTATTTTCATTTTATATACTATTATTATTATATTTCTAAAAATCGAAAAATGTATTTAGTAAAAACATTATCCTAAATCATGGTTTCAAGTTTCAGACATCTTGCAAAGTTTATTAGTGAGTACATGCAAAAAAGCGAAGAATAATGATTAACACAAGCTATGCAGGAAATCCTAATAGATAGGTTCTTAGATATACAGAATTTGTTTTAAACCATGAGGACAGTATGGGAGGTAGAATTTTTTTATTTGGACTGTGTATAAACAAATCATTTGGGTTGTCCTTTAACAACCTCAATACTGGACACTTTCAACTCCTTCCTGCCCAAGCCAATTTTCAGATTTGAGTGCTGTCACACTGTGAATGACACTTAGTTATGCAACACTGTACCCAAATGAAATTTTGTCATTTGAGACAGACAGATAGAGCTTTCTTTTGGTGGTATTTAATCACCACAGTTTTTTTTTTATATATAACAGAAAAAATATTGAAAATTCTGAAAAAACATAATAGTAAGCAAGGCATCATGAATGACAGCCTTGCTTACTATTGTAATTGCTGTGATTGGTCACAGGGATCACATGATACCAGGTCTGCTCACAGTGGGTCGGTACCGTGATTGGTAATCAGTGGACACAGCCAGTTACAAATGGCACGCGCAAGGCATAGAGAGGAGGTATGAGTATGTCCTTCTAGAACTAGAGAGCTTGGATGTTTTTGTACACTAGCTGGGTGGGAAATGGTTAACATTCAATATTTGCGAACCATGTTTCAGCATACTTAAAGTGTTTACCAAACATTAGATGCGATGGCTGCTTTGGTTTTCTGCTTTTCAGCCTGTTTTCTTTATTTTTACCAGCTGATCTGACGAGTAACACACTTCCTTACATAGCTACATAGTAGGTGAGGTTGAAAAAGACACAAGTCCATCAAGTCCAACCTATGTGTGTGATTATATGTCAGTATTACATTGTATATCCCTGTATGTTGCAGTCGTTTGGGTGCTTATCTAATAGTTTTTTGAAACTATTGATGACCAACGCTGAAACCACTGACTGTGAAGGGTATTCCACATCCTTGCCGCTCTTACAGTAAATAACCCTCTACACAGTTTAAGTTTAAACCTCTTTTCTTCTAATTTTAACGAGTGGCCACGTGTCTTATTAAACTCCCTTCCGCAAAAAAAGTTTTATCCCTATTGTGGGGTCACCAGTATGGTATTTGTAAATTTAAATCATATCCCCTCTCAAGCGTCTCTTCTCCAGAGAGAATAAGTTCAATGCTCGCAACCTTTCTTCATAACTAATATCCTCCAGACCCTTTATTAGCTCTGTTGCCTTTCTTTGTACTCGCTCCATTTCCAGTACATCCTTCCTGAGGACTGGTGCCCAGAACTGGACAGCATACTGACCTCTGTACACTCCCCCACTTACTACTGTCTATGAGCCTTCCTTTATCTAGATGGCAACTCACCTCCTCATAGAAGGTTAATAGATTGGTTTGGCAAGAACGTTTCTTCATGAATCAGTGCTGATTACTGCTAATGATACTGTTTTCATTACTAAAATCCTGTATATAATCCCTTATCATCCCCTCCCAGAGCTTGCATACTATTGATGTAAGGCTAACTGGTCTGTAATTCCCAGGGATGTATTTTGGGCCCTTTTTAAATATTGGTGCTACATTGGCTTTTCTCCAATCAGCTGTTACCATTCCAGTCAGTAGACTGTCGGAAAAAATTAGGAACAACGGTCTGGCAATTTCTTGACTGAGTTCCCTAAGTACCCTTGGGTGCAAGCCATCTGGTCCCTGTGATTTATTAATGTTAAGTTTCCCAAGTCTATTTCTAATTCTGTCCTCTGTTAGCCATGAGGGTGCTTCCTGTGATGTGTCATGAGGATAAACACTGCAGTTTTGGTTACTGAAGCCCCCCGATTCCCTCGTGAAGACTGAGGAGAAGAATAAATTCAATACCTTTGCCGTCTCCCCATCCTTTGTAACTAGATATCCTTCCTTATTCTTTATGGGGCCAATATGGTCTGTTCTCCCTTTTTTACTGTTTATATACTTAAAGAATTTCTTGGGATTTTTTTTTGCTCTACTCCGATATGTGTCTTTCATGTTCTATCTTAGCCACCCTAATTGCACCCTTACATTTCTTGTTGCATTCTTTGTAAAGTCTGAATGCTGATGATGATCACTCAGCCTTGTATTTCTTGAAGGTCTTCTCCTTTGCTTTTATATGCATTTTTACATTGGAGTTAAGCAATCCAGGACTTTTGTTCGCTCTTTTAAATTTATTTCCCAATGGGATGCATTGGCTAATGCCTTTATTTAATATGCTCTTAAAGCAAACCCATCTCTTCTCCGTTCTCTTTGTTCCTAAGATTTTATCCCAATTTATATCTTCTAGCAAGCTTCGTAGTTTTAGGAAGTTGGCTCTTTTGAAATTCTGAGTCTTTGTATTCCCCTTATGTTTCCTATTTGTGTGATTTATACTGAAGCCAATTGACCTGTGATTGCTGTTTTCCTAAATTGTCCCGTATTTCCACATCCATGATCAGGTCTGTTTTGTTGGTAATCAGTAGATATAGTAACTCTTTGTTTCTAGTTGGTGCATCTACCATCTGACCCATGAAATTGTCCTGCAAGACATTTAGAAACTGGCTAGCCTTATACGAATGCATGGTGCCCTCCGCCCAGTCTATGTCTGGATTAGGGATGAGCTTCGAGTTCGAGTCGAACTCATGTTCGACTCGAACATTGGCTGTTCGCAAGTTCACCGAACAGCGAACAATTTGGGGTGTTCGCGGCAAATTCGAATGCCGCGGAACACCCTTTAAAAGTCTATGGGAGAAATCAAAAGTGCTAATTTTAAAGGCTAATATGCAAGTTATTGTCATAAAAAGTGTTTGGGGACCTGGGTCCTGCCCCAGGGGACATGGATCAATGCAAAAAAAAGTTTTAAAAACAGCCGTTTTTTCAGGAGCAGTGATTTTAATAATGCTTAAAGTCAATCAATAAAAGTGTAATATCCCTTTAAATTTCGTACCTGGGGGGTGTCTATAGTGTGCCTGTAAAGGGGCGCATGTTTCCTGTGTTTAGAACAGTCTGACAGCAAAATGACATTTTGAAGGAAAAAACTCATTTAAAACTACTCGCGGCTATTGCATTGCCGACAATACACATAGAAGTTCATTGATAAAAACGGCATGGGAATTCCCCAAAGGGGAACCCCGAACCAAAATTAAAAAAAAAAAAATGACGTGGGAGTCCCCCTAAATTCCATACCAGGCCCTTCAGGTCTGGTATGGATATTAAGGGGAACCCCGGCCAAAATTTAAAAAAAAAAATGACGTGGGGTTCCCCCTAAATTCCATACCAGACCCTTCAGGTCTGGTATGGATTTTAAGGGGAACCCCGCGCCAAAAAAAAAAAAAAAAAACGTCGTGGGGTCCCCCCAAAAATCCATACCAGACCCTTATCCGAGCACGCAACCTGGCAGGCCGCAGGAAAAGAGGGGGGGACGAGAGTGCGGCCCCCCCTCCCTCCTGAACCGTACCAGGCCACATGCCCTCAACATTGGGAGGGTGCTTTGGGGTAGCCCCCCAAAACACCTTGTCCCCATGTTGCTGAGGACAAGGGCCTCATCCCCACAACCCTGGCCGGTGGTTGTGGGGGTCTGCGGGCGGAGGGCTTATCGGAATCTGGAAGCCCCCTTTAACAAGGTGACCCCCAGATCCCGGCCCCCCCCCTGTGTGAAATGGTAAGGGGGTACATAAGTACCCCTACCATTTCACGAAAAAAGTGTCAAAAATGTTAAAAATGACAAGAGACAGTTTTTGACAATTCCTTTATTTAAATGCTTCTTCTTTCTTCTATCTTCCTTCATCTTCTGGTTCTTCTGGTTCTTCTGGCTCTTCTGGTTCTTCCTCCGGCGTTCTCGTCCAGCATCTCCTCCGCGGCGTCTTCTATCTTCTTCTCCTCGGGCCGCTCCGCACCCATGGCATGGGGGGGAGGCTCCCGCTCTTCTCTTCTTCTTTTCTTCTCTTCTTCTCTTCTTCTTTTCTTCTTTTCTTCTCCGGGCCCCTCCGCAATCCATGCTGGCATGGAGGGAGGCTCCCGCTGTGTGACGGCGCTCCTCGTCTGACAGTTCTTAAATAACGGGGGGGCGGGGCCACCCGGTGACCCCGCCCCCCTCTGACGCACGGTGACTTGACGGGACTTCCCTGTGACGTCACAGGGAATGCCACAGGGAAGTCCCGTCAAGTCACCGTGCGTCAGAGGGGGGCGGGGTCACCGGGTGGCCCCGCCCCCCCGTTATTTAAGAACTGTCAGACGAGGAGCGCCGTCACACAGCGGGAGCCTCCCTCCATGCCAGCATGGATTGCGGAGCGGCCCGGAGAAGAAAATGAAGAAGAGAAGAAGAGAAGAAAAGAAGAAGAGAAGAGCGGGAGCCTCCCCCCCATGCCATGGGTGCGGAGCGGCCCGAGGAGAAGAAGACAGAAGACGCCGCGGAGGTGGTGCTGGACGAGAACGCCGGAGGAAGAACCAGAAGAGCCAGAAGAACCAGAAGAACCAGAAGATGAAGGAAGATAGAAGAAAGAAGAAGCATTTAAATAAAGGAATTGTCAAAAACTGTCTCTTGTCATTTTTAACATTTTTGACACTTTCTTCGTGAAATGGTAGGGGTACTTATGTACCCCCTTACCATTTCACCCAGGTGGGGTGCCGGGATCTGGGGGTCACCTTGTTAAAGGGGGCTTCCAGATTCCGATAAGCCCCCCGCCCGCAGACCCCCACAACCACTGGCCAGGGTTGTGGGGATGAGGCCCTTGTCCTCATCAACATGGGGACAAGGTGTTTTGGGGGGCTACCCCAAAGCACCCTCCCAATGTTGAGGGCATGTGGCCTGGTACGGTTCAGGAGGGAGGGGGGGCCGCACTCTCGTCCCCCCCTCTTTTCCTGCGGCCTGCCAGGTTGCGTGCTCGGATAAGGGTCTGGTATGGATTTTTGGGGGGACCCCACGCCATTTTTTTTTTTTTTTTTGGCGCGGGGTTCCCCTTAAAATCCATACCAGACCTGAAGGGTCTGGTATGGAATTTAGGGGGAACCCCACGTCATTTTTTTTTTTAAATTTTGGCCGGGGTTCCCCTTAATATCCATACCAGACCTGAAGGGCCTGGTATGGAATTTAGGAGGACTCCCACGTCATTTTTTTTTTTTTTAATTTTGGTTCGGGGTTCCCCTTTGGGGAATTCCCATGCCGTTTTTATCAATGAACTTCTATGTGTATTGTCGGCAATGCAATAGCCGCGAGTAGTTTTAAATGAGTTTTTTCCTTCAAAATGTCATTTTGCTGTCAGACTGTTCTAAACACAGGAAACATGCGCCCCTTTACAGGCATACTATAGACACCCCCCAGCTACGAAATTTAAAGGGATATTACACTTTTATTGTTTGACTTTAAGCATTATTAAAATCACTGCTCCTGAAAAAACGGCCGTTTTTAAAACTTTTTTTTGCATTGATCCATGTCCCCTGGGGCAGGACCCAGGTCCCCAAACACTTTTTATGACAATAACTTTCATATAAGCCTTTAAAATTAGCACTTTTGATTATTCATGTTCGTGTCCCATAGACTTTAACGGTGTTCGCATGTTCGAACGAACTTTTTTCCTGTTCGCATGTTCTGGTGCGAACCGAACAGGGGGGTGTTCGGCTCATCCCTAGTCTGGATAATAAAATCCCCCATTATGATAACACTTCCTATCCTTGCTGGTAATCCAAATTGTGATAGGAGGTTCGTCTCCCCCTCCTCCCTAGCTCCCTTATTGATGTAATCTCATTCAGTTGTACATTATTCTTGATATATAGGCATACCCCTCCCCCTTTTTACCCTCTCTATCCCTGTGATACAGGGAATACCCTTGAATGGTTGCCAGCCAATCATGAGACCTCTTGAATCAGGTCTCTAAAATTCCCACAAAATCGAACTCCTCCTCATACAACAGTATCTCTAGTTCACCCATCTTGTCCACCAGGCTCCTGGCATTGGTGAACATGCTACGTAGTTTAGACCGGTCGCATACTGTCCTCCTATCGGGTGTTCCGAGATTGCAAATAGGACTTGTTACTATACTTACCTTGGGTTTAAGTGCTTTAGTCAACCTACCACTAGTGCCCCCAATACTACCCTCTGGAATATGTTCTATCTCTACCTCTTTACCCTCCCCCCGTCGCCTAGTTTAAAAACCCCTCTAACTTTTTGGCCATCTTTAATCCCAGCACATCTGCACTCTCCTCACTTCCTGTCTTATGGTGTTTCCTTTATCTATGAAGGAGCAACAGAGACACCCATGGAAAGTAGCACTGTCTGTAGTGTTAGAAGGGCTACTAGATTTGGATATACTTTATATAGGTAACTAACAAATCAAAGCTGAACCCGAGCTAGCTCCAGCTTCTATTTGAGATAAAGGTTTTACATAAATGAATAAAAGCTGACCATTATAAGCACTCCTCTCACTTTTAAATGGTTTGTCTCAAACCTCTAACTGCCACTTTCCCTAGACAGTTCTGCTAAAGAAGGTTGAAAAATAACAGACTTACTTACTGGATTATAGAAAACCCCAAATTTGTTGCGCTGGTAGCATATAATATCTTGAATTAAAATTAGTATTAAACAGCAGCTATCACAATATGCATGGAGAAAACACAAACAAAATACGGTATATAGAAAATGGTGAAGCGCTTGAAAAAAGTCCAACATGAACGCAAAATATATTGCTGGCACAGACTCAACTGGCAAAAACATATAAATGTAATCCACTTTTAAAAGGTCAGAAATAAGCCAAAGGGGTATCAAATAAGTGAAGAGACCGCCACCGTAATACAAACACACTGCCTCTTACCCATAAGTAGATGTTAACAAGCATGGATATAAATCACTGACAGGTCCTCAGCAGCATGGGGATGACTCTGTATCTCCTTCACAGTCTCCTTTGGAGGAGTTGGAGACGTGTGATGCGACTTGCATGCTGGGACGCGGCAGCCATTTTGTGGGTTGGAAATGCTGGACGTTTCCTACAATGCCTATATTAACCTGCTGAAACGTCAGCACAAAACTTTTTAGCTTTTTATCAATAAACTAACATTTGGATGTCTGCACTATGGGGTGTCTCTTTTTTCTCTTAACTGGGTATTGAGACTGTGAAGGAGATACAGAGTCATCCCCGTGCTGCTGAGGAGCTGTCAGTGATTTATATCCATGCTTGTTAACATCTACCTATTGGTAAGAGGCAGTGTGTTTGGGTGACGGTGGCGGTCTCTTCACTTATTTGATACCTCAAATCACATCCCTTTGGCTTATTTCGGACTTTAATATGTATTCTTCTACATATTTTTGGTAATAAAAATCGCAATAAGCGTATATTGATTGGTTTGCCCAAAAGTTATAGCGTCTACAAAATAGGAGAAAGATTTATGGCATTTTTATTATTTTTTTTTTTTTTACTAGTAATGGCGGTGATCTGCGATTTTTATTGGGGCTACAATATTATTGCAGACAGATCAGACACTTTTGACACATTTTTGGGACCACTGACGATTATACAGCGATCAATGCTATAAAAATGCATTGATTACTGTGTAAATGTCACTGGCAGGGAAGGGGTTAACACTAGGGGGCGATCAAGCGGTTAACTGTGTTCCCTAGTGTGTGTTCTAACTGTAGGGGGATGGGACTGACTAGAGGCGATGACAGATCATTGTTTGTAGCTAGTAGGAACTCACAATCTGCCTCTCCTCTCCTCACAGATCTACAAATCTGAACCCAGAGTGTCAGGTGGGTTGGAATGTTCATCAGGTCATGGCAGTGCAGATGAGCAGGTAAATGCAAGCAGCCCCTTGGGGGGCCAGGCTAAATTTGGGGGCTCATCCGGGATGCTATCTGCAGCTGGCCTTAGTCGATCTAGACAAGAGCCACAATCCGCGTGGGAAGTCGCTTCGATGTGGCTCGGAGCAGAAGTCAGGGAGCTCATACAGAGAAGAGCACTGTTCTGGAAATCTCGGGAAGTAAGCACACTGAGAGGGAGATTAGAAAGTGGCTGAAAGCTCTGGTCCCAGGATACTGGGCTTACATCGTGGAAACTGAAGTCACATATGAGTTGGATCAAGTCAGGGTACTACTAGAATGGCAGGAAGAGGTACCTAAGTGTTTTCAAGAGGAAGAGGTACATCTGGCTGAAGGGGTGATTGCTAAAGTGTTCCCACTCAAAGTGGGGGGAGAACAGATTGAGAGGCAGCCCTCGACCAGAACTCGGGAGAAGGGTCCCATACCTGTAGGAGCCATCCCTGAAGGGGCCAGTGCCCCCCTCTCTCTTTCTACACAGATATGAGCCGGCTAGTTGATAGCTTAGTGAAGAATGGATCACAAAATGCCAACCAGAGCTATCAAAGGTTCTTTTCAGGGCAATTGCCAACTCCTGTGGGGGAAGATGAGTTTGAAATGTGTATGAGTCATGCCCTGCAGGCCATGGAAGAGTGGAGTGTTCCAGAGGCTGTGAAATGACAACGGCTTAGTGAGAGCCTTCGAGGTCCAGCAGCTGATGTGATTTGCAATCTGAGGATGGGCAAGAAAACTTGTGTTGCCATGGACTACATAGATGCTCTGTATGCTGCATTTGGAAGGCCAAATCATCCTATTGTATTAAGGTTACTACTGAAGAGAACTCAAGTGGTACCCACATAACCTAAACTAATAAGAGAAGTATGAGAAGAGGAGGCTCTATTAGAAGAGAAAAGCCAAAGATCAAGAGAAATGGGCTCTATTTGTTGGGAAGAAAGAGAAAGTAATGGCTTGAGCTGTTCATGCGGAAATGGATTTCTCGGATGAAGATAGTGGAACTGAGTCTAAACCGATAGGATTGGCCCTACAGATCTCGGGCCAACCAAACTGATGGCTCAGGTAGCTCAGGCCCAAACTCAAATGTATCATGCTCTGATGCGAGTGATGGAGACCCAAGCAAAGGTCCAGGAACAAAGGACTCGTCAAGGTGAGCAAAAACTGTACCAGGGGCGAGAAAAGAGATGTTATGGGTGCAGAGATGCAGAGAGGTTGGACATTTCTGAGCTGTATGCCCAAGTCTGGCATCAGCCCTCAATTACTCACGGATAGGGATGAGCTTCGTGTTCGAGTCAAACCCATGTTCGACTCGAACATTGTGTGTTCGGTCGTTCACCGAATTACTAACGATATGGGCCGTTCGCACCAAATTCGAGTGGCGCGTCACGACCCATAATTCACTGCGGCATCGCAGTGCATTGCTGGCTGATGATTGGCCAAGCATGCACTATGACCTACATACTTGGCCAATCACAGCGCCGTCTGAACAGAGAGCCGTAATTGGCCAAAGCCAGTATAGCAACTTGCAGCCAGGTGCTTGTGTAGGCTCATTGAAGTATTTACAGCTACTGTACTGTGTACCCTGCACAGTCTCACCTAAAGTATAGCAATCTGCAGCCAGGTGCTTGTGTAGGCTCACTGAAGTATTTCCAGCTTCTGTACTGTGTACCCTGCACAGTCTCACCTACAGTATAGCAACCTGCAGCCAGATGCTTGTGTAGGCTCATTGAAGTATTTCCAGCTACTGTACAGTGTACCCTGCACAGTCTCACTTACAGTAAAGCTACCTGCAGCCAGGTGCTTGTGTAGGCCCATTGAAGTATTTCCAGCTACTGTACTGTGTACCCTGCACAGTCTCACCTACAGTACAGCTACCTGCAGCCAGGTGCTTGTGTAGGCTCATTGAAGTATTTCCAACTACTGTACTGTGTACCCTGTACAGTCTCACCTACAGTACAGCTACCTGCAGCCAGGTGCTTGTGTAGGCTCACTGAAGTATTTCCAGCTACTGTACTGTGTACCGTGCACAGTCTCACCTACAGTATAGCAACCTGCAGCCAGGTGCTTGTGTAGGCTCATTGAAGTATTTCCAGCTACTGTACTGTGTACCCTGCACAGTCTCACCTACAGTACAGCTACCTGCAGCCAGGTGCTTGTGTAGGCTCATTGAAGTATTTCAAGCTACTGTACTGTGTACCCTGCACAGTCTCACCTACAGTATAGCTACCTGCAGCCAGGTGCTTGTGTAGGCTCATTGAAGTATTTAAAGCTACTGTACTTTGTACCCTGCACAGTCTCAACTACAGTATAGCTACCTGCTGCCAGGTGCTTGTGTAGGCTCCTTGAAGTATTTCCAGCTACTGTACTGTGTACCCTGCACAGTGACACCTACAGTATAGCAACCTGCAGCCAGGTGCTTGTGTAGGCTCATTGAAGTATTTCAAGCTACTGTACTGTGTACCCTGCACAGTCTCACCTACAGTATAGCTACCTGCAGCCAGGTGCTTGTGTAGGCTCATTGAAGTATTTCCAGCTACTGTACTGTGTACCCTGCACAGTCTCACCTACAGTATAGCTACCTGCAGCCAGGTGCTTGTGTAGGCTCATTGAAGTATTTCAAGCTACTGTAGTGTGTACCCTGCACAGTCTCACCTACAGCATAGCTACCTGCAGCCAGGTGCTTGTGTAGGCTCATTGAAGTATTTCCAGCTACTGTACTGTGTACCCTGCACAGTCCCACCTACAGTATAGCTACCTGCAGCCAGATGCTTGTGTAGGCTCATTGAAGTATTTCCAGCTACTGTACTGTGTACTCTGCACAGTCTCACCTACAGTATAGCAACCTGCAGCCAGGTGCTTGTGTAGGCTCATTGAAGTATTTCCAGCTACTGTACTGTGTACCCTGCACAGTCTCAACTACAGTAAAGCTACCTGCAGCCAGGTGCTTGTGTAGGCTCATTTAAGTATTTCCAGTTACTGTACTGTGTACCCCACACAGTCTCACCTACAGTATAGCTACCTGCAGCCAGGTGCTTGTGTAGGCTCATTGAAGTATTTCCATCTACTGTACTGTGTACCCTGCACAGTCTCACCTACAGTAAAGCTACCTGCAGCCAGGTGCTTGTGTAGGCTTACTGAAGTATTTCCAGCTACTGTACTGTGTACCCTGCACAGTCTCACCTACAGTACAGCTACCTGCAGCCAGGTGCTTATGTAGGCTCATTGAAGTATTTCCAGTTACTGTACTGTGTACCCCGCACAGTCTCACCTACAGTATAGCTACTTGCAGCCAGGTGCTTGTGTAGGCTCCTTGAAGTATTTCCAGCTACTGTACTGTGTACCCTGCACAGTGTCACCTACAGTATAGCAACCTGCAGCCAGGTGCTTGTGTAGGCTCATTGAAGTATTTCCAGCTACTGTACTGTGTACCTTGCACAGTCTAACCTACAGTATAGCTACCCGCAGCCAGGTGCTTGTGTAGGCTCATTGAAGTATTTCCAGCTACTGTACTGTGTACCCTGCACAGTCTCAACTACAGTAAAGCTACCTGCAGCCAGGTGCTTGTGTAGGCTCATTTAAGTATTTCCAGTTACTGTACTGTGTACCCCACACAGTCTAACCTACAGTATAGCTACCCGCAGCCAGGTGCTTGTGTAGGCTCATTGAAGTATTTCCAGCTATTGTACTGTGTACCCTGCACAGTCTCACCTACAGTACAGCTACCTGCAGCCAGGTGCTTGTGTAGGCTCATTGAAGTATTTCAAGCTACTGTACTGTGTACCTTGCACAGTCTCACCTACAGTATAGCTACCTGCAGCCAGGTGCTTGTGAAGGCTCAATGAAGTATTTCCAGCTACTGTACTGTGTACCCTGCACAGTCCCACCTACAGTATAGCTACCTGCAGCCAGGTGCTTGTGTAGGCTCATTGAAGTATTTCCAGCTACTGTATTGTGTACCCTGCACAGTCTCACCTACAGTATAGCAACCTGCAGCCAGGTGCTTGTGTAGGCTCATTGAAGTATTTCCAGCTACTGTACTGTGTACCCTGCACAGTCTCACCTACAGTAAAGCTACCTGCAGCCAGGTGCTTGTGTAGGCTCATTGAAGTATTTCCAGTTATTGTACTGTGTACCCCGCACAGTCTCACATACAGTATAGCTACCTGCAGCCAGGTGCTTGTGTAGGCTCATTGAAGTATTTCCATCTACTGTACTGTGTACCCTGCACAGTCTCACCTACAGTAAAGCTACCTGCAGCCAGGTGCTTGTGTAGGCTCATTGAAATATTTCCAGCTACTGTACTGTGTACCCTGCACAGTCTCACCTACAGGAAAGCTACCTGCAGCCAGGTGCTTGTGTAGGCTCTTGACGTATTTCCAGTTACTGTACTGTGTACCCTGCACAGTTGCACCTACAGTATAGCTACCTGAAGACAAGTGCAGGGGTTATCATACTAATAATACTACAGGCAGGCAGTTGATTCTGCTAGCTGCAGTATAATCGATATATATATATATATATATATATATATATATATATATATATATATATATATATACTCCAAAGACATGCTGGTAGGTTAATTGGATCCTGTCTAAATTGTCCCTAGTATGTATGAATGTGAGTTAGGGACCTTAGATTGTAAGCTCCTTGAGGGTAGGGACTGATGTGAATGTACAATGTATATGTAAAGTGCTGCGTAAATTGACGGCGCTATATAAGTACCTGAAATAAATAAATAAAATAAATAAAATATATATATCCCAGTTTTGTGCAGCTCACTGCAGGCCAATAGTATGTCTGGAAGGCCAACAAGGAGAGGCAGACAGTCACAAGCCAATAAAAGAGGGCAAGCAGGCTCTGTGTCTAGAGGCAACAGTGCTGGTCGTGGACACGGTGCATCCTCATCAGCATGTAGCCGTGGGACACGCTTGGCCTTTTTTTCGGCAGCTGGCCGTGTTGAGCCGCAACATGTGGAAGACTTGGTCGAGTGGATGACCAAGCCGTCCTCATCCTCCACATCCTCTCTCACCTAGGCTCAGGGTACTTTGTCTGGCAAAGCAGCTGCCAACGCGGCCTCTTCCCTCGGCTCAATGGCATCAGTGACTCCTTCCCTAGCCCCACCATGTCCTCCTGAGGAGTTGGGAATTTATTACACTATGGCCAGTTCTTTTTTCTTCTGGGCAATCTAATAAGTGTGTGGATACCGGAAGTGAATCCTAGGGAACGATCTCTGCCATCTGAATACTGAGGAACTAGACACCCGAGCGCAGGAGAGATTTCTATTTTTACTGTGGTCATCAGCAAGCTTAGAGGCCTTGGCTGGGCTATAGCCACTCGCCTTTTTAAGCTTGCTGTCCAGTAAGCTCAATCTACAGCTACGGTGGTTGGGCACTTTGTTTGTTCATGCACATTCTGGTGTCACTACGATCTTTTATTTTTTTAATGGACATTTTGTTTACCTTGATTTCAACTGTCATTGACTTTATTTTTAGAGCAGCTTTCCCCATTCCATAGACTTTCTTGTGTTAGCGCACTGTATGCTGCTGCTTTTTGCTATTTGTCAGCTATTTGTATTTTTACATTTCTCTTGTTAAATATATTTATTGAGTTTTCACAGAAGAAGAAATAAAATGATACAATACATGGATACATATCAATCATCAGAAGATCTTTGCAGTATGATAAAAAAGATAAATAAATAAGTTAATAAAATAAAGTAATTTTAAAGATAACTTACAACCATATTTACTATACACTAGTTGGGATTCTAGATGTAAGATTAGAGAAATAAATCAAGTTATTAGACTAAGTATCCATAGGAATATTTTAGGAAATAATAAAAGAAAAGGAGAGGGAGGAGAGATAAAGATGGAAAGAAGGAAAGAAGAGAAAAAAAAAAAGAGAGTTTCCCGGGATGATGATTTAGCTCTCATTAGGTATACAAATATAATATATATTTCAGTAATAATATGATATATATCTTAGTGTGGTAACAACAGAGATTGGTCAAAATCTGTAGGGAGGTAGTTTTTAACCCATGGGTGCCAAATTTTGCGAAATTTATTTATTTTATTTTCTTCAATAGCTGTCATCTTGGCGTATAAAAGTGCTCTGTTCATTCTGTGTTTAGCTTCAGCAAGAATTAGATTTTGGGACTTCCACGCCTTGGCAATCGTTTGTTTAGCTGCAGTGCTAAGTTGGATAAACAATTGGAATTGAGTATGGGTGAGTATTGTGGGTTTAAGGTTCAGGAGTGCCGTTGCAGGATCTAGAGGAATTGTGATTTCCAGGGCTTTAGAAGCCATAAGAAATATATTCTTCCAGAATTCTTCAACTACGGGGCATTGCCACCATATGTGAAAATGTGTTCCTGCTGTGTCACATCCTCTAAAGCAATTAGGTGAATATGTGGGGACAAATTTAGCTATTCTAGCTGGTACAAGGTACCAGCGTGCTAGAACCTTGTAATTAGTTTCTACAGCAAAACAATTTGGAGAGGAAGTTTTGGTGGCTGACCATATATTCGACCAATCTTGTTTATTAAACACTCGTTTCATATCTTGTGCCCATTTAGTTGTGTATGAGGGTAGAAACTCACTAGATATCATATTAAGTTGGAAATATAATATTGAGATAAGTCCTCTAATGTGTGGATCACTTATACAAATCCACTCAAATTGAGTCATTTGATTAAGAGTTGAGTCTGTACTAAGAAGTGGTTCATAAAAATTTTTAATTTGTAAATATCGAAATATTTCAGTTTTAGGTAACCCAAAGGTTTCACATAGTACAGGAAATGTATAAATAGCTTTAGTTGAGGAAAGATTGTATAAACGAGTCAGGTTCGTAGAGGTCCATGCAGAGAATGATTTTGGGAATTTCCAGGCAGGATAAAAGGCTGGATTATTAAGAAATGAAAGCAAGGGATTATGTGTTGATTAAAGATTATGTGCAAATTTACATTTATCCCATACTGCTAGGGTCTGTTTCGTGATAGGATTAGAAAGATGTATTCTATCAGCAGGACAGAGCCAAAACATATTTGCCACTGAGATAGGGTCACTTTCCACTGATTCAATAGCTACCCATAGGGGAGCTTCAACAGAAGTATGATACTTGGGTATAAGTGCTAGCTGTGCAGCGTAGAAATAGGAGGAAAAGTTGGGCAATCCCAAACCACCACTCAATTTATTAAGGTAAAGCGTAGATTTAGGTATACGAGGTTTGGTGGTACCCCAAATGAAGGACATAACTCTACATTGAGTAAGTCTAAGAAAGTAAGATGGTAAAGAAATAGGGAGTACCCTAAATAAATATAAGAATTTCGGCAGGATTGACATCTTTGCCACATTAATCCTTCCCAACCATGACAATGATAGAAGAGCCCATTTTTTCAGGAAGCCGGAAGTTTGTTTAAGGAGGGGTAAGTAATTTGCCGCAAAAAGGTCTTTAAGAGAGATTGTGAGTTTTATTCCTAGGTATGGAAGCTGCTTTGGAACCCAAGTAAAGGGTAAGGAAGTTTGTGCCTGCTGAAGTTCTAATTGAGATAAGGAAATATTTAATGCATTTGATTTTGTTGGATTAACATGTAGTCCTGATATTTGGGCAAAATTATCTAGTGTTTTTAGTAGATTAGGGGTGGATATATGGGGATGAGACAAAAATATGAGAATGTCATCCGCAAAGAGACATAGTTTATGGTGATAACCACCTAGTTCGATACCTTTAATGTCAGGATTGGTTCTAATAAGGTGTGCCAGGGGTTCTATTATTAGGGCAAAAAGTAGAGGAGAAAGAGGGCATCCTTGTCTAGTGCCTCTTTTGATATCAATCATTGTTGACTTATAGCCTGCATATTTGATATATGCTCTAGGATTATTGTATAAGGATGAGACCCAGGTTAAAAAATTGTTTCCAAATCCCCATTTACCAAGGACATGTTCCATATAAGGCCACGTAACCGAATCAAATGCTTTCCTTATGTCTAAGGATACAAGGCAAGCTGGGATTCGTCTAGTTTTAGCCGCATTAATAAGTAAGAGTGCTCTCCTGATATTATCTCCAGCTTGGCGTTTAGGCATAAAGCCTGTTTGGTCTTTATGGATTAGTAGGCCAATAATATTATTCAGTCTAGTGGCCAAAATTTTAGCAATTAATTTTATATCGAGATTTAGGAGGGATATAGGACGATAATTAGTCCAGGAGGTGGAGTAAGAATGTGGTTTGGGGATCATTGCTATTATAGAGGTGAGAGTCTCTGTTCTAAATGAGTTACCTTTAAGGATCGAATTGAAGGCTTTAGTTAAGACAGGTGTTAAGATTGATGCAAATTGTCTATAATATGTTGCCGAAAATCCATCTGGGCCTGGTCTTTTACGTAATTTTAAAGATTTTATTGCGTTAAGGACTTCAGTATCTGTAATTGGACATTCAAGAAGATCTTTCTGTTGTTGATCAAGGTTAGGAAGCGTGATATTGGAGAACAGTGTGTCTGCTTTAGCTTTATCAAAATTTGAGGCAGAAGAATATAGTTTAGGTAACTTAGAGCGAAAAATTTCAAGTATTTTCACTGGGTTACTAGTGTAAGATTCCCGGGATACTTTCAATCTGATAGGCGTATGTATATGTTGTGAATTTTTTAACATTCTGGCCATAGGTGTATCAGGTTTATTTGCCCTGCGATATTGAACATGCTGGCATTTACTTATAAGTTTATCTGCGGTATCAGTAAGAAAAAGATCTAGATCCAGGCGGGCTTTTTCTAGTTTGGTACTGTTGGTAGCATTCGGGGAGGTTTGAAAAGTTTAATGACAGTCATTAAAGGTAGATTCAAGTTTTGCAAACAACAGTTTGCATTCTCTTTTAAGGTTAGTTGCTTGTTGTATCAGTCTACCCCTAATGACTACCTTGTGCGCCTCCCATAATGTAATAGCAGAGACATCGTCTGTATCATTGGATTTTAGGTAATCAGAAAGTGCTTTTTCCTTGTCAAAAGAAGTTTATTGAGTATACAATGTTATAAAGTAAGTTTACAAGGATCTATAAAGTAAGCTCATTGTTTTACAGTAGGGTTTATATAGGTAAATATTATGAAATTTCAAATATTAAACATTGGGTTCACGTAAACCTAAATTAAAGGTATATATCATTTCCTTAGTTACTTTTGTAGGTATTTAAATGATTTATACCTACTATACATATTGTTTACAAGTAGAGTGTATATAGGTCAAATAAATTCTGATAATGAGCTTAAATCGTAAGGTGGAGAAAAGGAAAGAGAAAGAAGAAAAAGGGTTGAAAGGTAGAGGTATGGTCCACAAGGTTGTCCCGCTCGTCAGTTTATTATTCTTTTTAGTTCTCTTTGAAGCCTTAGAATGGGTGTCTCTGTAAGTCATTTAATCTGTTACCATGGCAACAGGACAGAGTCATTGAAGTTTGACAGGAACTGTTGTTTTATCCAAGGATGCCAAAGTTTTTCAAATTTTGGAATTCGATTTTGATCGATGGCTACCATCTTAGCATGGGACATTGTATTATTCATTCTTTGAATTGTTTCTGCTAGTACCAATGTAGGAGATTTCCATGCCTTGGCCACTGTTTGTTTTGCAGCCGTTATTAGTTGGATCATAAGTTTGAATTGAGAGAGTGTTAACCATTCTGGTTTTAGATTAAGTAAAGTTAAATATGGATCTGGTTGTATTATTTTTTTAAATATTTTAGATGCAATCACGAAGACTTCCTTCCAGAAGGTTTGGATTACTGGGCACGTCCACCATATGTGTAAATATGTGCCTATTTCTGGGCATCCTCGAAAAGAAAGAGCTGAGGTATTAGGTGAATATTTTGCCACTCTAGCGGGTACAAGGTACCAGCGAGTTAGGACTTTATAATTTGTCTCCAGTGCTAAGATGTTGGGTGAAGATGACTTAGATGTGAGCCATATGTTAGACCAGTCCGTGTCTTCTAAAGTTCGTCCCAGGTCCTCCTCCCACCGCTGAACGTAAGAGGGTCTATTAAGATTTGCTACTCCATATAATTGATTATAAAGTGATGAAATTGTACCTTTAGCAAATGGATCTTTTGTACAGATTGATTCAAAAATGGATAATTGGGATAATGGTGTATCCCCCTTTAGGAATGGTGTATAGAAATTTTTGATTTGGAGATATCTAAATATCTCAGAGTTTGGTAGATCATATTTTTCTCTAAGCGATGGGAATGAAAGGAATGATTTAGATGCTATGAAGTCATTTAGTGTCTGAATGCCTGATGTTGTCCAAGCTTTAAAAGAATTTGGGTAGATCCATGCCGGATTTCTGATAAAAGAAAGGAGAGGATTGTGTGGAGATTGTAACTGATATTTGGTTTTTAGTTTATCCCAGAGAGATAGGAAGTGTTTAGTTATGGGATTATGAATTTTAAAGCGGTCTTTAGGATCAAGCCATAATAAATTTGATATTAATAGAGGGTCATTTTCTGAAGCCTCTATAAATACCCATAATGGGATTTCCTGTTTTGCATGGTATTTGGACAGACTGGCCAAATGTGCTGCTCTGTAGTAGTTAGTAAAATTAGGGTATCCCAGGCCTCCTTTATTTTTGGGAAGATGTAGTGTGTGTATAGGTATACGTGGTTTAGAAGAGCCCCATATAAACGAAGTTGCTCTTTTTTGTACTATTCTCAAAAAATAGGAAGGAATTGGAATAGGGAGGACTCTGAATAGATAAAGCAATTTGGGTAGAATAGTCATTTTGATTGCATTAATCTTCCCTATCCAGGATAAAGGAAGTTGCGACCATTGTTTTATTAGATTTGTGATCTGTCTTAATACAGGAGGATAATTGTTTGAGAATAAGTCAGAATGAGATGCTGTTAAATGAATTCCAAGATATGGGATTGATTTTTCTGCCCATGTGAATGGGAGTGCAGCCCTAGCCGGGATCAATTCCATGTTTGTGAGTGAAATATTAAGCACTAGGCATTTCTTAGGATTAATCATAAGGCCGGATAGGGCTGCAAATCCATCAAGAGCTGGTATTAAGTTAGGACCAGAGACCTGTGGTGATGATAGAAAAAGTAATATATCGTCTGCAAATATACATAATTTGTGTGTAATACCTCCTACTTCAATGCCAGTTATAGTTTGGTTTGTTCTGATGTATTGGGCCATGGGTTCGAGTATAAGGGCAAATAATAAGGGAGATAATGTGCAACCCTGTCGGGTACCTCTTTCGATATTAAAGGCTTCAGATTTGTGTCCAGCATATTTTATATAGGCTTTGGGTTTATTATATAATGCTTTGATCCATGTTAAAAAGTGGGGTCCAAAACCCCATTTTTGTAATGAATATTGCATATATTGCCAGGATACTGTGTCAAATGCCCTCTTAATATCGAGAGATAGAAAACATAAAGGGATTTTCCGTTTTTTAGCAATATGTGCCAATAACACTGCCCTGCGTATATTATCGCCTGCCTGTCTATTTGGCATGAAGCCTACTTGATCTCTATGTATTAATTTTCCTATAATGCTATTGAGGCGTTTTGCTATTATTTTTGCTAATAATTTAATATCGAGGTTTAACAGAGAGATAGGCCGATAATTCACACAGGAAGTATCATCAGAAAAGGGTTTTGGGATCATACAAACAATTGCCATTAGTGTTTCTTGCCGAAAAGAATGTCCATCTAGAAGTTTGTTAAAAGTTTCAGTGAGAATGGGAGAGAGTATTTCTGAGAATGTTTTATAGTATAAAGCCGAGTAGCCGTCTGGGCCTGGTCTTTTGTTAAGTTTTAGGTCTTTTATGGCGTTAGCAACTTCATCTATAGTTATAGGCTCATCCAAACTGCTTTTTTGATTCTGAGATAACTCAGGTAAGGTTATTTTTGAGAAGAAGGATTCAGCCTCTGTAGGATTAAATTCATTGTTTGTCTTGTATAAAGTTGCGAGATGTGAGTGAAATTTATGGACTATTTTAACTGGATTACAAGTGTAAACATTTTTTGATAATTTCAAACGTATTGGTTTGAAAGATTTGTTAGTTGAATTTAATGCCCGAGCCAAATATGTACCTGGTTTGTTTGTATTCATGTAGAAATTGTGTTTGGAGCGTTTGAGGGATTTATCAACTGACTCCGTGAGAAATAGATCGTATTCCAATCTAGATTTTTCCAGATGAGATTTTGTACTCTGAGATGGATTATCTTGAAATGATATGTAGGCTGCATTAAAATTGAGTTCTAGTTTTTTTGCTAGATTTTTGCGTTCCCGTTTAAATAGTGCCATTTGTCTTTGTATTGTACCACGCAAGACAGGCTTATGAGCTTCCCACAGTGTTATTGGGGAGATGTCTGTTGTATTATTAATTGATATGTATTCCTTTAAAGCTTGTTCAATGGCCATCTGATGTAGTGGGTGTTTGAGCATTATGTCCGGTAAGTACCACGTTGGGTCATGTGCTTTTGGTATGGCTGAGGCTATAGTAGTGTATACTGCATTATGGTCAGACCACGGAATCGGAATTATATCTGATGCAATAATTTCTGGTATCATTCCTATTGTTAGAAAAATATGATCTATTCTGGTGAAGGTTTGATGAGGGTGCGAGAAATAAGTGAATTTCTTTTTCATTGGGTTACTTTCTCTCCATGAATCTACCAGATTGTATTTGGAAAGAAGTTGAGAAAAAGGTAATCTAGAGGTTATTTTGGATGGTGTAAAAGGTGATTTATCTAGAAATGGGAGGAGGACCTGGTTCGAATCCCCGCACATTATCACTGTTCCTATTTTGTGTGTATTAATCACTTGTAATATATGTGAGAGGAATGGTGTAGGTTGTTTGTTAGGAGCGTAGTAGGAAATCACCGTGATTGCTGTATCCATTATATAACCCATGAGTATCAGGTATCTACCTTCTGGGTCTTTAATTTCTGATGATAAGGTGAATGGTGTGGATCGGTGAAATGCAATTAGAGTTCCCCTTTGCTTGGTACAGGCAGAAGCCGTGTAAATTTGTTGATAAAAAGGAGAAATATATTTTGGAGTAGAATCTTTGGTGAAGTGTGTTTCTTGGAGGCATACTATGTGAGCCTCCTTGTTATGGAAAGTATGGAAGGCTTTGGTCCTTTTTTGAGGGACATTTATTCCCTGAACATTCAGGGAAAGTATATTCAGTGGTGCCATGGCAATAGATCAAATAGTTTTGACTTACTTTTTGTTATGCAGAGCTGACTGCGCAGATCAACCTGTGTGGACTGAAGAGATGAATAGATAGAAAAGAAACCAGTGAATTCTGGAGTAAAGAGTAAACAAAAAACATATGAGATTAGATGATACATTGTATAAATTATTTTTTGCAAGTAATCACAATTTACCCGTGAAAGAGAATAAATATCTCTCTCAGGGGAATAAGTGCATTCGTCACACTCCCACATAATATGGTTGGGAGAATGAGGAGGGCTAATGGGGGTACACGGATCTTCCGCTTACAGGAGAGAAGTGCTATGTCAAAAGACATCAAAATGATGTTTCATTAATTGGAGTGCAGAATATAGTTTTTGTTGAAATTATTTATTCCAGGGTGGTTGTATATGGTTAGTCTTGCCCTAGGCTAAATAATTCAGTTAGAAAGGTACTGTTAATAACTTTGGTATTGATGAAGATAGTTTGAATTATTTTGGGATTTTAACCCTTTTAGAGTAAACAATTACATATTTTATTCATATGTAACTGTTTAGATATGTTAACTCATAAAATTGAGGTTGTATTGCTTCAGATTAGAATAAACAAAAACATAATTCTAGGAACTAGTTAGGTAATAATATATTTGTTTTAAGAAAAGAAAGAAAAAGCTTCCATTACTTCTGGATTATTGAACATATTTGTCCTAAAAAGTAATAAACCTATTGTTATTACCTGATAATATATAACTGAACAAGAATTTCCTTATTTCACTTATATATTCTAAGGCTATATGAATCAGAAGTAATAAGAAATATAACTGGAATGTAACATGATCCCACACAGTGTGTGACTATCAGAATGCAGTTACATTCAGTTATAAATATAGCTTTTTTATAGAGAACCATCTCTTAGTATAATAAATGAAGAGATATCAGGAATTAGGATGTCAGTCCATTGAATCTTCTTGGTCCATGGATGATGTGGCATAACGGCCTCTTTTGTGAGAATGATGATTCCCATTTTGTTCTGAAATTTTCTGGGTGCTGCCTGAAGGTGAAGATGATGCCATTCTTCTGCGTGTGGGAGTGTTGCTGCTTGTGGGTTCTGTCAGATTTAATTTTAAAAGGGTTTGTTGTAGTTCATCTGCTGATCTGCTTCTGTAAATTGTACCTTGGTAGTTAAATCTGACTGAAAAGGGGAAGCCCCATTGATACATAATGTTGTGGCGTTGCAGTTCCATTAGTTGGGGTTTCATGGATCGTCTTTTAGTAATAGTAAGTTGGGATAGGTCAGCAAAAATGTGATAATTGTGTCCTTGAAAATTAAGTTCCTTTTTTTCTCTTGCAGCAATTAGTATTTGTTCTTTCATTCTGTAATAATGAAATTTTGTGATTATATCACGTGGGGGTCCATCTTTCTTTTTGGCTGTGAGGGCTCTGTGTACTCTGTCCAGTTCTAAACGTTCAATAGGGATATCTGGCTTCAGTTCTTGTAATAGAGCAGTAATAGTAGATTGCAGGTCTGTCACAGTTTCAGGTATTCCCCTTATGCGCAAGTTTGAACGTCTGGCTCTATTTTCGTAATCTTCGAGCTTAGTTTGAAGTATTAAATTCTCTTTTTTTAATTGTTCCAATTCTGTTATATTTTCTTGGGTTGTAATTTCAATTTCATCCATTTTTATTTCTAAGGCTGCGGTGCGGTTTCCCAGCTCTCTTATTTCTTTGGTTAGGCTTTTTGTTATTTGGTCTGAGGTTTGTTTTAAAGCCTTATGAAGCATCTTTTCAAATTGTAATAATATTACTGGGGATACTGAGGAGGCTTGTGGAGAAGTTTGTGAGAGGATTTGTTCTGTATCTGACTCAAATGGAGAGTCTTGCTGTGACATTTTCTGTCTGTGAGAGCGCCCTGATGCTGTATCTTGTGAGGTGACTGGAGCTGCTTCAGCTGCAGTGAGTGCCTGTGAGCTCTTTGTGAGGTGATTTTTATTTCTGCCACGGTTTCCTCCCAGTACCATATTTCCTGCCCAAACTTTCACAGTTTGTTCCCTGGGGCAAAAAGGTTCAAATGGATACCTTTTGAGCCTGCAGGCTCCGCTTTGTCCTTCTATTTTCTCCTCAGCGGTGTGGAGCTCTAACAATGCATGTCTGCTCCGCTAGGCTCCGCCTCCTGCCCCCCAGAAAGTGCTTTTTCAATCTCAACACGATGAGAAGGGTGGGTCAGAATTGAATCGTTTATCCACCAAGTGGTATCGTGTGATCTAGGAATTGTGGAAGCAATGGTAATGAATACTGCGCAGTGGTCTGTCCATGGAAAAGGAATGATTTTGGATGATATGATTTCTGGTAGCATACTTGACGGGATTAGAATATGATCTATTCGTGAAAAAGAGTTATGCGGATAAGAATAATGAGTGAAGCGCCTACTAATAGGGTTCATCTCTCGCCAAGTATCTACCAGGCTATGAGTGGTGAGTAGATGTTGAAAAGTTAGGTTTATTGAGTTTGTGGTAGGTCCAGGGGGAGATTTATCTAAGAACGGGAAAATAGTAGCATTAGAATCCCCACAAATAACAACAGTACCAAACTTTGGTGGGATAAGAAAGCAGTTGGGCGTTTGTTAGGGGCATAATAAGACACAATAGTAATAGGATTATCAGAAATAAATCCTGTTAGGAGAACATATCGTCCTTCAGGGTCTGTTATTTTGGATACAAGGTTAAACGGAGTGGAACGGTGAAAACCAATGAGAGTTCCGCGCTGTTTAACCGTAGCTGAAGCAGTATAGAATTGTGGATATGATGATGAAAGAAATATGGGATAAACTTTGTCAGTAAAATGCGTTTCCTGCAAACATATAATATTAGCTTTTTTCATAGCAAAAGAGCGTAAAGCCTTGGTTCGCTTATGTGGAGTATTAAACCCCTGTACATTTAATGACAAGATATTTATAGGAGCCATAAAACAACGAATGCGAATATTATAGCATAACAAGTACTCACCGAGAGCCAAGATCACCAACCCGAGAGTCAGGAGGGAATAGCAAAGATTAAAGAAAGAAGCAATAGAATGGAAAAAGAAAAAAGGAGAGGAGAATCGAACAAACCCAATATGAAGACAATTTAGCAGTATATAAAGGCTAAATAATAGGGTGTAGGAGCATCTCAGGAGAGTTTTTAGAACTCTCTGAGAGGGTCCGGGACCGCCAATAGAGACCCCCATAACAATGGTAGGAGTCCTTAGGTGGAATAAAGGGCAACAAGAAATTCCTAAGGGATGTATAACATCGGAGGACCACATAAACCTATTGACCTCGCTTGTTAAGATTTTGATGGGAAGATGTGGAATAGCTGGGTTTTGGGTTTTTGTTTTGCTGTGTAGAACGAAAAGCTGAGCGCCTATGAGACTGGTCATTTGGTAAGATTGCTTTGACTAGGCCCATATCAAATAGGGCTGACTTCAAGTCCTCTGAAGAGCGACAAACATATTTTGTTTCCAAATGAGTAAATCTGAGACAAAAAGGAAATCCCCATTGATAGGAAATTTGATTTCTCTGGAGTACCTGGAGTTGAGGTTTAAGTGCACGTCTTTTTGCAACCGTTAGTGGGGACAAATCTGTGAAGAGTTGATAGGTATTGCCCTGGAAGCTAAGAGATTCTCTCCCTCTGGCAGCTGTTAGTATCTGTTCTTTAGTTCTGTAAAAGTGCAATTTAGCTATAATATCCCTCGGGGGACCATTTATTTTGCGTGGGGCTAACGCTCTATGCACTCTATCCATTTCGAACCTGTCAATAGGGGTTCCAGGTAATAATTCTTGAAAGAGCGCCGTGATATTAGCCTGCAGGTATAGAACAGAATCAGGGATTCCCCTGATTCACAGATTCGATCGACGATCTCTGTTCTCTTGGTCCTCAATTTCATCAACCCTCAGTTCTAAGTCAGCTGTTCTCTGACCTAGTTCTCTAATTTCTTTAGTCAGTTTGCCGCCGCCATTCCAGCCGCCAGCCTGTGTGCCGTTTCCTTCATTTTTCCTGCTTTAATTTTCGTTTTAGGAGCACTCAAGACCATTGTCAGTGAAGCTGACAGTATTAGGTAGGATTTTCTGCAGTTTTGGGATACTTGCTGGTTCACTGGGACCTGTAGTCCTCCGATGAAAACTCCTGAGGAGCGGAGCTCTAAGGTAACATTACCTTCACCTCAGGCTGCTGCACATGCGCCTTCGTATTTTTAAATTTCTATACTGTTTACGATTATTTACTGCAGCTGGCACCTTCCTGTTTTTACAGTTGTATTTCATTATACCTTTCCCTGTGTGATATTCTTATATTTTCAAATTATGGATATCTTTGAGTTTCAGGCTAATAAGGTGGTTAACGTTGAAGGCGTTTTTGAAGCCTATAAAGATGATGAGAGCGATCTAGGAGGTTAAAAAACCTTATGGTCTCAGAAACTCATACTAAATGGGACATTGCTTATCTAGAGACGTATATTAAATATTCGATGGTCCCTAGGAGCCTTAGGTGGGATATTGCTCCCCAAAAAGGTGAAACAGAACTAGAAGGGTGGTTCAAATATTTTAACCAAGCAGGGGTCTCTTTTCTACAATTTTTGGTTGAAAGGAAAACCATTAAATTAGCTAAATTAGATGAAGAAATTAAGAGTATCAAAGATAAACTCCACCCTAATAAAGACAGTGAAGAATATAGGGACAAATCCCAGAACCTCCTTAAAATTCTAGAAAAGGAGGATAAAGATCAAAGGATTAAGAAAAAGAAAAAGTACAATAGGGACTTATCAGATTACCATGGAAATATTGTTTTTGACTGGCAAAAAAAACTTCTAGAAGAGGCGGTCAAACAGAGCAGCAATGAGATGGATATTTCAGCTGCTGTGCAGGCTGCCAGTAATAGTGGAGGTTTACCTAGAGCACCACCTGCTGCTCCTTATTCGAATAAGCGGGGTGTGCCCTATGCGAAGCCCCAAAGGATTGGGGGGAGTGACTACCCCTATCAGTCACCTCGTAGAGGAAATGGAGGTATTAGAGGAGGTCCCTCCTCTCGAGGACAATTACGACCGATTGGTCCACCTAGACCCCCACAACCTCTCAACTATGACACCAGACCCTACTAACAAGGCCCTATAACCAATATTAGGGCACCCCCTTTTCGAGGGAGAGGCTGGGGCCCCACTACAATCAATGGGGTAGGGGTTATAGTATGGATCAGGATACCAATCACCAGGTTTTGGTTATTCAGGTCTAGAATCGGAATGGGCGACCAATGTCCCTACATCTAATAGTTTTTTCCACTTGCCGATAGGGATGGACCTGATGGTGGTTTCTCTTTAGATTACCCTCAGTCTTACCATCTTAGTGAAGGAACTACCCCCACTCCACCTTACAAAACTCCTAATGTGCCTATCCCCCCTAAAGGGGCGTCTGCCCCCATAGACCAGACCAGTTGGGGTTTTCACAAACCCAGCCAAGGTATCAAAAGGCAAGGTGAAAGAGGAGAGGAGTCAGAGGGGGGAGGCGGGTACGACCAGCTCAAAAGACCAAAAAAGTAATAGGCAAGGGGATTTTCAATCTTAGTTCTAAAATGTTAACTGATTCTGAAAAGGCTATCCTCGATAAAGGTCTGAAATTTGTCCCGCCTACTAAGCTCGACAAGTTTCAGACATACATGGACATCCATAAATTTGTAAGGAAATTAAACATAAAACAGTACATGGTTAACAATCCCATTGAGAACAATGTGGTGGGGGAAACGGAATTTGTTCATTCAGGGCTATCTAATGCCTCACTATATAATCCGCCTGGCACATTGTCACCCGCATTGCGAGTTTTCAGAGATATTATGCTTAAAGATTTAGACCTTTTAGAGGTTAAGAAAGCCAAATTAAATAAAACTTTACAGGAAGACCTTGATTCCCTTTGCAAAAATAGGGATCTGGTAATAAGGCCAGCGGACAAGGGGGGAGAGATTGTCATTTTAGACCAACAAGACTATATGATAGAGATGTATAGAATCCTAAACGATCACAATACTTATACAGTGCTCCCCTCAGATCCTAAGATTAAATATTTGAAAGAATTACAAGTGATTGTGAAGAGTGGGTGCCAGGTGGGTATTCTTAATAGGAGAGAGAGTTTATATTTAGTACCTAGAGCCCCACGTACACCCACCATTTATTTACCAAAAATCTGCCCCCCGGGACGCCCAATTGTTAGTGGCATAGATTCACTTACATCTCGGGTGGGCAGATATATAGATTTTTATTTACAGTCCCTTGTGCAAAGGTTACCCTCATATGTCAAGGACTCTAGGCATGTTATTCAGTTACTCCCTGGAATTCGAGTCAAAGCTAGGATGTGGCTAGTCACTGCTGACATGACATCTTTATATACCATAATCCCACATGTGTTGGGCCTAGGGGCAGTAAAGCATTTTTTGGATAGGGATTCTGGTCTCCCACAAAACCAGGTGTTTTTTTTATTGGATTTATTGGAGTACGCCGCCTCCCACAATTATTTTTGGTTCAACAACAATTTTTACAGACAGGACATGGGGGTTGCTATAGGGGCTAAATATGCCCCCAGCCTGGAGAATCTTTTCATGGGTGAATGGGAGGAGGATGTCATCTATGCTCGTGATACACCTCAGGTCGCGCTATGGGTGAGATACATAGATGACATCCTCCTCCTATGGGATGGTGAACATTTGGCCTTACAAGAATTTTTGTCCTTCCTTAATATCAATCAGAGGGGTATACTGTTGAACTATGAGATGAGCCAAACTGAAATTAATTTTCTGGACCTAAAGATTTCTGTTAGTGGTGATAGGGTGGTCACGTCCACTTTCTTTGAGGAAACCGACAGGAATTCGTTTATACCTGTGGACAGTGTTCATCATCGTCCTTGGCTGGAATCAGTTCCGAAAAGCCAATATCTTCGGCTTAAAAGGAACTGTTCCAGCCAAACTGTTTTTTTAGTACAGGCAGAAGTCCTTACTGATAGGTTTCTGGAAAAGGGGTATTTGAAAGAATCCCTATGCAAGATTCTTGACACCATCAAAGAGGTTAACAGAGAAGATCTGTTGGTTGAAAGAAGACCACGTATTAATGATGACCCCTCTCTTGGTGTCCCTTTTTTGACCACATACTCCTTACAGCACAACTCTATCAAGAGTCTAATATACAAACATTGGCATGTTGTACGGAGTGATGTGGTACTCAATAACGTGCTACCAGAGAAACCTTGTGTTGTTTTTAGAGGGGTACCATCTTTGCGAAACCGGTTAGCCCCAAATATTTTAAACCCACCAATTCCAAAACGCAGTTTTTTCAACCAGTCAATAATTATTGTGATCGTTTAGGATTCTATACATCTCTATCATATAGTCTTGTCGGTCTAAAATGACAGGGTTCTATCAATGCAAAAGATGTAGAGTTTGTTCACTGAGTGCTTGTCTTCATAGACGGACCACAACCTTCACCTCTACTAGCACACAGGAATCACATGTGATAAAACAATTTATCACTTGCGTTACAGAGGGGGTTGTGTACATGTTGCAGTGCCCGTGTGGCCTGCAATATGTGGGCAGAACCAAACAGCCCCTTCAGGTCCGCCTCAATGAACATATCACGAACATTAAAATTGGGTTTAAGAACCACTCTGTATCAAAGCATTATTTACTTGCACATAATAGAGACCCCTCCAAAACAATTTTTTGGGGTATAGATAGGTTCAGCCCCCATTGGAGGGGGAGCTCACTTGTGAGAGAAATATCCAAATTGGAGATGACTTGGATTCATAGATTGAGAACCTATGCACCTTATGGGTTGAATATTGACACTGACGTCAACGCTTTTATTGACAATTCATAAGAATTTACATGGTATATATTTATATCTGGTTTTTAATCTTTTTGTGAACTGGTTCTGGGACGCGAGTACAATATGCCTATTTAAGGGCTTGTTCCCCTTTAAATATGAATTTTTATGAATTCTAATTATGATAATTTACAACTTATTCATATTTTTATATTGTCCAGTTTTATAAGGGACATCTTGTGTTTTTGTTTATTAGTCCTATGAAGGCCAAATTCGATTTAATTGGGCACATAGCACTTTTGCCATTCATACACATGAATAATATTATTCTTCATATTAACTGTTATTCAGTCTTTACACACATTTTTCACATGTATATTAATTTTATTTAGTTCATATTTTTACACATATTTATTTACACATACCACTATCTGCATTTTAACACATACAGTGTGCCTACAAAATATAGCATTTGCTATTCATTTATTAGCATTGCACATAATATATTTCATTTTATTTATACCTACCATTATTTGTATATTAACACATACAGAGTTTTTACTAAACAGTATTTGCTTTCCATTTATTAGCTTTGCACATAATATTTTTATTTAAACTATAATTCCACGGAGGTCACTTTCCTATGTTTATATGGCATATTCCTTTTTGGCCTGCACAGGGTAGAGGTTACAGCCAGTATTAGGGAATTTTTTTGGTAATCAACTATTTAAGATATTTGGCCAATTTACATTGGGGTTTCTTTTAGTTTTTTTAAAGTAAGAGTTATACGTGGCGCTGTGGAGGTAATACATCACTGCCCGCAGTAAGGGAAGTTTTTCCCATATCCAACATGGCACCTCGATACTCGTGACTCAGAACGAGGCTTGGCTCCAACATGGCGCCTCGATACTCGCGACTCAGAACGAGGCTTGGCTCCCTATGTATGGTGGTGAGTCACTACGCTGCCCGTTCCCCATTGACAACGTCTGCTGATGACGAAACGCGTCTAGAAGGCACGTATTGACGTCACCACGCCATCGGAGTAGGAGGACGGGCTCCGTTTTTGTATATGCCGGCCGGCTCTTTTATATACGATGTTATCGCCTTCTAATTGTAAGTGTACTACTTGTTTTTATTAAAACCGTTTAGAATTTATTACACTATGGCCAGTTCTTTTTTCTTCTGGGCAAGCTAATGAGTGTGTGGATACCGGAAGTGAATCCTACGGAGCGATCTCTGTCATCTGAATACTGTGGTCATCAGCAAGCTTAGAGGCCTTGGGTGGGCTATAGCCACTCGCCTTTTTAAGCTTGCTGTCCGGTAAGCTCAATCTACAGCTACGGTGGTTGGGCACTTTGTTTGTTCATGCACATTGTGGTGTCACTACGATCTTTTATGTTTTTAATGGACATTTTGTTTACCTTGATGTCACCTGTCATGGACTTTATTTTTAGCGCAGCTTTCCCCATTCCATAGACATCACCAACGAGGCAGGATGCCCTCCAGGGGCCAGCCTTAGGGCAGCACACTGACTGCATCACACCTCAGAGCTCCGCATGTGCAGGGCGCTGCTGTCTCTGCATGTTATTTCAAAAGTTCTTTGGTGTGGGCCTTTTTTGAGACGAGTGCATCAGATCGCACCGCTGCTATTTGCAACTTATGTCTCAAGCGTATCTCTTGTGGCCAAAACATCTCCCACTTGGGCACCACATGCTTGACCAGACATATGTTGACCTGCATGTAGTTCCTTGGCAAGTGTACATAAAAGACCCACACCAAAGAACAAAGAGGACCTCTCCTTGCTCCCATCAACTGGGATCTCCAACCCCACTATACCTTCAGTCCTCTCTGAGACCTGCACTGAGAGGAATGAAGGTGTAGAATTAGGTGTGTCACAGCTAAGTACTTGCGAGCAATCTGCTATCGGTACACCGACGTCAGATTGTACCAGGCAAATTTCCCTGCCCCAGCTGCTGCACCGCAGAAAGAAGATCGCTCCCAGCCATACACATGCCCAGCGGTTGAATGCTAGCTTGGCAAAATTGCTAGCAGTTCAACTGCTACCTTTTCAGTTGGTAGACTCTGCCCCCTTCCGTGAGTTTGTGGAATGTCCTCAGTGGCAGGTTCCCAAATGCCACTTTTTCTCATGGAAGGCGATTGCGGCTCTCTACCGGCATGTGGAAGGCAATGTCTCGCTGGACAGGGCGGTCAGTGGTAAGGTGCATATTACCACTGACTCATGGTCCAGCAGGCATGGACAGGGATGTTACCTAAGTTTCATGGCGCATTGGGTGACTCTGCTGGCAGCTGGGAAGGATGCAGGACAAGGTGCAGCAGTGTTGGAGGTTGTTCCGCCACCACACCTCCAAAATGCCACTACTGGTGATTCTGACACACCTCTCTCCTCCACCCCCTCCTCTTCTTCTTCCTCCATGGCCTCTTCCTGTGCTTTGTCCTCGGAACCAGCGGTGCTCCATAGGTGTTCAAGGGGCTACGCAAGTACGCAGGCCAAAAGATGCCATGCAGTGCTTGAGCTGGTGTGCTTGGGGACAGGAGCCACACTGGGGCAGAGGTTCTGTCAGCTCTGCAGGGGCAGGTTCAGGGGTGGTTGACGCTATGCCAACTTAAGGCAGGAATGGTGGTTTGCGACAATAGCACCAACCTCCTCTCCGCCCTCCGACAGGGACAACTGACCCATGTGCCCTGTTTGGCTCACATCCTTAACTTGGTGGTGCAGCGGTTCTTGGGCAGGTACCCGGGCTTACAGGATGTCCTGAGACAGGCCAGGAAAGTCTGTGTGCATTTCAGCCGGTCATATAATGCCAGTGCTCGGCTGGCAGACCTCCAAAAGGAATTTAACCTGCCCAAGAACCGCCTAATCTGTGACATGCCCACCAGGTGGAACTCAACGTTGGCCATGCTGCAGCGGCTGCACACCCAGCAGAGGGCCATCAATGAGTACCTGTGCAACTATGGCACCAGGACAGGGTCAGGGGAGCTTGGGTTTTTTTCCCCACGCCAGTGGGCCATGATCAGGTATGCATGCACTGTCCTGTCACCATTTGAGGAGGCCACGAGGATGGTGAGCAGTGACAGTGCATGCATCAGTGACACTGTCCCCCTTGTCCACCTGTTGGAGCACATGCTGCGTGGAATAATGGTAAGGGGACTTGAGGCAGAACAGAGGCAGGAAGAGGAGGACTTCTTTAGCTCTCAAGGCCCCTTTTATCCAGACAGTGTTCCTGCGTGCCCACTGATCGCACAGGAAGAGGAGAAGGAGGAGGAGGAGGATTGTGTCAGCATGGAGGTGGAGCCTGGCACTCATCATCAGCAGCAGTCTTTAAGGGATCATTTACAGTCCCAAGAAACCCATGGACTTGTACGTGGCTGGGAGGAGGTGGCTGCGGATCATGTTGTCCTTAGTGACCCAGAAGACTCCGGACCGAATGCCTCAGCAAACCTACGCTGCATGGCCTCCCTGATCCTGCAAAGCCTGCAGAAGGATCCTCGTATTCGTGGTATCAAGGAGATGGATCAATACTGGCTGGCAACCCTCCTTGATCTACGTTGTGGACCATATCTTGCGGTCGCAGAGGGAGCAGAGGATGAAACATCTTGGGGAGGCCTTGCAGAAAGGTCTGTGCAACGCGTTCCCAGAGACTGGGAGGTTACAAACTCCTGTTCCTGGACAACGTGTTGCTGAGGCTTCAGTCAGTCAAAGAAGGAGCGGTGGAGAAGGTGGCCATCTGACCGATGCGTTCAGACAATTTTTTAGTCCGCAGCCCCAAGGTATGAGCGGTTCCAGCAACCATCGCCAGCGTCTGTTTTACATGGTGCAGGAATACCTAGGGGCAAGATCTGACTTGGACACCTTTCCCACCGAAAATCCTCTGGGTTACTGGGTCTTGAGGATGGATCACTGGCCAGAGCTTGCACAGTATGCAATTGAGCTACTGGCCTGTCCTGCATCCAGCGTTCTTTCGGAACGCACATTCAGTGCTGCTGGAGGCTTTGTAACCGATCACAGGGTGCGTCTGTCCACCGACTCGGTCGATCGACTGACCTTCATAAAAATGAATAAGTCTTGGATCACCACCAGCTACCAAGCACCTGATGCTGATGTAACCGAATATTTTTTTTTTAAATGTCAGATCCCTTCAAAGACTGCCTATGCTGAGTGACTATCCTGTTATGCTGAGTAATTATCCTCTTCCTCCTCAATGATCATGCTGCTAGCTTGTAAGAACATTTTTGTGTTCTGGGTGCCGCCACCAGTGCCTAAGGCCCAATTTTTCAGCCTCTGTTTAACAGGGGCGTGTAATTACAATTTTTGATGCAATTCTTTGCAGCAGGGCTAGTTCCTGCGCTCCAACTAGAGTATCTGTGAGGGGTTGCAGTGTTGTGGCACCAGCACCAGTACCTAAGGCCCAATTTTTCAGCCCCTGTTTAACAGGGGCGTGTAATTACAATTTTTAATGCAATTCTTTGCAGCAGGGCTCGTTCCTGCCCTCCAACTGGAGTATCTGTGAGGGGTTGCAGTGTTGTGGCACCAACACCAGTGCCTAAGGCCCAATTTTTCTGCCCCTGTTCAATAGGGACATGTAATTACAATTCTTGATCTAATATTTCACAGCAGGGCCCATTTCTGTGCCCACCAAGGGTAACTGTGAGGACTTACAACGTTGTGGCACCAGCACCACCACCACCATCACCAAAGGCCCAATTTTTCTGACCCTGTTCAACAGGGGCATGTAATTACAATTCTTGATCTAATATTTCACAGCAGGGCCCTGTGAGGGCTTACAGTGTTGTGGTAACACCAACACCTAAGGCCCAAATTTCTGCTGAGTATATAGGGCAGGCCCCTACTTTCAAACATTCAACTTACAAATGACTCCTACTTGCAAACGGAACGAGACAACAAGAAGTGAGAAGAAATCTACCCCTAGGAAGGGAAATTCTCTCCTGTAAGAGTTAATATGGGAAACACTTTTCTCCTTTCCACTGATGCTTTATCACCAATCCTTGTTTCACTAAAAACCCCAAATTTTCAAAAAACATTTGTCATCGGGACAAAAAGTGAGGTGAAATCTTCTGAAGAGGAGCACAGACAGCAAAACAAATGTCACAGGGGTGATAACCCTTCCCTATGTTTTCCAAAAAGCTTAAAATAGATTTTTTTGCTGGAGCTAAACACGTTAAAAATGTACCAGTTCAAAATTACAAACAGATTCTACTTAACAACAAACCTACAGCCCCTGTCTTGTTTGCACCGCCTCTATGCTGCTGTTCAGAGTATATAGGGCCTGGGGGCCCCACGCCTTTCCTTTTTTTAATTTGGGTGTGGGGTTCCCCTTAATATCCATACAAGACCCAAAGGGCTTGGTAATGGACTGGGGGGTACCCATGCCATTTATCTCACTGATTTTCATTCATATTGCCAGGACCCGACATTACATTAAAGCCTCAAGCAGTTTTAAATGACTTTTATTCCTTTAAAAATGTCATTTTGTGCAGGGACTGTTCTAAGCACGGGAAACATGCGCCACTTTACAGGCATACTATAGACACCCCCCAGGTACGATATTTAAAGGAATATTTCCCTTTTTTTTTTTTTTTTACTTTAAGCATCATTAAAATCACTGCTCCCGAAAAAAACTGACGTTTTTTTAAAATTTTTTTGCATTGATATATATCCCCTGGGGCAGGACCCGGGTCCCCAAATCCTTTTTAGAACAATACCATGCAAATTAGCCTTTGAAATTAGCACTTTTGATTTTGAACGTTCGAGTCCCATAGATGTCAATGGGGTTCTAACGTTCGTGCAAATTTTCGGTCCGTTCGCAGGTTCTGGTGCGAACCGAACCGGGGGGGTGTTCGGCTCATCCCTACTCACGGAAGTTCTAAGAGCATTACAAAAACTACTTTTCCCAAAGCCAGCGGGAAACTTCAGGGAACCTCGGTGAAGGAGCTAGTTGAGAGTCCCGAGGGGAAAGTGCTCTCCAAAGCCAAAAAAAAGACAAGAAAAAAAGGGGACACAAGTCACCTGTTACCTCTACCCCATCTTTACCTAAACACGCGAAAGAAACAAAATCCTCAGAGAAGGGAAGACAGAGGTAGGAAATCAATGCACACCTTACTGAACGAATAGTTAGACCAACTCCACCTCCTCCGAGGAGGTTGGTTAGGGCACAAACTACAGAGCCATCTGTGAGACACCTACCAAAGAACTTAGTGGGGCCCTCCCCCATAGTCTCGTTACAAGTAGAGGGCATCTATACACAGGCCCTACTGGATACTGGAGCTCAGGTGACACTGCTATATTGAGACTTTTACCACAAGTACTTGAAGCCTATCCCTTTGTGCAAGCTCGAAGGGTTAGAGATTTGGGGCATAGGGACCCAGAAGTGCCCATTCGACAGATACATACCCATCAAGATAACCTTTGATCCTGCCATGGCAGAAAAATGAGAGACTTTTGATACGCTTTCTGTCGTCTGTCCCCGACCTCCTGGGTCAGGCCGAAATTCCTTATTGATAGGCACCAACACCAACCTTGTGAGGAGACTACTCACTCCTCTGGCCTTGGAGGGCACTCCAGTAGGGAAGATTTATCCTCAGCTGAGGCAGGTGTTCCAGTGAGTATTACAAGAGAAGAAGGCACATGCTGAAGGAGTGGGAAGATTGTGGCGATTGGATACCCATGAGAAGGTGTTGTAGCCTGGGGAGATGAGGTGGTGGAATCTTATCCACCAGAGGAGGAGGCTGCAATAGAATTGGTCCCAAAGATCGTACACACTTGGGCCTTACTGAGAAACGGGGGATGAATTCCTGTCAGCGTGAGGAACATCACTAGTAACCAAATCAGCTTAAAGCTCCGTATGGTGATAGAAAAGTGAATGCTGCCACCCCAGTGGCTTGAGATGAGGTGGTTCCGAAGGGAGATGGAAGAAGAACCACTGTCCACTGCCCAAATCTACCCTCTGCCTGGGAAGAGAAGATCAAAACTCAAATAGCTTGATGGGAGAAAATGTTCTCCAAGAATGACTTTGATGTGGGCTGTGCCAGGAGTGCTCAACATCGAATATGACTGACCGAAGATAAGCCTTTTCGTGAAAGGGCCAGGGAAATCCCCTTTTGTGATCTAGAGGATATCCAAAAGCAGCTGGCTGAATTGAAGAGATCAGGGGTCATTAAGGAGTCCAGGAGCCCCTATGCCTCCCCGATCGTGGTAGTGAGGAAGAATGGGTCCCTTCGGATGTGCATAGACTACCGAACCTTGAACCGGAGAACTATCCCAGATCAGTACACAACCCCTCACATAGAAGAAGCCCTACAATGCTTATCAGGGGCCAAATGGTTCAGTGTACTGGATTTAAAGAGTGGCTATTACCATATCCCCATGCATCCAGATGACAGAGAAAAGATGGCCTTCATCAGCCCTCTAGGGTTTTTCGAGCTTGACCGAACGCCACAGGGGTTAACAGGGGCCCCTGCTACTTTCCAGAGACTGATGGAGAACACTATGGTTGATATGAACTTGGTAGAAGTGCTAGTTTATCTCAATGATATCATTGTGTTCGGCAGAACGTATGGAGGAGCATGAAACTCAGTTGGAGCAAGTTTTCCAGTGACATGCCGAGGGGTTGAAGCTGTCTTTAGAGAAGTGCCAGTTCTACCAGACCTCAGTCACATACCTAGGGCATTGTCAGAGCTGGCTCAGCCCTTCCTTCTCTGGGCTGGCCACTCAGCTGTCAGCTAATTGCCAGCTCTCATTTCTCTCCACAGTTAACCAGCTGTTGTGGATCTGCTCGTCAGTCCCGCCTACTTAAAGATCTCAAGCTCACTTCATTCCTGCCTTCGCCTTGGTCACATCCCAAGAAACCATCTTCTGCGTTCCTGTTTAAAGACTGGCTTTGCTGACATCCCTTCTAGCTCCTTATCCTGCTTGCTGTTCCTCTGCTTGGATCCCTGACTTCTAGCCTGGCTGATTACCCAATCTGGTTACTGAACTCTGGCTTGGCTAATTACCGTATCTGGTTACTGAACTCTGGCTTGGCTGACTACCCGATCCGGTTACTAGACTCTGGCTATGTTTGACTACGCTTACTCTATTTACCTTTATTTTTATTAATAAACAAGTGTGATTTTACTGTACTTCTGTCTTGGTCTGGTTCATGGTTTCTGACAGTAGGTGAAGGCCATAAATTCAGAAGATACAGTCAATCCACTTGTTGGTAATATTTTTTTCAGATTGGATGAGCAAGATCACCGCATGGATCAGTTTGCCATGGCATTACAAATGCTCCTGAGTCACACGGCTCACCTGGAATTAGCGATTTAGGCGTGATCCAGTTCAATTCAGAGGGTTTCTCAACCAAGTTGAGATATACTTTGAGATGCTGCCCCAGGCATTTCCCACGGAAGGAAGCAAAGTAGGGTTTGTGATATCTTTGCTTTCGGAGAGAGCCTTGGCCTGGGCTAACCCTCTATGGGAGACGCAAAAACCTGTTGTCTTGAGTTACCCTAAGTTTGCGGCCTCCTTTAAAAGAGTATTTGATGTTCCTGCATGCTCCGCTTCTGCTGCCAAGTGCCTCATGTCCATCAAACAGAGTATGAGAACTGTTGCCGACTATGCCATTGAGTTCCGCACTCTGGCAGCAAAGGTTGCTTGGAACAACGAGGCCCTCGTGGCTGCTTTTTCTCATGGCCTCTTGGATTCCATCAAGGATGAGATAGCAGCCCGAGATATACCCACTGAGCTGGAGAGCTTGATCTCGTTTGCCATCCTCATTGACTCCAGACTCAGAGAAAGACTTTCTTTTATGGAGCGCTTGCGGAAGCCTCCTGTACGTTTGCCTCCGGGCTTTACAGTCCCACCCGTGCCTCCCTCACCTCCCATGCCTCCTGGTACCGAGTCGGTCAGTGAAGATGAACCCATGCACTTAGGCTTCACACATCTCTCTGCGGATGAGAGAGCATTTAGGAGGAGGGAGAGAATGTGCTTTTATTGTGGCCAGGCAGGTCACTTTTTGAAGTCTTGTCCTACCCCTCCTGGGAACACCCGAACCTTAAGCTCCTGGTCATGGACAGACCTTAGGTGGTGTTGTGTCGTCCCCAGTTATCCAGAAGGATAAGCCCCTGGTTTCGGTCACCCTTTCTTGGGCTAAGTCGTCTATCAATATACAGGCTCTAATCGACTCTGGAGCTGCAGGCCTGCCCATTGATGCTGCCTTTGTATCAAAGCACTTGATTCCACTGCAGCTGCGTGACACTCCACTTGCCATTGAGGTTATGAAGGGAGACCTCTACAGCCTGCCCATGTGACTCATGAGACAGTTCCGTTGTCCATGGCCATAGGGGCTCTTCACCATGAGATATCAAATTCAAAGTGATTTCCTCTTCTAAGTTTCCACTGGTTATTGGTTATCCTTGGTTACAGAGGCAAAACCCCTCTTTTGATTGGCTCCATGCTGAGGTTCTCTTCTGGTCACCACAATGCAGTAAAACATGCTTCCGGAAGGTAGCCAAGGTCCTGGGTACCTCTTCACTCTCCTCCCTGCCAGAGGATTACCGTGATTTTAGCGATGTCTTTGACAAACCTGGGGTTCCGTGGGTGCATACAGTACCTGGTGCATTGGAAGGGGTACGGTCTGGAGGAACACTCCTGGGTCTCATTCTCGGACGTACATGCTCCTGCCCTCCTCCGTGATTTCCATAGACGTTTTCCCCTCAAGCCCGGTGGTCCTCTGAGGGGGAGGGGTCATTGAGGAGGGGGGCACTGTCAGGGCTGGCTCAGCCCTTCCTTCTCTGAGCTGGCCGCTCAGCTGTCGGCTAATTGCCAGCTCTCATCTCTCTCCACAGTTAACCAGCTGTTGTGGATCTGCTCATCAGTCCTGCCTACTTAAAGATCTCCAGCTCACTTCATTCCTGCCTTCGCCTTGGTCAGATCATAAGAAACCAAGGGATGTGACATCCCTTCTGCTCCTTATCCTGCCTGCTGTTCCTCTAAATGGATCCCTGACTTCTGGCCTGGCTGATTACCTGATCTGGTTACTGAACTCTGGCTTGGCTGATTACCCAATCTGGTTACTGAACTCTGGCTTGGCTGACTACCCAATCCAGTTACTGGACTCTGGCTATGCTTTGACTACGCTTACTCTATTTACCTTTATTTTTATTAATAAACAAGTGTGATTTTACTGTACTTCTGTCTCGGTCTGGTTCATGGTTTCTGACAGGCATGTGGTGTCGGCTGAGGGAATAGCAACTGACCTTCAAAAGTTGGAGGCCGTCACTTCCTGGCCACGCCCAAATACCGTCACAAAGTTGAGGTCATTCTTGGGTTTCTGCTCATAGTATCGAAGATTTGTGAAGAACTTCTCACAGATTGTCCCGCTGTTGAACAAGCTGTTACAGAAGCAAATGAAGGGGGACCAGCAGAAAACCCAGAGGGGAGGCCTCGGAAGTCTCGTGAGTCCATCCAGAAACAATGGGCAGCGACGTATGAAAAGTCTTTTGAACGGCTGAAGGAGAGAATGGTTTAAGCACCAGTGTTGGTCTATGTTGATCCATCAAAACCGTATGAATTACATGTGGATGCCAGCAGAGATGGCCTTGGAGGGGTATTGTACCAAGAGTCGGAGGGAAACTCCGTCCAGTGGCCTATGTGAGTCGCAGCCTCACCCCCCCCTGAGAAGAACTATCCTGTGCATAAATTGGAGTTCTTGGTCCTTAAGTGGGCTGTGGTAGATAAGCTACGCGACTATCTGTACGGGGCTACCTTTGTGGTGAAGACTGACAACAACCCATTGACTTACCTACTGTCCATTGCAAAGTTGGACGCCACTGGGCATCGGTGGCTGGCAGCTCTGTCTGAGTTTCAGTTCAGCTTGAAATACCGACCGGATGTGGGAAACAGAGGCGCTGATGCTCTTTCCCAAAGACCTGTCAGAAACCATAAATCAGACCGAGACAGAAGTACAGTTAATCACACTTGTTTAATAATAATAAAAAGGTAAACAGAGTAAGCGTAGTCAATACATAGCCAGAGTTCAGTAACCAGATTGAGTAGTCAGCCAATGCCAATGTCAGAGAGCCAGAGATCAACGTAGTAATGCAGCAAGCAGGATCAGGAGCCAGAAGGGATGTCAGCCGAGCAAGTCTTCAACATGAACACAGGAGAAGGATTGAAGGATTACAGGCCGTGTGTCGAGGAGTAGAGTACAAACACAGAGGAGCCATAGGAGGAAGCCATAGTCACCCCTGCGGGAGTACCAAAGTATTACTGTGATTTGACCCAAGTACGCAGCCAAGAATTGCCTCAGCTGACAAAAAAGTATATGAGACGGGATCACCTGAAAGATCCAATGGGGAGTCTGATCCGGAAATCGCTATCTGCCCAAGACCCTCAGATACTGGTGAATAGCCCCATCGAGGGGGCCAAAGTAATCCATAGAGAGTGGGAATGAATGAAGTTGGAAGATGGGGTCCTATATCGAAGAGGTCCCTCTAAGGAAGCAGAAGGTGTGAGAAACAGAGAAACATCGTCTAACTGTGTTGACCGCTCTTCATTATGATCATGGTCACTTAGGCCCAGATAGAACCTTCAAGCTGGTCAGGGATCGGTTTTACTTGCCGTCCATGAGAACGGAGGTGGAAAGCTACTGTCGCTCTTGCATTAGATGCATTCAAAGATAGACCTTACCAGGCAGGGCAGCCCCAATGGGCCATCTTCAAAGTCAGGGACCCATGGAGTTTGTGCGCATTTATTTCTTGTGTCTAGAACCTGACCTGAGTGGACGAAGTAATGTCCTGGTTGTGACAGATCATTTCACCCGATATGCTTAAGCTTTTCCCACTAGGAATTAACAAGCTAGTACTGTGGCAAAGACTCTAGTGGAGAAGTTCTTCGTTCATTACAGGTTGCCTCAGCGCCTGCATTCGGATGTCCTAATGACAAAATGGCACTTTTTTTTTTTTTTTGCAGGCTTTACCTTTCTTGTAGAAGATTTCTTTCTTTTTTGCAGGAAGCACAGGCTGCAGTTAGGGGCGTGTTTAGAGCAGCTAATTACTCACTTCCTCTTAGCCACACTGGCTCCTGGGAGCTTGTGTCATTGTTCCCAGGAGTCAGTGCGACGGCCTGTTACAAGAGTCATCGAGAGATTTCCATAGTGGGAGTGACGTCAACAGCTCCGTTGCCATCACAACGGGGCGGGACCTCCTACGACGCTGCTCGTTGTGATGGCAACCGGACCTGTTGACAGCGCTCCGATTTCTGTGTAATGCGCATGCGCGAGATCAGGAAAAGAACGGGCGGTGCATGCTGGTCGATCAGCAGCACTTTATCCCGGAAGAGGATGCCTGTGGGCTTCACATGCCCACAGGCAAGATGACAACCATGTAGATTTAATTATCTAAGTTAATTTATTAGGCGAAAACAGACAGCAATGTCACTGAAAAAAGGAACAAGTGAGTTCCCTATTGCTATATAGTAATCATTGTCATTTGGCCAAAAAAAAATTGATCGGAGAGAGTGGAACCCCGCTTTAAGAGAAAGCCAAGGAGGCCTCTACCATCAGAGAACAAAGGAACAAGAAATACTTTGATCTCAGTGTGAGGGCTCAGGATTTACAACCTGGAGATCGAGTGTTGTTGCGCAATCTAGGGGTGCCAGGGAAGCATAAGCTGGCTGATTGATGGCGTTCCCAACCCTACATTGTCTGTAAACGACTACCCCTGTGTACCAGGTTTGGCCTGAAGGGAAGACCGGTCAGTCCCAGATGCTGAGGCATAGGGCCCGGAAAACCTGCCCCCCCACACTCCCTGAAGTGGAGAGTGGCGATGAAGAATTAACCCTTGATTGGTTGTGGGTTTCTCCTTCGGAAGATTATTCCATTGTCCCTGATACTGAGGAAGAAGACCGTCAAAGAACACCCTTTAGGAGGAGGACATGTCTCCCTTTGCCTGAAATTTAAACATCAGATCCACACCCACCGAGGGGAGATAAGGAGGTCAAGATGGAACCCAATGAAGTGTCGAGTGTAATGGATGCTCCGATTCCTCCTACTAACCTTGCAGAGAGAGAGACAGTCCCTGAACCAGAACCAGAACCAGAGCCTGAAGTAGAACTTGAACCTGAATCTGGATGCAGTTTCTGGGGAACAAAACAGGGACCAGAGCCACTGGAAAACATCTACTCCAGGTTGAGACAGAGGATTTACCCTCCAAAAAGACTGACATATGATGCACTTGGAGAAAATTCTGATGAACTTATACCTACTGCTCAATGTTTCAGTCAAGCACTTGCCTCCTTTATGGAACCTTTAGTAAAGGATGACCTTGATCCTGACACTACTGGGGGGTGGGCCAGTAACGTGTTGCTGGTTTGTCACAAAATGAATATGACTTTGCCTGAGGATGTATATAAATTGCTGTTAGAATATCCTTTCTTGGGTCAGTTGTTAGCTGTTACAACTTCCAGTTTATCAGATGATTAAGTATTCAGTTTTATGATACAGTAAAGTGATCCCACAGGTTGTGATCTGTCTTTAGGGACCAAAGACTTTCAAGTGGGGGAAGGATGTAACAACATGGACTACAATTATAAAGTACAGTGTTCCTCCGGTATTTCTATGCATCGCATGTTCCTCTAGTGCCCAGTGTTATCAACTGACATCATGTTTGTGAGCCAAGCTGAAGGGATTGTGTGATGAGTAGTTCCACAGATTGATAATTGCTTTGCATGACCCTGTACCTGAACTACATATCCCAGGGATCTTTGCTACCATCGGAGAGATTGCTGAGAGGAACTATATAAGAAGCCAAAGCCCTGCCCAGCGTTCTCTTCCTCCTGGGCAGACCTCTGCGTGCATGGAGAGAGAGGTTGCAGCCTACCACACGGTGTACGACATTCCAACCTGGATGAAATGGGCCTAGCACTGCTTGCTGTTCGTCGGAAATCCATCCAGCATCACTTCGGTCGCTTGCCAACCTGTGTTCTAAGCATCGCATTGGGAGATCAAAACAGCAGAACCGCTGGACGCATGTCGATACAGTGGCTGCTGTCTGAAGGGCATTGAATCGGCCTGGTTGTTGGTGAGAGGGCAGTCTCCCACCTTTACAAATCCTTTTCTCATGGTTTCACTAGAACACTTTGCACAGACATCTTTACTTTGGAAATACTTTACTGAACCTATCTTGAACACTGTGCATAGACACCTTTAGCTTCTACCATTCATCAAGAAATCTTATTGCTTGCTATTACACCTTATTGGATACAATTAATGAGCTCCTACATGCCGGTGAAGACTATGAGATCTGCAACTGGGACATTGCTGTCATTTTTTGCTACAAGGGTCCTTATACCTTAGCCATTAAGTCTGACCTCTCATTAGGGTTAAAGGTTTATAGGCTGGCCAAGGATTCCCCTTTAGAAGTTTGTCAGTATAACCATTTAACTTAGTTTATCCTTTCAGGTGCAAGCAGTAATCCACTGTACATGTGTGTTTAATAGACTGTTTACCTGCAAATATCTTGACTTGTGTTATTGGGAGGAATTCCTTTGCTGAGTTGGCACTGTTGCCCAAAATTCAGCAGATCTATTACCTCTTTGTGACAATATCTTCTTTGAACTGTCCTAGTAAACCTTATCAGAATGTAAATGCACAGAGTTGTCAGACTTATTGCTTTAAGGTAGTGCAAAGATGTCTGAACCCAGAGTGTCAGGTGGGTTGGAATGTTCATCGGGTCATGGCAGTGCAGATGAGCAGGTAAATCCAAGCAGCCCCTTAGGGGGCCGTACTACATATACAATTGCGACACAAATCATATTGTAATCGAATGTTATTAAAAATTACCTTTCCTTTTCAATCAGAGAAACAGAGTGTGTACTGACCACCCCCAGAAACATAATTTCCTGCTTGTGTGATTGGCCCACCATTTTTCCCAGAAGTCTACACTAAGATATAAATCAGATTTCAGGCGTCCCCTGCAACAAAAATGTCATTTTTGGTGAGATACTTTCAATAGGAACAGGTCTAAAGGGATGCAGGCCCAGCAGATTTCCTCATTAGTGATCTGCAGGTGCACACCTGATAGATAATTATGAAACCACTTCCATTAGACTTACTTTAACAGTGCTGGGACAAGGTCATCCAGCGCCCAGGGCAAAGATGGCAAACTACGCCCCCCCTTGCCATCAGACTAATATTGGTGTAAGGTCTGTAATGTTTGTGATATAGTACTATATATATAATAGTACTTACAGTGTTACACTGCAGCAACCTGAGAGTAATGGGTGCACACATATAGGGTAGTGGTCGGTGGTGTCACTGTGGAAATCTGGAATGTGAAAAAGAAGTCCATGACCCTTTTCTAAAAATGTCCCGCACCAAGCCACATGGTGCTGTGGCAGCATGCAGTATGCAAGACTGATTTGCTTTCATGAAAACAGTTTAATAGAATTTAATGGGCGCGCACCTAAAACCGAGGTAAACTGCACATATAATCGCGTTGTGGCCAAACCACAGCGCACCAGTGTGAACCAGCTATTAGCCCCCATTCAAATTTACTGTGGCTTTGAAATCGTGCGACTTCATCTGAAATCACACGATTTCAAAGCCGCATCTCAGTGCAACTTCAGGCGCTACTTTGAAGACATCTGTGTGGCTTCATGCACAGATGTCTATTGAAGTTGCACCCGAAATTGCAAAAGTAGTGCATGTACTACTTTTTCAAGCTGATGCGGCACTGCAAAGTCAGCGTTGCATCGATTTGAACACTACCATTGCCAGCAATAGGATGTGACTTGTCAAATCGCATTACAAATCGCTCCAATGTGAAGGGGGGGGAGAAAGAGTGAATCAGTGAGGAGGTTGGGGTTGTAAGAGTATGTGCTAATAAAGAGCAAAGTGATGGAGTGCTGTGCAGAGAATTTGCTAGGCTGCATGATGGACACAGGACAATTACAAGAGCTAAAAGCAAACTGGGATGGAAAGGGTGTAAGATCTGTTTGTACAATGCTGAGCTGAGACCAGAGGCTGCAGGGTATGTGTAGTGAAGATTTATAGAGGGACAGCAGATAAGAGGACTTACTATGATGATCTTTCAGGAAAGGTAGAGAGAGAGGTGTAGATGGGGTAGAGCGGAGATGAGCAAGACCATAGTGAGAGTAAGGCTGGACATACATTATACAATTTTCTTATTCAATTTTCCTTTAGATTACCAAAACCATAAAATATGAGGTCAAACCTAAACACTTTCAATGTGTATACAGTCAGGCAGGCTCTTGCACTACAAAGTGGAATGTAAATCTAAAGAAAACTGAACAAGAAAATTGTATAGTGTATGGCCAGCCTAAAACCTCGTACACACGATTGGATTTTCCACAGACAAAGCCTCGGACTTTTGTCCGAAAGAGCATTGGCCAGGAACTTGTCTTGCATATAAACGGCAAGGAATTGTTGGCCAACAAACACGAACGTAGTGACGTACTACATAGTTTTTCAGCTCTTTAGCACTACCCTTTAGGCTCCTTCTGCTAATTTCATGTTAGTAGAAATTTGGTGAGTGTTGATTCGCGCTTTTCATTTCACGCTTTTCAGTTTCTGAATCGCTGTTCGTCAACCAGACATGTTGCGGAATTGGAGGAGATAACGTGTTATTTATTATTGGCCTTGGAGTTTTTGCTTTGACCCAAGTCCAGTCCAGGAACAGGAGGAGGAGGATTTCTTGGACCAAAAATTGGTTGCTTTAATAATCATGACCAATTATGTCATATGCCTTTGCTGCGGGAGCTCCAGGAGAATAAACCAGATGATTTTCGGATTTATCGCCAGATGACGGACCCCTACTTTCACCAACTGTTGACATTGTTGACCCCTTATGTTAGGAAGCAGGAAACATGCCTCAGGCTTTTATTTTATTTTTTGGTTGAATAATGATTTGATTTGGTATATTTTCTATATGTTTGGATGCATAGAATGCACTTTTTGGTTCATTTCTATTGGCAGATAGCATGCCTAATTTTATTTGTTTTCTTTTTTTAATGCACAATAAAAAAATGTGTAGAATAATACTTGGCTATGTGTTTTACTTCAAATGACAGCTTAGGAGTAGGCAGTTACATTTTAAAAAATACAATCTAAAATTGACAAGGAACACCAACATAGTAGTATCTTTGATCTTAAAAACGACGGGATAATGGCATTGTGGTAACTTGTTAAAAAAAAAAGCATAATAATATTACTCTTGATATCACTAGAAAATATAAGCCTTTTATAATTTGTTTGCCATAACTCCATCAGTATCACCAGCAAAGCAGCTTCATTATTATCCCAGTAAATAAAGAAGAAGAGAATGTGCGCTGCATTTCGAGATTTCATAATTTGCCACGTCACAAATGTTAATTATCCATTAATGAACGCTAGTTTACAAGACCGACCGCTTGCAGCTCGTCCTTGCTTCCAAGCATCTATGTTTGTACTTTGGACTTTTGTCCGACAGACTTGTGTACACACGTTCGGAAAATCTGACAACAGACATTTGTCCGCGGAAACTTTTAAAGCCTGCCATCCAACATTTGTCCGGTGGAGTGTACAAACGGTCCACCAACAGCCTGTCATCACACAATTCCAGTCGGAAAATCCGATTGTGTGTACGCGGCTTAACATGGGAAAAAGGTGAAGTGTCCCAGGAAGAAGAGCAAGATGAGGGCGGCAGTGTGGCTTGCTGGAGGATAGAGTGATTAATAGCTGCAGTAAATAGCAGAGATAATGCAGAGGTGGATGAGCGGAGGAGTCTGGGAATCAGTAGATATGCGGTAAATAGGTAAGTATACAGCACAATCACTCCTGTCAGTGAGGTAGGAGCACCTACCGAAGCTCCCAGTGCACCCCCACCCCTCAGATTAAGACACTGCCCAGGGCAAGTGACCCTTTGCCCCCCCCCCCTCCTGTACCAGCCATGCACTCTTTCACCCATATTATTGTAGATTTTGAACTACAACATCACAATAAAATAACTGAACTAATGTGATGTGGACCCAGTTTTCAAAAATAAGGGTCGTTTGTACGTGGTGACCCTAACTTGGTATAAAGCTTAAAAAAGACACTCACCCACCCCTCTATCCTTAGATACCAGCTATGCCCTACTCTATTTGATAGCTGACACTGGGTATAGAGGGGGATGAGTGCTGCTTTCGATGCTATGTATTTCAGCTATATCTCTGATCTCATGGAAACTGCTTTATTATTTTTTACGCTAGTTTGGAGTTTTATTTATATTCAGGGCACAAACTCTATTAACCACTTCAATACAGGGCACTTACAGTGCCTTGAAAAAGTATTCATACCCCTTGAAATTTTCCACATTTCGTCATGTTACAACCAAAAACGTAATTGTATTTTATTGGGATTGTATGTGATAGACCAACACAAAGTAGCACATAATTGTGAAGTGGAAGGAAGATGATAAATGGTTTTCAACATTTTTTACAAATAAATATGTGAAAAGTGTGTCATGCATTTATATTCAGCCCCCTTTACTCAGATACCCCTTATTAAAATCTAGTGGACCCAATTGCCTTCAGAAGTCACCTAATTAGTAAATAGAGTCCACCTGTGTGTAATTTAATCTCAGTATAAATACTGCTGTTCTGTGAAGTCCTCGGAGGTTTTTTGGAGAACCTTAGTGAATAAAGAGCATCATGAAGGCCAAGGAGCACACCAGACAGGTCAGGGATGAAGTTGTGGAGAAGTTTAAAGCGGGGTTAGGTTAGAAAAAAAATATCCCAAGCTTTGAACATCTCACTGAGCACTGTTCAATCCATCATCCGAAAATAGAAAGAGTATGGCACAACTGCAAACCTACCAATACATGGCCGTCCACCTAAACTGACAGGCTGGGCAAGGAGAGAATTAATCAGAGAAGCAGCCAAGAGGCCCATGATAACTCTGGAGATGCTGCAGAGGTCCACAGCTCAGGTGGAAAAATCTGTCCATGGAACAACGATTAGTCGTGCACTCCACAAATCTGGCCTTTATGAAAGAGTGGCAAGAAGAAAGAGAAGCCCAGAGCAAAAAAAAATTGCGCAGGGCTTACATGACAATGTTAACAGAGTACAGCATGGAGAAATAAGAGAGCTCTTCTGATTGGGGCAGCTGGAGGAGGAGGGGTCACAGACAGTGAAAAAGGAGATGGCCCCTCCCCAGCGTTCAGTTGCAGCGGGAGGAGCTAGCTTGGCTGAGGTGCAGCATGTCGGTGGTAGACAGACTGCTGGCCCAGCTGCGGGTGGAGGCAACATCTCGGGGTGAAGAGTGGCTGCAGGAGCAGCTGGCAATGGTACTGGGCGATGGGTTCCCGGGAACCAGTAGTTGGGGGCAGGAGTCCACATGAGTTTGGCGGTCCCGGCCGCTGGAGCACTTCTCCTCTGACTCCTACCCCAGAGCTTGGCGTCACACCAGGAGCCACGTACGGGCCCCTTCAGGGTCTCCCGCTAAGCGCCCGGCTGTGCCTGCAGTGGGAGTCCTGGGAGGAATCCTCCTCAAAAATGGAGCTCGGCGGACGGGGCATGGATTAGATTAGATTACTAGATTATTATTATTAATAGATTCTATTATTTTCTATTATTCTATCATTCTATTATTCTATTATTTTATATTTATTTTTCATTTTTAACTTTTTCCATTTTATTTTATTTTAACCTGATACCATGTGCTTTTTTAATTTTAAACTTAATTTACTTCAAATAGTTTTAAATGATGGAATACAATTAAATTTATGGTTAATGTGTGTATAATATAATCACATTTATGGTTAATGTTGTGTGCATGCCAGCAGAATAATGTGTTCAGAATAGTAGCATGCGGTGACCCTTAATTAAGGTATAATGCAGGGACACAAATCGGAGTTCTGACCAACCATGGATTACTATTGTTTATATATATACATTCACAGGAACCGTAAAGATGGTAATGGAAATTTCATCTTATTTCTGGTCCTGTGTACCATAGCTACTTACTTTCAGTCTTTAACATTGTAATAATTGCGGCCGTCAAATTTATACATAGACGTTGTCTATGACATTCTCATAATACAACATCATGTCCATTTGAACATTGCGGGCTTTGGTTCTAATTATCTCAACCAAAATGGCCGCCGCTATCACAAATTTGTGCGCATGCTACATAAAGACGGGAGGTGTAGCAAGATGGACGCTCCTGTTGACGTCTGATGACGAAACGCATAGGGCAGGCTTATGAATGTCTTTGCGTCACTTCCGGTCAAACCAAAAATAGGATTCTGACGGCATTCATTCACCCATGTTTACATGCTTTTAAAATCTGTACAAAATGTGAGTATATCTCTTATTTTTATTATTAATAAATTTTTATTAACGTATGTTGTCAGATGCCCCCCAGTGTCAGTTTTGCTGCAATACTCTCATGTGAGGGCATTCGCACAAACAGACGCTGGTGGAAGACCATTGGATGCAGAAACCTTCCCGTGGACATGGCAGATCTGTTTGCTCTTTTAAGGATGTCTGTTTATGCCTCTCCAAGGAACTGGCCACTCCATGGTGCATTTCAACTCCTAAGTAAGCAAGTCTGCGTGCTTTGGGAACCATAGCATAACCATACAAAATTATGGCCCACTGGGCCATGGTATAGTACGGTTCGCATCACTGGTAGCAGTGGGAGTGTGCACATGGTTGTGTTCAAAACCATGTGCTTGCCACATGGTTTTGCACACCACCATCTGCACACGTCACTACTGCATTTCTATTTGATTGTATGCATGTGTGTCATTGGTTCTTTTGAATGAATACAAATGTCTGATTGGCTGATTCTGAAGCCACTACCTTCTTTTGTTATCCATGTGTTTAGTATAAATAAAAGCAGCGTGGCTATTTTGCTCAGGATTTTATACTGAGCTTGAGGTGACACCAACGTCTGTTTGTGTTACTTGGAGAGAAAGAAAGGCGCGCTTTCCCGGCATTATATAAGAGAGCTTTTTGTGCTTTTAAGCGCAAAGAAATATGCTTATAGGGAGAAGCTTAGATTTTCCTTGAAATTAATGGTGGGCCAGAAAGGAAGCCAACAGATCTTCTTAATTCAGCGGACCTCGAGGGGAAAGAGACCTCCAGAACCATACCAGCAAAGGCCGGCCAATGGTAAGAACCATACTTCAAGTTTTTTGAACATTTTTGCTGTTCTGTGTTCGAGATCTTGATTCTCTGTCCACTGTATGAGGTAAGATCTACCAGGCAAAGAACCTTATGTTTTTTTGTCGCTCCCTTTATAATGATGGGACTTTCATTGTAGGTTATACTTTTGTCATTGTAAGTAGGTCTATTAATTGGGGAAGCACCTATATTTAAATCCTCTATAGGTCCCATTTAATACAAACCTAAAGTGAATGTTGTGTATAGGGATGAGCTGAACACCCCCCAGTTCGGTTTGCACCAGAACTTGCGAACAGACCAAAACTTCGCACGAACGTTAGAACCCCATTGAAGTCTATGGGACTCGAACGTTCAAAATCAAAAGTGCTCATTTTAAAGGCTAATTTGCATGGTATTGTCCTAAAAAGTGTTTGGGGACCTGGGTCCTGCCCCAGGGGACATGTATCAATGCAAAAAAAAGTTTTAAAAACTGCCGTTTTTTCGGGAGCAGTGATTTTAATAATGCTTAAAGTCAAACAATAAAAGTATAATATTCTTTTAAATTTTGTACCTGGGGGGTGTCTATAGCATGCCTGTAAAGGGGCGCATGTTTCCAGTGTTTAGAAGAGTCTGACAGCAAAATGACATTTCAAAGGAAAAAAAGTCATTTAAAACTACCCGCGGCTATTAATGAATTGCCAGTCCGACAATACACATAAAAGTTCATTGATAAAAACTGCATGGGATTTCCCCACAGGGGAACCCCGAACCAAAATTACAAAAAAAACTGGTGTGGAGGTCCCCCTAAATTCCATACCAAGCCCTTCAGGTCTGGTATGGATTTTAAGGGGAACCCCGTGCCAAAATTAAAAAAAAAATTGGCATGGGGTCCCCCCAAAAATCCATACCAGACCCTTATCCAAGCACGTAACCTGGCAGGCCGCAGGAAAAGAGGGGGGATGAGAGAGCGCCCCCCCTCCTGAACTGTACAAGGCCACATACCCTCAACATTGAGAGGGTGCTTTGGGGTAGCCCACCAAAGCACCTTGTCCCCATGTTGATGAGGACAAGGGCCTCATCCCCACAACCCTTGGCCGGTGGTTGTGGGGGTCTGCGAGCGGGGGGCTTATCGGAATCTGGAAGCCCCCTTTAACAAGGGGACCCCCAGATCCCGGCCCCCCCCTGTGTGAAATGGTAAGGGGGTACAAAAGTACCCCTACCATTTCACTAAAAAACTGTCAAAAATGTTAAAAATTACAGTTTTTGACAATTCCTTTATTTTTTCCATCTTCTATCAGTTTTTTTGTGAAATGGTAGGGGTACTTTACCCCCTCACCATTTCACACGGGGGGGGGATGGGGTCTGGGGGTCCCCTTGTTAAAGGGGGTTTCCAGATTCCAATAAGCCCCCCGCCCGCAGACCCCCACAACCACCGGCCAAGGGTTGTGGGGATGAGGCCCTTGTCCTCATCAACATGGGGACAAGGTGCTTTGGTGGGCTACCCCAAAGCACCCTCCTAATGTTGAGGGCATGTGGCCTGGTACGGTTCAGGGGGGGCTCTCGTCCCCCCTCTTTTCCTGCAGCCTGCCAAGTTGCGTGCTCAGATAAGGGTCTGGTATTGATTTTTGGTGGGGGCCTCCACGCCAATTTTTTTTTTAATTTTGGCGCGGCGTTCCCCTTAAAACCCATACCAGACCCTGTATGAATTTTGAGGGGGACCCCTACGTAATTTTTTTTTTTTACATTTTGGCGTGGGGTTCCCCTTAATATCCATACCAAACCTGAAGGGCCTGGTATGGAATTTAGGGGGACCCCACACCAGTTTTTTTTTAATTGTGGTTCGGGGTTCCCCTGTGGGGAAATCCCATGCAGTTTTTATCAATGAACTTTTATGTGTATTGTCGGACCGGCAATTCATTAATAGCCGCGAGTAGTTGTAAATGACTTTTTTTCCTTTGAAATGTAATTTTGCAGTCAGACTGTTCTAAACATGGGAAACATACGCCCCTTTACAGGCATACTATAGACACCCCCCAGGTACGAAATTTAAAGGAATATTACACTTTTATTGTTTGACTTTAAGCATTATTAAAATCACTGCTCCCGAAAAAACGGCCGTTTTTAAAACTTTTTTTGCATTGATACATGTCCCCTGGGGCAGGACCCAGGTCCCCAAACACTTTTTATGACAATACCATGCATATAAGCCTTTAAAATTAGCACTTTTGATTTCTCCCATAGACTTTTAAAGGGTTTTCCGCGGCTTTCGAATTTGCCGCGAACACCCCAAATTGTTCGCTGTTCGGCGAACTGGCGAACAGCCGATGTTCCAGTCGAACATGAGTTCGACTCAAACTCGAAGCTCATCCCTAGTCGTGTATGACTAAGCAGGCTGTGTAATTCTATGCTGTATGATATGTTTGTGATGTACATGAGAAACAGAAATGGATGAATTGTGATTTTTACCTTTGTATGGGACCAAGACACATGTCCCCATAAGTGTAAAAATATTTTTAAAGGGTTTGGTTTTAAGTTGAAATGCCTGTCGCATATCCAAGTGCCCATGCATTGTTGGGACATCACAATAGGAGCTGTTTACACCCTGTGGGGGGTCTCAGGTTTCTAGGTAATAGCATGGGGGGAGTTCTGTTGACTTTCTAACTCTCAGAGTCAAATATTATGTTGTATTTGGGACAAGAGTGTATTGTTTAAGACGTTTTATTTCATGTTTTATGTAATTTTATGTAACTTTGGCATTTTTGGATATATTACATAATTGCATGGTTGGTGGGGTTGGGTGGAGACACCAGTCCATTCAGTTCAGCCTGAGTGAGTGTGGGTGTGTGTCTGCAGCTGTCCCTGTGCATTGTGTCTCATTGAGATGCTCATTTTTGTTTAAAGGTACCCATATAGTGCCATCGGTTTGCGCAAGGCTCCACACATGCATCGCACGCTCGCGTCAGTCCCTGCCCTCGGGGGGCCCGCAGTCCGGAGTCCCCGGTTTGCATTCACATACTAGGGCCAATTTTGGACTGGGGCCAATTGGCCTGCCAGTATGTCTTTGGAGTGTGGGAGGAAACCGGAGTGCCCGAAGGAGACCCACGCAGGCACAGGGAGAGCATGCGGGCTCCAGGTGGGTGGTGTCGTGGTTGGGATTCGGGCCAGTGTACTTTTTTGCTGCTAGGCGGGAGTGCTAACCACTACACCACTGTACCACCCAATATTGTTTAGTCAAATATGCCTATATTTTAGTATGGGCCCTAATTGACATAGCCTAAAGTGTTTGTTTAGGGATAAGTGTTCATTTTGATGTCTCAATTGTTTCAGTTTTTGTAGGGAGAAATCCTAGTTTGTCATGGTTTCCTAAAATGTTTGTAAGTGTTCATGTGGTCTCTCAAATGTGTAGTTTTGTGAGGAGAAGTTTGTGTAGCTAAGTGAAGAAATTTTGGTTTTGGCGGAAAAATGCGCCATTTTGTTGTGGCCTGGCTTTCATCTGCCATTTCCTTTTGTTGTTGTTACCATGTGACTGTGCTGTGGTTTTCGTCGGCCATCTTGCTGTAGTCTACCATGTGGTCGTGGCCTGGCTTTCGTCTGCCCTTTTTTTTTTGTTGTCTGCCATGTGGCTACTGTCGTCTGACATTTTGAGGACCTGTGGGTCATCCTATAGGGGAAGGTACAGCCACCATTCCTTTGTGTGTGAAACCATGTGACACGAGCCACCATCTTGTTTCTAGGCATCATATCTGTTTTCTTTTAAGTGAATGTAAGCTATTGTAGGTGAGCTGTGTTTGTACTTTTTATCAACTTTTCAGTATAAGAGTGGCGATTTTTGTATTGGATTCCGGTTTTGGGTGGGGTCTCTACTTTGCACTGAATTTCAATGGATAACAAGACTAGCTTTAACTGTGAGTTTTTGTACTTTTAGCGGTGTGTGTTTAATTTTTTTATTATCGCTTTAGCTGAGGTTTATATTGTATAGCCTGCAGTATATGAAGCTAGGCTTACCCTCCCCCTCCCTTTTCCTGTACATTGATATGTAAATAAATCAGTTTGAGGGGTTTTTAGAGCTGGGCATGCAATAGGAAGTTCTTCTCAACATTCTATGTATCCACAGGAAGTTGGTGGGGGGAGCTTGTTGTCCTATGACACAAGCAAATGAGATTTGTGCTTGGAAGGACAATGGGAAAATACAGGCGTTTAAAAGTGTTTTAAATTTAATTCCAGTTGTCTTTTTAGTTTTATACTGTAATACAGTTTTGGGTAGAGAGCAAACAGGAGGCATCCAAGTTATTGTTGTAATATCTAGGTACAGATAGAAGCCATAAGATTGTTTTTGTTTTGAATAGCGGAGGATTTCATGGTGTTTTTGTAGTTGTCGGACGAACACGTTTAGAAGGCTGTATATCATGAGACTGGTCGGGCCGTGTATAATAGTCGAAATTCCAGTGTGCGATTGTATTAGCATAAACGTGAGGAGTAGTACGCTAACAGCCCCGCTCAGGCCGTGTTTAATAATCGGAATGTGGGGGTCAATTATGGTGATAAAGGCGCAAACCATAACCGCTCCGAAAATAAAGTGCAGGGTTCTCTGGACGCAGAGTTCGCCAAAAAAGCGTTTCGAATCGTCATGGGCAATGGGTCGTCCATACCCCAGTCAGACAGCTATAAAATACATGAAATCTGAGTATGGGGCTAAGGCCATTAAATCCCAGAAAGATTGACATAGGTGGTCCAAGGATACTATTTTGGTGTTTTCCTTCACCCATTTTTGCATTCTCCTATTCACACACAAATTCTTCTTGTATAAGGGGTTAACCTACCCAAACTAATACCTCATAAGGTATCACACTCTGCAGAGCGTGTAACACAGGTATATTGTTGCTTTTCGCTGAAGATTTGTTTACATACCTTTTCATATTTTTTTATATATTTTTTGTACTATATACTATTATATATCTATATATCTATATTTATGGTGGCTTTTGCAGTTTATGCTTTTTATGTATTTTATTTAAGGTTTGCAAGAGATGGCCGCGGGTGGTACCCATTAGGCAGTAATTTGTTCATTGCGGGTTTACTGTGCATTTATATTGGTAAAATGCATACATATCGCCCCTTATTGGGGATATATGTATATACATTCTTGTCTGGAGGTTGTATTTAATCCCTTTTAGCTTATTTATTTATCTATTTTTATTAATAGTATCCACAGCTTGTGTCCTTGGTTGATGTCCCCTAGTAATATTTATTACGATTCCCAGTTGCTTCTGCCTGCTTCCGGTAATTAGACATTCCTTGCAGACACTCAGCGTGTATATCTATTCCCAGGGTGACAGGTTAGCTCCACCCTCGCTGACGAAGTTCTTTGGACGTAACGCCGTGTACGGGGGGAGGAGCTATACGTTTGACGTCACCCGCTGCCATCTCGGGCTTCACAGCTGTTCGGACGCGAACAGTCTGTTTGCAGCCTAGTGCTTTTTGTATTTGCCGCGCCGTGGATCGCTTTTAATAGTATAATTTTTTACTTTGATTCCACCGAACTCTTAACTTGAAAGTTGATCCAATAAAATTTTATACGGAATACACTTAGATCCTTTCTCTTTATCTTTGGGGATTGCTGTTTTCCACTCTGCACCGAAGGTTACGGCTTCACTTCAGATATACTGTTTGACCGACCACCGCAGACGAGATCTAAGGCAGCTGCCCATCAGATATTCATCCAGGCGTGTCTGACCCCCTGTAATTAGGGGTCCATCCTTTCCGGTAAGCGTACCCATACGATTTTGTATATGACATCTGAGATGCAGGAAAAGGGGACCAGTCTGTTTGTGCCAAGAAGAATTTAATATATGTCTTACTAGATGGACTTTTTATTTAATGCTTTTATTTAATGCTTTTAACAGTTTGTGCTGCACTTTCATTTTTTTAGTTATTTGCTATTGAGGTTGGTGAATCCTTTAAGTGTCCAGCTTGCATTCATTATTATGTTTAGTTTGCGCGGATTGTCCTCTGCTTTATTTTTACTTGTTTCTCACCATTCTATCTGCTGCATCTATGGAGGTTTTCACCTTTCTTGAACAGAGAGAGGTGAAATTGAATGAGATATTCTCTAAAACCCCTCTGCTAATGTATCTGATGACCTTACCACCATTTTTAGAAAACTTGGATATCTTTTTGAAAAAAAGAATTAAGCATGGTGGGATATTGTGTCATTCGAACAATATATTAAAAGTAAATTGGTGCCAAGAAGGCTTAGGTGAGATTTGCCCCCGAATGATGGCCTAACTGATGAAGATTCATTATCAGAATGGCACCAGTTTTTTTATAGCAAAGGTCAAGAATTGATTGAATTTCTTCTAACTAGAAAGAGGAAAAAAATTAGATTATTAGACCAACAAATTACTGCGTTGAAGAGTTTATTGGAACCAGCACAGAATTCTCCAGATTTTTCTAGATTATCAGGAGAATTAAAAAATAAAATGCTTAAGTGGGATAAAGAAGGGCAGGAGAAAAAAGTAACAAGTTTATCAGGGACTCAGGGGACTTCTCTAGAGGAGATATTTTTAAATGGCAATCTAAAATACAGACCCCAGCCCCTGCTCCCCCAAATTCCATCTTACCAATCCCAAATGTACTACCACCTGATACCCCAGGTCCCTTGCCGCAATCCCCTCAGCGAGTTGGGCATGTCTCTCAGGGAGCTGTTCCCAAGAGATTTAATGGAAACAAGAGAGGTAGGGGCAATTCCTCTAGGAGGGGCACCGATAGTGGGTATTACCATCAACAATCACCTCAATATGATCGTGGACAGAGAGGTGAGAGTTGGAGGCCTTCACGCCCTCCCAGAAGTAGGAACCTGGGTAGTTATTCCCATAGAGACCAATACTCACATTCTGAACATAACTCTCATTATGATAATTATGACCAACAGTATGCCAGAACTCCAATTGCTCTAAATAATAGATTCACTCCTCTGTCGCAGGACAATACAGAGTATCAGAATCATTTTTTAGGGAACCCCCAACTCCAGTGGCCGGACCGAGGAGATTACACTCCGACCGGAAACAGACAAGGGGGAAAACGAAGACAAAGAGAGGGAGAAGAGCAGGACATAAAACAAAAAAGACAAAAATCCCATTAGGTATGGGTATCTATAACATTAGTGGTGTTGATCTATCGGAGGATGAATTAAGAGTATTAGATAAGGGCCTTAAATTTGCCCCGGCCTGCAACCTCAGTAAGTTTAAAACGTATATTAGTTTACAAAAATTTGTAAGAACAGTAAACATCAAGAGGTATTTCCTCTCCAAACCCGGAGAAAGGTTGGCCTGTACTAACCCTACAGAGAGTTTGGGTATACACTCCAATCTGGCCAACAAATCGGTCTTTAACCCCCCAAAATATGATCACAGACATGTAGAAGTCTTCAAGAATATTGTCTCCAGTGACCTAGAAGACCTGAAAGTCAGAAAAGTCGGTGACCCATCTTTCCTCAAAAAGGGAATCAGTACTTTGGAAAAAAATAATAATGTGGTTATACGGCCTGCTGATAAAGGGGGTGGGCTCATGGTCATGAGTAAATCTTATTATCAGGGTGAAATGGACCGCTTGCTGTCAGATAGAAGTACTTACCAGGTTCTTAATAAAGATCTGACTTTTCAATTTAAGGAGGAGCTCGAGACTCTCGTCTCCTCTGGAAAGTCAAGAGGAGTGCTTAATAAAAAGGAAGCATCTTATTTGAACCCAAGCGCCTGTAGAAGACCTATCATATACTTCTTACCAAAAATCCACAAGGATCTCCAGGCTCCTCCTGGAAGACCCATTGTAAATGGTATAGATTCTGTCTCAGCGCGCTTGGGTCAATATATAGATTACTTTCTCAAACCTCTGGTCACTACCACGCCAGCCTTTCTTAAAGACACGAAACACATCATACAGATTGTGGAAAACCTTCCCTTTAGTGACAATAGTTTATTGGTGACAGCCGATGTTGGCTTACTATATACAATTATTGGACACTCTGATGCGGTCCGATCGGTGCAATGGGCTCTCGATAGGTCGGATTTACCCCCTCAGCTCATTAGCTTTATTTTGAGATGGCTTGAATTTTGCCTTGCCAGAAATTATTTCTGGTATGGGGGGAAATTCTTTTTGCAAACTCTCGGTGTTGCCATGGTTTGCTCCGAGCGTTGCTAACTTGTTCATGGCACACTGGGAGGAGCAGTGTGTCTTTGGTAGCAGACCGGCACAGCTGATCTGCTACCAGAGATATATAGATGACTTATTCATGATCTGGGAGGGTGATTTAGTCAGTCTCCAGTTATTTATGTCCAGGCTGAATGGCAATACTAAGAACATTCATCTATCTTGGAATGCTGATGCTAGTAGCATAGCATTTTTAGACCAGGAGATCTTTAAACATGAAGGTGCTTACAGAACAAGGAACTACTGCAAACCTACCGATAGGAATGGTTACATTCCTCTGGATAGTTGCCATCATAACACATGGCTTCTTAACATACCTAGGGGACAGTTTATTCGCCTTCGGCGGAATTGCTTTCTAGATAGCGATTATTTTGCACAAGCCAATGGCATGGCAGAAAAGTTCCTACAGAAAGGTTACACTAAGTCACATATTATGGAGGAGGTAACTAAAGTGGGGTCCTTCGATCAGCCTACTTTGGTAGCAGACTCCAATAGGAACAAGAATGTTAATCAGGACGACTTCCAATATAGGATAGTCCTTGATTATAACATTCAGCATAAGAAGGTGGAAAAAATAATTTTAAAACACTGCAATATTTTAAAAAAGATAATATATTGGGGCCCACTCTCCCAGCCCGCCCAAAATTTATTTACAGGAGACCACCAACCTTATGTGATTTATTAGCCCCTGGTGTAGTAGATCCGCCTATTATTAAAGAAAACCGTATCTTTAACTTTATGACAGGTTTTTGCGGAAAATGTCCAGCATGCAGACAATGCAAATTCAATATTAAGAAAAAGAAGGAGTTCTCCGCCACTGCAACAGGGAAATCTTATCAGATAAAAAATCTAATCACATGCGACACGGTAGGAGTAGTATACATGCTGCAGTGTGAATGCGGACTCCAGTATGTGGGTAGAACATCTAGACCCATGGGAGTCCGCATTTCTGAGCATGTGAATAACATCAAACGAGGTCTTAATTTTGTTTCTAAGCATTTCCGATTATGTCATAATAGGGACCCCAAAAAATTGTCTTTTTGGGGTATTGAAAAAGTTACAAAACATTGGAGGGGTGGCAACTTCATCAGGCAACTCAGCCGTAGGGAATCCTTCTGGATCCATGAAACCCGAGTTATGGTCCCCAGAGGATTAAACGTTGAGTTTGATCTCAACTGCTTTATCTCTGACAAATAATTGACCTTACTCGGGTTACCTGGACTATGATAAGGTCTGGTCTCTTTTACTGCCGTTTAAGTTTTTCCCACGCAATTGATATTATCAGATATTTATATATCTATATTTATGGTGGCTTTTGCAGTTTATGCTTTTTATGTATTTTATTTAAGGTTTGTAAGAGATGGCCGCGGGTGGTACCCAATAGGCAGTAATTTGTTCATTGCGGGTTTACTGTGCATTTATATTGGTAAAATGCATACATATCGCCCCTTATTGGGGATATATGTATATACATTCTTGTCTGGAGGTTGTATTTAATCCCCTTTAGCTTATTTATTTATCTATTTTTATTAATAGTATCCACAGCTTGTGTCCTTGGTTGATGTCCCCTAGTAATATTTATTACGATTCCCAGTTGCTTCTTCCTGCTTCCGGTAATTAGACATTCCTTGCAGACACTCAGCGCGTATATCTATTCCCAGGGTAACAGGTTAGCTCCACCCTCGCTGACGAAGTCCTTTGGACGTAACGCCGCGTACGGGGGGAGGAGCTATACGTTTGACGTCACCCGCTGCCAACTCGGGCTTGACAGCTGTTTGGACGCGAACAGTCTGTTTGCAGCCTAGTGCTTTTTGTATTTGCCGTGCCGTGGAGCGCTTTTAATAGTATCATTTTTTACTTTGATTCCACCGAACTCTTAACTTGAAAGTTGATCCAATAAAATTTTATACGGAATACACTCAGATCCTTTCTCTTTATCTTTGGGGATTGCTGTTCGGCTTCACTTCAGATATACTGTTTGACCGACCACCGCAGACGAGATCTAAGGCAGCTGCCCATCAGATATTCATCCAGGTGTGTCTGACCCCCTGTAATTAAGGGGTCCATCCTTTCCGGTAAGCGTACCCATACGATTTTGTATATGACATCTGAGACGCAGGAAAAGGGGACCAGTCTGTTTGTGCCAAGAAGAATTTAATATATGTCTTACTAGATGGACTTTTTATTTAATGCTTTTATTTAATGCTTTTAACAGTTTGCACTGCACTTTCGTTTGTTTAGTTATTTGCTATTGAGGTTGGTGAATCCTTTAAGTGTCCAGTTTGCATTCATTATTACGTTTAGTTTGCGCTGATTGTCCTCTGCTTTATTTTATGTACTGTGCTGATTAAATCCCTCATACACCCACTTCAAGTTCCCTTAAACTGCAGAGGGTGTAACACAACTGGTCTACTACAATAAGTTTGTTATTTCAAATTAGAACAGCACCACACCTACATCCCTTATCTATCTAACTTCAGTACACTCCACCTGGGTGGTAGCGTAAGTGTAGGGGCAGTAGTTCATCCTTAGTTCATTGTTTTAGTCCACTTCTTTTCGTACTTGTATCCTGTGCGCGGATTTACCCATACATCTGCCTTTAAATATCATGCCTGGGGGTGTCCTTAGTATGCCTGTAAAGTAGCGCATCTTTCCCATGTTTATAACAGTGCCACAGCAAAATTACATTTCTAAAGGATGTCATTTAAAACTGCTTGCGGCTGTAATGTATTGTTGGAATGTCAGTGACAATTCACCAATGTACACGAATGTTGTATTCTTTACCATTCTTTGAAGGATAGAGTAATAACCTTTGTTTATAAGTATATTTTCAGGTCCAAGGAGTTTATGTACATAGAAAGCAGGCGTATAAGAAGGTAAAAGTATCATAGGCTGTTTCACAGATTTTTTTTTTCTGCACCATTCTAACCCCTGCATGTCTTCCTCCAGTTTGTAATGAGGAGGAAGAAAAGAGGGGATGAGAGTGGTGAGAATGACAAATTTTCAAACCAATAATACTAACCGCTCTAATTCTAGCCAAGTTTGTGACCTAGTAGGAGCGACAGGTTCTACGACTTTTTTTTCCTTTGATGGAATTTGAGTTAGCAGTCTGGTGAAGGATGCTCCCATAAGAACCTTTTTTTCAATGGTTCCAGGTATTACACCCCAGATGGTAAGATGCAGTGACCACAGTCATTAAGTTCCCACATGTCTGGGTTATTGTTTTATGAGGTTTGTTTGGAGGTCAACCAAAACCGGTGTTGTAATTTCCTCAGCAGCTGTCAACATTCTCAGCTGATGGGGTGGGTGCAGTCACTGTAACATGACCTTCAAAAGGTCCACCACAGGGTTCATGAGTCCCTCCTGGACCCTGACACAATAACCAGTTTACATTCTTTCTAACCAGGTGACTGGGTCGTTGAGGGACAAGAACAGGCCAGCCACTGCAAGAAGCTGCTCAACTACACCAAAAGGATGAGGACTATCTTTGTTTATTTATATTTTTAAAGTGTATTTTACAACTAGCTAAGAAAGCGAACAGGACACATGGTGGGGTCTACTCTGAATCTCCACCTGAGCTCTAGTGCCCCAGCGATGACGGCGGTACATGCTATATGTGACGTTCATATTGGTGTGAGGAGTTTTGACAAACTAGTGAAATCCAATCAGACACTTGTCAATAGAACTTAATGATACATTTCTAGAGGATAAAATTAATTATAATTTTAACAATAGCTCTGGTTCTTGCCAGCTTTGGTATCGGGATAACTAGGTAGCCCACAAGTGTGCTTCAACTTTAGCTTGGTATTAATGTGGATCTACAGCTTATAAGGTAATTTCCCTAAGACAAGAGGTTCATGTGTGCTGGTGAAACTCACCCTAGCATTTTATGTCGTGGTCGATCGTGAGGATCTGATGGTGAGAGAGAAGGTAAGAATGGCAGGGACAGCTAGAAGGGAATTGCTTATACACGGTGGGGGCTTGAGCTTATGAAACGATTGAACAATTTCTCATCCATTGAGGATGGGATGTTTCATGTAACTGTTGAAGCTACAAGGAAGTTCCCACAGTCCAAGGGGGGTTTTTAGGAATTCATAACTAAAGATTTTTATACCTGGATTGAGGATACCAGTGACAAAGTTCAGGCCCATATGGATAAGGTTAGATCCCTGCAAGGCAAAGCCAGAGCTATAGCTAGTGAAGGTTGGAATCCTTTTAAGGGTTTGGGAAACTTGGGGGATTTTTTATTTTCCATCGGATCATGGTTGAAGGAAGTAAGGGTATATATACTCATGTTGTTTTTAGTTCTATTCCTTCTATATGTCGTGATGAGGTGTTCCTGTTGTCTGATTGGACGCGTGACCATAGCCCGAGCAGATAACCACATCATCAAAAATTGTAATTACATGCCCCTGTTAAACAGGGGCTGAAAAATTGGCCTTGGGTGGTGGTGCCACAACACCGTAACCCCTCACAGTGTTGGGCGCAGGAACAGGCCCTGCATTGAAAAAATTATATCAAAAATGATATCCAGCACCAGGAAATTGTAACCTCCCAGGGTCTGGAAATAGGTTGCACAAACCTTTCTTGAAGGCCTCCTGAAGATGTTTCATTCTCTGCTCCCTCTGTGAAGGCAGGATGAGTTCTGCAACCTTACCCTTGTAACGTGGATCAAGAAGGGTTGCCAGCCAGGAATACAGCCTTGATACCACGAATCCTAGGGTCCTTTCGCAGGCTTTGCAGAATCAGGGAGGCCATGCAGCGTAAGTTTGCAAAGGCATTCGATTCTGAGTCCTCTGGGTCACTAAGGATCACATGATACGTAACTACCTCCTCCCAGCCACGTACAACTCCTTGGGTTTCTAGGGACTGAAAACCATCCCTTGAAGACTGCTGCTGAGTGTTATCCTCTACATCCATGCTGACACAATTCCCCTCCTCTTCTTCCTGTGTGTTTGGCGGGCCTGCAGGAATGCTATCTGGATAAAGGGGGCCTTGAGAGGTAAGGAAGTCCTCCTCTTCCTCCCGCTGTTCTGTCTCAAGTTCCCTGTCCATGATTCCACAAAGCGTGTGCTCCAACAGGAAGACAAGAGGGACAGTGTCACTGATGCATGCATTGCCACTGCTCACCATCCTTGTGGCCTCCTCAAATGGTGACAGGACAGTGCATGCATCCTTGATCAGTAGCCACTGGCATGGCGAAAAGAAGCCAAGCTCCCCTGACCCTGTCCTGGTGCCATAATCGCACAGGTACTCATTGATGGCCCTCTGCTGTGTGTGCAGCCACTGCAGCATTACCAACGTTGAGTTCCACCTGGTGGGCATGTCACAAATGAGGCGGTTGATGGACAAGTTGCACTTCCTTTGAATGTCAGCCAGCCGAGCACTGGCATTGTATGACCGGTGGAAATGATCCTGTAAACCTGGGTACCTGCTCAAGACCCGCTGCACCACCAAATTAAGGACATGTGCCAAACATAGAACATGGGTCAAGTGTCCCTGTTGGAGGGCAGAGAGAAGGTTGGTGCCATTGTCGCATACAACCATTCCTGGCTGAAGCTGGTGTGGCGCGAACCACCTCTGAGCCTGCCCCTGCAGAGCTGAAAGAATCTTATCCCCAGTGTGGCTCCTGTCCCCTAGGCAGACCAACTCAAGCTCCGCATGGCATCTTTTAGCCTGACTGCTTGCGTAGCCCCTTGAGAGCTTACGGAGCACCACTGGTTCAGAGGACAAATCTGCAGAAGAAGCCATAGAGGAAGAAGAAGAGGAGAGGGTGGAGGAGAGAGCTGTGGCAGAATCACCACTAGCGTTTTGGAGGCGTGGTGGCAGAACAAGCTCTAACAACACTGAACCCTGTCCTGCATCCTTCCCAGCTGCCAGCAGAGTTACCCAGTGAGCCGTGGAGGAAAGGTAACATCCCTGCCCATGCCTGCTGGACCATGAGTCAGCGGTAATATGAACCTTATTGCTGACCGCCCTGTCCAACAAAACCAAAACATTGCTGGTAGAGAGCCGGAATGGCCTTCCGTGAAAAGAAATAACGTTCTGGAACCTGTCACTGAGGTACAGCACATTCCACAAATTCGAGAAAGGGGTCTACCAACTGAAAAGGCAGCAGTTGCAGTGCTAGCAATTTGGCCAAGCTAGCATTTAGACACTGAGCATGTGGATGGCTGGGACAGAATTTCTTTTTACGGTTCAGCAATTGGGGTAGGGAAAGGGTCCTGTTAAAATCAGGTGGTGGTGTACTGCTAGCAGATTAGCTGCAAGTACTTGGGACACCTATTGCTATACCTTCATTCCTCTCAGTGCAGGTTTTTGAGAGGACTGGAGGTATAGTAGGGTTGGAGATCCCAGATGAGGAGCAAGGAGAAGTCCGCCTTTTTCTTTGATGTGGGTCTTTCGGGTGCTGTTGCCAACGGATTGCATAGCAGATCGTCATATGTCTGGTCAAGCATGTGGTGCCCAAGCGGCTGCTGTTCTGGCCACGCTTCAGACATAGGTTGCAAACAGCAACGGTGCGATCTGCTGCACACGTGTCAAAAAAGGCCCACACCAGGGAACTTTTAAAAGTCAGCGGGGAGTCAGCAGTGCCCTGCACCTGCGGAGCTCTGCAGTGTGATGCAATAGGGTGGCTGCCCTTAGGCTTCCCCCTAGAGGACATCCTGCCTCATTTGAGTTGTGCCTCCTTCTCTTCCTCTTGGCAAACTTGGCAGTATGCTGCAGCTGGGGGAACATGACTGCCAGTTTCTTGTCCTTCTTGAGCACTCCCTCTCTCTAGGCTCAGGTTACTCCCTTCCTCAACCTGGGAACCAACATCGGAGCCTTCAAATCGCTGTACATCCTCCAGCAGCATGTACCCGACACTGTGGTTGAATAATTCTGGGGACTCCTTCGTGCATGATGGTGGGGCTATGGAAAGAGTGACTGTGGATAAGGAGCCGGTGGAATAGGCCCCTTTGGCAGCTGCGTTGGAAGGCAAACTACTCTGAGCCTGGGTGACAGAGGATGAGAAGGATGAGGACGGCTACTCCACCAACTCTTCTGCATGTTCTTGCTCAATAACACGGCCAGCAGCAGAAAAAAAGGACAAGCGTGCCCTATGGCCACCTGGAGAGGATGTCCAGGACCAGCACTGTTGACTGTAGACACAGAGGCTGCTTGCCCTCTTTTAGTGACCTGTGAGTCTCTGCCTCTCCTTGGTGACCTTTTGGACATAATGTATTTTTTGTTATGCAACACCACACTACACTGTATTAGATACTGTGTACACCGCCTGAAGTGTATTAGAAACTGTACACACTGTATTAGATACTGTGTACAGTACACCGCCTGGACTGTATTAGCAACTGTACAACGGCTGCACTGTATTGTATACTGTGTACACCACAAGAAGTGTAGTAGAAACTGTACACGCTGTATTAGATACCGTGTACACCGCCTGCACTTTATTAGAAACTGTTCTACAGCTGCACTGTATTGTGTACTGTGTACACCACCAGAAGTGTAGTAGAAACTGTACAAACTGTATTAGATACTGTGTACACCACCAGAAAAGTAGTACAAACTGTACACATAGTATTAGATATTGTGCACACCGCCTGCACTCTATTAGAAACTGTACAATGGCTGCACTGTATTTTATACTGTGTACACCACCAGAAGTGTAGTAGAAACTGTACACACTGTATTAGATACTGTGTACACCACCTGCACTTTATTAGAAACTGTTCTACAGCTGCACTGTCTCGCAGTGCATTATAAGGGGGGCATGGTTATGCAGTAATCTTTCTCTGTCAGCTTACCTGCTCCTCATGTGTTCAGACTAAGAGGCCAGCCCCTCACACCTGGCTGGTTTTATAACCTTTCCTCTAAGCATGGCCCCACCCCAGGCCCTATCAGGGAACCCTATATTAACCTGTGCACTGCAAGCCAGCAGTGCTGATCAACCATTGTGTGTTAGCTTTCGTGTGTACTTGTTGTGTTTCCTACGTCTGATTCCAGTTACCGACTTTGGCCTGTTCTCGACTATTCCTGTCTGCTCGTGACCCTGACCTTTGGCGTGTCCCCGACTATCCCTGTTTGCCTGTTACCCTGAACCTTGGCGTGAACTCTGTTGTCCTTGTCTGCTTGTGGCCCCGACCTTGGCTTATTACCTTACTATCCCTATCCTCCTGTGGCCTACTGTGGGTGTGAGATGAGGGACCCTGGGGGTTGCGACCTGGAGCCAGTTGCAGCCCAGTCCATCCTCACCACTAGAGGCTCTGGTGAACACCTGCTGGCTCTTAGACTCCGCGCCCCAGGGAATCTTACGCTCTAACCCCGGTGGTATCCGTGCTGGTGTTCCAGCGGCCCTGCCTTCCTTACCACCCTGACTCCCATCCGCAGCAGTCAGCTGTAGGGTCCACTACCTTGCGGCGCACTCCTGATCCCAACGGTGTGCATCTGTCACTTAGCCCAGTTTGATCAGCCATGGACCCGGCTGATGTGCCGCTACCCGCAGATGATCCGTTGCAGGGCTTAGTTCGCAGACTTGAGACCCAGGAATCGCATCAGACCCAAGTGATGCGATTCCTTCAGGATTTGGCATTCCGTTTTGAACAGGTTCAGGCCTCATTAGGACACCCGGTTCAACAACCTCAGCCGCTATCTGCTGCTGCACCTATCGCACCAGTCGCAGCCACATTCATTACAACTGCCAGCTCCGGCCAGTTTCTCTGGGGACTCCAAGGCTTGCAGGGGGTTCCTTAGCCAGTGCACAATTCATTTTGAACTTCAGCCCCAAAACTTCCTGTCTGATCGGGTGAACGTAGCCTATATTATTTCCCTCCTGTCTGGCGAGGCGCTAGCTTGGGCTGCCCCTCTGTGGGAACTGAATGATCCAGTGATTTCTAGCCTGCCTGATTTCTTGAAACTTTTTCGGAATATCTTCGAAGAACCGGGTCGTGTCTCCTCAGCAGCTAGCGCTCTTTTACGTCTCCGTCAAGAGGCCGCTTCTGTGGGACAGTATGCTCTTCAGTTCTGTATCCTCACAGCTGAATTGAGATGGAATAATGGCGCAGAACTCTGGGCCTGTGCCTCTATTGTGGGGCCAAAGGTCATTTTCGTGACACTTGTTCTCTTCGTCTGGAAAAACGATTAGGGCTAATACATCTGGAAGGTGAAGTATTAGACCCTGAAGTATCACCTTCACCTTCTCGTCTTCTTCTTTCTGTGTTCCTTCATGTCGGCACTTCCTCTCGTTCGCTCTCAGCACATCTGGATTCCGGAGCCGCTGGCAATTTCATGGATTGGGAAACTGCATCTTCCATTAGACTTACCCTTTTGCCCCTTTCAACGCCATTGGTGGTCTTGGCGATTGATGGCACTGTTCTCCCAGGGGGTCCTATCCGCTTCCAGACCCTCCCTGTTAAGATGTCGGTAGGGACACTCCACCAAGAGTTGATAACCTTCCTTGTCTTACCTAAGGCTTCATCTCCTATCATATTAGGTCTTCCTTGGTTATGGTTCCATTCTCCACACATTGACTGGATTGCTGGACGGATCCTGGCTTGGGGTTCCTCCTGTTCCTCTTCCTGCCTACTCAAGGTTACCCCAAAAGAGAAACTTACTGTTGCCACCATCCCAGTATCTTCTGCTCTTCCCGCTGCATATAGCGATTTCTGGAATGTCTCCTGCAATAGCCGGGCTGAGGCACTCTCTGGGTCATGTGGCACTCTGGATGAGGGCCCACCTGTGACCTTGAGCTGATCATTCACTCCAGTCTGCATGGTCATTTACCTTTGCCTGTTCCTGGACCCCCTTGGACGCACACACCCAGGCTGACTCGTCTACCAGTTCCACAGTTGCTACGCCCTGTGATGCGATTCTGGTGGTCGCTGCACCTGGCAATGCTGTTCAGTCGGCCTCTGCACCAGTTCAGCCTATGCCCAGTGAAGCTATCCAGCTTGACTTCTGTGACACATCACTTTCTAACCAACCTGGTCAAAAGGATCCACTGACTTCTGCCCAGTCTGATGATCCTGTGCTGGATGTCCAGATCATCTTTAAGGGTCTGGGGGACCCTGCTCAGATTCCTGATGGTCTTCTTATGCCTTTTCCTAAGAAGCCCTTATCCCTCAATAAGTCCTCTCGTCCTCTCCCTACCTCGGTTTCGGTCTCTGAGGATAATCTTAAGTACGAGGTTAGTCAAGTTCTGGATTCCCGGCGCCGTAGAGGCATTCTTCAGTACCTCGTACATTGGGAAGGGTTTGGTCCTGAGGAGAGGTCTTGGATCACTGCATCTGAGATCTTTGCGCCTTGTCTGTTGAGGAGGTTTCATCTGGAGTTTCCCTTTAAGCCAGGGCCCAGGCAGGGGAGGGGAAGGCCTCATAAGAGGGGAGAGGTACTGTCATGGTTATGCAGTAATCTTTCTCTGTCAACTTACCTGCTCCTCGTGTTCAGACTAAGAGGCCAGCCCCTCACACCTGGCTGGTTTTATAACCTCTCCTCTAAGCATGGCCCCAACCCAAGCCCTATCAGGGAACCCTATATTAACCTGTGCACTGCAAGCCAGCAGTGCTGATCAACCATTGTGTGTTAGCTTTAGTGTGTACCTGTTGTGTTTCCTACGTCTGATTCCAGTTACCGACTTTGGCCTGTTCTCGACTATTCCTGTCTGCTCGTGACCCTGACCTTTGGTGTGTCCCCAACTATCCCTGTTTGCCTGTTACCCTGAACCTTGGTGTGAACTCTGTTGTCCTTGTCTGCTTGTGGCCCCGACCATGGCTTATTCCCTTACTATCCCTATCTTCCTGTGGCCTACTGTGGGTGTGAGCTGAGGGACCCTGGGGGTAGCGACCTGGAGCCAGTTGCAGCCCAGTCCATCCTCACCACTAGAGGCTCTGGTGAACACCTGCTGGCTCTTAGACTCCGCGCCCCAGGGAATCTTACGCTCTAACACCAGTGGTATCCATGCTGGTGTTCCAGCAGCCCTGCCTTCCTTACCACCCTGACTCCCATCCGCAGCAGTCAGCCGTAGGATCCACTACCTTGTGGTGCACTCCTGATCCCAACGGTGTGCATCTGTCACCTAGCCTCAAGGTGACCTGACATAGGGCATCTCGCATTGCATTATGGGGCATTCCGCAGAGCACAAATTTCCCGGGAACGCCCCATAATGTTCGCTCTTCGACCTAAACATCGAGTTCATCCCTAATGAGGAGCCACTGACATGCATTACTGATACTGGACGTCATATGACACCCAGTCAGGATAACTTAACCACTTTGCGGCTGTCAACTCTAACTTGGTGCTGAACCCCGAAATAGACAGATCCTTTCCATCTGCTATATCTTTCAACTCAGACTACGAACAATTTTCAAAACTCTTCAATTAAAAAATCTAATAAATATTTGGAGGGAATGAACCGCTTCAGCCCCGGAAGATTTTACCCCCCTTCCTGACCAAAGCACTTTTTGTGATTCGGCACTGCGTCGCTTTAACTGACAATTGCGCGGTCGTGCGATATTGCTCCCAAACAAAATTGACGTCCTTTTTTCCCCACAGATAGAGCTTTCTTTTGGTGGTATTTGATCACCTCTGCAATTTTTTATTTTTTGCGCTATAAACAAAAAAATAGCGACAATTTTGAAAAAAAACGCATATTTTTTACATTTTGCTATAATAAATATCCCCCAAAAATATATAAAAAAACATTTTTTTCCCTCAGTTTAGGCCAATCCGTATTCTTCTACATATTTTTGGTAAAAAAAAAAAAAATCACAATAAGCGTTTATTGATTGGTTTGTGCAAAAGTTATAGCGTTTACAAAATAGGGGATAGATTTATGGCATTTTTATTAATAATTTTTTTTTTACTAGTAATGGCGGCGATCAGCGATTTTTATCATGACTGCGACATTATGGCGGACATTTTTGACACATTTTTGGGACCATTGTCATTTATACAGCAATTAGTGCTATAAAAATGCACTGATTCCTGTGTAAATGACAATGGCAGTGAAGGGGTTAACCACTAGGGGGCGGGGAGGGGTTAAGTCAGTACTAGGGAGTGTTTCTAATTGTAGGGGGGATGGGCTAGCTGCGACACGTCACTGATCTCTGCTCCCTGATTACATCAGCATCTCCCTGTTCGTCCTCTCCGTGAGGCGATTGCGGGTATCCCCTCGGTGATCGAGTCCGTGGGACCCGCAACCCGAATCACAGAGCTCCCGGCCGGTGCACACGCGATGGCACGACGGCAAATTCAAAGGAACGTACCTGCACGCCCATTTGTCCAGCCGTGCCATTCTGCCGACGTACATCAGCGTGCGCCGGTCGTGAAGTGGCTAGACCTCCTTACTAAGTGGCATTACAGTATTAAAAAGTATATATAGCGACCTTTTAAAGCTCATAAAGACCACGACTAGAAATGATGCTCTGCTGGACCTGGTAATCTCAAACCACGTGGAGCTTAAGTACAAATAAAGGAGCATCTGGGTAGCAGTGACCATAACATGATTTCTATTAACGTTAGCTGTAAACAACCAGCACATACTGGAAAGATAAAAACACTTAGTTTTAAAGGAGCAAATTTTCCAAAGCTAAGGGTTGTTCTCCAAGGCTTAGACTGGAAGAGAATAAACTCACTGAAGAACACAGAACAGAAATGGCAATGTTTCAAATTGACTGTATGCAAACACACTGTAAAATATATTCCTATGGGCAGTAAGTTTAAAAGGCTAAAGCTAAAACCTAGATGGCTCACGTCCATGTTAAAATAGCTATAAATAATAACATGATTTAAAAAATGTAAAAATGAAGGAACACTGTCATAATTTAAAAGTTACAAAGAATATAACAGAATAGATAAAAAGGAAATCAATAAAACTATTCAAAACTCGCGCTAAAGTACTGAATCAAAATAAATATATAAAAAGTATACACAGAACTGCAGCCGCTGTGCAAAAGGTGCTGTAACCTTAAAAGTGATAGAAAATATGAAACAGCGCTGGCAGCATATATTATTCAATACACATCATGGTGATTAGTGCCATATACATCAATGTGTTTGTGCCATATCAAATCAAAATGCAACAAAATTATATATAATATAATATGCACAAATCTATAAAGTGCTTAGTGTTTATATGAAAAAAATGCAATGGTGCTCCAAACTTTGCAAAGTGTGAGGTGACTCCCCCTTCGGTGATCCTACTCACCAGAGACAATGGACCCTCGGCTTCGCAGTCTGGGGTCAAAAAGGCAGTGATCTATTGATCTGGGTATGTGTAGGATGGTTCCTCAAAACTCTTCCAAGAGGGTACTTTTATAAAAGAAATTAAAGTCACCACTTACAGGATATCTGGTGATAACAGGCATCAGTCAAAACATCTGAGTTTGCCACCGTATGGCGTGCATTCCACGGAGACGGAAATTGCATCAATGGTTAACGTGAACGGAAGTGTGTTGATGCGTTTCGTCCCTCTTCCAGGTCGTCATCAAAGGACATCACTTCTGGTTCCTTGCAATCTAATTATAACTGAGGGAAGATCACCCCTCCCTCTGGGGAAAATGAAGCGGCCAATTACGATCAGTGTAAAAAAACACCAACTTCCTCCTCTATAACATCATTTCCTGTTGACAAATATATATAAAAAACGTTAATATAAACAGAAGCCATAATGACAAACAAGCCTTTTGGCTATCATACTACAATGAATCATATAATGCGATAGCCATTTACAAAAGATTTCCAGTACATGATTAAAATTACTTGAGTATAAACATGAAAAAATAAAATAAAAATGGAAATAAAAATAAATAAAAATAAAAAAATGAAATAAAAATAAAATACAAATGGAAACAAAAATAAAAGTAAAAATAAAAATAATTATAAATATAAAAATCGATATTTTTTTAAAAATAAAAATAAAATTAAAAATAGAAATAAATGAAATAAAAAATAATATATATCTCTAGACATTTTTTTTTTTGAAAAAAACTTATCTATCTCACAGAATGTAAGGCCTTTTGGATCCTTATTATGGAACAATCTGAAATGATTGGACAAACTGTGATGCTTATAGACCTTTTTGATTCTATTAATATGCTCCCTGAGCCTTATCCCCAATTTCCTCCCCACATACTGGAGACCACAGGGACAGGACAAAAGGTAGGTGAGATGTGTGGTCCCACAAGTGATGAATTTTTTTATTTCAAACGACCTACCCTGAGAATAGAAACTAAAGTGGGTAGTTTTCCTTTTCCTATGTTTAGAAGTCTTGCACATCACACATTTGCCACAACTGAAAAAAACTGTTTGATCTAGAAAAGTGAATAGCTTCTTGGGGGGATTAAGGACATTATGTGCCAATTTTAGCCTAAGTGTCAGCGGCTTAGTATAAATAAACCTAGGTTGCGCAGGCAAGATACTTTTAAGCTCTCCGTCTTTCAGTAGCAGAGACCAAATGTTCCCTAATTATCTTTTCAAACTTTCTATACTGACGATTATAGCCAGTCCGAAAAGCCACACCATTGACTTTATTTTGAAACAAAATTTCCCTATCCATCTCTCCAATGGTTTCTTTAGTTCTTTTTAGATCTTTTAAATTATATCCCTTATCATGAAATCATTCCAAAATCAATTCTGCTTTTATTTCATAATCTTCTTTTTTGTTTCAATTCCTTCTTACCCTCAGCATCTGGCTTTTAGGAATGCCACCTAGCCACCTAGGGTGGAGGCACCTACCTAATGGAATGTAGCCATTTCTATCTACATCCTTAAAGAAAGTCCTAGTAAATCATTTTCCATTTTCTTTATATGTGGTGAGATCCAGGAAATTCACCATTTGGTGACTATAAGTTTCTGAGAAGGAAATACCATAAGAGTTATTTCCCATTTCCTTGATAAAACTACAGAACGATTCCTGTGATCCTGCCCATACTATCACAATGTCATCTATGTATCTCTTGTAGAATCTGAGCTCAGGTATATTTCTGTCATAAATGGCTTTCTTCTTCCACCAACTCATAAAAAGGTTTGCCACTGATGGGGCATATTTAGCCCCAAAGCAACACCCCTTTTCTGTCTATAATATTTTTCTCATGCCAGAAAAAGTTATGGCTCATTGCCAAATCAAGGGCCTGTAGGGGGAATTCCTTCTGTTTCTGTTTAATATTAGTACTTCTCAATGCCCACTCAACAGCCTTCAAGGCATGATGCTGCTGAATGCTGGTATAAAGAGAATTTACATCGACGCTCGCCAGAATATGATCGTCATTTACTGTCATGGGTTTAATCAGTTCAATCAGATCTTTATTGTCTTTTAAATATGCAGGACATTTTTGGTTAAGCGGTCGCAAAAAAACGATCCAAATATTCCCCCAGTCTAGAGAACAGTGGGTCAACTCCACTGACTATAGGTCTACCTGGGGGTCTAAGTGGATGCTTATGCATTTTAGGTAACTGGTAAATAACAGGAACTTTATGCGCATCTGGGATAAGGTATCTCGCTGCTTTCTTTTTTAATATGCCATCCTTATGTGCTCCTTTAATTAGCATCTTCAGTTTGGCTCTGAATTTATTCGTAGGATTTTTCTTACAAATTTTTGGAAATCAATAAAAACATCAGATTTGTTTAAATTCCTGTCTAAAGCATATTTAAGACCCAATTCGAAAATTTTGAGCCCATCTGCTGAAAAAATAGCATCACTCAAACTGAAAATTCCTTCCATTATGTTTCTCTTTTTTCTTTTGCCTTTTGCCTCCCCTGCATCCTCTTGACCTTCTCTTCTTTCCCCATCTGGATATGGTTGAGGAGGTTCCATGGGGTACCACGGTCTCCATTCCTCCTCTCTCCTGTCCGGTGGGTTGTAATCCTTCCCATGTCCCCTGGGATTGGGTCCCCCTCTTCCCCTCATGGGCAGCCTCTCAGAACCTCTCCTCTGAAAATACCTTTGATAATTATTGGGATACCATCCTCGACCCCTATTAGGGAGAGGGTAATAACTGGAATGGTTAGGGGTCCAAGAAGGACCACCATAACCACCATAAACCCATACAGCCCCCCAAAAATTCTTCAAATATATTAACAGTAAAAAGGTCAGGTCTGGACATGTAGGCCCTTTACAAAATAATCTAGAGTGGGTGACTGGGGAAAAAGAGAAGGCAAATGTTAAATACCTTACGTTCTGTGTATACAAAGGAGCATGGGGGAGCTCAAGTCCTTAATTGGGATAGTATTGATAAAGCCCCAAATGATCCACAATGGCCCCAAAATTTACATGGTTCAGAGTAGGGATGAGCCGAACACCCTCCTGTTCGGCTCGCAGCAGAACATGTAGACAGGCAAAAAATTTGGCAGAACACACGAACATCGTTAAAGTCTATGGGACACGAACATGAATAATCCAAAGTGCTCATTTTGAAGGCTTATATGCAAGTTATTGTCATAAAAAGTGTTTGGGGACTTGGGTCCTGCCCCAGGGGACATGTATCAATGCAATTTTTTTTTTTTTTAAACGGACGTTTTTTCAGAAGCAGTGATTTTTTTTTAATGCTTAAAGTGAAACAATAAAAATGAAATATTCCTTTAAATATCGTGCCTGGGGGGTGTCTATAGTATGCCTGCAAAGCGGCGCATTTTTACCGTGTTTAGAACAGTACCACAGCAAAATGACATTTATAAAGGAAAAATTGTAATTTAAAACTGATCATGGCTGTAAAGAATTGTCGGGTTTCGGCAATATAGATAAAACTCATTGAAAAAACGAGCATGGGATCCCCCTCCAGTCCATCACCAGGCCCTTTGGGTCTGGTATGAATATTAAGGGGAACCCCAAAACAAAATTTAAAAAAAAAATGCGTGGGGGTCCCCCTAAAATCCATAGCAGGCCCTTCAGGTCTGATATGGAATTTAAGGGGAACCCTCTGCCAAATAAAAAAAAATGGCGTAGGTCCCCCCCTCTTTTCCTGCGGCCTGCCAGGTTGCGTGCTTGGATAAGGGTCTGGTATGGATTTTGGGGGGGACCCCTACGCCATTTTTTAAAAAAATTTTGGTGCAGGGTGCCCCTTAAATTCCATACCAGACCTGAAGGGTCTGGTATAGATTTTGGGGGGACCCCTACGCCATTTTTTTATAATTTGGCTCAGGGTTCCCCTTAAAATCCATACCAGACCTGAAGGGCCTGGTAATGGACTGGGGGAGATCCCATGCTCTTTTTTTTCAATTATTTTTATCTATAATGCCGTGACCCGACAATTTATTACAGCCGCGATGCGCCACTTTACAGGCATACTATGGACACCCCCCAGGCACAATATTTAAAGGACTATTTCATTTTTATTGTTTCACTTTAAGCATTAAAAAAATCTCTGCTCCCGAAAAAACGGCCGTTTAAAAAAAAAATTTGCATTGATACATGTCCCCTGGGGCAGGACCCAGGTCCCCAAACACTTTTTATGACAATAACTTGCATATAAGCCTTTAAAATTAGCACTTTTTATTTTTCATGTTAGTGTCCCTTAGACTTTAACGGTGTTCTGGCGGCTTTTGAATTTGCCGCGATCACCGCATATTGTTTGTTGTTCGGTGAACAGGCGAACACCCGATGTTCGAGTCAAACTTACGTTCGACTCGAACATCAGGCTCATCCCTAGTCCAGAGGCATTTTGACAAAATAAAGGTGAATAAAGCACCTGGACAAGATGGCTTACACTCAAGGGTCCTCAGAGAGTTGAGCTCTGTTATATCACAGCCATTGTTTCTAATTTTTAGAGACTCTTTAATGGCTGGCATGATACCACTGGATTGGTGAAAGGCAATGCGGTGCCTATATTTAAAAAGGGATCAAAGTATTTACCAAGACAGACCTAACTTCTATAGTTGTGAAGGTACTTGAGAGTTTAAAAAAAGACCACATAGATGAGTTTTTTCTAGTATGTTAAGTAAGTCAGTATGGATTCATGAAAAACAGTTGTCAAACAAATCTGATTTTTATGAGGATGTAAGCAAAATTTGGACAAAGGAATGGCTGTGGATATAGTTTATTTGGATTTTGCCAAAGTGTTTGACACAGTTCCCCAAACATGGCTAATGTGTAAGTAAAATTTTACAAGCTTAGAAAATTCCGTTTATAAATGGGTAGAAAACTGGCTAAAGGACATTATTCAGAGAGTAGTGGTTAATGATTTATATTCAGAATGGTCTAAGGTTATTAGTGGTGTACCTCAAGGTTTATTGTTGGGCCCTTACTTTTTAACATATTTATAAATGATATAGGGTCTTGGATTGAAAGTACCATTTCAGTATTTACAGATAACACCAAGCTATTCATTGGAAAAACATTACTATAAGATGTCTCCAACTTACAAGCTGATCTCAATGCACTATTTAATTGGGCAACTAAGTGGCAAGTAAAGTTATGCACTTGGGTTCTAAAAACATGCATGCATCGTACATTCTAGGAGCAAAACAGCTGGGGCAATCAATGGCAGAGATGGATTTGGGTGTTCATGTGCAATCCGTTTTGTAACAAATCGAAATTCAGCCGAATTTTGCATCTTTCAGACATTCGGATGCATTCGAATATCCGAATAAAAAAATAATGAATTTCAACGAATACGAAAGAAATTATAGTGAATATAATGAATGAATTCGACATGATTTGGTAAATCGTGAAAGATCTAATGAAACAAAAGGTCAACTCAAAGTAAATCTTACAGTCCAATCAGCTGATTAATTTTGTGCTGGAGGTTGGATTACTGGCAAAGTGCATTCCTGAGAACTGAGTGAGAAGGATGTTGTATTGTATTTGAGCAGAGGAGAAGAGATATTGTCATTGTGTGTGTTAATAGATTCAATAAACAAACGACTTTCCAAACTATGAATCATTATCACGAATCAATATACATACATAAATATCGAATTTCAGCTAATACAAAATAAATCATAGAGGATATAACGAATGAATTCGACAGGATTAGAGATTCAGTATAACGAATATCGACACTCTACAGGAATAACGAATTATCCGAAAACGAATTAACGTAACATAACGAATATAACAGAACGATGATGTATTTTACTAATGACAACGAACCGAACCTAAACGAAATTTTCCGTTGTGCACAAATCTATTAATAATACCGTGCAATGCCAAGCTGCAATTTCTAAAGCTAGCAAAATCCTTTCTTGCATTAAAAGAGGTATAGTCTGCAGAGAGAAAGATACATTTTGCCCCTGTACAAATCATTAGTAGGACCTCATTTGGAATATGCAGTTCAGTTTTGGACACCAGTTCACAAAAAGGATATCGGAGAAGCCAAGAAAGTGCAGAGAAGGGAAATCAAACTGATAGTGGGCATGAAGGAGCTCAGCTATGAGGAAAGATTAGCTGAAGCAAATGTATTCTCTCTTGAGAAGAGGAGATTAAGTGGTATATGATCAACATGTAGAAATACATAAGTGGTCCATATAGTGAACTTGGTGTAGAGTAATTCACTTTCAGGTCGTTACAGAGGACACTCTTCACATTCGGAGGAAAAGAGATTTAACCTTTTCATACAGAAAGGCTTCTTCACAGTTATGCCCCGTACACAAGGTCGGACTTTGTTCGGACATTCCGACAACAAAATCCCAAGATTTTTTCAGACGGATGTTGGCTCAAACTTGTCTTGCATACACACGGTCACACAAAGTTGTCGGAAAATCCGATCGTTCCAAACGCAGGTGACGTAAAACACGTACGTCGGGACTATAAACGGGGCAGTGGCCAATAGCTTTCATCTCTTTATTTATTCTGAGCATGCGTGGCACTTTGTCCGTCGGATTTGTGTACACACGATTGGAATTTCCGACAACGGATTTTGTTGTCAGAAAATTTTATATCCTGCTCTCAAACTTCGTGTGTCGGAAAAGCAGATGGAAAATGTGTGATGGAGCCTACACACGGTCGGAATTTCCGACAACAAGGTTCTATTACACTTTTTCCGTCAGAAAATCCGACCGTGTGTATGGGGCATAAGAGCTTTGAAAATGTAGCATAGATTCCCTCAAGAGCTGGTTCTGGCCAGCTCAGAAGATTGTTTTAAAAAAGGCCTGGATGCATCCCTAAATGCACATAATATAACTGGATATTAATATTTAAAGGTAATAACACCAGGTGTAGTTGATGCAGGGAATATCCAATAAAAAAGGCCTGGGTTCTTTCCTAAATGTACACAATACAGTGCCTTGAAAAAGTATTCATGCCTCTTGAAATATTCCACATTTTGTCATGTTATAACCAAAAACATACATGTATTTTATTGGGATTTTATGTGATAGAACAACACAAAGTGGCACATAATTATGAAGTGGAAGGAAAATTATTAATGGTTTTCAAAATTTTCTACCAACAAATATGTGAAAAGTATGGCGTGCATTTGTATTCGGCCCCCCTGAGTCAATACTTTGTAGAACCACCTTTTGCTGCAATTACAGCTGCAAGTCTTTTTGGCAATGTCTCTACCAGCTTTGCACATCTAGAGAGTGACATTTTTGCCCATTCTTCTTTGCAAAATAGTTCAAGCTCTGTCAGATTGGATGGAGAGCGTCTGTGAACACCAATTTTCAAGTCTTGTCACAGATTCTCAATTGGATTTAGGTCTGGACTATGACTGGGCCATTCTAACACATGAATGTGCCTTGATCTAAATCATTCCATTGTAGCTTTGGCTGTATGTTTAGGGTCGTTGTCATGCTGGAAGGTGAACCTCCGTCCCAGTCCCAAGTCTTTTTCTTCTAAGATTGCCCTGTATTTGGCTCCATCTATCTTCCCATCAACTCTGACCAGCTCCCCGGTGCCTGCTGAAGAAAAGCATCTCCACAACATGATGCTGCCACCACCATGTTTCACGGTGGGGATTGTGTGTTCGATTGATGTGCAATGTTAGTTTTCTGCCACTCATATCATTTTTCTTTTAGTCCAAAAAGTTCAATTTTGGTCTCATTCGACAAGAGCACCTTCTTCCACATTTTGCTATGTCCCCCACATGGCTTCTCGCAAACTGCAATCGGGACTTCTTATGACTTTCTTTCAACAATGGCTTTCTTGTTGCCACTCTTCCATAAAGGCCAGATTTGTGGAGTGCATGACTAATAGTTGTCCTGTGGACAGATTCTCCCACATGAGCTGTGGATCTCTGTAGCTCCTTCAGAGTTACCATGGGCTTCTTGGCTGCTTCTCTGATTAATGCTCTCCTTGACCGGCCTGTCAGTTTAGGTGGATGGCCATATCTTCATAGGTTTGCATCTCTGTGCATCTCTGTGATTTTTGGTGCATTTTCTGGCCAGGGTGAAGCTATAAGGCTACTCAGCATGCACTTTTTTACACACAAAGGCCTCTTAGGAACACCGTCACCATTGATGAATGTGAGACGCATTATTTCAGAATCACTATTGGTTTCCAGAGTCCCTCATGCAACTGAGTGAATGCAGAGATGCAAGCCCTTCCTATCTGTGAACTTCTGATGTGTATTATATTTTTATGGACATGATCCTCTGTGAGTATGATGTATTCCCATGTCCCGCAAATAGATATCTTGCTGTTTACCTGCTGTATCTATATACATTTATATTTTCTCTAGCACCTATATCTAGTCATATGTTTTTTTCTATGTACACTTTTTTGAATAGAACAAACAGCCTGTAAAAAACCCCTGAAGAAGGAATTGACTACTTAACTCTCCATCTCCGAAACATGTTGGGATCATCTGTGACCACACATTTACTGTAACCTCTATTTTTGAGGCTAGTGTGTTCCAGTATTCAGTTGCTGTTCTATTTGATCATGTTTAAGTGCATTGTTTTTAGGTATACCTACTGTGGGGATGGAAAGTATTCAGACCCCCTTAAATTTTTCACTCTTTGTTATATTGCAGCCATTTGCTAAAATCATTTAAGTTCATTTTTTTTCCTCATTAATGTACACACAGCACCCCATTTTGACAGAAAAACACAGAATTGTTGACAATTTTGCAGATTTATTAAAAAAAAAAAAACTGACATATCACATGGTCCTAAGTATTCAGACCCTTTGCTCAGTATTTAGTAGAAGCACCCTTTTGATCTAATACAGCCTTGAGTCTTTTTGGGAAAGATGCAACAAGTTTTTCCCACCTGGATTTGGGGATCCTCTGCCATTCCTCCTTGCAGATCCTCTCCAGTTCTGTCAGGTTGGATGGTAAACATTGGTGGACAGCCATTTTTAGGTCTCTCCAATTGGGCTTAAGTCAGGGCTCTGGCTGGGCCATTCAAGAACAGTCACGGAGTTGTTGTGAAGCCACTCCATTATTTTAGCTGTGTGCTTAGGGTCATTGTCTTGTTGGAAGGTAAACCTTCAGCCAGGTCTGAGGTCTTGAGCACTCTGGAGAAGGTTTTCATCCAGGATATCCCTGTACTTGGCCGCATTCATCTTTCCCTCGATTGCAACGAGTCGTCTTGTCCCTGCAGCTGAAAAACACACCCACAGCATGATGCTGCCACCACCATGCTTCACTGTTGGGACTGTATTGGACAGGTGATGAGCAGTGCCTGGTTTTCTCCACACATACCGCTTAGAATTAAGGCCAAAAATTTCTATCTTGGTCTCATCAGACCAGAGAATCTTATTTCTCACCATCTTGGAGTCCTTCAGGTGTTTTTTTAGCAAACTCCATGCGGGCTTTCATGTGTCTTGCACTGAGGAGAGGCTTCCATCGGGCCACTCTGCCATAAAGCCCTGACTGGTGGAGGGCTACAGTGATGGTTACATTTCTACAACTTTCTCCCATCTCCCGACTGCATCTCCGGAGCTCAGCCACGGTGATCTTTGGATTCTTCTTTACCTCTCTCACCAAGGCTCTTCTCCCCCGATAGCTCAGTTTGGCTGGATGGCCAGCTCTAGGAAGGGTTCTGGTTGTCCCAAACGTCTTCCATTTAAGGATTATGGAGGCCACTGTGCTCTTAGGAACCTTAAGTGCAGCAGAAATTTTTTTGTAACCTTGGCCAGATCTGTGCCTTGCCACAATTCTGTCTCTGAGCTCTTCATGCAGTTCCTTTGACCTCATGATTCTCATTTGCTCTGACATGCACCGTGAGCTGTAAGGTATATAGACAGGTGTGTGGCTTTCCTAATCAAGTCCAATCAGTATAATCAAACACAGCTGGACTCAAATTAAGGTGTAGAACCATCTCAAGGATGATCAGAAGAAATGGACAGCACCTGAGATAAATATATGAGTGTCACAGCAAAGGGTCTGAATACTTAGGACCATGTGATAGTTCAGTTTTTCTTTTTTAATAAATCTGCAAAAATGTCAACAATTCTGTGTTTTTCTGTCAATATAGGGTGCTAGGTGTACATTAATGAGAAAAAAATAACTTAAATGATTTTAGCAAATGGCTGCAATATATCAAAGAGTGAAAAATTTAAGCGGGTCTGAATACTTTGTCCCCACTGTACTTGTGCATTTTTAATATATATGTGTATTCAATAAATGTATACTTTTTTATGATATTACTTCTTGTCATTCTGGCTTACCTTCCTTGCCCATAAAATCCCTGGGGCACCTCATTTTAAAGTTTCTCTTTATTAGGGATGTGGCAAGAATTGCCAGATATACACCCTGATTGGTTTCTCTTTGTAGTTTTTTTAATAGGTTTGCAGTTATGCCATACTCTCCATTTTCAGATGATGGATTGAACAGTGATCCATGGGATGTTCAAAGCTTGGGCTTCACAGAACAGCTGTCTTTACTGAGATTAAATTACACACAAGTGGGCTCTATTTGCTAATTAGGTGACTTCTGAAGGCAATTGGTCCACTAGATTTTAGTTAGGGTATCATAGTAAAAGGTGCTGAATAAAAATGCCTGCCACACTTTTCAAATATTTATTTGTAAAAGATTTTGAAAACTGTTTATCATTTTCCTTCCACTTCACAATTATGTGCCACTTTGTGTTGGTATAAAATCCCAATAAAAGACATTTACGTTTTTGGTAGTAACGTGACAAAATGTGGAAAATTTCAAGGGGCATGAATACTTTTTCAAGGCACTGTATAACTGGATACTAATATTTACAGGTAACGTTGATCCAGGGAATATCTAAATGCCTCTTGGGGGATCAGAAAGGATTTTTTTCCCTGCTGGAGCAAATAGGATCATGCTTTGCTGTTTTTTTGCCTTCCTCTGGGTCAACTGTGGGTGTAAAATTGTGTATCTAGGATAGTAAAAATGTTTTTTCTTTTTTTTTTCCCTTTTATTGGTTAAACTAAATGGACTGTGTTTTTTTGGATCATGCTTTATTGGGGTTTTCTTTGCTTTCCCCTGGATAAACTGAGAGGATTCTGTATTTGAGGGTTTTCAATATCTTTTGCTTGTTAGTTGAACTAGATAGACTAGTGTCTTTTTTCAACCTCACTGTGTAACTATATAACCATGAAAAGTGTCAATATACCACAAATAAAAGTGTAAACAATGATGATCCAGTATACACAAATAAATGAATGAATAAAGTCTACTACAATCCTAAAATAAATCCAAGTCCATCAGTATTGGTGAAGAACCATATGAGCCGCACTGTTCACACAGAAGAGCCAGGGCTGTCTTATCAAGCGGGCACACCTGGGCACAGCCCAGGGGCCCCAGATGCACATGGGGCCCTATCAGGGCCAGTTGGATCTAGGGCAGTGGTTCTCGACCTGGGGGTTGGGACCCCCACGGGGGTCGAATGACGATTTGCCAGGGGTCACCAAATCCTGGGATGTTCCTGAAGCCCGCACCGCTCTCCCAGCCTTTTTGCGGCTGCCCAGCACACCACAAAGTCAGAGACACAGTGAGTAACAATATCTGTGATTATAGTTGCCATTAAAAGTCCCTACTGCAGTTCTCAGATCAGCAGATGACCTTGATCAAGAGCACCTACTGTAAGTTGGCTGATCAGAACTCCACCCAGTACTGCCACTCTTCCCATTCCCCCCACCAAGGAGTAAGAGAAGGAATAAAAATTGAGAATACATGGAAGGGAGAGGAAAAGAGAGGGAGGAACAAAGAAAAAGGAAGAGGAAGAATAAGAGAAAGAACAGGAAAGAGGGCTAGAGAGAGGGATGGGGGAAAAAAACAAGAAATTAGTATAGAGAGAGATAAAAGGGAAAGAAAGGAGAACAAAGAGAAAGAGTGATACATCCCAAAATGTGCCATAAGGGGTTTTAATCCTGTACAAGTGAAGCCCTTTCACTTTACAGTGAAATTAGAGCTGCACGATTCTGGCCAAAATGAGAATCACAATTTTTTTGCTTAGAATAAAAAGATCACGATTCTCTCACGATTCTCGCAATGTAAAATCTTTCACATTATACAAAAAAAAAAAAAATGGGCTAACTTTACTGGTTAGATTTTTTTTTTAATTCATTAAAGTCATTTTTTTCAAAAAAATTGCATTTGAAAGACCGCTGCGCAAATACAGTGTGACATAAAATATTGCAACAACCACCATTTTATTCTCTAGGGTGTCTACTAAAAAAATATATGTTTGGGGGTTCTAAGTCATTTTCTAGCAAAAAAAAAAAAAAAAAGATTTTAACTTGAAACCAACAAATGTCAGAAAAAAGGCTTAGTGTTTAAGTGGTTAAACTTTTTTCACTTACACAGGAAGTCTATTCCATTCACAAATTGTTACAATGTTTATACTTAAGTTGAACTGATAAAGAATGTTTTGTTTCTTGGCAGACTGCCCGTTTTTTCTCTTCCTTTCTTTTGAGGGCTGTGGCTTCAGAAGAACAGAGAGTTCTTTGCATAGAAAGAATTGTGAAACACTTTAGTCAAGATCGCAATAACGATTCTTGAGGATTAATCACGATAACGATTCTTGACGATTAATTGTGCAGCTCTAGCGCAAATTACTTGTCTTGCCTTGGGTGCTGACAACCAACGCTACGAAATTAATTTTTTACTTTTAGGGGTCCCCACAACTTGGGAAATTTTATCAAGGGGTCATGGCACTAGGGCGGTTGAGAACCACTGATCTAGGGGGAAGTGCTGGGTGGTATGGTACACTGCACACAGAGATTAACTGACAGTAACTTTGTTAGCAGCGGCACGCACCTGCTGCGTGCAGTCTTTAAATTGTCACCATGGCTGATTGCTGGTGTGGGCAGCATGACCTGCCGCCAGACCGGAAGTCCCAGGAGTTTGTGGCTGGGAGTGGGTGCACTGTCACTGTGCTGTGCCGATCCATTTACTCAATATCTCACTTGTACAAAGCCTATGAGTGAGATGTTGAGAGACACTGAAATACGAGTGCACAGCACAGTGTGTTGAACAGGCCAGTGACTCTGCTCCTCCTCCTGATGATCCATCCTATCCCTGCAGTACCTACCCCATCAGTCCCGCCCATACTCCACCCCTTGCCATGCACACACACAGAGCACTGTGAAAGGACATCTAAGTGCAGGACAGTTGCAATATTGGAGTACACACACTGCAGCAGGAATATAGTAGTAGATCCTAGCTGGAGAATTGGGTGAGTTTGTCTAAAACTCCCCCACCCCCCTTGTTAATTGTAGATGGCCCTCCCTCTGCTGTGAGTCTCTGATTGAGGGCTATAGGGCTACATTCACACCAGCGATTAGGGCCAGTGTGCATTCTAGCAGCAGTTCCTCCTGCGGCTGTTAGTGGGTACATGGGGCCGCTGGCCCTGTTCACTATAGTGATCGCTACTGCATGCAATTTGTCTATCAATTGTCAATCAACAATCACCACAGGTAATCGCTAGCTGCGCAAAGAGCCATGAATAGGTTCAGCCACCAGCAACCTGTCGTTATAGTGAACAGGGTCGGTGGCCGCACCCACCTGCTGACAGACGCTCAGAGCTGCAGGAGAAACTGCTGCTTCAATTTGCACCTGCCCCAATCATCGGTGTGAATGTAGCCTAATGTACACTATATGCAGTGACAGATATTTTACTGCATTGTAAAACGTCTGTCACATCAGGAACACTCAGGAAGCAATTGTTTCCTATTTGTCCCATTCACACTGCAACGCAGCATATGGCTGCGCTTCAGCATGCTGCAATAAAATGCAGACATGCCGAATCGCACGGCAATGCAACACGTCTCACTACTGTACATCACTGTGAATGAAGTGCACATTTTTTACATTCCATATAAAGTTTATACAAGAAAAAGAGAGCCATGTGATGCACTGAATTGTGCACCACACTGCCCCCACCACAGCCGATTATGCAGAGCTGCCGGTGTGGTGAATCATTCCGGCAGTTCTGCATTATGTGTGAATACAGCCTGAAAAACAATCCAAATGTCTCTTTTTAGAGACATTTGTCAGCCAATGGGAAAGCGATGTCAGCTCCTCACCACTTGTTTTAACTCCCAAAATGCTGCATCAACCCACCACAATTACGTGCATTGCACGCGGTTGCAGCACAAATCTAGCTAATCTAATAAACGAATAATCTGATATCAAATCTAACAAATGAATAATCATAACAAATCTAATAAAATAATAATATATTAAAAAAAATCTAATAAATCTATCAACTATTTATACTTTAATTCTCGAGAGTATGTGCGAAAATTGGGACAGGCTTGTAGGAGCCCCAGTGCATTACTATGCCCAGGGGCCCATGAGGCTGTTAAAATGGCCCTGAGAAGAGCCCAGAGTCTTTTTAAACATTAGTGCCTGCATAAATTCCATCACACTCTGAGCACAGAACCAGCACTCGCCTTCTAAATAGGACCTAAACTAATATGTATTTAATAGGTCAAACTTGTTCCCTTTCAGGGTAAATCATTGCAACACCTTTGCTAGTTTAAGCAATATTACTCTACACCGCATGACCTTTGCTTGCCAAATGTTCTTGTTGCATCAAATTTAAATGTCTTCCTATTGACCTTTAAACAAGACACCAGGCACACTGCAGCCACCCATAAAAAGAAAGTAGCATCTTCTTTGTGTAGCTTAGGCTGTTAGGTAAATTTAGCTAGCTTTTCTGTAATCAGTGGAGCAGAGGTTTATTGGTTAGGCCAGCCCAGTGCTACTCTGATTATTTCCCCCTGTATTCTAGAGGATTCTAGAAATATAGTGGGAGGAAGAACAGAGTGGGTAGCCTGAATATTTATGGGACTCCAGGCAGGGTGGGCAGGAGGGGAGGCTGCCCTGGGCACTGTGGTGTCATGCGAGTTGGGGGGCACCGCAAGGAGATTGAGGGGGGAGGGGATTTGTGTTGAGAGTACGAATTTGGGGGGCAACAGGGGAAAATAATTGTTCTAGGAGGAGGAATATGGGGTGGTTCTAGGAGTGGTAATTCAGGGGGATTTGTGTTGGGGTGGAGATGGGAGGGTTTGTGGTAGGAGGAGAATTTTTGGGGGGGAGGGTGGGCGAGATTTGTGCTAGTATGGATGATTGGGGGACATTTGTACTAAGAGGAGGGATGGAGTGGAGGATTTGTGCTAGGAGGGGTGATTTTTTTTTTTGGGGGGGGCATTTTTGCTGGGGGGATTTGGGGATGGAAGGGGCAACAATTTGTGCTGGGAGGGGGGATTTCAGCAGGGGGGCCAATTTGTATTGGGATTAGGGGGAATTTATGCTTTGGAGGCAATTATGCAGATTAGTGCCCATTTTTTTTGGGGGGGGGGAGAATTTTTGCTGACACATAATTCTCGTACTACTTGAGGGGGGGGGGGCGCAGTTTGGCGTGTTCACCCTGGGCTCTAGGTGACCTTGTCCCAGCACTGCCTCCCAGTAATCTCTGGGGATGTGTGCCCTGGAGGAGACCCCTGCTGCAGGCGCTCTGCCCATAGGGCAGGGGTGCTAGAGAAGCCATGGCAAAGACATCAAGGTTCCAGCTAGGCTTAGCTATGGGGCCTGTTTGCAAGTTCAAGTCCAGGAATCAATTTGCGTCTGGAGGAAACTGTCAGGGCTGGGCTTCCTTCCAGCCCTTTCTTCTCTGAGCTGGCCGCTCACCTGTCGGCTAATTGCCAGCTCCCATCTCTCTCCACAGTTACTCAGCTGTTGTTGATATCCTGTTCTTCTGTCCTGCCTACTTAAGCTGTCCAGTCCAGAGGAGCTCTGCCTTCGCCTTGGTCAACATCACAAGAAACATCGCCTGCGTTCCTGTTTAAAGACCAGCTTTGCTGACATCCCTTCTGGCTCTGGATCCTGCTTGCTGTTCCACTACTTTGATCCCTGACTTCTGGCTTGGCTTACTATCCGTTCCAGTTACTGAACTTTGGCTATGTTTTGACTACATTTGTTCTTTTTACTTTTATTATTAAACAAGTGTGATTTAACTGTACTTCTGTCTCGGTCTGATTTTATGGATTCTGACAGTAGGCGAAGGCCATGAATTAAGAAGATGCAGTCAATCCACTAGTTGGTAATATATTTTCCAGATTGGATGAACTGGATCACCACATGGATCAGTTCGCCATGGCGTTACAAACGCTCCTGAATCGCACAGCTCACCTGGAATCTCCCACTGTGGCTGCCCTGATATAACCTATGTTGCAGGCCGACCCTGCTGCTGCTCCAGTCTCTGTGCAGGCACCCGCCTCGAGTATTACCTCTATAAGAGGTATGTCTAGTTCCGCTCCACTTCCCCAGCGATTTGGGGGTGATCCAGTCCAATGCAGAGGGTTTCTCAACCAGGTTGAGATATACTTTGAGACGCTGCCCCTGGCGTTTCCCACGGACAGAAGCAAAGTAGGTTTTGTGATATCTTTGCTTTCTGAGAGAGCCTTGGCCTGGGCAAACCCTCTTTGGGAGACACAAAAACCTGTTGTCTTGAGTTACCCTGAGTTTGTGGCTTTGTTTAAAAGGGTATTTGACGTTCCAGCGTGCTCCGCTTCTGCTGCCAAGTGCCTCATGTCCATCGAACAGAGTACGAGAACTGTTGGCAACTACGCCATTGAATTCCGTACTCTGGCAGCAGAGGTTGTGTGGAACAATAAGGCCCTCGTGGCTGCTTTTTCTCATGGTCTCTCGGATACCATCAAGGATGAGATAGCAGCCTGAGATATACCCACTGTGCTGGAGAAGTTGATTATGTTTGCCATCCTCATTGACTCCAGACTCGGAGAAAAACTCACTTTTAAGGAGCGCTTACGGAAGCCCCCTGTCGTTTGTCTCTCCAAGCTTTGTAGTCCCACCCATGCCTCCCTCACCTCCCATGCCTCCGGGTACCGAGACAGGCAGTGAAGGTGAACTTATGCACTTGGGTTTCATGCATCTCTCTGCGGATGAGAGACACCTTTAGGAGGAGGGAGAGATTGTGCCTTTATTGTGGCCTGGCAGGTCACTTTTTGAAGTCTTGTCCTACCCGTCCAGGGAACACCTGAACCTTGAGGTCCTGTCATGGACAGACCTTAGGTGGCGTTGTTTCATCCCCAGTTATCCAGAAGGATAAGCCCCTGGTTTCGGTCACCCTTTTTTGGCCTGAGTCGTCCGTTGAGATACAGGCTCTAATCGGCTCTGGGACTGCAGGCCTGTTTATTGATGCTGCCTTTGTATCGAAGCACTCGATTCCGCTGCAGCTGCGTGACACTCCACTTGTCAATGAGGCTCTTGAGGGGGGACCTCTACAGCCTGCCCATGTGACTCATGAGATGGTTCCATTATCCATGGCCATAGGGGCTCTTTACCATGAGATAATCCAATTACAATTTATTTCCTCACCTAAGTTTCCGCTGGTTATTGGTTATCCTTGGTTACAGAGGTACTTGGTTATGGAACATCTCTGTATCCTCCTGGGGACTTACAACCAATTTCTCTTCTAGCTCCCCCAGTGCATTCTGCATGGTTCTATATGGACCATTGAGCAGATATGGTCTTTGGGCTCTTTGATGCCCTCTGATGGTTGCTGCAGTGTGATTATTTATCACTGGCTATTTATTGGCTTTTTCCTTGTTGGAACTGAACCTTGAAATTGGTTGTAAATGGAAACAGTTGATGGTTATCCACATCTACTGCTAAGACCTTGACATCTATACATGAATGAATTTGAACTACTGTTTTTTGAGCTTGTGAAAGCCTCTTCACAAGTGAAACCCTCTTGTGTATTAACTGAAACCTGAATGTGTCCTGAAGAAGTTCTATACGAAACGCATAGACACATCTGGGCTTGTATCATGTATATTTCTATATGGAGATCTTTTGTCAATGTCTTTGTACTGTATGTATTTATATTTAATAAAATTGATTATATTGTTATTTTGACTATGCTTTCTCAGGTTTGTTGTGCCTCTAAAGTCCGCCCAGGGTGTCCTTGGTGACCCACTTTTTTCTTTTTATGACACTTGGTTACAGAGGTACAACCCCTCTTTTGATTGGCTCTGTGCTGAGATTCTCTCCTGGTCACCACAATGCAGTGAGACATGCTTCCAGAAGGTAGCCAAGGTCCTATGCACCTCTTCACTCTCCTCCCTGCCGGAGGAGTACAGCGATTTTAGCAATGTCTTTGACAAAGATCAAGCCGGTAGTTTGCCTCCACACCAGTCATATGATTGCGCAATTGACCTTCAACCTGGTGCCATACCCCCTTGTTGCCGGGTTTACCTTTTGTCGGTCTTGAGTGGATAAGGCCATGGAGGAGTATGTTGCAGACGTACTTTCTTGAGGTTTCATTCGCAAATCCTCATCTCCTGCTGGTGCTGGTTTCTTCTTTGTGAAGAAGAAGAGTGGTGAACTGAGACCTTGTATTGATTATAGGGGTCTCAATTGTTTCACGATTAAGAATACCTATCTGATTCTGTTGATTACGGAGTTATTTGACCGCCTCAAGGGAGCAACGTTTTTCACGAAGCTTGATTTGAGAGAGGCATACAATCTCCTGAGGATTAAGGAGGGCGACGAGTGGAAAACTGCATTTAATACCAGAACAGGCCATTATGAGCACTTCGTAATGCCTTTTGGCCTTTGTAACGCCCAGGCAGTTTTTCAGGAATTTATTAACGATGTCCTCCGAGATTTGTTGCAGGTATGTGTGGTGGTCTATCTTGATGATATCCTCATATTTTCCAAGTCCCTGGAGAGCCACCACACAAATGTCTGTCATGTGCTTCAGAAACTAAGAGAGAACAATCTCTATTGTAAACTAGAGAGGTGCGAGTTCGATCGTGAACAGGTTAAATTCCTGGGTTATGTCATTTCCACTGCTGGTTTTTCGATGGACCCAGAGAAACTTTCGGCAGTCCTATAGTGGCCCCGACCTGTGGTTTTACATCCTCTGCAGCGTTTCCTGGGCTTTGACAAGTATTATCGGAAGTTTATTTGTAACTTCTCGTCTCTGGTCAAGCCCCTGACTGATATAACCAGAAAGGATGGTAACCCACAGAGTCTCCGGTGTCCATTAAGGCCTTTGAGAGTCTCAAGGCTGCCTTTGCTTCTGCTCCTGTGTTGGCACATCCTGATCATACGTTACCGTTTATCCTTGAGGTTGATGCTTCTGAGACTGGTGTTGGCACCCTTCTGTCTCAACGTCCTACCTCTGAGAACGCTATGCATCCTTGTGGCTACTTTCCAAGAAATTGTCACCTGCAGAATGCAATTACGAGATTGGTGACAGAGAGCTGTTGGTGATCATTTTAGCCCTGAAAGAATGGAGACATCTCCTCGAAGGTACCACTGTGCCGGTTCTCATTCTTACTGACCATAAGAATCTCACATTCTTGTCTGAGACTAAACGCCTCTCTCCCAGAAGGGCGCGATGGGCTGTTTTCTTGTCAAGTTTCAATTACATTGTCTCATTCTTACTCGGTACTAAGAATGTAAGGGCTGACGCCTTGTCACAACAATTTTCCTCCACTTCCAAGTTGGAGTCGGTTCCGGTTCCTGTGATTCCTCCTGATCATATTCTGGCTACGGTTCCCACCAGTCTCACTTCTCCTTTGGGTGACAAAATTCTTGCTTCTCAGCTCCATGCTCCTCCTGAGAAACCCTGTGACCACTGCTTTGTCCCAGAGAGTCTCTGTACTGGCGTGCTTACCATTCTCCCTAGGCAGCTGGCCACCCTGGGAAGAATCAACTCATTTGGGCCATTTCCCAAGAATTCTGGTGGCCTAGTCTATGTGCTGATGTAACTGCCGCCTGTTCCATGCGTGCTCAGAGTATGACTCCATGACACCTTCCAGTGGGCCTCCTACAACCCATACCAATGGAGAGAGGCCCTGGACCCACCTGTCTATGGATTTTATTGTGGAGTTACCCAACTCCCAGGGCAACAGGGTTATCCTTATGCCCCGTACACACGGTCGGATTTTCCGATGGACAATGTCCGATCGGAGCGCGTTGTCGGAAATTCCGACCGTGTGTGGGCACCATCGGACATTTTCCATCGGATTTTCCGACACACAAAGTTGGACAGCAGGAGATAAAATTTTCCGACAACAAAATCCGATCGCGTCAATTCCGACCATGTGTGGCCTGTTCCGACGCACAAAGTGCCACGCATGCTCAGAAGAAATTCCGACACGGGACAGCTCGTTCTGGTAAACGTAGCGTTCGGAATGGATACAGCACTTTCGTCACGCTGCAATGTTCAAAATGGTTTAATACAGCGCACTCTCTTCTTCTTTATAATGTGACAAGAATTAAGTAGTTTTGCTGCTCATATTCACACACACTTCTCACAAACTTATTTCGTTACTATTTATCGGGATTCCCTCAATATATTTTGATTTCTCACATCTGACAACAAAATTTTTTTTTTTTTTTTTGGACTTTAATGTAGATTCTTTTTTTGTGTTTCTCTTTTTTATTTTTATTTTTTTTGGTGATTTTGATTTGTATTCCCGAAAATGTTTGTGTGTGTTTTTGGTGACAAGTTCCCACAACACCACTAATATGTTGTTCTATTTAATCTGTAGGAGATTGTTTGGTGTTGTTGTCCCTTGTTAATTTCACATTGTACTTTAGAAATGTACCTGAATCGTCACCAACAAACTGTCCTTTTTGGATGAAAACACACACAGGAGAGTAGAATTTACCCAAAAAAATTTTATTAAGGGCTCACAACTAAACAAAGAGGGAGGCAACGCTGGAGAAACTGCAGAAGTGGGCGAAGCCTTGGACCCCTGGGGCAGACATTAATTATTTAAAAGCAAAATTGGTGGCCTGAGGAGTCCATATCATAAGGGAGGGCAGTCTGGTTCAGAAGTCCCAGAGATCCGGAAAGCAGCAGATGACATCTGTGTCCCCAGGCTGTGGTCATACGAGAGACTGCATCTTCTGTCAGACCAGACTGAACCCAGGGTCATCACTCTCAGGTCTTCCTTCCACGCTTCCTTACAGGCTTTGGCTGTGGTGGTGGAGTTGTGGCAGCAGGAGGAGGAGGAGGAGGGCTTTGGCTGTGGTGGTGGAGTTGTGGCAGCAGGAGGAGGAGGAGGATCGTCCCTCTCAATGACATCCGTCTTGTGTGTCAGTTCCCCACTCTCCCCCTTACGAAGGACTTTATAAATCAGGTCCTCAGAGATCTTGCGTTGACCCTCCTGCATGCCCTGCAATTTTGTGGCAGCCATGCAGGCAAAGGCCTCTTCAGGACTGGGGAAGGCTCGGAGGGACGCCGAAGCCTCCTGGATCAGCCTGTACGCTGAATCCTGCACGGGACTCGGAGTGGCCTTCCTGGCTCGTTTATATGGCAGGCGGAGGGGAGGGACCTGAGACTCAGTCAGGCTGCGACTTGTCCCAGGCTTCTCTTGGCTGCCACTTAGCCCCGCCTCCTCCTGGCTGCCACTAATCCCCGCCTCCTCCTGGCTGACACTAATAATCCCCGCCTCCTCCTGACTGCCACATTCCACAGCCTCCTCCTGGCTGAGGTCTTCCTGTGTATGAAAAAGGGACATAGTTTTAGTTTTTTATTCATCAATCACACACAATTTTCACCTCCTGACTGCTGCAAATTGAATGTTAACAAATATAACAGACTATCCTTCTGAGCCCAGCAGTTTTCATTCTTTTCCCAATTTTGGGTGCCCACTACTGTCTATTGATATGTAAAGCACTTTTTTTAATCAGCAATTAGTGATCAATAATAACATCTAATAAACATAATTTATTTATTGCCCAGAAATCTGTAGAAGAATGCTATACCTGACTCCAGCTGGGCTCCTCCATTTCTTCCTGGCTGGAAGGCCCAGGTTGGACATCGGAAGCCTCAGCTGGGGTGGAAGGAAGCGTGGAAGGAAGAGTAGAGAGGGATTCCCTGACTTCAGTGTGGTCTGACAGAAATCGCAGTCTCTCATAGTACCACAGCCTGGGGACATAAACGTCATCTGCTGCAGCTCCGGACCTCTGGGAATCTGTGACCTTCTTGCGCTCCCTAAGATAAGTGCTCCTCAGGCCACCAATTTTAGCTTTCAAATAAGGGATGGTTGCTGTGGGGACCACCGACTTCACCAACTCCAGCAGTTTCTCCAGCGCTGCCTGCCTCTTCTGTTTGTGATTATAGTGGGGGTGTCTCACTTGCCACAGACAGGGCAGCTCCCTGTACTTGTCTATGAACAGGGGCAGGAAATTGTGGTCGTTGAACCCATCCATTTTCTCTGTAAGACACAACACAAGACAAAGCCTAATGTCAGGCCAAACTCCCCTAATCTTGTTACAATATAGGCTTCCATTTCGAAGCAGTATAGGCCCAAGTTTAGATCCTACCTTCGTTAGCACGATCGGCGTCTCTGATGCTCCTTCCTCCGCTCACAGATCGTACGTAAGACGCGCGCGTTACGATTTATACACACTGCGCATGCGTATAACTCCACCCGCCCCTGACGTTCTTTCTAGTCTATTCCCCGCCCCTTTTCGTTCGGCGCAGTGGGGGAAGAGCACATGGCGGATAGACAGCAAGATCGTGCTAATTGTAGCAACGAGGAGGAGGAGGAGGAAAGGCTGGAGCCTGAAACGTCCCGATCCAGAAGGAGATTAAAGGACTCAAATATGTCCTTTGGGGAGATGTTGGAGATGGTGGACATCCTGAAGAAGGCCGACTATGATGGAAAGTATGGGCCTTACCCCAACCCCAATGTCAGAAAGGCCAAGATCATGGCGAAAGTGGTCAGGAGTCTGCATCGGAAATTCGGGGTACGACGATCGAAAGATCAGCTCAGGAAGCGGTGGTCGGACCTGAAATTACGAGAACACGAGCAGTACAGAAAGATCCGGAGATTGCTGCAAAAAAGTAAGTAGTTGTGCTGTGTTCCTATTCTTTATGTTTATTACGTTCGTGCTGCTCCATGTGCTTTTAGGAACTGTTGTACAGTTTAAAATGGCAACTTTCATGTTCATGGGCACATTATTCGTTCGGATCACACATTGTTATTTCGGACGATAAAATACCATTGTTTAGGCCATATGCATTTGGCCACCATTTTGACGCCCTATACTTGTCTTCAAAGAATTGGGTTGTGTAGATGGCTTTGTTACTAGAATGAAATGCAAACTAGATTGTGTGTAAGGAGAGGACACTGAGCAGCTGTTTTCACATCTGGACACTGGAGCACTAGTGTGGGACACAAGAACACCATTTTTTTTAGGGGGGCCACACAGGTGCTCCAGTGTATACTATAGGGGGGCTACATCTGTGAAGCTTTTACCAAACAGGTAAAGTATTGCAGCTTGACAAAGGGCACTAAAAAAGCTACATCTTGGAACTCGGCTAAAATAGACAATTGTACCCCACTTCCAAGCAATGTTTCATGTTTATAGTTCTGACATTAAATATCTGTGTGCTAATTATACCATTTTTGTTTTACATAGGGGAGAAAAGACTCGGAGGACACCCCTCATCCGAGGAGACCAGAGCCCCCCCCCCCTGGAAGAAGGGGAAATCCCCCCAACACAAGATGAGCAGGAGGATGAAGACGTGGTGGAAGTAGTTACCACAACAGGTGAGTGTCTGCGACCACAGGCTCAGATAAGAGATGGATTGCGGCATTTTTTTGAAACCTAATTTATTTTGGGTTTCCTCTCTTTTTAGGTGATGGTGAGGTTATGGATCCAGATCCTTTCACATCCGAAAGTGCCCAGATCCTGATCGGGGAGATCATGGGGTGTAATTTACAATTGGAAAACATCAAGCAAAACATCAATGATGTTATTCCAAAATATAAAAACACCATTGATGTTTTGGGGCAAGTTTAAAACCCCTCCAAATCACTTTCTTCTTTTGTGTGCTACAATGTGCGAAATGTTTTTGTGATTTTTCCCAAAGCCAAATTTGGAGGATGCACACAGTGTGTCAACATGTGCTATCTGCCATCACGGGAGATCAATGGACGCGTTTTGGGGGTGCAACCCCTTCCTCAATTATAAAGTAGCGGTGAGGAAGGGCTTTCTCCCCCAAAACACATCCCTTGATCCCCCGTGATGGCAGCTAGCACATGTTGACATTGGGAAATTTGTGTGCATCTTCCAAATTTGGCTTTTCCAGGGGTGATTTCCCCCCATCTGAACGCAATATCAAACACAGTTCCTAAATACTCATGTCTGATATTGCCTTCAAGTTCTACCAAATGTGAACTTTGTAAGATCAAGATTTGTGTCTTTCTTGTTGGTTTTACACAGGCCTGTTTTCTATAAAATGCACATTTTGATTTTGGATAATGACACCACAAAAATTGGTATACAACAAACATGTTGGTTTGTCAGAAAAACCTTTGGTAAATGCACATGTGATTGTGCAGGTATTAAAAAGATTGTTCATCAAGAATGTGTGGATTATTGTCTCACGCTACAACACTTTTGGGGTGATGTAATTGTTGTTTTATGAGAAAATGGGGGTTATTTCCTAAGGGGAAATCCACTTTGCACTACAAGTGCAGTTTCAGTGCAGTTGCAAGTGCACTTGTAGTGAAAAGTGTCTTTGCATTTAGTAAATAACAGCCAACAGTGCTTTGTATAAGGTTACAAAATCACGACATTTTCTGCACTCCACACATTTCTGTCAGGGTCAGCTCAAACAAACACAAGCAGTAAATGTCCACAAAGAAGAGCCTGGGGGGAGATGCCTGTCGAGAACTTGAGGTCCTGCAGGCTTCTCCCTGTGGCCAAATACCGCAAGGTAGCGACCAGCCTCTGCTCCGGAGTGATGGCTTGCCTCATGCAGGTATCCTGCCTGCTAACATAAGGGGTCAGCAAAGCCAACAAGCGGTGAAACACGGGGTCCGTCATCCTGAGAAAGTTCCTGAAATCATCAGGATTATTCTCACGGATCTCACGGAGCAAAGGCATATGAGAGAACTGGTGACGCTGAAGCAACCAATTCTTGGTCCATGAACTCGTCCCCACCCTGTTCATGGACTGGACTTGTCTCAAGGTCAGGACCCCAACACCAAGCCCCCGCACAGCACGAACTGTACGAGGAATACGCATACGAAACATGGCTAGAAAACGGTCGGCTGCTCAGAACGAAGTAACAGAACGCACTGAAGAACAGCAAGGCCTGTGAAGAGCGACCTGAAAAACAGCAACGAGCAGGCAAGATCACACAGAAAACTCTGATACGAACTGACTGCACGCACTGAAGAGCAGATACAAACCCACAAGCACAAACTGAATAGCAGAAAACGATCTGAAAGCCACGAGTCTGAAAAAGCACGAATCGTCTCTCACCAAACTTTTACTAACACGAGATTAGCAAAAGGAGCCCAAAGGGTGCCGCGCTTGGTTCTGAACCGGCCTTTTCTAGTCTCGTCGTACGTGGTGTACGTGACCGCGTGGTTGTCGATCGGAAATTCCGACAACTTTGTGCGACCGTGTGTAAGCAAAACAAGTTTGAGCCAACATCCGTTGGAAAAAATCCTAGGATTTTGTTGTCGGAATGTCCGAACAAAGTCCGACCGTGTGTACGGGGCATTATGGTGATTGACCGGTTCTCAAAGATGTGTCATTGTATTCAACTTAAGAAGTTGCCCACTTCTAAGGAACGGGCTTCCATTTTTGCTCGGGAGATCTTTCGCTTACATGGGCTACCCAAGGTGATTGTCTTGGACAAGGGTAGTCAGTTTGTGTCCCAGTTCTGGCGAGCCTGTTGTGCACAGTTGGGAATTCAGCTTGCTTTTTCCTCTGCGTATCACCCGCAGTCTAATGGGGCTGCAAAACGAGCCAATCAGTCCCTGGAGCAATTCCTACATTGCTATATTTCTGATCATAACAACTGGTCAGACCTATTACCATGGGCAGAGGTTGCTCACAGCAGTTGAATTCTGCTCCCCGATTGTTCCCATTTATAGCAAATTATGGTTTCCAACCTTCCATGCTGACCGCAGACGCCTGCCTGCTCCTTCCTACTAGGTTGGGGACAGGGTCTGGGTGTCGTCTCGTAATCTCTGACTTCGTGTTCCCTCACTGAAATTTGCACCTCGGTTTATTGGGCCTTTCCGTATTCTTCGAAGGATTAACCCAGTGGCTTACGCATTAGACCTTCCTTCTAATATGCGTATTTCAAATGTATTTCATGTCTCCTTATTAAAACCTTTGGTCTGCAACCGCTTTACCACCTCGGTGCCTCGTCCTCATCCTGTACAGGTTAAGAACCATGAGGAGTATGAAGTACAGTCCATTGTTGACTCCTGCAGGTTCCGTGGGCGCCTACAGTACCTGGTGCATTGGAAAGGGTACGGTCCGGAGGAACACTCTTGGGTCTCATCCTTGGATGTACATACCCCTGTCCTCCTACGTGATTTCCACAGACATTTTCCCCTCAAGCCTGGTGGTCGTCCAGGGGAGAGGGGTCGTTGAGAAAGGGGTACTGTCAGGGCTGGGCTCAGCCCTTCCCTCTCTGAGCTGGCTGCTCACCTGTCGGCTAATTGCCAGCTCCCATCTCTCTCTACAGTTACTCAGCTGTTGTTGATATCCTGCTCGTCTGTCCTGCCTACTTAAGCCGGACAGTCCAGAGGAGCTCTGCCTTCGCCTTGGTCAACATCACAAGAAGCATCGCCTGCTTTCCTGTATAAAGACTGGCTTTGCTAACATCCCTTCTGGCTCCGGATTCTGCTTGCTGTTCCACTACTTTGATCCCTGACTTCTGGCTTGGCTGACTATCCGTTCCGGTTACTGAACTTTGGCTATGTTTTGACTGTGTTTGTTCTTTTTACTTTTATTATTAAACAAGTGATTTAACTGTACTTCTGTCTCGGTCTGATTTCATGGATTCTGACAGAAGCTCACTGGAGAGGAAGGAGGAAGTTGGTGGGGAAGAGTCCAGCTGTCGATGGTGGTGTGAGCCTGCATCTCCCTCACTGGGAAGAGCCTCGTGGATATCAGCAGGAGGCAACCGAAGATCCTGTGGCTATGTGAGTAGATGAACTCAGTGCTGAGGTATATAGCCTGATGAAGGAGCATGCATGCTCTGAACGTGCGCTCTTTCCCGCTCTCTCTCCAACCAGAAGTGACATACACAGCTGTCTGTGAGCCATCCTGAGCCTCTGGAAGCGATGGGAACTGCTGGCGTCCCTGGACCCATCAGCTGCCTCTTCACAAGTGAGAAGATCGTCTTTCCCACGAGCAGATGAACCACATTATTAATCCCACATGCACTGACATCTCATGCATCTTGTGAGTTACCAATTGTCTTTTATGGAATAAAATGTCTTAATAATGCTGCACGTAGATGGCGCTGCTCTCCTTCTGTCTTTGCCTTCCACAGAGTTACTTCTAGCCTGTCACGAGCTGGCAGCCATCCACAGTCAGCTTATCTAAGAACACTTTAACTGTCCTTATGCCACAAATGTACCCCTCCACATGAACTCAATATGAGCGTTCTAATTACCCACTCTCTCTTTATTCAGCTGATCGAATGTACAACCTCAGTGCTGAAGAATAGTGACTGTGTGTAGCTTTTAACCCTGGGAGGAGTGCATGTCACCAACAGCACAGAGATTCTATGAGACATTCAATTTTGGGCAACACAGCCAGAAGTGAGGATTCATAAAGTTGTTTAGTTCTAAAGTTTAGAGGGATATCCCATGCTCCTTATTCCTATATGAGTTCAGCATTCCCCAAAAAAACCCAAAAAGCAACACCTAGACTGTTTGGAGCCAGTGGAAGAGTGCAGGAAAGATTCAGGGCGCAGGGCTAAACTCATTCTTTCCATATGATCATTAAAGAGACATAGAGGCAAAACAGGCAAAAAGGCTTTGTACTTTATATAGAAGAGGGGCCTGTGACAACATACAGTATGTCTCATCTTAATCTGATCAACATTGCACATAGTCATTGTAATAGAGCATATGATCAACTGTCACTCAATTTGTAATCTACCCTCCATTTCACAAGCTTGTTTTTAAAGAATGTACGTGCCTCATCTTACACTTCTTTCTCGTTAGAGTTTTAGACCTTTTTGCTTGAGCCAACTTTTTAATTAGAACTTTCACTGTATGACTCATTGTGTTTGGGCCGATTTGCGATAGTTTATGTTCTTGCAGATAAGCTATCTTTGTAAATTCCTTTCAGCTGCCTAAAATTAATGATGAAAAAAATCTCTCTGTAGAAGCCTAGTTAACCTTTAGAAACGTAGGAGCGAGTTTGCCCCTCCCCTCTGTGTTGTAACTCACATATAAAGATATCATTCTTAATAAAGAGTTCAGACTCACTTTGCACACGAAAGCTACCTGTTGTGTGTGAGTGTGTCATTGGGGTCTCCAGAATTCTGATGGGGTCGCTGTGGATTACCAAGGGTGGTCGGCCGTCCAGTAATCTATGCTATCAGATGGGGGCTCGTCCCGGTTAAAGCAGTTATTCTATGGTAAGTTAATTTTTTGTCTTATCTGACGAATTGTTTCCTTGTCGTGGTTCTGATAAAGCTTTAGAACCGTTTAAATTGTATAGAAAGGAGATGGACCATGCCTAAATAGACTAATATAGAAAAAGGTCTTTGGTAGACCTAATTAAGCCCTTTTGGCAAGGACACAAATATAGAAAAGGGTCTTTGGAAGACCTTACAAAGTCCTTTTGGGAAAGACACAAATATTTAAACAGTACTTGTTTACTCCTTGTGGGAAGGAGAATAGTCTATGAGGTAAATCCACCGCGACCCAAAACTTTTCTGCTTATTCTTTCTGTCGCTTAGACGTATAACATAATTTATTGTGTGCATCAGACGACTGTAAGGTAAGACAGTGGTTTCCCACTGTCAATATGGGTCAAAAATATGGTAAAGGAGTTCCTCCCCATCCTCCCAACCCTGGGGAAACATGTAAAGTTAATGTAGCTAGGGTTTGTGGTACCGATTGTGAGTTCATAGTCCCCTGGGTAACATATCTATCGGGGTGGACACATCACATGGACATAGTAAAAGGATAAAAAGATAAAGAGACCAGACCCAACTGCCCCCTCCTTCCATTTAACCCTCCACCATACACAAACAAAATCAATCCCAGCCCTGCAAAAGATGATATAGATCTTACACACAAGAAGACATGCACCTGATTATTGATAGAATAATCGGACACACAACTGCATTGAATTGGGTTCATGTCCCAACCATAGCTGTAACACAAGACGGTGACACCAAAGCAGTAGATTATGGGCTTAACACTGAAGATGGTAGGAAGAAAATGTGGGAAGAAATTGAGAAAGAAATGACAAGTGCTTTTAAAAATAAGTCTTCCCTCTCCACTGCTATAGCGCGCAAACAAAAGTCAAGTGAATCAGTATTGGATTTTTGGAAGAGATTCATGGATACCTGGACTCAAGAGGCTGGGTTATCCTTGCAGGCAGATATGACTAGTGATCCAGACTTACATCTCTAACCTAAAATCACAGATGGGCTTAATGGTCAGGCAAATGATTTCTGAATGGCCAACAAGTACTTTGGATGTTTTTCAGAAAACATTAACAGAAGGGGATGCTGCAGGATGTTTTGGTATAGCAAAAGAAAAAAAATGGTAAGTACCCATTACCAAGGAGGGGCACAGCAAATGCCTCCCCATGGTAATGGTGGGCAGTGGGGAAGAGGAAGAGGATTTTCTAGGGGTCCTCAGCAGTCCAGAACCAGTTGTTTCAACTGCAGACAGGAGGGCCACTGGAAAAATCAATGCCCGTATGAACCTTTCAATCAACAACAAAATAGTCAAGCCGCTTCCCAGATACAGAACCCTAAGCAAAATCAGGGAGTGAAATACCCCATTCAGTGGACCCAGGCTAAGCCACAACAGTGAAGCTGCCCAGGGTGTGGTGTCTCAGTGTCCCCCCTTGTCTCTCGCTCCTTTGGTGAGCGGCCAGTGGTGACTCTGCATGTCCAAGGAAAGTTAACCCCTCCCCTCCCAGTAGTAAATGTAGAACGCGGATCAGTGTTGTTGCACCACAGTTTCGGGATAAAACCAAACTGCCCTGTCAATCTCTTTGGGAGAGACTTACTAGGTAAGTTAGGGATTAGAATAGAGATAACCAATCAGGGAGGTGTGATTGCTCATTCTTAAAAGATCCCCATATGGCCCATAATACTGAAGTGCAAGAGACAGACACAGGACTCCCCAGTGATTCTAACAAAGTATGGTCAGAGAGCGCTCTAGATGTAGGGCTCATCTCCTGTACCCCATACAAGGCCACCCTCAAAGAATAGGCATAAACGATTTATCACAAACAGTATCCGTTGTCAAAAGAAAAAGATGAAGGCAATGCCCCTTAAAGAAGGGCATTCTAAAAGAAGTTGTATCCCTCTACAACACATCCATCAACCCAGTTAAAAAGCCGGATGGCAGTTATAGGTTTGTTCAAGACCTTTGAGCTGTAAATAACCTGGTGGTGCCCATTGTGCCTACAGTGCCTGATGTGCCATTTACTCCTTACCTCCATACCATCCGATGCAGAGTATTTTTTTGTGATTGATTTAATGAATGTATTATATTTAGCGTCCTTGTGGATAAGGAGACACAGCCAATCCTTACCTTTTGTTTTTAAATAAAAACTGCCAGGTGACCTGGTGTAGAATGCCCCAGGGTTATGTAGATTCCCTTGTAGTCTACTCAGTGGTCCTACAGGCAACCCTGCGGTCCTGGACACTCCGTCATGGTTCCGTCCTACTATGATTTGTTGTTGTGTAGCCCAAGCCAGGTTGCATGCAAGGAGAATGGTTTATATCTGTTACATTGGTTAGCAGATAATGGTCACAAGGTTTCTAAGAAAAAGCTACAATGGTGTCAGGAGACTGTTGAATACCTTGGTTTTGTACTCTCCAAAGGAGAAAGGAAAATCAGTCACAAGAGAGCTGTGGCTCTCAATGAGTCTGCCCCGCCCACTCACTAAGAAGGACATGGTATCCTTTCTTGGTATGATTGGTTACTGCCGCCAATGGATACCTGATTGTTCCTACTACGATAATCTCCTGAAGCAAGCTAGAGGTACTGACATGCCAGATTGTGTGAAATGGAATGATGAAATGTACAATGCTTTTGTATATCTTAAAAATGCAATGGTCACAGCTCCTGGATTTGGATTGCCTGCCAGGGACAATGTTAAACAATGGCGGGGGTCCTAGTGCAGAAGCATGGGGGCAAAACTCCACCCTATTGCATTTTTTTCAAGGATTGTGCCTATGCCAGTGCAGGGCATGCTGGCATGTCTTGGAGCTCTGGCATCCTGTGCGATGGTGGGGGAAATGGCTACATCATTCACTCTAGGACATGCCACCACACTACACATCACTCACAATGTATCCATTCTACTAAAGAATATCCATACCCAGCACATGTCAGCCCAAAGGCTGAGCGGCTATTAAGTAATATTACTTTCTAAGCCAAAACTTGAGATAAAATATGCCTCTCCCACTTCTGGCCCAGCTCCAATCTTGAATGCCTTGCTAGGCTTGAAAGGTGAGGAAAATTAGGTAGTGCCTCAACATGAATGCATGGATCTCATCCACCAAGACACATCCCCCAGACCAGACATGTCTTCAACTGCTCTCCCTGGAACACAGAATGTCTTTGCAGATGGGTCTTGTTCAAGACCAAATGATAACACATACCATGCAGGGTATGCTGTTGTCCAATTGCCTGATGGCATACTGGAAGCAAACCCTGTCCCATTCCAATCAGCATAGCCAAGGGAAATGCTTTAGCTGACAAAGCAGCAAGAGAGGCAGCATCCACACAGCCAGCAGACATCCAAATGTCATTGCTCTCACCTGAAATCCCACTCCTAGATCAAACATTGTATGATCTCCAAACATATGCTACAGACAAAGACATTCAACAGTGGAATGCAGTAGGTGTGCAGAAAAGCTCAGAATCTGGGCTTGTCTACCATGAGGGGAGACCTGTAGCAAGTGCTCCTTTATTCATTGTACAATACCATGGTGTAGGACACATAGGCTGGCAGGTCACATGTGAATTATTAGACAAGGATTTTTATACCCCTGGTCTTCCCTCCTTAGTGAAGGCATATGTTTCCAGATACATCACATGCATCCAGAATAATCCCAGGAACCCTCACAATGCAAAACATTTACACCTAATCTATCCATCCACACCATTCACTCATTTACAAATTGATTTCACACACATGCTTAAGTTAGGTAAGAGACAAGAAAACCTAGTTGTAATAGTGGACATGTTCTCAAGATGGATAGAAATGTTTGTCACAACAAAGGAAGATGCACAAACAGTAGTGAGAATTCTTACACAGGAAATCATTCCCACATGGGGATGCCCACTTCAGATCAACTTAGACAATGGCCCTGCATTTGTGGCCAAAGTCTGCCAAGATCTAGTAAAAACGCCAAAAAATTGACTGGAAGTTTCACATACCTTATCACCCTCAAAGTTCAGGTATAGTGGAAAGGATGAAAAGAATCATTAAGGATAAGATCAGGAAGGTCACTGGAGGTACGTTTACCAATTGGAAGAAGGTCCTCCCAGCAGTTCTAGCTGGGGTAAGAATGACACCCTCTAAGAAAACAGGATACTCTCCGTTTGAAGTCCTAATGGGTAGGCCATTCCCCACCCCATGGGCCAGACAGCCACTTATGTTAGAAAGAGGGGATCTTAAGCTCATTCAGGAAGAATATGTAAGAAAACTTTGGATAAAATTAAAAGAAATGTTGCTCGAACCTATCCTTTTTCTTCACAGGAACCTACACACCCTTTCCAGGTGTATGACACCGTAGTGGTCCAGCAATTGAACCGCACCAAGAAGCAGGAGTATCCCTTTGGACCCCCAACCACAGTGATTGCAGTTACCCGCACAGCTATTCTGGTAGAAGGACAACAGGCCTGGATTCATGCCAGTCGTGTGAAGAAGGTGAGCCAAACACCTAAGAGGAAGATTAAAGACAAAGGAGGTGAAGTAAGCAGTGAAAACCCGCGAATAGTGAGTGAAGCAGGTGGTCAAGACTGAAAAAGATGACCTCGCCTATTTTGCCGCAGATTTCTGGGAAGGCCTTGTGCCTCCTATTCTTGATCACTTTAATTGTGTTCCTACCCACATGGATCATAACTAACTGTATATATCACCCTGAGGACTTGGGTGCCATAAAAGGCATATGTGGAGCACAACCTATACATGACACACGTAACAGGTCAAAAAGGGAATCATAAGGAGAAAATGAGATAGGGGAAGGGTCAACCACATTCCATGATAAAATGTTACTGATGAAGTTCAAATATGCATATGCACAAAAAATCAGGTTATGAGTAATATTGGATATGTAGTAAACTAGAAGTCACCTAATTACATTATTTTACAAAGATCTGGGTCTACTATCTCATCTGAATGTCTTGATTAGAGACTCCCTAACCTGATTTAACAGAATGGTGCCTTTCGACTCGGATACAGTCCAGTGGGCTACCGGCCAGAGAATCATGAAACTCAAGTTGAGCAGACAAGTGGCCACTTATTCTGCTCTCCGTGGCGAGTAATTAGTTGGTGTCTGGAGTCCATTGGCTGAAGGAATCTTATGCTGTTGATGAGATGGTGAGATGAAGGTAAAATTATGTGTTTAATTACTAGAATCCCTGACCCAGGTGCTGAAAGTAAAGCTTACCTCAGTCTTTATTACAGTAGAAACTATGTAAGTCATTTTTATGACTTAAGAGGGGATTGTGATGGAGCATATGATCAACTGTCACTCCATTTTGTAATCTACCCTCCATTTCACAAGCTTGATTTTAAAGAATGTACGTGCATTATCTTACACTTCTTTCTCCTTATAGGGCGTACACACGGTCGGACTTTCTGGAAAGCTAGGTCCGACGTACTTGCCGCCAGACTTCCGGCGGACTACCGCCGGACTTTCTGAACGGCCAGACTTGCCTACACACGGCCGGACTTTCCAGAATCCGGTCTTCCCGACTGACTTCCGACGGACTTTCAGAATGAACGGACTTTCCCACACACGGACAAGTCCGTTCATTTTGAACGTGACTCGGGTACGACGGGACTAGAAAAGGAATTCAATCTCGCCGCTTTTTTTGGCGAGATTGAAACCTTGCGAGCCCCGTCGCAGGCATCCCAGGCCCTTAGGTCTGGTATGGAACTTTAAGGGGAACCCCCTACGCCGAAAAACCGGCGTGGGGGTCCCCCCAAAATCCATACCAGACCCCGCTCCGAGCACGCAGCCCGGCCGGTCAGGAAAGGGGGTGGGGACGAGCGAGCGCCCCCCCCCTCCTGAACCGTACCAGGCCGCATGCCCTCAACATGGGGGGGTGCTTTGGGGGAGGGAGCGCCTTGCGGTGCCCCCCCACCACAAAGCACCTTGTCCCCATGTTGATGAGGACAAGGGCCTCTTCCCGACAACCCTGGCCATTGGTTGTCGGGGTCTGCGGGCGGGGGACTTATCGGAATCCGGGAGCCCCCTATAATAAGAGGGCCCCCAGATCCCGGCCCCCCCACGCTATGTGAATGAGTATGGGGTACATGGTACCCCTACCCATTCACCTAGGGAAAAAGTGTAAATAATAAAACACAACACAGGTTTTTAAAATATTTTATTAAACAGCTCCGGGGGGGATCTTGCTCCGGCTTCGAGGGTCCCTCCGGTTCCTCTTCTCCCGGCGTCCGGTTGGTTCTTCGGCCGGCCCCTCCGCTGTCTTCAGGTAGCTCTATTGCCAGCGGAGGTCCGGACTTCTTGTCTTCTCTTCTCCAGATGTTGACATGACGCTCTCTCCGGCCTCTTCTCCCGGTGTTCCAGGTCTTCGGCCGGCCCATCCGCTGTCTTCAGGTAGCTCTATTGCCAGCGGAGGTCCGGGCTTCTGGGCTTCTGGGCTTCTCTTCTCTTCCCCAGATGTTGACACGACGCTCTCTCCGGCTGGACTGGTCTCTGAGGGCTCCGTTGTGACTTATATAAAGAGAAGAGAAGCCCAGAAGCCCAGAAGACAAGAAGTCGTGTTGTGTTGTGTTTTATTATTTACACTTTTTCCCTAGGTGAATGGGTAGGGGTACCATGTACCCCATACTCATTCACATAGGGTGGGGGGGCCGGGATCTGGGGGCCCTCTTATTATAGGGGGCTCCCGAATTCCGATAAGTCCCCCGCCCGCAGACCCCGACAACCAATGGCCAGGGTTGTCGGGAAGAGGCCCTTGTCCTCATCAACATGGGGACAAGGTGCTTTGTGGTGGGGGGGCACCGCAAGGCGCCCCCTCCCCCAAAGCACCCCCCATGTTGAGGGCATGCGGCCTGGTACGGTTCAGGAGGGGGGGGCGCTCGCTCGTCCCCACCCCCTTTCCTGACTGGCCGGGCTGCGTGCTCGGATCGGGGTCTGGTATGGATTTTGGGGGGACCCCCACGCCGGTTTTTCGGCGTAGGGGGTTCCCCTTAAAGTTCCATACCAGACCTAAGGGCCTGGGATGCCCCCCGCGCTCGCCGCAATGGAAAAATTTGTTTTTCCTATTGCAGCGAGCGCGAGATGCAGTAACCTGCTCCTCCGTCGTATCTGGTCCGTCGGACCAGCATACAGACGAACGGGCTTTCGGTCAGGAACTGAGTCCGGCGGAGTTACGATGTAAGATTTGAAGCAAGTTTCAAATCTAAAGTACGTCGGATTTCCGGCCAAAACGGTCCGTCGGAAGTCCGATGGAGACCACACACGGTCGGATTGTCCGCCGGATTTGGTCCGGCGGCGTCCGTCGGACTTTTGCATGTGAAAAGTCCGACCGTGTGTACGCCCCATTAGAGTTTTAGACCTTTTTGCTTGAGCCAACTTTTTAATTAGAACTTTCACTGTATGACTCATTGTGTTTGAGCCGATTTGTGATAGTTTATGTTCTTGCAGATAAGCTTAAAATGAATGATGGAAAAATCTCTCTGTAGAAGCCTGGTTAACCCTTAGAAACTTAGGAGCGAGTTTGCCCCTCCCTTCTGTGTTGTAACTCACATATAAAGATATCATTCTTAATAAAGATTTCATACTCACTTTGCACACGAAAGCTGCCTGTTGTGTGTGTGTCATTGGGGTCTCCAGAATTCAGACGGGGTCACTGTGGATTACCAAGGGTGGTCGGCTGTCCAGTAATCTATGCTATCAGTCATGAAACTGAAACCATGCCCCTCTCACTCCATGCGTGTAGATAAGTTTGCCAAATTTGCAAACGTACTGTGCATACTTGCATATCATGACAAGAGCCCACCTTCACCAAATGGTCTTTATTTCAACTATAGTCTAATTAAATTTGCATACATACCTACAAATCTTTTTTTTTTTTTAAACTGACAATTTTTTATTAGTTTTCAACAAAAAGGACAAAAACATACAAGAGGATATACATGACGAAAGCCAATAAGTGCCCATAGACAATACCATCCTGAAAAGAAAAAACAATAATAAAGGTAGGGAAAATTGAAATAGGACATGCGCATGGTAGATATCAACAGATTCATTGGTCTCAGACACAGTAACATAATGACTACAATGGCACAACTGTCTAATGATATACACTCCAATAGGAGGGAGCGCTGGAATGGGCGTATTGGCAAAAAAAAAAAACAAATCAAATAAAAAAAAAAGAAAAACCAGACAAGTGAGCCTAACAGAGGCAGAGAAAGAATAAAGGGAGAGGAGAGAGCAGTAAAGAGCAACCACCCACACCAGGACTGACCTCAGAGGCCGGAGTTGTTATCCCTACAGGATGTCGCCAGATTAGGAAGTCTTCATGCTAAAGGGGATTCCAACGAATCCCACAATTCCCAAACCCAATTATGAGCCTCGAGAGTCTCATTTATCAAGCGATCAGGCTTTCCATCCGTTTCACATCTCGGATCCTGAAGTGAAAATCAGCCATAGAAGGAGGGTCCCGCTTTTTCCACCTAAGGGCAATCAAGCACCGTGCGGCAGTTAACACATGCGCATGTAGCTTTCTAGCCATTTTAGAGAAAGAAGGGGGTGGAAGGCCCAAAAGAAAAATTGTAGGGTTGAAAGGCACCCAGGAGCCAAAGATGGAATGGATTAAAGAGTGGACCAACTGCCAGTAAGGAGTGTCCAGTAAAGGACATGTCCAGAAGATATGGTACAACGTACCCACAGCAGCCATGCAACGCCAGCACCGACAGTCAGCAGATGAATATATGGAATGGAGCAGGTCTGGGGTTTGGTACCAGTGGTAGAGTATCTTATATTGGTTCTCTTTGTACAGGCTACAAATAGAGCTCTTAGATGCCTGTGACCAAATTAATTGCCAGGATTTCAAGGATTGCTAGGATTTCAAGGGTAACTCCTCGCCTAAGACCTGCTCCCACTTACGCATATAGGCATGCCGAGGTCCAGCTGGGGAAGGGTCTGTGATTAAAAGTTGGTAGGTACGCGATATCATACCGCTAGGGGATGAGCCCTCCAAGCAAACTCTCTTGAAATCTGTCAGGGGAGAGAACTGTAGATTTGTACCTAAGGATTGCGCAAAATATCGTATTTGCAAGTAGCTATAAAAAGCCTGCCTAGGCAGGTCATAGGTTTCCTGCAAATCCTGAAATGTTTGCAACCTTCTATTTCTAAGATCCACCAACTGACCAAAGTGAAATAGGGCCTTTTCCAACCAAGGGTGAGACATCAGCGAGGTCAAGCTGTCTGGGACATTAGGCGTGAACAAAAATGAGGTTGCCACGGAGGCCGGGAAGGTAAGGGGGTAGACCAATTTGGCACGGAGCCATAGACTCCGCACGAGTGACATGGGCCCTAGCAGTCGTAAATTTTTAAGCGGGAGTTCGGTACTCCATAATATGGAATTCGGGTGGATCGCTGCCAGCCACAGCTTCTCAATTTGTGTCCAACGATTATAGGCATGCAGAGTATACCATGAAGGGAGAGGACGCAGTTGAGTCGCTAGATAATATTTAGCTATATTCAGGAACGCAAGGCCGCCTTGACTACGAGGGGCAAAGAGGATAGACCTAGCAATGCGGTGCCTTTTGTAATTCCAAAAGAAGTTCAACAGGTATAGGTATAGGTAGTGTCTCAAAGAGATAAAGAAGTTTAGGCAAGATTGCCATCTTAATTGGTTGCCAGGCGACCAAAGAGGGACAACCTCTGAGACCTCCACTTAGCAAGGGATGCTTTAATGGAAGTGTATAAGAGGGGAAAATTAGCCTTATAAAGGGTATCGTAGGTAGATGTAAGATTGATGCCTAGGTACTTTAAAGTTGAGGTCTTCCAAGAGTAGTCAAACGATTGCGTAAGGTGGGATAGCGTCCGGTCAGGGATATTAAGGGGAAGGGCTTCAGTCTTGGAGGTATTGATGTTGTAACCGGAAAGAAGACTATAGCGATCTAGTTCCATATGAAGGTTTGGGAGAGAGACATGGGGTTGTGTGAGTGTGAGTAATACATCGTCCGTGAAAAGGGAGATCTTAAAATCTCTAATACAGACCGGTATACCATGAATATTGGGGTTTCGCCTTATATGGGCTGCCAGGGGTTCAATACAGAGTGCGTAGAGAAGAGGGGAAAGAGGGCACCCCTGCTGAGTGCCATTAGAAATGGGAAAGGCAGGAGAGGTGGCAAACTGGGTCTTAACTAACGTCAGTGGAGAGGAATATAGATGGGCAACGGCTTGCAACCTACAAATCTTTAAACAGACCTTAAAGAGGAAGTAAAGCCTCGGAAAAAAAAATACACCCTGCAAGACAAAGGCATTAATGAGCTAGTATGCATAGCATTCTAGCTCATTATGAATTACTTACCTGAGATCGAAGCCCCCGCATCGGCCCTCGTTTGCCTCCTCCGACGTCGGCATCTATCCCGTAGTGACTTCCGGGTATCACGGCTCCGGCGCTGTGACTGGCCGGAGCCGCGATGACGTCACTCCCATGCATGTGCGCTGGTGCCGCCACTAATGGCATGATCACTGTTAGAAATGGCACACACAGTGCGCATGCGCCCGATGTCTCATTGGTGTCGCTATTTCTGCAAATATCTCCTAAACCTTTTAGGTTTGGGAGATATTTCTTGCACCTACAGGTAAGCCTTAATCTAGGCTTACCTGTAGGTTAAAGTGGTTGTAATGGGTTTACAACCACTTTAAGCCGGCCATAGATGGTGGTTGCAGGAAAGAAAATTGCTCAATTTCCCCATCAACACAGTTAGTGTTGATGGGGGAATCCCTCCTGTGGAGCTATTGTGTTCTCCCAGTGGGGGGACTGGGGGAGCCATCTCGGCTAGGAGAACACACAGTGATTATTGCTAGCAGGCTATAGCTGCTGGCAATGATCACATGAGAAATCTGACAGGCTGGTTGTACCCAAGTTGATTAATCGATCAACTTGGGTACATTCAGCCTGCCCATACATGGTTTGAATCTCAGCCGGTCCCTGCTGAACCGGCCGAGATTCAAAACATCTATGGCCGGCTTTAGACTGCTAGTTCAGCTTTAATTTGTTAGTAAAGTTCATCTAAATCTGCCAGTGCATTTAACGCTACCTTCTCACCAGATGGTTAATGCTGCTGCCCCAAGGTTGTTTCAATAAAAACCGGACAATATTCAGGCCGTGTATGTTAGCTGGAAAACCAGCAGCCGACCAGCTCCCGATCAGTGCACCAATGAGAGCAGTAAGCAGAGCGTTCTGGCAAGGGGGGCGTCCCCCTGTCAGAACACAATAGAACAGCAGGGGAGATTGCTGTACTAACATCGGATTGTTAGTACTGCGGCTCTAACCTGAGCTGTCAGTTTTTTTCAGTTTTGAATCAAAAAGGACTAGTGGGGTGTACCAGGCTTAATACAGGATGTGTGTTACTGGCCATATCACCAAGTGACTATAAAGGAAAACAAGCCTAAAAAAATGTAACCACCACATTTAGGGATTGGAAAGCTGCAATATATTACATTTTAGTTTTATGTTTATTACTGCTTTATTACCACTTTCAATTTAATTTTAATATTTATCACTATTACAGATTAATTACACACGATCGGACATTGATTGGACATTCCGACAACAAAATCCATGGATTTTTTCCGATGGATGTTGGCTCAAAGTTGTTTTGCGTACACACAGTAGCACAAAGTTGTCGGAATTTCCGATCGCCAAGAACCCGGTGACGTACACCACGTATGACGAGACTAGAAAAGGCCAGTTCAGAACCAAGCGCGGCACCCTTTGGGCTCCTTTTGCTAACCTCGTGTTAGTAAAAGTTTGGTGAGAGACAATTCGCGTGTTTTCAGACTCGTGGTTTTCAGATCGTTTTCTGCTGTTCAGTTTGTGCTTGTGGGTTTGTATCTGCTCTTCAGATTCAGTTCGTATTGTACCATTCAGTGCGATCTTGTCAACTCGTTACTGTTTTTCAGGTCGATCTTCACAGGCCTTGCTGTTCTTCAGTGAGTTCTGTTACTTCATTCTGAGCAGCTGACCGTTTTCTAGCCATGTTGCGTATACGTACTCCTCGTAGAGTTTGTGCTGTGCGGGGGCTTGGTGTTGGGGTCCTTACCTTGACACAAGTCCAGTCCATGAACAGGGTGGGGAGGAGTTCATGGACCAAGAATTGGTTGCTTCAGCATGACCAGTTCATATGCCTTTGCTCCGTGAGAATAATCCTGATGATTTTAGGAACTTTCTCCGGATGACGGACCCCGTATTTCACCGTTTATTGGCTTTGCTGACCCCCTATATCAGCAGGCAGGATACCTGCATGAGGCAAGCCATCACTCCAGAGCAGAGGCTAGTCGCCACCCTGCGGTACTTGGCGACGGGGAGAAACCTGCAGGACTTGAAGTTCTCGACAGGCATCTCCCCCCCAGGCTCTGGGGACCATTATCCCAGAGACCTGTTCTGCCATCATCCAGGTCCTGCAGAAGGAGTATATGAAGGTAAGATTTTTATCCTTTAATATCACATTTTATAGTATTTAATGTTTGCTAATATATTGTTTTTCTTTCCTTATTCCCTAATTACCATGATTGTAATATGCTGTGAATGTCCCCTTTGTCCTCATGCATGCTGGATTTTTAGGTAATTATTTTTGTTGTCCTTCATACATATTTGCCTTCACTTACCTCCACTGCATGGTCTCCTGGCCCTATATTCACCTCATGCAGTCACTTAACAATGTATTTTATCAGCTCCATAGTAGTGCTTTACCCCAAACACCCCCTAAAATGTTTTTAAATGTGATTTGTGCTTTAAATTCAGGCAGGGTGCCAGAGACTTTTTTTGGGGGGTCACCAAATCATTTTTAACCCTCCCTCCCCCCAACTGCTAAGTCAGCTGATATCAATTCTCTATCTATCCTCAATCATCTATTTGCTGACTTTGCCAAACCCATACACACTATACCCATCTCTTTTGTGGTCAGATTTATGGATGAATTCCCCAAAGCATGTAGTGCAAGGGCCTGCCTGAATACTTTCAAATGGTACTGTTTCAAGTTTCTGTATACTATTATTATCTTGATAGGTAATAGCGGAATGTCCAAATGTGCTCAAATGTGTACAATGTGTATTTATATCTTTGTATTATGACACTTCTTACCTGTCCAGTGGGCTGCCAATAGTGTAACTAAGGAGGGGCTGTTCAAAGTAATACCCACTATTTAGGCATTCATCTCTCAATGAAGTGGGGAGGGTTACCTGTCCAAGAGTCCCCCCCCCCATAATGTTAGAAATGGCCCATGGGGGAGGGGGGGTATCTGATAGGTGTACCTTATACTTTGGTCTTTAAAAACTCCCTCAAATAAATGTTATCTTGATGTTGGCCAAGAATGTATGCGTGTCTAATCTGCTTTCCCTGTTTATGTGCAAAATGACTACATTTTTTTTTTGTTTGACTCCACAGTTTCCTTCCACGCCACAGGAATGGCAGACTGTGGTCTCCCACTTTGCCCAGCGGTGGGACTTTCCTAACTGCGGAGGGGCAATTGATGGGAAACACGTCCACATCGTCTCACCACCCAACTCGGGGTTGTACTATTATAATTATAAGGGGTTCAATAGTATTGTGATGTTGGCGGTGGTGTCAGCTACTTATGAGTTCCTGTATGTGAACGTGGGGAAGAATGGCCGGATGTCTGATGGTGGATTCATTGCCCAGACGGAGTTCTACAGGCGTCTCCAGAATGGCAGCTTGGACTTGCCACCTCCAGAAGACAATGTGGAAGGACTCCTATTCGTCTTCGTTGCAGATGAAGCGTTTGCGCTGGGGGACCATCTTATGCGGCCATTCCCGATGAGGACCCTCACCCCGGACCAGAGGGTTTTTAATTACTGGCTGGCCAGAGCCAGAAGAGTGGTGGAGAACACGTTTGGAATCATGGCCAGCCGGTTCCGCCTATTTCTTACACCCATACATATGGCGGAGTATAAACTGAATCATATTATCCTGGCGTGCTGTGTTCTACACAACTTTTTACGGCAACATTCTGTCAACTATGCTGGCTCAGATGGGCCTGAGGCTGGAATTCAAAATGAAACAACCCTGACGGTGCTTGAAAGTGGCCGTCCTGACTTGCCCCCCCTGAGTGCCCGTGATGTCCGGCTAAGATACCTTGAATTCTTTTCGGGTAGGGGGGCCATCAATATGCCAGACAGTGTCTGAAACCTTTTTCAAATATAAAAAACAAATAACTACTCAAATCTTTGGTGACGTTTACTGCTTGTGTTTCTTTTAGCTGACCCTGACAGAAATGTGATGAGTCCTGTAAATGGCGTGATTGTGTAACCTTACAAAGCACTGTTGGGTGTTATTTACTAAAGGCAAAGACACTTTGCACTACAAGTGCAGTTGAAACTGCACTTGTAGTGCAAAGTGGATTTGCCCTTAGGAAATAACACCCATTGTCACAGAAAACACCAATTAGAGCACCACAAAAGTGTTGGAGCGTTGAAACAATAATCCACACATTCTTGATTAACAATCTTTTTAATACCAGCACAATCACATGTGCATTTAAAAAAGGTTTGTTAAAACAAACCAACATGTTTGTTGTATAACAATTTTTTGGGGTCACATTAGAAAAAGTAGAAATGTCCATTTAAGATAAAACAGACATGTTTAAAACCAACAAGAAAGACACAAATCTTGAACTTACAAAGTTCACATTTGGTAGAACTTGAAGGCAATATCAGACATGAGTATTTACAAACTGTGTTTGATATTGCGTTCAGATGGGGTGAAGTCACCCCAGGAAGAGCCAAATTTTGAAGATGCACACAAATTTACGAATGTCAACATGTGCTACCTGCCATCACGGGGGATCAAGGGACGTGTTTTGGGGGTGCACCCCCTTCCTCACAGCTACTTTATTATTTAGGAAGGGGTTGCACCCCCAAAACACCTACATTGATCTCCCGTGATGGCAGATAGCACATGTTGACACACTGTGTGCATCTTCAAAATTTGGCTTTTCTCAAATTTGTCAAAAAATGTCAAAAATTTTTAGCACACAAAAAACCAAAGGAATTTGGAGGGGTTTTAAACTCTCCCTAAACATCAATGATGTTCTACATTTTTTGTTGAACATCATTGATGTTTTTCTGGATGTTTTCCAAGTCCCTATTACACCCCATGATCTCCCCGATCAGGATCTGTGCACTTTCCGAGGTGAAAGGATCTGGCTCCACAATATCACGATCACCAAAAAAGATAGAAACCAAAAAACACCATGTATTATAAATATGCCGCCATCCATCTCTTACCTGAGCCTGTGGTCACAGACACTCACCTGTTGTGGTGCCAATTTCCACCATGTCTTCCTCCTCCTGCTCTGCTTGGCTTGGGTGGATTTCCCCTTCTTCCAGAGGTGGGGGGTCTGTGGTCTCCTCGGATGAGGGGTGTTCTCCGAGTCTTTTATCCCATATGTAAAAAAAAATAGGTATACTTAGCACACAGATATTTGATGGCAGAACTATAAATATGAAACATTGCTTGGAAGTGGGGTACAATTGTCTGTTTTGGCAGAGTTCCAAGATTATGAATTTTTCTTGTCCTTTGTCAAGCTTGAATACTTACCTGTTTTGTACAAGCTTCACAGATGGAGACACCCCTATAGTATACACTGGAGCACCTGTGTGGGCCCCTAATAAAAAGGGTGTTCTTGTGTCCCACACTAGTGCTCCAGCGTCCAGATGTGTAAACAGCTGCTGAGTGTCCTCTCCTTACACAGAATCTAGTTTGCATTTCATTCTAGTAACAAACCCATCTACACAACCAAATTAGTTTCAGACAAGTAGGCCCTAAAAAATGTGGGCAAATGCATATGGCCAAAACAATGGTGTTTTATAGGGCAAACGAACAATGTTTTATACGAACGAATAATGTGCCCATGAACGTGAAAGTTGCCTTTTGAAACTGGATAACAGTTAAGAAAAGCACATGGAGCAGCACGAACGTAATAAACATAAAGAATAGGAACACAGGACAACTACTTACTTTTTTGCAGCACTCTCCGGATCTTTCGGTACTGCTCGTGCTCTCTTAATTTGAGGTCCGACCACCGCTTCCTGAGCTGATCTTTCGATCGTCGTACCCCGAAATTCCGGTGCAGACTCTTGACCACTTTCGCCATGATCTTGGCCTTTCTGACATTGGGGTTGGGGTAAGGTCCATACTTCCCGTCATAGTCAGCCCTCTTCAGGATGTCCACCATCTCCAACATCTCCCCAAAGGACATATTCGATGACTTAAATCTTCTCCTTCTGGATCGTGACGTTTCTGGCTCCGGGCTTTCCTCCTCCTCCTCCTCGTTGCTGTAATTAGCACGCACCTGTTGTGTCTCCACCATGTGCTCTTCCCCCACTGCGCCGAACGAGAAGGGGCGGGGAATAGACTAGAAAGAATATCAGGGGCGGGCGGGCGGAGTTACACGCATACGCAGTGTTTATAAAGCGTAACACGTGTGCGTAGTACGTACGATCTGTGAGCGGAGGAAGGAGTATCGGAGGCGCCGATCGTGATAACGAAGGTAAGAGCAAAACTTGGGCCTATACTCCTTCTAGATTGAGGCCTATATTGTAACAAGATTAGGAGAGTTTTGCCTGACATTAGGGTTTGTCTTGTGTTGTGTCTTGCAGATAAAATGGATGGCTTCAATGACCACAACTTCCTCCCCCTGTTCATAGACAAGTACAGGGAGCTGCCCTGTCTGTGGCAGGTGAAACATCCACATTACAATAATAAACAAAAGAGGCAGACAGCGCTGAAGAAACTGCTGGAGTTGGTGAAGCCGGTGGTCCCCACGGCAAACATCCCCTATTTAAAAGCCAAAATTGGTGGCCTGAGGAGCACTTATCTAAGGGAGTTCAAAAAGGTCACGGATTCCCAGAGATCCGGAGCTGCAGCAGATGACATTTATGTCCCCAGGCTGTGGTACTATGAGAGACTGCGATTTCTGTCAGACCAGACTAGAGTCAGGGAATCCCTCTCAACCCTTCCTTCCACTCTTCCTTCCACCCCAGCTGAGGCTTCCGATGTCCAACCTGGGACTTCCAGCCAGGAAGAAGTGGAGGAGCCCAGATGGAGTCAGGTATAGCATTTTTCTACAGATTTCTGGTCAATAAATAAATGATCTTTACTAGATGTTATTATTGATCACTAATTGCTGATTTAATACAGTTTTTTACATATCAATAGACAGTAGTGGGCAAAAATAATTGGGACAAGAATGAAAAATGCTGGGCTCAGAAGGATAGTCTGTTATATTTGTTAACATTCAATTTGCAACAGTCATGAGATGAAAATTGTGTGTGATTGATGAATAAAAAACTAAAACTATGTCCCTTTTTCATACACAGGAAGACCTCAGCCAGGACGAGGCTCTGGAATGTGGCACACAGGAGGAGGCTGTGGAATGTGGCAGCCAGGAGGAGGCGGGGGTTAGTGGCAGCCAGGAGGAGGCAGGGCTAACTGGCAGCCAGGAGAAGCCTGGGACCAGTAGGAGCCTGACCGAATCGCAGGTTCCTCCCCTCCGCCTTCCAAACAAAGGACCAGGAAGGGGAGTCACGTGCAGGATTCAGCGCTCAGGCTCATTCAGGAGGCTTCTGCATCCCTCAGAACCTTACCCACTCCTGAAGAGGCCTTTGCCTGCATGGCTGCCACCAAACTGAAGGGCATGCAGGAGGGTCAACGCCAGCTGTGTGAGAACCTTCTTTATAAAGTCCTAACTAAGGGGGTGAGTGTCGAAATCACACCCAATACCCACCTGAGTGAGTTGGACCATCCTCCTCCTCCTCCTGCCACAACTCCACCACCAGAGCTACAGCGTGGAAGGAAGCATGGAAGGAAGACTAGAGAGTGATGGCCCTGGGTTCAGTCTGGTCTGACAAAAGATGCAGCCTCTTGTATGACCACAGCCTGGGGACATACATGTCATCTGCTGCTTTCACGATCTCTGGGACTTCTGGACCAGACTGCACTCCCTTAGATATGGACTCCTCAGGCCACCAATTTTCCAGTAAAATAATTGATGTGTGCCCTGGGGGCCAAAGGCTTCGCCAATTTCTACTGTTTTTCCAGCGTTGCCTCCCTCTTTGGTTGTGAGCCCTTAATAAAGGAATTTTTGGTTCAATTATACTCGCCTATGTGTGTTTTCCTTCAAAAAGGACAGTTTGTTTGTGAGGAGGCAGGTACATTTCAAAACTACAATGTGAAATTAACAAGAGACACCAACACCAAACAATCTCCTTGAGATTAAATAATACAAGATATCAATGGTGTTGTGGTAACTTGACACACAAAACACACACAAAAATATTATGGAGTAAAACCCAAAAAAACTAAAAAAAAATCAGCCTTGAAAAAAATACAAAACAAAAATAAAACAACAAAAAAGAAATTTGGTCAGATGTGACAAATCAAAATATATTGAGGGAATCACGATAAATAATAAAGAAAGAAGTTTGTGAGAAGTCTGTGTGAATAATGAGCAGCAAAACTACTTCATTCTTCTCACATTATAAAGAAGAAGAGAGTGCGCTGTATTAAACAATTTAAAACATTGCAGCGTGACGAAAGTGTTGTATCCGTTCCGAGCACTAATTTTACCAGACCAAGGTGTTCCGTCTCGGAATTTCTTCTGAGCATGCGTGGCACTTTGTGCATCGGAATTGGCCACACAAAGTCGAAATTGAGGCGATCGGATTTTGTTGTCGGAAAATTTTATAGCCTGCTCTCAAACTTTGTGTGTTGGAAATTCCGATGGAAAATGTCCGATGGAGCCCACACACGGTCGGAATTTCCGACAACAAGCTCCGATCACACATTTTCCGTCGGAAAATCCGACCGTGTGTACGGGGCATTACTTTTCATTTAGGTCTGCAGACAGATACAATGTTGTAAAAACTTCTAAAAAAGGCGCTTCCTTGTAATAATGGCAACTGCAGAACATCTCCAGATGTTATTTTGTGATCATATGCCTCGGTCATTTCTTTGTCAAGCAGTTTTTGTTTATAAAACTACTGTGACTGTCCATGTGATAATATCATAGAAATCCTCCTACTTAGCACTAATGTACAGTATCTCACAAAAGTGAGTACACCCTTACATTTTTGAAAATGTTTTATTATATCTTTTCATGTGACAACACTGAAGAAATGACAATTTGCTACAATGTAAATTAGTGAGTGTACAGCTTGTATAACAGTGTAAATTTACTGTCTCCTGGGAGTGTCATGGTCTGGGGCTGCCTCCTGCATGAGTGCTGCCTGCACTGGGGAGCTACTTGAGAGAACCATGAATGCCAACATGTACTGTGACATACTGAAGCAGAGCATGATCCCCTCCTTTCGGAGACTGGGCCACAGGGCAATATTCCAACATGATAACGACCCCAAACACACCTCCAAGACGATCACTGCCTTGCTAAAGAAGCTGAGGGTAAAGGTGAAGGCCAAGCATGTCTCCAGACCTAAACCCTATTGAGCATCTGTGGGGCATCCTGAAACAGAAGGTGGAGGAGCGCAAGGTCTGTAACATCCACCAGTTCCGTGATGTCATCATGGAGGAGTGGAAGAGGACTCCAGTGGCAACCTGTGAAGCTCTGGTGAACTCCATGTCCAAGTGGGTTAAGGCAAAGTTGGAAAATAATGGTGGCTACACAAAATATTGACACTTTGGTCCCAATTTGGACATTTTCACTTAGGAGTGTACTCACTTTTGTTGCCAGCGGTTTAGACTATAATGGCTGTGTGTTGAGTTATTTTGAGGGGACAGCAAATTTGCACTGTTATACAAGCTGTACACCCACTACATTACTTTGTAGCAAAGTGTAATTTCTTCAGTGTTGTCACATGAAAAGGTATAATAAAATATTTTCAAAAATGTGAGGGGGTGTACTCACTTTTGTGGGATACTGTGTGTGTATGTATATATATATATATATATATATATATATATATATATATATTTGCTTGGTGCAAGACTGCAGAGCGTAGGTGTGGACGGGAGAAGACTGCCCGGAGATTCCACAGTGTCTTGGGTGGGATGTGATCTCCAACCCTGTGTCCAGTTTTTATAAATGGCCAGCAAGATGGCTACTAGTCTGGATTGCTGGTACTAGTAGCCGACTTGGAATGGGAAAGTGTTCGGTGCACTGAGCAGTGGATACCATTGGTCGCATGATAACCCCCATGATAGTGGGTTGAGGTTTTTTCCGGCCAAGCACGAGGGTGTGAGGCCATATCAGCTGGTGAGTTTGCAATTCACAAGGGAGTGGAATCACGTCACTGAGGTGTGGTGAACACAGTTCAACAGCATCTGTAGATTGGAGACGCCTGCAGTTTTGGAACTTTTCTTTTTATTATCTCACATTTATGTGGACTTCTTTTGTTTTTTTATTTATTTTTTAATTTAATTTTTCTCATTTTTGAATCACTTTTCCAATATTCATTCATTCAATGTATTATAATATTTTTCTTGGAAGTGTTTTTGTGTTTCTGGCATCACGATACCGGACTGATTCACTTTGTCACGGGGTGTCACTAGGAGTTATTATAGTCATTTATACAGTACTCCTATTTATGTCATATTATAGTATATTTGACATGTATTTAGTTCACACACATGTGTATTGCACTAGCAATTGATGCTAATTTGTGTGGTCATTATCACTGACCTTATAAGTTTTGCAGTAGTTTACTGTATGCTCTGTTTGTATTCTTTATCACTTTTTTTCACTATGATTTAAGAGTTTTTTTACTGTATTAGAGGGGGTGTGACCACTCACCTCAAGCTCACATTAGGGGGGTAGCGCCACTCTTAAAGATCAAGATCTACTACTGCAGCAGCATCTATACATTATGGCATTGGCAGCATGGGTGGCACTGTCTGCAGCATAATATGGTATTGGCGGCATGGGTGGCACTGTCTGCAGGTAGCACATGCATTATGGCCCATAACGCATGTCCTGACTGCAGACAGTGCCACCCATGCCGCCAATGCCATATTCTGCTGCAGACAGTGCCAACTATGACCCTAATGCCATAACGCATGTGCTGCCTGCAGAGACAGTGCCACCCATGCTGCCAATGGCATTATGCCATTGGCGGCATGGGTGGCACTGTCTGCAGCACAAAATGGCATTGGTGGCATGGGTGGCGCTGTCAACAGGTAGCACATGCGTTATGGCATTAGCGTCATGGGTGGCACTGTCTGCAGCACATTACGGCATTGGCGGCATGGCATGGGTGGCACTGTCTGCAGCATAATATGGCATTGGCGGCATGGGAGGCACTGTCTGCAGGTAGCACATGCATTATGGCCCATAACGCATGTGCTGCCTGCAAAGACAGTGCCACCCATGCCGCCAATGGCATAATGTGCTGCAGACAGTGCCAACCATGATGCTAATGCCATAACGCATGTGCTGCCTGCAGAGACAGTGCCACCCATGCCACCATGCCGCTAAACTCCACTAAACTCCAAAACACTGCCCACCCCACTATAATGCCCACCCCACTACACTTCCCACTAAACTCCACCACGCTACACTGCCCACTAAACTTCATTACACTGCCCACTAAACTCCACTACACTACACTGCCCACTAAACTCCACTACACTGCCCACTAAACTCCACTACACTGCCCACCCCACTACACTGCCCACTAAACTCCACTACACTACACTGCCCACCCCACCACACTACACTGCCCACTAAACTCCACTAAACTCCACTACACCTACCACCCCACTACACTGCCCACTAAACTCCACTACACTGCCCACTAATCTACTACTACATTACACTGCCCACACTACACTGCCTACCCCACTACACTGCCCACTAAACTCCACTACACTGCCCACTACACTATACTGCCCACCTCACTACACTGCCCACTAAACTCCACTACACTGCCCACCCCACTACACACTAAACTCCACTAAACTTCACTACACTGCCCACCCCACTACACTGCCCACTAAACTCCACTACACTGCCCAGTAATCTCCACTACACTACGCTGCCCACTAATCTCCACTACACTACACTGTCCACCCCACCACACTACACTGCCCACTAAACTCCACTACACTGCCCACTACACTATACTGCCAGCCCCACTACACTGCACACTAAACTCCACCACACTGCCCACTAAACTCCACTACACTACACTGCCCACTAAACTCCACTCCACTGCCCACTAAACTCCACTACACTGCCCACTAAACTCCACTACACTGCCCACTAAACTCCACTACACTGCCCACCCCACTACACTGTCCACTAAACTCCACTTCACTGCCCACCCCACTACACTGCCCACTAAACTGCACTACACTACACTGCCCACCCCACCACACTGCCCACTGAACTCCACTAAACTCCACTACACTGCCCACCCCACTACACTGCCCACTAAACTCCACTACACTGCCCGCTAAACTCCACTACACTACACTGCCCACCCCACCACACTACACTGCCCACTAAACTCCACTACACTACACTGTCCATTAAACTCCACTACACTGCCCACCCCACTACACTGCCGACTAAACTGCACTACACTACACTGCCCACCCCACCACACTGCCCACTGAACTCCACTACACTGCCCACCCCACTACACTGCCCACTAAACTCCACTACACTGCCCGCTAAACTCCACTACACTACACTGCCCACCCCACCACACTACACTGCCCACTAAACTCCACTACACTACACTGTCCACTAAACTCCACTACACTGCCCACTAAACTCCACTACACTACACTGCCCACCCCATCACACTACACTGCCCACTAAACTCCACTACACTGCCCACTACACTATACTGTCCACCCCACTACACTGCCCACTAAACTCCACTACACTACATTGCCCACTAAACTCCACTACGCTACCCACTAAACTCCACTACACTACACTGCCCACTAAACTCCACTACACTGCCCACCCCACTACACTGCCCACAAAACTCCACTACACTGCCCACCCCACTACACTGCCCACTAAACTGAACTACACTACACTGTCCACCCCACCACACTACACTGCCCACCCCACCACACTGCCCAATAAACTCCTCTACACTGCCCACTAAACTCCACTACACTACACTGCCCACCCCACCACACTACACTGCCCACTAAACTCCAATACACTCCTCACTCCACTACACTGCCCACTAAACTCCAATACACTATACTGCCCACCCCACTACACTGCCCACTAAACTCCACTACACTGCCCACCCCACTACACTACACTGCCCACCCCACTTACACTACACTGCCCACCCCACTTACACTACACTGTCCACCCCACTTACACTACACTGCCTACCCCACTACACTACACTGCCCACCTCACTACACTGACCACCCCACTTACACTACAATACCCACCCCACTAACACTACACTGCCCACCCCACTACACTACAATGCCCACCCCACTAACACTACACTGCCCACCCCACTAAAACTACACTGCCCACTCCTCTTACACTACCTACCCCACTACACTACACTGCCTACCCCACTACACTGTCCACTAAACTACACTACATTGCCTACCCTCCTACACTACACTGTCAGGCATGCTGCATGTTTGCTCGCTGGCTGAAATGAATGCATGGATGTGGCGTTACTCTCCCTAACTGCTCGCTGGCTGGCAGGTGCTCCCTCCTCTGAGATGACTCATCTGCTTTTTTTCATCGATCAGTCTGCCACAATGCCAACAGGGAACGATTACCAGATGACGTCCCAGTGCCAGTTCCAGATTCGTTGCGGTCAGGCGGAGAGGAGGAGGAGATGATGGCGGCGGCTCAAATAAGGAGGTGGGACGGGACTCCAGGAACAGCCTTTGTGCATGCACTGCCCGCGATCACGGACAGGCCAGGCCCACCGCAGCATATGACCCCATTTGCCCAATCACAGGGCACCAACAGAGATTAGACATGGCCACCGGATCACAAAGGACACAGTAAATAGTAATTTGGAGGATTGAGGCAAAGTGACACACAATGGTATGGGATTTCGCCCTCCCAAATGTTGCGCCTGGGGCCACGGCACCCCCTGCCCCCCCCACACTACGCCACTAGGTGTGCAATGTTCCCTAGCGACAGTGACAGGTGCTGCAGAGTTGCCCAACCTCCCAGGAGCCCGCAGTTGTGAGGCACATGGTTTCACTGGAAAACTGGGGAGCCGCCCTAGTGGGCAAAAGACTCCCTTTGGAGAGGAATGGTGGTGTGCTGAGCGGCACACAGGGTGCTGTGCATTATGATCATAAACAGCCTGAAAAAAGCGTATAACCCTGCTATGTTTATGAATACTGATGATAGAGATATTGCTGGTACGTGTACTTATTTTGGTGATGTGTTCACTAATAATGAGGAAGGGGGGATGTCTCCCTTGGCAACCAGAAGCAGAGCCACAGTGTTGTCCATTGAAATATCTGGTGGTCTCCATATGTTGGAGCTAGAGATTGTCCAGGGCAGCCCTGATATTGCTCTGGTTGAACAGAGTGGATCTGCACCATGCTGTGAGAGTGTGTGGGAGCAGTCCACTCACACTATGTGTAAACCAGTTGGTAAGGGGTTAAGTCAGCCAGCCAAAGCTGAAAGTACGCAGTTGAGTGTGTTAGCGCCCCCAGGGCAAGCTGGCCAAAATGGTGTATTGCAGCCTGCTTTGATGGATGATGCATTATCTAAGAGTGAAAGCATGTTGTCAAACTGTGGTTTATATAAAATGGACAAAGGTACTGTTTGCGCTGCAGAATCCCAGGTGCCTCCTAGAGCAGGTGATGAGATGCTGCGGAGCACTCGGAATGGAAGCATAATGGATTGGGACAGCTGGGTCAAACAATTGCTAGCCATGCTAGACAAGGCTATGTTAAGTGACAGGGGTGTGGACACAACAACTGCTATGCCAGAAAGGGAGATTGCAGAGCGGCTGATGGTTGAAGGTGCGTTGGTCCCTGCAAGGGTTGTTTCCCTCCAGTCAGGAGGACTAGATCAGGGCACAAGTATGGCAGATGTGTTGTCCACAGCCCAGCCGCTGAATGTCAAGTGTCAAGGTGACAATGTAATGAATGTTGACTTGCAGAGGCTTAATGGTGAGTTAGAGCAGTGTTTCTCAATTCCAGTCCTCAAGGCGCACCAACAGGTCATGTTTTCAGGATTTCCATTATTTTGCACAGGTGATTTGATCAGTTTCACTGCCTCAGTAATTCCCACAGCCATTTCATCTGAGGGAAATCCTGAAAACATGACCTGTTGGGGCGCCTTGAGGACTGGAGTTGAGAAACACTGAGTTAGAGGGCATGAGTGGGAGACATGAGTCTGACAGTGTTTCAGAGGAGCGTCTGGCTGTGATGGGTACTTCGAGTGAGGTAGAGGCCCCCTTAAATGTCTCGGGCTCTCAAGCTGCAGTGAATGAGCCCCTGCACGTCTCTGATAAAGGAAAGGTCCCTAAAAACGTCTTAAATATTGATGTGGAGTGTACTGAAATGACGAGTATGCTAGTGGAACTGTTTGAACTGGTGAAGGCACATTCCTTGTATACCTGGGTGCCTCCATTACAGTCGGATGTGGTGGTGCTGCGTAGTACCAATAGATGGAGCCAGGTAGTACAAGCTGTGCTGGTTAACATTAATCACCAGTGGAACTGGTTGGTACGGTGCTTTCTAATAATGTGGCAAGTGATCTCCCGGTTTCCTGTGAGGGTGCTTCTGGATATGGTTCAGTTCAGCTCTGGGGGGCTGCTAGAGAAATCAGAGGTCTCTCCGCCTGATGTGGTGATGGACATGTCTGCTAGTGCGGTCCGAGGTGCGGCTGAGCAGGGATTAGTAAATGGCGTGGATACTCCCTCACCCGCTTGACCTCCAAAGAAGGAAGGGCCAGATATGGACGCGGCAAAAGCAGAGATTCTGTCTGTCACCTGCAAAGAGGTACAAGTTGAGGTACCCGGAGATGCTCTAAAATCTAGTATGGAAAGGAACAAAAATTGCGACATAGAAAAGTGTGAGCTGGCAAAGAATGATGCTGCTAGCAATGGGTCATGCGTTGCTCAATGTCAGTTGTTGGGACAACTGCCCATAGAGATTTGGACAACAGGTGAAGTGAAGCCTTGTGAAGGTCCAATAAGGGTAAGCTGCTCACCTGTGTGTTGTCCCTCCTTGGGCCTGGCCCTGAACAAAGAACGGACAGTATTGGTAACTGGAGAAATGGCGTATTACTGAATGTTAATGTAAATAATTTCCTTGATATGATCATGAATAATTTCTTGGAAAATGAGCATGATACACAGATTTTGAGCTCTGGGGAGTTGGTAAACCCAAGAGACCTATTGTGATGGGGAAAATGGGTACCAGCGAGGGAAAATGTGGTTCCTCATCAGGAGTAGTGTCAGGAGCATGTTCCCTACAGAATCCGGATACTGAGTTGAAAGGAAGTGGAAGGAAAGGCAGGGGGCCACCAGAAAAGAAATGTGAGTTCAGGAACCCCAAGGACAGAGAGAGTAGGCTGAGGATACAGGACTGTAGGACCCCGCTGCGATCCAGGCTAGGGCATGCCTGGAAACACACCCGAAAAAAAAAGATTGGGCCTATGCAGCGGACAGCTGGCGCAGATGTGCCCCAATCAAGGATTCAGGCTGGTGTGTTCCGCCCCCTTCAGGTTCGAAACAAAGGGGGGGGAGGATATGTGACAGTAGGAGATGCTGTCACGGTAAAACTGGTAGTTTGGGGCACACTGGGTGTGCACATTTGTTTGGTGCAAAACTGCAGAGCATAGGTGTGGACTGGAGAAGACTGCTTTCACAGCTTTCTCCAGGTTTTGTTATTCCATCATGGGGCTCTATAGTTTGGAGATTCCACAGTGTCTTGGGTGGGAAGGGCTCTCCAACCCTGTGTCCAGATTTTGTAGATGGCCAACAGGGTGTGTGCTCAGGTGAGCACAGCCCTTATAATGAGTTTATGGGAATACCTCAGGGCTCCCAGTTGGAGTTTGCGCCACACCAAGAGACAGGTGGTCTCCAGGAGTCCGAGGGGCTGTAGGAGGCAGCCAGAACATGTGTGACTGCAAGAGGCAGTGAAACAGCCTGAGGACTAAGGCCAGAGCAGAGCTGTGGGCGCTAAAGTAAAGCTGTTCACACTGAAGGATCCAGTGGTCTGTGTGACCAGGATAAAGAGCAGAAGTACTGCTACAGAGAGCCAGGAGGGCTAGCATTTTCTGTATTGCGTATTTGCTGGAGAAGAACCCCTGTGTGAGAAACTGTTATGTTACTGGCAAAAGCATCTGCTACGAGAGCTAAACAACCCCCAACTTTACATTTTATATATATAATATATTTAAAAAAAAAAAAAATTATTATATATATATATATATATATATATATATATATATATATATATATATATATATATTTATATCTATCTATCATAATTTCTCACATTATATTCTATAAAAAAAACCAGAAAAAAATATTTTAATATGTCAGAGAGCGACTTCTTAGTAGTTTGCACACTCATTGTTATGTCACTGAATGAAAAACCTACAATGTCTATGAACTTGTCACATTCATTAATCCAATTAGGCAAAGCCTTACGCAAACAAAGGTTGGCAATACTTAGCTGCTACATGACAGAATATAAAGCGGAAGCCCCATCACCACTTGCTGACAGATGGAGAGCTGGCCTTTCTCCCCAGATGAGCAAGTCTTACAATAAAGCAGAATGTAAAAGGGAATATATATTAAAAAAAAAAAAAAATTGAATGGAAAAGGGGCTCATTCAGGCAATCACAAAAACAAATGCATCATATAACACATTATAATTCATGACCCAAAAGACCTTTCTAAGAGAAACATAAAATGACAACTTACAGCGTAATTTGTTTGGATTCTGTCTGTGTTTTTGCTTTAATATATGTAAATGAGTTAATCTCTAGGGAGTATGTGCTGCTGGATAACAGTAGTTACAGCATTTATACATGGTTATCCTTCACTTAATATTTCTGCCCATGGATAGACTGATTTCTTGCTGAGAATAACAGATGGTAAGACGTATGCTTATTCTTGAAACCACTTGGACCTGCTGCCCTGTAGCCTATGATTTGACTGTGCAGGAGTGGTACCTTGACCGTTGGTAACAAGTTTGAAAATTTTGAAACAATGCTCTTTCCTACAGTCAGATTTGACCTACACAGCCAAACCATTACTTTACGCTGTAAAAAAAAAAACCCATACACAATCTATGGTGGGGGGGAAAGGAAAGGTGTTAATGGTTGGAGTTCTTGAGATTTGTGCATAACTGAAACCCCAAACAAACTTTTTATCAGCATAATTGCATACAAACTAGGCATACACTGATACCATTGTGTGTGTGTGTGTGTGTGTGGTGTGTTTTTTTTTTTTTTTTTTTCCCCCTGATACCAATACATACTGCAACTGTTTTGTTTATACTTCAGCTGTAAGCAATGGTACAAAGCACTGAAAAGTTATTTTACAAATGAAACAAAATATTTTTTTAAATGTTGCTCTTTTTTCAATGTGAAACGTGTAAATTTATGTTAACCACTTCAGCCCTGAAGGATTTACCCACTTCCTGACCAGGCATTTTTTGCAATACGGTATTGCATTGCTTTAACTGACAATTGCGCGTTCGTGCAACCCTTTACCCAAACAAAATTGATGTCTTTTTGTTTCCCACCAATAGAGCTTTATTTTGGTGGTATATGATTACCTCTGCATTTTTTACAAAGAGAGCGATCATTTTGAAAATAAATAAAATGTTTTACTTTCTGCTATAAAACATTCCAAAAAAAATGTAAAAAAATAAATGTATTCATCAGTTTAGGCCGATATGTATTCTGCTACATATTTTGCTAAAAAAATTAGCAATAACCGTATATTGATTGGTTTGCGCAAAATCACATTGACAAAATAGGGGATAGATTTATGGCTTTTTTTTTTTTTTTTTTTTTTTTTTTTACTAGTGATGGCAGCAATCAGTGATTTTTAGCAGGACTGCGACATTGTGGCGGACAGTTTGGACACCTAACTGACATTTTTGACACTTTGGGAACCAGTGACATTATTACAGTAATCAGTGCTAAAAATATGCACTGTTATTGTACTAATGACACTGGCAGGGGTTAACATAAGGGGCGATCAAGGGGTTAACTGTGTTCCCTGCAGGTGTTTTCTAACTGTATGGGGGACTGTGTGACTGGGAAAGCAAACTGATCCATCTTCCTGCTTAGCAGAAAGGCAGACAGGATCAGTGTGATCTCACCTGTCAGAATGGAGATCTGCCTGTTTACACAGGCAGATCCCCGTTTTGACACTGGGGGAATGGGCGCGGGTGGCCGGCGGACATCGAGTATGGAGGGCCCGCTGATGGGCTTCCCCCGCTGGCCAATGGGAAAGCGCGCCTCCATCAGCGCGAGCATGCCCACAAAAGCGAGTTCCCGAGCCGACGTACAGCTACAGCGATTCGTGGGATCGTGCCACCTTGCAGCAGTATAATGACAGCGGCTGGTTGGCAAGTGATTAAAGGTGTAAAAATATAAACAAACCAAAAAAAAGTTTTTATTAATATTTTATAAAATAGAAGGGGAAAAAAATACAGGAATTTAATAATTAAATGAAGGAGAATAAGGAGTTAATTAAGGCTGATTAGAGTAAATTAGGGGTAAACATATTTTATTTAATAAAAAAGAACAATACAGCGTATTTGGCAAGTACAGAATGTATGTATGTATGATTCTCCAGGTTTTGCTAGTTCCCTATGGGGTTCTGTAGTTTGGAGATCCTTCAGAGTCTTGGGTGGGACGGGATCTCCAACCCTGTGTCTGGGTCTTGTGGACAGCCAGCAGGGTGTGTGCCCAGGTGCACACAGGCCACACAACGAAGGGCTGGTGAGGGCAGAAAGAGGAGGAAGGTGGCGTTGGAGCAGTGGCTGCTAGTAAGTGTCTCTGTGTGAGAATAGATGCTGTGTGCGTCGAAGGGCTTGAAGCTGTGTGCAGCCAAGGAGCCTAAGACTGTGTGCATCCAAGCAACTCATTTGAGGGGCCTGTACCTATAGCAGCAGTACTGCTGAAGAGTTGCCAGGTGGGCTAGCATTTTCATTTGGATTTTGTGTTTTTTAATTGAAGCTTGGACCCCTGCGTGGGATTCCTGGATGGACTTTTGTTTTGTTTTTCCCTTTTAATAAACGTGGGCTACCAGGCCCTTAACTATAAATGCCTCTCTGATGTGGACTCACTGCACCAAAACGCATCTATCCACTTGAGCTGAACAATCCCCAATGTCACAAGTGGTGCTCGAATGCGGGCATGTAGCCGGTGGAATCTGGGTCCTTGCTCCATGGTGAGTTGCATCAGAAACTACTTCTAGCTGTGTGAAAGCCAGGTGAACAGCATTGCACAGAAGTTTGATGGACTGTGTTGCATGCGGGTTGTGTACCTGTGAAAGGAGAAAGGAGAATCGCTTTTTTTTTTCTCTCTCTCTGCTGTGAAGTGTGTTGCAAGCTGCTGTGTGTAAGACAGCAAGGATGGGGCGGTCAAAACAGAAAAAGGAAGCAATCCTTGCTGAAGCAAGGGAAAGGGTTCTATGGCTAGAGGGTATTTCACCACATGCCCCAGCCATGCCAGAGAATTTGTCCAAGTGTGAAATCTCTGTGACCTGGGGTAAATTAAGCATGTCATCCCCAGTTAAGAGGGAAGTGAAAGCGGTTGACCCTGGCAACGGGAAGCCAGGTGGACAACAGCGTGTGGAAAGGAGGAATATGGTCGTCTGTGGAAGCAATGTCCAGGCCAACAGGGATGTCAGGGATCCAAGGAGTCTGTCTGCTGATGGTTATGACCAGTGGCAACAGAGAGCCAGTCATCAAGGAGATTCCAAGAAAGTAAAGTTCAGCTTCCAGTACCGTGGTAAAGTGGGGCGTGGAATTTTTACTTGCCCAAGGTTCTGGAACAATGCTGAAGAGTCTGAAAAGGCTGCAATGTCGTCCTATGGGCACACAGAGGAAGTAGCTGGTATGGATGCAGCTAAGAGACAGTGCACTCAAGTGAAGGGTATGATGCCAGCCACTGAAAATGGTAAGACTGTTTCAGTTTGGGACTGAACCTAGTGAAATGGGAGTGTGTCCAGTGGGGAGATCCGCAGTCCAAATGGATATAGACTTGCTGCAGTGTGCTACCCAGAACAGTGGGGAGGCACATGGTGAAGCCCAGCTGACAGCAAGGTTAAAGACTCAAATGGACATGGGGACTATGCATGTATCTGCTATAATCCAGCAGAGTGCTGGAGAGGTTAAACTAGGGGTGACCAAAACCGTTCTTGTGACAGTTGCTGCAGAGTTGCCGAGGGAAACTTCAGAGGAGCTCGCAGTGGCGGAGCAGAGTTTCCCAGATCAGCTATGGAGCTGCCCAAGGAGGAAAGAGTTCCCCTTTAAAGATGGAGGGTGCTGTGAGGAGAGGCTCACAGGCTGTGGTGGGTAATAGACAATCCACAAAAGTAGCAGTTATGTCTATACGTAATAAATTCTGATGGTCATGCTGACAAATGTTTTACTGTTGGCGAATGTGATGGTATTGGAGATAATGACATTGAAAAACGTGTTCCCTTTAATGTCATGTCTGAAAATGTTGGAAATGTGTTCGCTACCAATGATGGGAGTAGGATATCTCCCGTGACAACCAGAAGCGCAGGATTGTCCATGGAAGTTTCATGGGGTCTCCATGTGTCGGAGCCAGAGGTTTTCCTGGATGGCTGTGGTGCTACTCTGGTGAAACAAAGGAAGACTGAGTCACACAGTGAGAGTGTGTGGGCGCAGCCCCACAACCCTAAGTGTAACCCAGTTGTCAAGGGGCTAATTCAGCCTGCAAAAGCTGAAAGTGCAGAGCTGTGTGTCAGTAGGGCAAAAGCATGTATTACAGCCTGCCTTGTCAGATGATGTGTCAACCCAAGGGGATATGAATAGAAATGACACAGGTGGTGTTTTGGCTAGTGAATCCCAGGTTCCTGTGGGGCCTTCTAGAGTAGCTGATGGAACCACAATAGACTGGGATAGTTGGTATGAGAATGCAATTGCAATACTACATATTGTGGTAGACATAACACCTGCTATGCCCAATGGAGGGATCGCAGATCGGCTGGTGCTCCATGACACGTTTGTCCCTGTGAATGTTAATGCCCTCCAGTCTGAAGGAACGGTTCAGGGTGCTGGCATGGCAGATGTGTTGTCCACAGCCCAACAACTAAAGTGTCAAGGTGACAATGTGACTTGTAATGACCTGCAGAGGCTCATTGTTGAGTTGGAGGGGGAGAGGAGACATGTGGCTAACAGCGCTCCAGGGGAGAAACGGGCTGTGATGAGGGGTACCTCCAAGGAGTTGAAGGTCTCTTCAAATGTCTCAACCTCACAAGCTGCAGTGGATGAGCCCCTCCATGTCTTGGACAGGGGAAAGGTCTGGTATTTAGACATGGGATGTTTAGAAATGACAGAGACCTTACTTGAAATGCTGGAGTTGGTAAAAACGCACTCATTGTACACTTGGGTGTCTCCACCGCAGTCGGACCAGGTGGTGCTGCGTAGTACCAATGGGAGGAGTCAGGTGGTACAGACTGTGCTGGGAAACCTTGATCAAGAATGGTATAGGTGGGACCAATGCTTATTAACAGTGTGGCAAATAGTCTTGAGGTTCTCTGAGAGGGTGCTCCCAGTTACTGAGTGGTATGGAAGGCACCCAGGACAACTGTTGGAGACATCAAAGGTCTCTCCGGCTGGTGTAGTGACTATAAACATCTCTGCTGGTGTGGTTCGAGATGCGGCTGAGCAGTGGTCAATAGAGGGCGTGGATACTGTCTCACCCGCTAAACCTCATGAGAAGGAAGGACCCAAAATAGATGCAGCACTAGCAGAGATGATTTCTATCACTCAGAAAGAGGTACAACTTAAAGTACCCGGAGACACTGTAAAGGAAAGTGCTAATGTTGGTTGCTGCAACAATGTAATGTGTACATCAGAAAGAAGTAGTTTGTGCTTGGATCAGTGTCATTTGTTAGATCAGTTACCCATGGAGTGTTGAACAGGTGAGGTGAAGCTGTGCTATGGACCCGTGGGGTGTAATCACTTGCCTATGTTTTTTTTGTCCCTCCTCAGGTCTGGTTCTAACAAGTACTGAAATAGATGGCACTGATTGTGTTTGACAGGGTGTCATTGAAATGTACGATCTGCTAATGTTTGGTACTGTTAAAAGTGGTGTGGTTGCTGTGGATAACCAGAGAGGTTTTTGAACCTGAAAGGCCTGTGGTGAAAGATAAAACTGACTTCTGTAACCTGAAAGGTAGAATCAGGGAAGGCAGAGTTCCCCCAAGAGAGGATAGTATGCTCAGGAACCCCAAGAGAAGAGGGAAGGCAGAGTATACGGAATTACAGGACCCTGTCAAGATCCAAGGTGGGACGTATCTGGAAGCACACCCGAAAAAAGGGTTGGGCCTATGTGGCTGATGGCCAGCATAGAGGCGTCCCAACTGCTATGGTAGGTGCAGGTGTTTCTGCCTCCAGATTGAAACAAGAGGGGGGGTATGTGGCAGAGCAAGGCTCGGTCCCTATGAAAACTGGGTTAAAGTGGACACAGAGTCTGCATGTCGGCTGAGTGCAGAGCTACAGAGCGTAAATTTGAAACAGAGAAAACTGCTCTGGCAGTTTTCTCCAGGTTTTGCTAGTTCCCTATGGGGCTCCGTAGTTTGGAGATCCTTCAGGGTCTTGGGTGGGACGGGATCTCCAACCCTGTGTCCGGGTCTTGTGGACAGCCAGCAGGGTGTGTGCCCAGGTGCACACAGCCCATATAACGAAGGGCTGGTGAGAGCAGAAAGAGGAAGGTGGAGTTGGAGCAGTGGGTGCTAGTAAGTGTCTGTGTGAGAATAGATGCTGTGTGCATTGAAGGGCTTGAAGCTGTATGTGTCCAAGGAGCCCAAAGCTGTGTGCGTCAAAGGGTTTGAAGCTGTGTGCAGCCAAGGAGCCTAAGACTGTGTGCATCCAAGCAGCTCATTTGAGGGGCCTGTACCTATAGCAGGAGTACTGCTGAAGAGTTTCCAGGTGGGCTAGCATTTTCATTTGGATTTTGTGTATTTAATTGAAGCTTGGACTGCGTGGGATTCCTGGATGGACTTTTGTTTTTCCCTTTAATAAACGTGGGCTACCAGGCCCTTAACTATAAATTCCTCACTGAACCAAAACGCCACTTGAGCTGAACAATCCCCAATGTCAAAATATATATATTGTATGTGCAAAGTGGTTCGAGGGTATAATATGCAAAGATGTTTTTACTACAAATTATGTGAGCAGACTGCAGTTCCTCTTTAACCACTTCCATGCTGGGCATTTTCACCCCTTCCTGCCCAAGCCAATTTTCAGCTTTCAGTGCTGTCGCACTTTGAATAACAATTGCACGGTCATACAACACTACCCAAATGAAATGTTTTATCTTTTTTTTTTCCCCACTAATAGAGCTTTCTTTTGGTGGTATTTGATCACCCCTGCGGTTATTTCTTGAGCTATAAACAAAACAAGAGTGACAAGTTTGAAAAAAAACACAACATTTTTTACTTTTTGCTATAATAAATATCCAAATTTTTTTTTTTTTTTCCCTCAGTTTAGGCCGATACATATTCTTCTACATATTTTTGGTAAAACCTATCGCAATAAGCGTATATTTATTGGCTTGCGCAAAAGTTATAGTGTCTACAAAATAAGGGGATAGATTTATAGCAATTTTTTTGTTTTTTTTTTTTTTTTGTTTTTTTTTGTTTTCCTCATGACTGTGATATTGTGGCGGACACATCGGACAATTTTGACACATTTTTGTGACCAGTCACATTTATACAGCGATCCGTGCTATAAAAATGCATTGATTACTGTATAAATGTGACTGGCAATGAAGGGGTTAACCAGGAGGGTGTGCTGTAGGGTTAATTATGTGCCTAAGTGATTCTAACTGTGGGGGGGGGGGGGACTCACAAGGGGAGGAGACCGATCGGTGTTCCTCTGTACAAGGAACACACCATCGGTCTCCTCCCATCTGACAGGACATGGATCTGTGTGTTTACACACACAGATCCACGGTCCTGCTCGGTTACCGGGCAATCATCGCGGCCGCCGGGCACGCGCACTGGGACTAGAGTGACGCGGCGGGTGTGTGCGCGCCCCCTGGGGGGCCTGGAAGGCTGTGCTGTCATATGACGGTGGCCCAGGATAACAGCTGCACCGTCCCGCCGTCATGACGGTGGGCGGACAGCAAGTGGTTAAGGACGTGGTGGCCCCGCTCCTTAACAACCCATAATTGCCGGGTTTTTTTTTTTACATTTTCAGCTGTCAGCGGGAGGAATCCCACTGTCAGCTGAAAGTATCGGTTTCAGGTATCGGAGCATTTGAATGAGTACAGATACTCGTGCAAATGCTTAGTATCGCCACCGATACTGCAACCCTAATACAAACCTTTGATTGTGAATGTCTCTGTGCAGAGCAGATACATTAGATGACAACTGGGGGAACAAATGAAAGCCTCAAAACAAATCTAACCTGGGTGACCTTTATTTAAAGCTGGCCATGAAAACTAGGGGAAATGGGACATACAGGCAGGATCTGATATGTTTTAAACATCCTCCTTGATCAATGTTTCCAGATGGTTGAGCAAGCTTGTCACTATTGGAGACTATGCTGGACTGACTCAATCATGTTAACAGCCTGGCTATATCTCAGCTATTACTAACTGACATATCAGCATGGATGTCACATCACTTCCTCAAAATCAGTCTTTCTAAAACTGAGCTTATAATATTCCCTCCTGCCCATGCCCCCCTCCCTTGACTTCTCCACCAAGATCAATAATACAACTATCAGTCCCTCTGCTCATGCCAGGCTACTAGGCGTAATCCTGGACCTGTCCTTTCAGCCCCAAATCCAATCGCTGTCCAAATCTTGTAGCCTTTACCTCCGTAACATCTCCAAAATATGCCCCTTTTTAACTGTTGAAACAGTTCAATGGTTCTTCACAGGCTATCCCATCTTCAGTATATCATGAATGCTGCTGCCACACTCACCCACCTTACCAATTGTTCAGTGTCTGCCACCTCTCTCTGATAATCCCTCCACTGGCTTCCCATTGCCCAATAAATTAAATTCAAAACAATAACAATAAAATAGAAAGTTATTAACAACTTTGCACTGAGCTACATCACCAACCTTGTCCCAAAATCACCCAAACTGTCCTCTGCTCGTCCAAAGACCTGCTCTCTAGCTCTTGTCTCTAGGTCTTCTAAAAAGGCTCTCCCATCCTCTGGAACTCCCTACCCCAATCTGTCTGGCTATCTCCTAATCTGTACACTTTTAGACGATCCCTAAAAATTCACCTCTTCAGGGAACTCTACTACATCTAATGCCAAGATATGTCTTTGGGGGCTAAATTCTCCCCCTCCTTGGCTAACCTCTATATGGGTTGGTGGGAGGAGTTATTTTTATTTACCCACCACTACCCATTTAGAATGGATGTTGCCTGGTATGGTCGCTACATTGATGACCTGATTCTGGTTTGGATGGACCAAGTAATGCTATAGGCGAACTTATTGTGTATTTTTATAAGAATTCTTTTAACTTAGAGTTCACCTGTATACGTCATGCGGATCAAATTAACTACCTAGACCTCAACCTGACGGAACATATAGATAGTGGCACTGTCACATCCAAAACTTTCAGAAAATCTGTTCTTAGCAAAGCAGTTGCCATCCCACTCATACCATTAAGTCCTTACCCACGGGTGAATTTATTTGGGGCGAGGAGGAATTGTTAGACACAGGAAGATTTTCTAAAGTAATGTGTATTGATTTAAGACAGACTTATGGAACTGGGTTATAACAAAGGATTGATAACTAGAAATGGCAACGTAGCCCTCCATAGAGATCGGGCTGACTTTATTCATAATAGTAACACCAAGAAACACAAAAATCATGGTAATTATAATAACAGAGCTAACTTTGTCACTACTTTCTCTTTAACCACTTGCCTACTGGGCACATTCACCCCCTTCCTGCCTAGGCCAATTTTCAGCTTTCAGCGCTGTCACACCTTGAATGACAATTGCATGCAACACTGTACCCAAATTAAAATTTTATTTATTTATTTTTTTTTATATTCACACAGCCAGAGCTTTCTTTTGGTGGTATTTAATCATCACTGGGGTGTGTTTTTGCTAAAAAAACAGACCGAAAAATTTTGAATTGAATAAAAGTTTTTCTTAGTTTTTGTCAGTAAATTTTGGAATAAAGTAACTTTTTTTTTTTTTTTTTTTTTTCTCCTTCACTGATGTACGCTGATAGGTACATAGTTAGCTGAACATGGTGTAGATCACTGTGGATACTGTGGCAATCTTTCGCCGGAAGTGGGAGCAAATACCTGTATTAGACAGGTATCTGCTCCTCCCTCCCCCTGAAAGGTGCCAAATGTGACACCGGAGGGGGGGCAGGAATCCGGACAGTGGAAGTTTTTGGGTGGAACTACACTTTAAAGTGAATAACTCAACACTAAGTTCATTATATGGACCACTTATGTAATTGACACTAGTTTGTGTCACTGGGCACGGATTGGTGTCACTGATTGTTGGAGGTAAGTTCGACCGTGTGTATGCTCCATCGGACATTTGTTGTCGGACTTTCTGCCAGTTCACTTGCAGGTTCTCAAATTTTCTGCAAACAAATGTTCTTTGGACTTTCCGATCGTATGTACAAAAGTCCACACATGCTCAGAATAAAGTACGAGCCGGAAGCGTTCGTTCTTGTAAAACTATCGTTCGTAATGGAGCTATCACATACGTCACTACGTTCTTAATTGTTGGCTAACATTTGTGTGACCGTGTGTATGCAAGACAAGTTGAAACCAACACCCTTCGAACAAAATTCCAAGGTTTTGTTGTTGGTTGTGTATGGGGCATTAGTGTAGCGCCAGTCTTATGGGGCGGACTGGGCCGAGAGGCAAATTAGTCTAGCGCCTCCATAAAGCGGCTGCACTGCTTCCGGTATGCGGGTGGCTGGCATTCTACAACTGGGGGGGGGCGCCGCTTCTAATTTTGACTGTCCTATCATCCTGGACCACCTTCCTCACTGTGCTGTTTTCTGCTGCACTATTGGCATGGTTATATCTTCTTAGTCCTTGCCATAATATTATCAGAAATTTGTGCTTGAAGTAGAACTACACTTTTTTTTTTTTTTTTTTTTTTTTTTTATTTTGGATAGAATAAGGGAGGGTTATAATAATTAATAAATAATAGTGTCCCCACTCGAACATTTCAGGGCGGGTCTTAAACAGCAAGGGGTGGGTCATATTTAATTTAGGGGGTGCACGAGTTTAGTCAGGCCTAGGGCAGCACAAAACCTAAATACACTCATGGGAATTTGGAGTATCACATGGGTAAAGTGCCTCGTCATCGGCTCTCCCTGCTGTCTTCTGGGACCTATGTGTCTCCCAGAAGACAGCGGGGGGGCGGAGGAGGGGCCGGACATTTTTTGCCGGAAGTGGGAGCAAATAACTGCATTAGTTGAAGTTCCATTTTTGGGTGGAACTACACTTTAAAGTGAATAACTCAACACTAAGTTCACTATATGGACCACTTATGTAATTGTACATGTTGCGCATATCCCCCTTAATCTCCTCTTCTCAAGAGGGAATAGATTCAGTTCCTCTAATCCTTCCTCATAGCTGAGCTCCTCCATGCCTCTTATCAGTTTGGTTGCCTTTCGCTGCACTTTCCCCAGTTCCCCGATTAACCTTTTTTGAGAACTGGTGCCCAAACTGAACCGCATATTCCAGATGTGGTCTTACTAATGATTTGTATAGGGGCAAAATGATATATCTTTCTGGAGTCCATACCCCTCTTAATACAGGAAGGCGACTTTGCTCGCTTTGGAAACCGCAGCTTAGCATTGTATTATGCTATTGAGCTTATGATCTACCAAAACCACCAGATCCTTCTCCACTATGCATTCCCCCCCCCCCTAGTATGTATGATGCATGCATATTCTTAGCCTCCAAGTGCATAACTTTAAATTTTATCAACATTGAACCTCATTTGCCACTTAGTTGCCCAATTAGACACTGCATTGAGGTTGGCAGGTAAAATTGGAGACATCCTGTAAGGACATTATTCCACTGCATAGCTTAGTGTCATCTGCACTGCACTGATGAGGCGGCACTGATGGGCTGCACTGAGGCAGCACTGAAGGTCACTGATTAGGTGATACTGATGACGATGCACTAATATGCCGCACTGAAGGGCATTGATAGGTGGCACTGAGTACTAATGGGCACTAATAGGTGGAACTGAGGCAGCACTGGTGGGCAATGATAGGCGGCACGGAGAGGCAGTACTGATGTGCACTGACTGGCATCACTAATGGACACTAGTTTGTGTCACTGATGGGCACAGATTGGTGTCACTGATGGATACTGCTGGGGTTATACTGATGATCAGTGCCTTGATGACCTGAACATGTCTCCCCTGCGAGGAGATGACGCTGATCAGCTCTCCTCTCCACACACTCTGTGTGAGCCGAGGAGAAGCCGATAAACAGCACTTCCTTGTTTGTTGTGTGATTAGATCTAGCGATCAAATGGGTAAAGTCACAATGGAGATATTTGCCAGCACACCATGGATTGACAGGGTAGTGTCCAAACAGATTTTTATTGCATGATCACAACACAAAGCCTTGAAACGTTGCACTGCTTCATGTTGTGTTCATGCCTTGTCGATCCATGGTGTGCTGGCAAATATCTCCATTGTGACTTTCTGAACCAGTTCCCAGCTGGCTTTTGCTGCAGCACCCAAATCTTTTAGAGCTTATCCAGGAACATGTGATGGGAATATGGAGTATCACATGGGCAAAGTGCCTCGTCCTCATCGGCTCTTTTCTGAGTTTGGGGTCACGCCATGTTCCGCTACCCCAATCGGCACAGCGTGTGAGAGCAGCGGTTCTGGGGCGCAATCATATGATGTCGTCGCAGAACAAGAGTGCATCCTGCCCGCCATCATTGTACTATACGGTGGGCGGGAAGTGGTTAAAATATAAGATCCTTACAATTTAAAAAAAAAAAAAAAATCTCCCTATTTTGTATGCTGACAAAGACCTGTATAGTGTCATTAAAGATGGTTGTACCTTCTGATGCAGAAGAGCCCCTACACTGGGCAGCATGTTATCACCCAGCTTATTTTGCTCACGAAAGTTGGGCAAACCACAGGCATGGCTATCCACTACAGGATCATGTATGTGTGGGCAAAACGCCTGTAGGCAGTGCAACAGGCATAAGAAAAGCACTTCAGTAATTTCAACCCAAAAAAACATATGCCAAACAAACTGCAATTCTAAATCAGTGGTGTATGTTCAATGCAGTGCCTGCAATATACTATACGCCCTTTGAGAGTGAGGATCTCGAAACATGTAAATGACACCATTAATTTAAATGCGAAAAATATTTCAAATGTGTCTAAACATTTCCGAGAAGTACATTTTGGCAATCTTGACACTTTCATTTTTTGGTGTTGAACAGATTAAAAAACCCTTAAGAGGAGGAGATACCTATCGCATGCTAATTAAATGTGTGGTGGATTCTTACTCTTAATACCAGGAAACCGCATGGCTTCAATGATAGAATGGACATAAATCTTTTTCTAACATGAATATCTGAGCATACTTTACAATAATGTATATATTGTCACACTGTTTTGCACAATACAAAAAAAAATGTTTCAGGTGCTTATGGGTTTTTTTTTTTTTTTTTGTTTTTCTGTGCTGTTTTCCTCCATGTGATTTTTATTTTACTTAATTGTTCCTAATTAATGATGTAACCGCCCCTCTCTATGGAGGGTTTGCAATGCTATAAATATCTGATTTTAAATCCTTTTGTATGCTTTTGATGAAGGCTTCATAGCCAAAACATGTCAGCATATACCCTGTACCTGTACCCATGTAGCAAAAAAGAACTTTTAGTCAAGAGCACAGAGTTGCCAGCCTTTCTGATTAAGAATACTCATCTATGGGAGTTGAACTTCCTTGCTAAAGCACCGGACTCCAGGCCATGAACTTATATATCAAGCAGTAGAGCTAGGGTAACATTTCTGTCTTTTCTCATCTCTTCAGGGGTTCCTATCCTGCCTTCAGCTAATTACCAAATCATTTTTTTCCTTCCATCAGTTCACCCCTACTTTGTTTCTCTTAATACTTTGTCATTCAGTCGCTGTCAACTCTTCTCAACCTTTAACTCTGCTTCGTCCCCCCACACCCTCTACCCACTAACTCACTCACTGCCCAAGAGATTGCATCAATCTTGTCTTTGAAGTGATTGGCAATTTGTGAGGACACCTCCACTGTGCGTACATCTTCCCCACCCAACATACCTTGCCTAACAGCACGTTTAACACTCTCCTCTTTTGAATTGGCTACTACTGAAGAGGTTATAAAAGTTTTCTCAGATGCCCACCTAACCAATTGTCCCTTGGATCCTGTTCCCTCACAACTACTACGGTCACCGTCTTCTATCCTATGCTCCCTCACTCACATCTTCAATCTCTCCCTCTCTAGTGGCACCTTCCCCTCCCCTCTAAAACATGCGCAGATCACTCCCGTACTTAAAAAGCCCTCCCTGGACCCCACCAATCTAAACAACTTAAGACCAATCCCATTGCTCCCATTCACCTTTAAACTTGTAGAACGCTTAGTGTACAACCGTCTTAGCTCCTACCTCAGTGAAAATAACCTTCTTGACCCATTATAGTCTGGCTTTCGCTCGCAGCACTCCACGGAAACTGCCTTACTAAAACTCACTAACTGCTAAAACCAACAGCCAATACTCCATACTCCTACTTGACCTCTCTACGGCCTTTGATACTGTTGACCACCCGCTTCTTAATAAACTACATTCCCTTGGCCTCCGATTCTGCTCTATCCTGGTTCTCTGCCTATCTATCACAGCGCTCCTTCAGTGTCGCCTACAACTCTGTCTCCTCCTCTCCATTGCCCCTTTCTGTGGGGGCTCTGTTCTTGGACCCCTTATCTTCTCTATCTACACCTCCTCCCTTGGTCACTTTATAACCGTCCACGGCTTCCAATACCACTTGTACACCGATGACACCCAAATCTGTCTCCTCCTCTCGCATTACTAATGGGGCATACACACGGTCGGACTTTTCGACCGGACTGGTCTGATGGACGCCGACAGACCAAATCCAGCGGACAATCCGATCATGTGTGGGCTTCACCAGACTTTTCCAGTCGCAAATCTGACTGACTTTAGATTTGGAACAAGCTTGAAATCTTTACGTCGTAACTCCGCCGGACCCAGAAATCCGCTCGTCTGTATGCTAGTCCAATGGACAAAAACCGACCCTAGGGCAGCTATTGGCTACTGGCTATCAACTTCCTTTTTTTAGTCCGGTGTACGTCATCACGTACAAATCCGTTTGGACTTTGGTGTGATTGTGTGTAGGCAAGTCCGTTCGTTAGAAAGTCCGCTGGAAAGTTTGTCAGACCAGTCCGGTCAAAGTCCGCCCATGTGTACGTGGCATAACTGATATATCAGCATGGATGTTGCACCACTTCCTTCAACTAAATCTCTCTAAAACTGAGCTTTTAATGTGTCTTCCCCCCCCCCTCCCCCTGCACGTGCCCCCCTCCATGACTTTTACATTAAAATCAACAATGCAACTATCAGTCCCTCCCCTCACGCCAGGGTACTAGGTGTAATCCTAGACTCTGACTTGTCATTTCAGCCCCAAGTCCAATTGTTGTCAAAAGTTTGTAGAATTCACCTCTCAAATGTGCCCCTTTTTAACAAATGAAACCACCAAGCTCCTCATTCACCCCCTTTTTTCTCTGTCACTGTCCCTACCATGCCATGCAGACGGCCAGGCCCCAAGTGGCTCAGAGGTATTGAACCTATGACTACCTGTTTAGTGCTCCTGTTACTTTGCCTCTGAGCCACACCTCAGTTCCTTTCAGCCTGCTTTCCAGCTTTGCCTAGTTCTGCATGAAATACTAGAGCCATACTCTGGATCTTGTTGCAGTTAGTACCTGTCGCTCCTGGTTCAGCTGAGGCATTTTATCCAATCAGCTGGGTATAAAACACTGCCTCACTCTGAGGGCTTGGTCAGTTCATTGTCTCTTGGTTGCCAAGTGTTCCTGTTTTTCTGTTACAGAGACTGACCCCAGCTTCTGACCCTGGCTCAGTTTATCGTTTATACTGTCTTCCGGAATCCTGGACTACGGCTTTACCTCGACTATCCACTGGCAATTTCCTGTTAAAGCCCCCGTGCACAGATTCACAGCTCAGGTAGCTTCTTACCTTGTTACCGAGTGCTGTGTGTATTTGCAAGGGTGAGCATACATCTCTGCAATATGGACTCCAACCAAGGTAAGCCCTTACACTCTTGCCTTGACTATTGCAACACCCTTCTCATTGGCCTGCCTCTCCATAGGCTATCCCCTCTTCAGTCTATCATGAATGCTGCTGCCGCCAGACTTATCCACCTTACTAACCGCTCAGTGTCTGCCAACTCTCTCCTCCAATCCCTACACTGGCTCCCAATCACCCAGCAAATTAAATTCAAAATACTAACCATAACATACAAAGCCATTCACAACTCTGTCCCGAGCTACATCACCAATCTTGTCTCCAAATATCATCCAAATCGTCCTTTCTGCTCTTCTCAAGACCTCCTACTTTAAAGCTCGCTTGTCTCCAGGATTTCTCCAGAGCCTCTCCCATCCTCTGGAACTCGCTATCCCCTACTCTTGCTATCTTCAGGCCATCCCTGAAAACGTATTTCTTCAGGAAAGCTTATCACGTCTCCAACTAATCTCCTACCACTTCCATCAGCTCATTCCCCACAGTTACAACCTTTTGTACCACCTGCCCCACCCTATTAGATTGTAAGCTCTTCTGAGCAGGGCCCTCTTAATCCTCTTGTATTTTATTGTATTGTCTCCTCTTCTCTTTTTTTTTTTTTTTTTTTTTTTTTTTTTTTTTTTTATATTGTAAAGTGCTGCGTAAACTGTTGGTGCTATATAAATCCTGAATAATAATTATTGATCCATCTGGCTTCTTGTCTTAAGGTTTTATTAAAGTCACCACCCCTTGGATCCTTGTAGTTCCTATCCAGGACAAAAAATCTATGACATTTGGACCATATCCATGCTTAAGGTCAACATGTCTGTCAATCGGTGTGTATAATAGACCTGCACCAATATAATAGAGATGATCCTGGACCCATCAGCTAAAAATTCTTTTTACACAATGCTTTCTTCACTAATATTGTTAAAGTTGCTTGACGTCCCCAAAAATCCGCCTAGGGTTTCCAACCACTAAAAAAAATGTACGTATGCAAAGTCTATAATCGTTACAAGTTTGTAAACATGTATTGCTTTCATCTTATTTAAACATGAGCTGGTAGCATAGACAAAAACTCACCCAAGCTCTACCGCATGTTTATAGGATGATGAGCTGAATAACTGTGCTCAGGCCATTGTGTCCCATACATCAAAATTGCAAAAAGAATGCCGGCAACTTAATTGCTTCTTCTTAATTCTTTATTGAGCACAAACAGCAGTGCGACATCAAAACGTTAACATGTTTTGGCGAAAGCCTTCCTCATAGCTGGTAGCAGCCTGCCAAATAGAGCCAAATATCTGCTGTTTGCAGTGTGATGTCAACCTGCCCAGGTATTGTTACCCACAACAGTTACATTATATAATATCATTGGTAAAGTAGTACTCATAAACGTCAGCTGCCAACAATAGATTGATACTAATAAACATATTGTAATGAATCTGTGCTGTGATAACATGTGCGGCTGTTGGCCAACAAAGTTTGATATACCCAAACCTAAAGACTTACAATATCGTGTAATGATGAAGCACCAGTGAATTTAACAAAAACATACAAAAAAAAAAATGAATAAACAATGACTTGTTATGTTGCTTTTGCCGCCGCTCAAAGTACAGGTGAAGGCAAATCCCTGTGTCACAGTGTATGGGGTGCAGGCTTATCCTGATACCAATCCAGATGGCTAGTAAATGAAAAGAGGAAAGGATTGCTGCTACTCCTGATCAACCCAGGTGAACAAATGATAAGGAACAGCCTCAGCCTACATGTGTCCACCAAACCACAAACCCTGATGCAATTTACCCTATGCACCAGGGCTTAGTCATAGGGTGAAATGCATAAGGGTGTGTGGTTTGATGGAGACATGTAAGCTGAAGCTGCTCCTTATCGTTTAATCACCTGGGCTGATCAGGAATAGTGGCAATCTTTTCACCTTAAGTAAGTAAACAGTGTTCACTGTGCCAAACGTGAAGTCTCTCTTAAATCAAAATCCATATATATAATCAGAGAAAGATCTACCACCATCCAGCAGATCCTTGTAGTGTAAGAGTGCCACCACCTTTAATCAAATGCACTTTCACCAAATCATAAATTGTAACAGGTACAGCAGACACAGCATTGTTTCCCAGGCATACATGCAAGGGAGGAGCAGGCCCTGGGCCGTATGAGAAGTGAATTTTTTTTTTTTTTTTTTTACAAATATGTGAAAAGTTTGGCGTGGATTTGTATTCAGCCCCCCTGAGTCAATACTTTGTAGAACCACCTTTCGCTGCAATTTTGGCTGCAAGTCTTTTTGGGGATGTCTCTACCAGGTTTGCACATCTAGAGTAACATTTTTACCCATTCTTTGCAAAATAGCTCAAGCTCTATCAGATTGGATTGAGAAAGTCTTGCCACGATTCTCAATTGGATTTAGGTCTGGACTTTGACCAGACCATTCTAAAGGCCCATACACACGAACCCCTAGTAAAAACTATGGCTTTTTTTAACTACTTCAATACCGGGCACTTGCACCCCCTTCCTGCCCAAGCCAATTTTCAGCTTTCAGCACTGTCGCTGTTTAAATGACAATTGCGCGGTCATACTACATTGTACCCAAACAGAATTTTTATCATTTTGTTCCCACAAATAGATCTTTCTTTTTGGTGGTATTTGATCACCTCTGCTTTTTCTAAACAAAAAAAAAAAACATTTTGAAGAAAAGTGGGTTTTTTTTTTTGTTTTTTTTAATAAAATTTTGTAAATAAGTTTTCTCTTTCACCGATGGGCACTGATAGGCGACACTGGCAGCTGCCTGGGCACTGATTGGCAGCTGCCTGGTGGTCTAGGGCAGTGTTTCTCAACTCCAGTCCTCAAGGCGCACCAACAGGTCATGTTTTCAGGATTTCTCTCAGATGAAATGGCTGTGGTAATTACTAAGGCAGTGGTACTGATTAAATCACCTGTGCAAAACAATGGTAAGCCTGAAAACATGACCTGTTGGGGAGCCTTGAGGACTGGAGTTGAGAAACACTGGTCTAGGGTGGCATCCTGGTGGGCATCCGAGGGGGGATTTCTAAGCTGATAAACAATCAGCACAACCCCCCCCCCCGTCAGATCGGCTCTCTTCTACTCGCTCTGTCAGACCCGAGTGAGGAAAAGCCGATCAACGGCTCTTCCTGTTTACATTGTGATCAGCTGTGATTGGACACGGCTGATCACAGGGTAAAGCCTCAAGATTGATTGATTGTTTCACCAAAAGTGGACAGAATTGTTGCCAACATCCCTAATACACATGTACAGGTTGGGGGTCCCCCATATGAGAGTTGGGACTTTTAGGGCAACCCGATATCATAGAGAAACAATGAATTAAAAATTTAATATCTTTTTATTAGTAAGCCAACAATCTTTCTTTTTCAACAGAACGTGGCCGTGGGTGTGAGACTCCCTGGTCATCCTGTCTGTAACTTAATAATCCCGTGAGTGGAGGAAGACAACCTGACCACTTTTTTTTTTTTTTTTTTTTAATTTTTTTATCTTTGGACGTCATTACATCACATACATTATAATTTTTATCAGTTATTTTCAACTCAATCCAGACCTCGTATGTATACATTATAGCTTTTCCTACAGGCAAACATTTTGTGATCTGGATTCTTGTGGTGGTGTCACCACGCAAGCGCATTTCCAACCTTTGCGCAATTCTTGGTCAATGCAATAGCTTTTGTTTCGGCATCGGCTTTTTGTTGACGCCGACTTTCTCCACTGCGCGCATAGCGGATTCTATTGCGCATTGAGCACATTACCTAGCACTATGCGCGCGCAACTGTTATTAGGGATCGTTGCCTTAGTAGCAAAGCTCCCCTTCTGCTGTGACGCATTGCGTCACATGATTGACAGAGCCCCAGATAGAAACCAGCTGGGTTGGGAACTCACATGCTGATACTAATCAGCTGTGTTACGCACACGCAGTGAACCTCGTTCATCCCTATATAAACTAGACAGCAGCACAATCGCAACGCAGACTGCTTGCAGGTGTGATGAAAAGATTGCAACTTTAATATTTTCCTGACCTCACTGATGGGTATGTACTCTAAAAAATATGTCACTAGATCTACTCTTTAATGATTAGACTAAACATATATGTTCATGCTAAACAAGTAATTTTTTCCTTTCTTTTTAGGAAAGTTCATATATGATACCCCCTGTTCACTTTTTTTTTTTTTTATAAAAAATTCTCCTTTTTTCTGATTTATACACGTCTATTATATCTAGATTTCAAAACCTTTCTGCTGGGGCACGTTTGAGTGTTACATCGCACACCTTAGTTTATAAACAACTCATTCCATCAAAATATATTACCTCACTGTGCTCCACCACAGTGGAGTCTTCCAAACAAACAAATTCTCTTCTTCTTGGGTCGTCTGTTCATTTTGTCCAATGAATATTCACCAGCAAACACGTCCAGGTTTTGTATAAGGTTCGTAATTTTAACCTGCTTTTTTTTGTTTGTTTTTTTTTTTTTTTTGTTTGTTTGCTGTATATCATTGTTATCAACGAGTCAGGTGCAATATTCGTATGCACTGATCCTTTTATCGTTGGCTTACTAATAAAAGATATTTCATTTTTAATTCATTGTTTCTCTGATATCCGGTTGCCCTAAAAGTCCCAACTCTCATATGGGGGACCCCCAACCTGATCACTGGGTAAAGAGCCTCCGCTAGAGGCTCTTTACCGAGATCGGTGTGTCAGACTGACACATCACACCACGATCGCCGCGATGCGCGCCCCCACAGGTGTGAGATAGCGGTCTTTCTGGAGGGCCGTCATATGATGTCCACCCAGAACGAAAGCCTCCCTGCTGTCATTGGGTGGGCGGCAAGTGGTTAAAGGACACCAAGCACGTATTGCAGCTTCTAAAGGAATGCAAAGTTGGTGTGGATATGGTGATGGCCACAGGTGATGTGGCCTCACTGTATACTAATATTGATCACCAGGGTGCTATAAGGGCAGTTAAATGGGCATTAAAGAATCCTATTATGAGATGGAATCAACGTAAGTTTATTTTAAATAGTTTGTAATTTTGTCTAAAACGTAATATTATTTTATTTTTTTAATGTATGATGTATCCATTGCCCTCTCCCCTAAAATAGCCCTCTTGTCTATACTACCAGGATCAATCGCATCCCAGAAAACCAACCTCCTTAGATTTTCTTTCTATCGGCAGCCCGACAGCTCATCACAAAATATTGAAAATCTGAGGTTACCCCCCCCCCTTCATAGGTGGATCACCATTCTCAATGAGATTATGTTAATCGAGGAGAAGAATGCCAGAGAAGGAGATGACTGGGAAAAACACCATAAAATGTGGTATGTCTGGGTGCATTATTCTACATCCGATAGTGATTCTATAGTCTAGAGGATGAGCTGAACAGCACCCTAGAATTAACGGCCGGAACACAGGTGTAGATGGTCCAGATGTCTTGATGAGCACGCACTGGTCAATGGCCTCCTAACCACCCAAGCTCATCCATGTTGTCAAAACGGCTACAGTTGCACTGAATGTATATGTATACCCTTTCCCCCTCCTATCTCTCCTACTTTACCCCCTCCTCACCCACCTAAGGTTTATGTTTAACTCTGTATACCCAACTGCATAGATACATTAAATGCTTAAGATATTGACTGCATTTCCACAAATCAACTCTATATACCGTAAGTGTGGTGGTGGCTTTCAACCACTACCATTCACCCCACCTGTTTTTCTTTATTCTGTACCCGCACTGCTTTTCTTTAAAAAAAATGTTTAATAAAATATATTCAACCTTTAAAACATAATTATTTTTGGTATGCCAATAATTTGCAAATTAAAGGTGTCGCTATAGGAGCTAAATTTGCACCCAGTGTGGCTAATTTGTATATGGCCAAATGGGAGGAGGAGGGTATTCTGTACAGCATGTACAAACGTTTCATTGATGATTTACTGCATATTTGGTGGGGGGGTGCTGAAGATATGGAAACATTGCTGCACTCCATGAATGACAATGATCAGAACATTAGTCTGACGTGGGATGTTAGCAGTGAAAATTGTACAATTCTTGGAATGTTTAGGGACAAAGGGTATAGGGCCGATGTTTTGTCTTAAAAAAAAAAAAAAAAAAAAAAAAAAAAGAAATTGTGGGCTTGGATAGGGAGGATCTGGTAAAAGATAGTAAAAAGCACAGAATGAAGCATATGGGTACCTGTATAGTTCTCGATTATAACTGACAAAATAAGGACATGGAGAAAATTATTCAAAGGTATTGGAAGATCCTAAAGCAGGATATACACCTTAAAGACAGTTTATCGGATAAACCAAAAATTGTCTACAAACGAGCCTGAATTTGAGGGATCGATTGGTGCACAATGTAATTGAACCTCCTCTGGCCAAGCGAGACATGTGATCAGGGATTTTATTTCATGTGACACTATAGGGGCTGTCTATGCCATCAAGTGCCCATGTAACCTATTATATGTAGGTAGGACAAAGAGGGCGCTAAAAGTAAGAATGCAAGAGCATGTGAGAAATATACGCAAAGGACATAAGCATCACCTATCAATTCATTTTAGGGATAAACATAAAAAAAACCCCTGAAGGAACGCAGTTTTGGGGTATTGAGGCCCCCCAAACAACATCATTGGAGAGGTTCCAACTTCATAAGAGATCAGTAAGAGGGAATCATGGTGGCTACACCAATTGGGTTCCCTTTGACCAGGAGGATTAAATAAGAAGTTTGATTTAAAATGTTTTCTAAGTAATTGATTATATATATCTTTGGCCCTGGGATATTAAAGTTGGATACAGTTTATGTCATGTTGCTATAGGTTTGATATCTCTATATACTGAGTCACGCCAGCAAAAGAGAGAGAGAGAAAGATGTTTGGGACGAGGGGCAGACATTGCGGCTCCCAAGTCCTTGACATGCTAATTTATATCAAAGAGCGCTACCTGTTTTAAGGCAGACATAGGGGCACCAATGTTCAAGAGAATGTTCAAGCATGATGTTTGACTGGGCCTGAAATTACAGCCAATCAGAATTTGCGGCAACTCAACCAATGAACATTGGGCTTCAGGGATAGCCAATCAGGATTCAATGCCACTTCAGAACCAATGAGGTGACCTTGAGTTCTGATTGGTAGGAGTGGGTTATTCTAACATAAAAACCAAAAGCCTAGGGATGCTAGCTCTCTTTACCTCAGACTAGATGAAAGATGGCCACACGTAAGCATATCTGCATAATGTATGCTCTTATCTCTCTTTACTTCTTCCCTAACCTTTTCTATCGTAGGATTTTGCCTTAATATATTAATCTCTTTTATAGCATGTGTATGACCATTATAGCAATATTTTGTATCATTGGTAACACTGTTGTTTTAAGGTTGTATCATTCATGTTGAAGTTGTTAATCTCAGATTAATACAAGTCTCTTTTCTGTACAATAGTAAGTTTAAATTAGATTGTTATCCTTTTTTCGCACAGGTATCATTCGTCCTTAATTTCATGGGTTGATACATAAGTGATTAAAACCTTTTATCTGTATATGAATCATTAAGTATATAAGTGAGGTAAGTAAAAATAGCCTTTTCAGCTTATACAGGGAAATGGTGGGTGATATATATAATTTAATTATATGGATATTTTATGATATTATTTTTTCTTTTTTTTTTTTTTTTTTTTATAGATTTTTGATAGTCCTTTTATTTGGTACGGTTCACGGGGGTCTTCTCCCCCTATGTGGAACTGATGTGTGTGGATGCAGATTATTGTGCACACGCACTTGTTTTGAGGCAAGTTTATATATAAATATAAATATTTTTTTTTTTTTTTTTTTATAAATTCTGTGGATATATGTATAGGGTTTTTTTCTCCTTAAGGGCATTTATTTGTTTTACTTGCAAATGTCCAATACCTCAGTATGTACCATAATGGGTTTATATATATATATATATATATATATAGTTTGTTTTTACTTTGTCAAATCTGGGATGAGACCATATGTTCGCTCTGTAACACCGTCCTACAAGTGAGCATCTGTATTTGGATGCAGCCTTATTTCAGCAGGTGTATATATAATATTATTCTGCTCTATAGCACGATGGAGGATTAGATAGTTCAACACTGTTGTGAGTGGTATCATAGCGCGTTCTGTTTAGAATCCAGTATATACAGTGCATTGGGCTAAGTTTATGCACATTAGGATGTCCAAAGACCACAAGAAAATGGCAGACGGCTGGGTATTCCAGTATAGACAGTGCTTTGGGCTTACCAGTTTTCACATTTTTATGAAGTCACCATTTATACCTTTTTTAATAAGGACTATGTAACGATTATGTTGGACTGATCTGCGTTTGATTAGAACGTCACTGTTATATGCACTATAGCACTTCATGATTCACGTTTGTGGCACCATATACATTATCTGACAAAAGTGAGTACATCCCTCGCATTTTTGTAAATATTTTATTATATCTTTTCATGTGACAACACTGAAGAACTGACACTTTGCTACAATGTAAAGTAGTGAGTGTACAGTTTATATAACAGTGTAAATTTGCTGTTCCCTCAAAATAACTCAAAACACAGCCATTAATGTCTACACCGCTGGCAACATAAATGAGTACACCCCTAATTGAAAATGTCCAAATTGGGTCCAATGTGTCAATATTTTGTGTGGCCCATTATTTTCCAGCACTGCCTTAACCCTCTTGGGCATGGAGTTCACCAGAGCTTCACAGGTTGCCACTGGAGTCCTCTCCCACTGTTCCATGGTGACATCACTGAGCTGGTAGATGTTAGAGACCTTGCACTTCTCCACCTTTCATTTGAGGATGCTCAATAGGGTTTAGGTTTGGAGACATGCTTGGCCAGTCCATCACCTTTACCTTCAGCTTCTTTAGCAAGGCAGTGGTCGTCTTGGAGGGGTGTTTGGGGTCATTGTCAGGTTCCCTCAATTAACTGTAGCTCCCCAGTTCCGGCAGCACTCATGCAGCCCCAGGCCATGACACACCCACCACCATGCTTGACTGTAGGCAAACACTTGTCTTTGTACTCCTCACCTGATTTCCGCCACACACGCTTAATACCATCTGAATCAAATACGTTTATCTTGGTACCATCAGACCACAGGACATGGTTCCAGTAATCCAGACTTCAGCAAACTGTTTGTGGGCTTTCTTGTGCATCATCTTTAGAAGAGGCTTCCTTCTGGGATGACAACCATGCACACCAATTTGATGCAGTGTGTGGCGTATGGTCTGAGCACTGACAGGTGGACCCCCACCCCTTCAACCTCTGCAGCAATGCTGGTAGCACTCATACATCTGTTTCCCAAAGAAAACCTCTGGATATGACGCTGAGCACATGCACTCAACTTCTTTGAACATGGCGAGGCCTGTTCTGAGTGGAACCTGTCCTGTTAAACCACTGTATGGTCTTGGCCACGGTGCTTCAGCTCAGTTTCAGGGTCTTGGCAATCTTCTTATAGCCTAGGCCATCTTTATGTAGTGCAACAATTCCTTTTTTCCAGATCCTCAGAGTTCTTTGCCATGAGGTGCCATGTTGAACATCCAGTGACCAGTATGAGAGAATGAGAGTGATAACACCAAACTTAACGCGCCTGCTCCCCATTCACACGTGAGACCTTGTAATGCTAACGAGTTACATGACACCAGGGAGGGAAAATGGCTAATTGGGCCCAATATGAAAATTTTCATGAAGGGGCATACTCACTTTTGTTGCCAGTGATTTAGACATTAATGGCTGTGTGAGTTATTTTGAGGGGACAGCAAATTTACATGGACTCCACGATCATCACCCGAGATGTCCAATAGGACGAAACATGTCGGATGACACTTGTGGAGTCATTGCAACCTTTTCTGAGCGGTTTATGGATTACATTGCACGATACACGTGGATTCTTGTAAGTGTACACCTGTTTTTTACATTAAATGGTTTTATGCAGTTTTACACTGTGTGGCCATTTGTTCCCTATACATATGTCAGGGAATTGCCTTCCCTATTGATGTCTGTCGTGTATTGGGAGCCTGTTTGTTTTAAGGGGAACCTTTCCATTCAACCTTGGATGAGGTGATTTCCATACTATCCACCCGATACAGCTGGACAAGGTTGAGGTATTCCCTCACAAATGCCTGATTTGACTCAATACATACCAGTATGAGTTCACACCTTCTGGTAAGCGTGGCAATTTTACTGTATGGTGGTGGACCGCACCATAAAGTTTCAATCTCAATGTGCCCTCACACGGGTGACTTCTCCTCTACTGAAGGGACTCAATTTCCATGGTGGACTATGCTTTACTGAATGTTGGTTCATTTACGAACTGCTATCAGTTATAGCATGATTTTTTTTCACATTATATTTTAAATTTTTATTGCTTATATATTTAATATCTCAAACATTTTGTTTATATCATTTCATTGAGTGCTGCACTATTTAGTTGATACCCTAACTAAAATATAGTGGATATCAGAGTAAAGGGGGCTGAATATATATATATAGATATAGATATAGATATAGATATAGATATAGATATAGATATAGTAAAAAAATTTGAAAACCATTTATAATTTTCCTTCCACTTCACAATTATTTTATGTGCCACTTTATGTTGGTCTATCATATAAAATCTCATAAAAATGAATTTGTTTTTGGTTGTAACATGACAAAATGTGGAAAATTTCAAGGCAGTGAAAGTATAAAAATGGTTAATAGAATGCACTACCTCTAGGCTTTTCCTAATAATTACACTTTATCTGGATATATAGCATGTTCTGAAATCACAACTCACTTTTCCTACAGCCTGATCTTTAACTAGCAAATAATTGCTATTGTAACATCAAAATAAGTCAAGTCCCAACATCACCTTTCTCTTCCATTGCCATCTCACTCCAAATGCTTTTAAATGAGCATTTGCCAAAAAAATGTGCAGATGATTGAGTGAAATTGATATGGCTTTTCACAAAGGGAACAGTGTCCCACTAGGTAAGGGAATTCATCCAAGGGTCTTTTTTTTTTTTTTTTTCTCTCCCAATTAATACATCTGTGATAGTTAATGCTTGGCGAGGTTTTCACAGTATGTGTTCATCCATCAATACTTGCGTTCATAAGGGTTTTTCTGCCCATATGAATGTGGTGTTTGGCAGTCCAATAACACATTACAATTAATTTTCCAGAGGTATTGCCATTCACCTCAGTGTTTTTGTAAGGGTCCTTTCACACTGGGGCGGTTTGCAGGTGCTATTGCGCTAATAGCGCCTGCAAACCGACCCGAAACAGCCACTGCTTTAATTCCAGTGTGAAAGCCCGGAGGGCTTTCACACTGGAGCGATGCGCTGGCAGGACGGTAAAAAGTCCTGCCAGCAGCATCTTCGGAGCGGTGAAAGAGTGGAGTGTATACCGCTCCTGCCCATTGAAATCAATGGGACGGCGCGGCTATACCGCCGGCAAAGCGCCTCTGCAGAGGCGCTTTGCGGTGGTTTTAACCCTTGGCGCGCTAGCAGGGGGTAAAACTGCCCCTGCTAGCAGCCGCATACCACCGGCAACGCCCCCGCCCCAGTGTGAAAGGGCTCAAAGTGTATGTCCAACCCAAGTGTTCCATCCAAATAAGGGGCTGCACACGGAAGCCAAGGTTTATTACAATAACAGCACACCACTTGCTCCCACGCAATGCCATGCCCCCAACATCTTTCACCCACAACAGGGCTTAACCATGATTAACGTCTTAACATGCTGCAGGCTGGTCTATGAGCAATGAAAAGGGTTGGTTCGTCTAACAGCCCAAAATTTTGTTTTCGAGCGGAGAAAGGTTAGAAACACTGTCAGGTTTTACTGCTATTTGGGGTTCAATGACAATAGTCAGACATTAAGGCCCCTTTCACACTGGGGCGGTTTGCAGGCGTTATTGCGCTAATAATACCACCTGCAAACCGCCCCTAAACAGCCTCTGTTGTTTGTTCAGTGTGAAAGCCCGAGGGCTTTCACACTGAAGCGGTGCGCTGGCAGGACGGTAAAAGTCCTGCGAGCCGCATCTTTGGAGCGGTGTGTTCACCGCTCCTGCCCATTGAAATCAATGGGACAGCGCGGCTATACCGCGGCTATAGCCACGCTGTAAGAGCGGGTTTAACCCTTTTTCGGCCGCCAGCGGGGGTTAAAACCGCACCGTTAGCGGCCGAATACAGCCGCAAAAACGACGGTAAAACAGCGCTAAAAATAGCGCTGTTTTACCGCCGACGCCCCCACCGCCCCAGTGTGAAAGGGGCCTAAGTTTGGGAAAATCTGAAACATAGAACAAACAGCAATACTACTCTACTAGCAAAAAACATTTTTTAATTCTGTCCATATGGCTATTGAAGACTTTCCCTACATTGGTTCTATCCCATGCCTACTTGATTCAAAGCAAAAAAAAATTTTTTTTTTTTTAGCTTAGAATTTTTTTTATAAATGCAGTCTGACTTTTTTTTTTTTTTTTCTTGTGGATGCTGGGGTTTACATGGAGTACAGCATACTGACTATAGCTAAAGTGACCCTAAACTTTTGTTCAAAAATAAATTATATTCAAGTATGTATTCTTGACTCAAAAATCTGTTCTGTTGCTCTCAGCCTCCTCCAAATCTCCAGATTCCATTTTGTTTTCCTCCTGTGGTCTGACTTCCTGTTAAAAGGTGGCTATGTTCTGCATGATTACACTGTATGTAGGAGTGTAGCCTCACTCTTGCTTGCTCCTGAGATTTAATAGGGACTATGGGATGTGCAGTGTGTATAAAGTAGTGCACATGGTCACAACTAGGGTACACTGCATGCTTCCGGCATCCCTGCCAGAGAACACAAGTGAACATTTGCAAGCCGTTAGCAATAATCGCATTTAACATCCAACAGGTTGATGTGACGTGTCACACGTAGCTATGCCCCCCTCCACAGTTAGTAACACTCCCCAGGACATACTTAACCTCTCCCTAGCCCCCTAGTGGTTAACCCCTTCACTGCCAAAGTGATTTACACAGGAATCGGTGCATTTTGTATAGCACTGATTGCTGTATAAATGACAATGGTCCCAAAAATGTGTCAAATGTCCGATGTGTCCACCATAATGTCGCGGTCACGATAAAAATCGCTGATCGCCGCCATTACTAGTGGAAAAAAAAAAATAAAAAAATAAAAATGCCATAAAACTATCCCCTATCTTTTTAAACGCTATAACTTTTGCGCAAACACTTATCACGAAATAATTTTTTTTTTTTTTTTTTTTTACCAAAAATATGTAGAATACGTATTGGCCTAAACCGAGGAAAAAAATTGAGGTTTTTTCATCTTTTTTGGGGATATTTATTATAGCAAAAAGTAAAAAATGTTTTTTTTTTTTTTTTTTTTTTTTTTTTTTTCAAAATTATCGCTAATTTTTTTGTTTATAGCTCAAAAAATAAAAAGCGCAGAGGCAATCGACTACCACTAAAAGAGCTTTTTATTTGTGGGGAAAAAAGACGTCAATTTTGTTTGGGAGCCACGTCGCACGACCGCGCAATTGTCAGTTAAAGCGACGCAGTGCCGAATCGCATAAAGTGCTCTGGTCAGGAAGGGGGTAAATTCTTCCGGGGCTGAAGCGGTTAATTACTCCCCTTTAAACCATTCCCACTGTTAGGCCCAACCTGACTACGACACCCATTTGCAATGGAGAGCTACACGCGCTGCTGAACTTTGAATTATGGCATGTTTTCTTATTGTTTAAAATCGGTTTTATTGAAAGTACTAATACATATGTTTAATTCTATCAACTTTTAAACTTTCATTCTTACGTGTAGGTGCGTAAATTGGGACAGGCTGGTACTGGCCCCAGTGCATTACTTTGCCCAGGGGCCCATGATGCTTTTAAGAAGGCCCTGTGAATGACCCCAAAATCCCCATGTTAGGTAGACTTCACCTCACTTTCTGTCTGGGAGGCATTGGTTACTGGGGCAGAAAGTGAGGAAAACCTTTTCAATGGGAGCATAAACAACAATATAAAACCAATCCTAATCCTTTCCCACTCTATCCAAACTCGAAAGAAAATTAAATGATAATGGCATAAATCCAGCCATATTTTTGGATAGAGTGGGGGATAAGTTAAAGCTAAAATCTAGGCTAGTGAAAAATAATGATGCTTTGTCTAGGGGGATAGAAATAATATCAAATGCATACCTTATGCCTTGTTGTTCTTCGTTTTGTAAGACTAATCTCCCAAGGTCGCTTCTTTCTACTTCCTGACCAGTCACAGCTCTCCAATATCATCACATACAATGCAGGACCTGCACGTATGGATGTTGAGGGCTCACCCACATCCTAAGAGCTAAAGAGCACCGACCCCTTGGGGAATGAGAAAATATAGCTCTGATTCAACAGGGGGCATGCTGGACCTTTACAGAGAGAGACTACTACTCCCACACATAAGTTTAGTTGGACAGTAAATTTAGTGTAGTCCATCTCATGTTAATATTTTCTCAGCATGTTTGACTGTCTGTTGGCAGTTGCAGTGCTTTGCAAGCTTTAAAAAAAAAAAAAATTAAGGACAGAAATAGGGGAACTACCATTGTTGACTTTTTTAAAGGTTCTGATCCTGTGAATACTGCCCAGTGGGATACAAACCTGGACCAAGTGTGGTAAAAGTGAGCGACAACTGAAAAATCAGAAGTCCAGGAGGCGGAGCCTAGCGGAGCAGACATGCATTGTTAGAGCTCCACACCGCTGAGGAGAGAAGAGAAGGACAAAGCGGAGCCTGCAGACTCAAAAGGTATCCATTTGAACCTTTTTGCCCCAGGGAACAAACTGTGAAAGTTTGGGCAGGAAATATGGTACTGGGAGGAAACCCTGGCAGAAATAAAAATCACCTCACAAAGAGCTCACAGGCACTCACTGCAGCTGAAGCAGCTCCAGTCACCTCACAAGATACAGCATCAGGGCGCTCTCACAGACAGAAAATGTCACAGCAAGACTCTCCATTTGAGTCAGATACAGAACAAATCCTCTCACAAACTTCTCCACAAGCCTCCTCAGTATCCCCAGTAATATTATTACAATTTGAAAAGATGCTTCATAAGGCTTTAAAACAAACCTCAGACCAAATAACAAAAAGCCTAACCAAAGAAATAAGAGAGCTGGGAAACCGCACCGCAGCCTTAGAAATAAAAATGGATGAAATTGAAATTACAACCCAAGAAAATATAACAGAATTGGAACAATTAAAAAAAGAGAATTTAATACTTCAAACTAAGCTCGAAGATTACGAAAATAGAGCCAGACGTTCAAACTTGCGCATAAGGGGAATACCTGAAACTGTGACAGACCTGAAATCTACTATTACTGCTCTATTACAAGAACTAAAGCCAGACATCCCTATTGAACGTTTAGAACTGGACAGAGTACACAGAGCCCTCACAGCCAAAAAGAAAGATGGACCCCCACGTGATATAATCACAAAATTTCATTATTACAGAACGAAAGAACAAATACTAATTGCTGCAAGAGAAAAAAAGGAACTTAATTTTCAAGGACACAATTATCAAATTTTTGCTGACCTATCCCAACTTACTATTACTAAAAGACGATCCATGAAACCCCAACTAATGGAACTGCAACGCCACAACATTATGTATCAATGGGGCTTCCCCTTTTCAGTCAGGTTTAACTACCAAGGTACAATTTACAGAAGCAGATCAGCAGATGAACTACAACAAACCCTTTTAAAATTAAATCTGACAGAACCCACAAGCAGCAACACTCCCACACGCAGAAGAATGGCATCTTCACCTTCAGGCAGCACCCAGAAAATTTCAGAACAAAATGGGAATCATCATTCTCACAAAAGAGGTCGTTATGCCACATCATCCATGGACCAAGAAGATTCAATGGACTGACATCCTAATTCCTGATATCTCTTCATTTATAGAGAGATGGTTCTCTATAAAAAAACCTGTATTTATAACTGAATGTAACTGCATTCTGATAGTCACACACTGTGTGGGATCATGTTACATTCCAGTTATATTTCTTATTACTTCTGATTCATATAGCCTTAGAATATATAAGTGAAATAAGGAAATTCTTGTTCAGTTATATATTATCAGGTAATAACAATAGATTTATTACTTTTTAGGACAAATATGTTCAATAATCCAGAAGTAATGGAAGCTTTTTCTTTCTTTTCTTAAAACAAATATATTATTACCTAACTAGTTCCTAGAATTATGTTTTTGTTTATTCTAATCTGAAGCAATACAACCTCAATTTTATGAGTTAACATATCTAAACAGTTACATATGAATCAAATATGTAATTGTTTACTCTAAAAGGGTTAAAATCCCCAAATAATTCAAACTATCTTCATCAATACCAAAGTTATTAACAGTACCTTTCTAACTGAATTATTTAGCCTAGGGCAAGACTAACCATATACAACCACCCTGGAATAAATAATTTCAACAAAAACTATATTCTGCACTCCAATTAATGAAACATCATTTTGATGTTTTTTGACATAGCACTTCTCTCCTGTAAGCGGAAGATCCGTGTACCCCCATTAGCCCTCCTCATTCTCCCAACCATATTATGTGGGAGTGTGACGAAGGCACTTATTCCCCTGAGAGATATTTATTCTCTTTCACGGGTAAATTGTGATTACTTGCAAAAAATAATTTATACAATGTATCATCTAATCTCATATGTTTTTTTGTTTACTCTTTACTCCAGAATTCACTGGTTTCTTTTCTATCTTTTCATCTCTTCAGTCCACACAGGTTGATCTGCGCAGTCAGCTCTGCATAACAAAAAGTAAGTCAAAACTATTTGATCTGTTGCCATGGCACCACTGAATATACTTTCCCTGAATGTTCAGGGAATAAATGTCCCTCAAAAAAGGACCAAAGCCTTCCGTACTTTCCATAACAAGAAGGCTCACATAGTATGCCTCCAAGAAACACACTTCACCAAAGATTCTACTCCAAAATATATTTCTCCTTTTTATCAACAAATTTACACGGCTTCTGCCTGTACCAAGCAAAGGGGAACTCTAATTGCATTTCACCGATCCACACCATTCACCTTATCAGAAATTAAAGACCCAGAAGGTAGATACCTGATACTCATGGGTTATATAATGGATACAGCAATCACGGTGATTTCCTACTACGCTCCTAACAAACAACCTACACCATTCCTCTCACATATATTACAAGTGATTAATACACACAAAATAGGAACAGTGATAATGTGTGGGGATTCGAACCAGGTCCTCCTCCCATTTCTAGATAAATCACCTTTTACACCATCCAAAATAACCTCTAGATTACCTTTTTCTCAACTTCTTTCCAAATACAATCTGGTAGATTCATGGAGAGAAAGTAACCCAATGAAAAAGAAATTCACTTATTTCTCGCACCCTCATCAAACCTTCACCAGAATAGATCATATTTTTCTAACAATAGGAATGATACCAGAAATTATTGCATCAGATATAATTCCGATTCCGTGGTCTGACCATAATGCAGTATACACTACTATAGCCTCAGCCATACCAAAAGCGCATGACCCAACGTGGTACTTACCGGACATAATGCTCAAACACCCACTACATCAGATGGCCATTGAACAAGCTTTAAAGCAGGGGTCTCAAACTGGTGGCCCTCCAGCTGTTGTGGAACTTCAATTCCCATCATGCCTCTGCCTGTGGGAGTCATGCTTGTAACTGTCAGCCTTGCAATGCCTCATGGGACTTGTAGTTTCACAACAGCTGGAGGGCCGCCAGTTTGAGACCACTGCTTTAAAGGAATACATATCAATTAATAATACAACAGACATCTCCCCAATAACACTGTGGGAAGCTCATAAGCCTGTCTTGCGTGGTACAATACAAAGACAAATGGCACTATTTAAACGGGAACGCAAAAATCTAGCAAAAAAACTAGAACTCAATTTTAATGCAGCCTACATATCATTTCAAGATAATCCATCTCAGAGTACAAAATCTCATCTGGAAAAATCTAGATTGGAATACGATCTATTTCTCACTGAGTCAGTTGATAAATCCCTCAAACGCTCCAAACACAATTTCTACATGAATACAAACAAACCAGGTACATATTTGGCTCGGGCATTAAATTCAACTAACAAATCTTTCAAACCAATACGTTTGAAATTATCAAAAAATGTTTACACTTGTAATCCAGTTAAAATAGTCCATAAATTTCACTCACATCTCGCAACTTTATACAAGACAAACAATGAATTTAATCCTACAGAGGCTGAATCCTTCTTCTCAAAAATAACCTTACCTGAGTTATCTCAGAATCAAAAAAGCAGTTTGGATGAGCCTATAACTATAGATGAAGTTGCTAACGCCATAAAAGACCTAAAACTTAACAAAAGACCAGGCCCAGACGGCTACTCGGCTTTATACTATAAAACATTCTCAGAAATACTCTCTCCCATTCTCACTGAAACTTTTAACAAACTTCTAGATGGACATTCTTTTCGGCAAGAAACACTAATGGCAATTGTTTGTATGATCCCAAAACCCCTTTCTGATGATACTTCCTGTGTGAATTATCGGCCTATCTCTCTGTTAAACCTTGATATTAAATTATTAGCAAAAATAATAGCAAAATGCCTCAATAGCATTATAGGAAAATTAATACATAGAGATCAAGTAGGCTTCATGCCAAATAGACAGGCAGGTGATAATATACGCAGGGCAGTGTTATTGGCACATATTGCTAAAAAACGGAAAATTCCTTTATGTTTTCTATCTCTCGATATTAAGAGGGCATTTGACACAGTATCCTGGCAATATATGCAATATTCATTACAAAAATGGGGTTTTGGACCCCACTTTTTAACATGGATCAAAGCATTATATAATAAACCCAAAGCCTATATAAAATATGCTGGATACAAATCTGAAGCCTTTAATATCGAAAGAGGTACCCGACAGGGTTGCCCATTATCTCCCTTATTTGCCCTTATACTCGAACCCATGGCCCAATACATCAGAACAAACCAAACTATAACTGGCATTGAAGTAGGAGGTATTACACACAAATTATGTATATTTGCAGACGATATATTACTTTTTCTATCATCACCACAGGTCTCTGGTCCTAACTTAATACCAGCTCTTGATGGATTTGCAGCCCTATCCGGCCTTATGATTAATCCTAAGAAATGCCTAGTGCTTAATATTTCACTCACAAACATGGAATTGATCCCGGCTAGGGCTGCACTCCCATTCACATGGGCAGAAAAATCAATCCCATATCTTGGAATTCATTTAACAGCATCTCATTCTGACTTATTCTCAACCAATTATCCTCCTGTATTAAGACAGATCACAAATCTAATAAAACAATGGTCGCAACTTCCTTTATCCTGGATGGGGAAGATTAATGCAATCAAAATGACTATTCTACCCAAATTGCTTTATCTATTCAGAGTCCTCCCTATTCCTTCCTATTTTTTGAGAATAGTACAAAAAAGAGCAACTTCATTTATATGGGGCTCTTCTAAACCACGTATACACATATATATATATATATATATATATATATATATATATATATATATATATATATATATATATATATATATATATATATATATATACACACACACTACATCTTCCCAAAAATAAAGGAGGCCTGGGATATCCTAATTTTACTAACTACTACAGAGCAGCACATTTGGCCAGTCTGTCCAAATACCATGCAAAACAGGAAATCCCATTATGGGTATTTATAGAGGCTTCAGAAAATGACCCTCTATTAATATCAAATTTATTATGGCTTGATCCTAAAGACCGCTTTAAAATTCATAATCCCATAACTAAACACTTCTTATCTCTCTGGGATAAACTAAAAACCAAATATCAGTTACAATCTCCACACAATCCTCTCCTTTCTTTTATCAGAAATCCGGCCTTTTATCCGGCATGGATCTACCCAAATTCTTTTAAAGCTTGGACAACATCAGGCATTCAGACACTAAATGACTTCATAGCATCTAAATCATTCCTTTCATTCCCATCGCTTAGAGAAAAATATGATCTACCAAACTCTGAGATATTTAGATATCTCCAAATCAAAAATTTCTATACACCATTCCTAAAGGGGGATACACCATTATCCCAATTATCCATTTTTGAATCAATCTGTACAAAAGATCCATTTGCTAAAGGTACAATTTCATCACTTTATAATCAATTATATGGAGTAGCAAATCTTAATAGACCCTCTTACGTTCAGAGGTGGGAGGAGGACCTGGGACGAACTTTAGAAGACACGGACTGGTCTAACATATGGCTCACATCTAAGTCATCTTCACCCAACATCTTAGCACTGGAGACAAATTATAAAGTCCTAACTCGCTGGTACCTTGTACCCGCTAGAGTGGCAAAATATTCACCTAATACCTCAGCTCTTTGTTTTCGAGGATGCCCAGAATTAGGCACATATGTACACATATGGTGGACGTGCCCAGTAATCCAAACCTTCTGGAAGGAAGTCTTCGTGATTGCATCTAAAATATTTAAAAAAATAATACAACCAGATCCATATTTAACTTTACTTAATCTAAAACCGGAATGGTTAACACTCTCTCAATTCAAACTAATGATCCAACTAATAACGGCTGCAAAACAAACAGTGGCCAAGGCATGGAAATCTCCTACATTGGTACTAGCAGAAATAATTCACAGAATGAATAATACAATGTCCCATGCTAAGATGGTAGCCATCGATCAAAATCAAATTCCAAAATTTGAAAAACTTTGGCATCCTTGGATAAAACCACAGTTCCTGTCAAACTTCAATGACTCTGTCTTGTTGCCATGGTAACAGATTAAATGACTTACAGAGATACCCATTCTAAGGCTTCAAAGAGAACTAAAAAGAATAATAAACTGACGAGCGGGACAACCTTGTGGACCATTACCTCTACCTTTCAACCCTTTTTCTTCTTTCTCTTTCCTTTTCTCCACCTTACGATTAAAGCTCATTATCAGAATTTATTTGACCTATATACACTCTACTTGTAAACAATATGTATAGTAGGTATAAATCATTTAAATACCTACAAAAGTAACTAAGGAAATTATATATATATCTTTAATTTAGGTTTACGTGAACCCAATGTTTAATATTTGAAATTTCATGATATTTACCTATATAAACCCTACTGTAAAACAATGAGCTTACTTTATAGATCCTTGTAAACTTACTTTATGTATCTTTATAACATTGTATACTCAATAAACTTCTTTTGACAAGGAAAAATCAGAAGTCCTGTGTCCTGTGTCCTGGTCAGTGACATACTAAGTAGCAGTGATGAGGATGACAGCCACCTTCCTGCTCCCTTATTTCTATGCTCACAGGTTAACAGAGCCATCGGTTTCCTGCTGATAAAGCGGCATATCTGTGATACTTGTGCAAATGCAGTATTAAAGAGAATTATTTATGATTACATGTTAAAACATATAGGAGGTCAGTTATTGGATAGTGTGTGGACACCATTTAGCTAGTTTGAGGAATATTTTTTTTATAATTCAGACTTGCATAAAATATAGATCACTGATCTCAGACTTTACCAGTATGGTCTGCTTGCCTTACACTTTTTTTTTTGTCATGTGTATATGAATATTTTAATATCATTTAATTTTTTTTTTTTTTTTTTCCAATAAGTTTTTATTAGAAGGTAGCAAACATTTTACAATAAAAGAATAACTGAGTGAGATACATTATCCCCACATGTTACATGTAATAATACATCTTATCATGGGACACAGGTCACATAAGAGAACGTTTGAAATACTCTTTATAAGTATCACGGTCATTACTTCTGATCCACTTAAAGTCAAGGGCTTCAAAGTAAAGTCGATATGCAATAAAGATGTGTCATCCATGGGTCACATACCATCCAGGCACCCTGACCTTCATATAACAAACAAATGAGAATTTTGCACCTCAATTAACTAAAAAAAAAATATATATATATATATATATATAATTAAAGAAAAAGCAGAAAAGATGGAAATGGAAGGGTAGGCCTCTACAGGATATTACCTTAGAAGCCTGTCTACCTTTCTCAACTACCCCTTTTGGGCCATAATTTCTGCATATGCCGCTGAAAGCTTAAAGGTGAACCAACAAGGCCATATTTTAGTTGCCAAGTCGGATTTGTTTCTCAGTGTAAGCGTACTGTTTTCCATATGGTAGATACGAGCCACTTCCACGAGCCATTGATGTAACGTGGGAGTTGAAATTTTGGGATAAGCGCCTTTGCTGCATTCAGAAGGTGAGGTGTGATGGATTTATGATCCTATTGGTTTACCTGTACAATGAAACAATATCAACCAAGGGTCATTGACAACCACACTACCCTGTATTCCCTTGATCCAATGTAATTTTATTAATCCAATATGGCCTAATGAGAATCTTATTTGAAATTAAAAAAAAAATAAAAAATAAAAAAATAAAATTTTGTATTGTTTTCAAAGGTTTAAAACATACAATTAAACATTACATTTTACTTTGTATATTTATCTCCCACCCTCTACTATTGACTACATCTTTATCTGCTTTGCTTTCCAACCTCTAACCCCTTGCCCTCCCTACCCATCCCAAGGAGGATACAAATTTCAAGTCTACTACTGTTCCCTGGTTTCCATAACTTATTATTTTTATACCTATTACATGTTACTGCCCATCCTGGGCTACCATTAACTTTGATTCCCTATCCAACACTTACAGGGGGCATTCCATCTTTTGCAGCCAGGGTTTCCACATCTTTACAAACTTACTATAATTACCACATCTAGTAAAGATTGCTTTTTCCTTCCATACTAACATGTTTATGGCCATAACCCACTCTACAGGTGTCGGGTTTTAGTGATTGCCAGTTTTGTGCAAGTCATTTTCTTGCCTGGTATAGGCATCTCGCAATCACTGTTATAGTACCTACTGACCCTGTGTTTTCTTCTATGTGTCCCAAAACACATACTCTAGGTTCTAATTCTAATGTAACCCTAAACATCGCATTTATAATGTTTAGTATCTCTGTCCAATATCGGAACAGTTTTGGGCATCTCCACAACGTGTATAAGATCCCCCGTCTCCTGACACCTAGGGCACTTGTCGTCAGGTCTACGGCTAAACCTATACATTTTCTTAGGGGTATAATAAACTCTATGTAATAAAAACAAATGTGATACTTTTTGTGAGGGAGAGACTGACACCAGAGGTCCAAATTCTAAGATCCTCTTCCATTGCTCTATAGCTATTGCTCCTATGTCCTCTTCCCATCTTTCTTTATTCTTAGAGGACAGTACCTCAGTAGTGGTCTACCAATTATTTGCACGTACAGCTCTAAGACCTTAAATATCTGCCTTAATTATTTTTTGGAGAAGGGGAATCTTACTCCTTTCTAATGATTGGTTACTAAACTGGACACCTAAAGCATGTCTAATCTGTAAGTAACTGTAGAATGATTTATTTGATATCCCATACTAATTCCTCAACTCTGCAAATGATTTTAGGGTATTGCCCTCATACAATTGGATCAACAGGTTTATACCCTGCCTTTCCCATTCCTTGATCCTCCCTATGGTCAATAATTCTTGCAGGTGTTTATTGTACCAAATGGGCGCATATTCTGTTACTCCTTTGTACCTTATCATTCTCTTAACCACTTCAGACCAGGAAGAATTTACCCCCTTCCTGACCAGAGCGTTTTTTGCAATTCGGCACTGTATTGATTTAACTGACAACTGCGCGGTCGTGCGACGTTGTACCCAAACAAAATTGACGTCCCTTTTTTTTTTTTTTTCCCCACAAATAGAGCTTTCTTTTGGTTGTATTTGATCATCGCCTCTGCGTTTTTTTTTTTTTTTTTTTTTTTTTTTTTTTATTTTTTGCGCGATAAACAAAAAAACTAATTTTGTTCTTTTTTGCTATAATATCCCTTTGCTTTATTTTTATTTTATTTTTTTTTTTTTTTCTCAGTTTAGGCCGATATGTATTCTTCTATATATTCTTGGTAAAAAAAAAATCACAAGCGTAATATTGATTGGTTTGCGCAAAAGTTATAGTGTCTACAAAATAGGGGATACATTTATAGTCTTTTTATTATTTTTTTTTTTTTTTTCTAGTAATGGCAGCGATCTGCGATTTTTACCATGACTGCGACATTATGGCAGACACATCGGACAATTTTGACACATTTTTGGAACCACTGGCATTAATAAAGTGATCAGTGCGATTATAAATGCATTGATTACTGTAAAAATGTCACTGGCAGTGAAGGGGTTGACACTAGGGGGCGGTGAAGGGGTTAACTGTAACCTGGGAGGTTATTCTAACTGAAGGGGGAGGGGACTAACTAGAGGAATGACGGATTGTGGTTCCTAGCTAATAGGAACACACGATCTGTCAGAACAGGGAAATGTGTGTTTACACACACTCGTCCCTGTTCTGTCTCTCCTGCTCACGATCGCTATTGGCCGGCGGTCATCGCGACCTTCGGCCATGAGCATCGGCACCGCGCCTGCTATCCGGACCCCGCAAGCCAACGTATAGCTACATGGTTTCGCGCAGGGGAGCCACTGTGGCGGCTGCTCTGGAAGTGGTTAACTGACTGCCAGATTTTAGTAACCATTTTAGTGTTGGACTCCCACTTAAAAGGGAATTTGCCTCTAACGCTTCCACTACTGATTTGTGTGGCGCCCCCTGTGGCATCATTTTACCACTGGCTTCCCCCCTCCCGCCATAGCACATTCCCCCCAATTGCTGCAATTGAGCTGTTAAGAGCTATACGGATGGGAACAGCCATTCCCCCTTAGTTTATTGGTCACTGCAATGTTTGCAAGCTGATCCTGGCCTAGCTCTTCTTCCACATTAACTCCTCTAAATAGGGTCTGTATTTTTTGGAACCATTTCTTCCCTATCCAAACTGGAGAGTTGTGAAGCAGGTACAGCAGCTGTGGCATCCAGACCATTTTAACCAGGTTGCTGCGCCCTGCCACTGATAAGGGAAGTCGACTCCAGATGTCACATTTCCGCTTGAATTTTAACAGAAGTGGAACTAGGTTATCACTAATGTACTGATTAGGGTCATTTGACAGCACTATACCGAGATTTCATTTTCTCCATTACTTTTAACTGGGATATTCCCGATGGAATGGAATTAATAAGTGGATCGACTGGCAGAAGTGATGACTTCTCCCAGTTAATAACTAGGCCTGAGAACCTACCAAACTCCTTCCACTATGTGCATTACCTTAATCAATGAGGACTGTGTCCCCCAAGAAAAATAAAACCATCTGCGTAGTCTTCCCCAAATTTCCTTTTGGAACCCCTGAATTCCAGTTGTTCTTACCACACTTGCTAGTGGCTCCATCCCCAGGGCGAATAACAGGGGTGACAAAGGGTACCCCTTTCTTGTCCCTCTCAAGCGGGATCCTTTCTAAGTATTCCTTATTAATTTTTAATTTAGCACTTGGGAGGTTATATAATATATTTTTAACCATCCTATAAATATGGGGCCAAATCCAAACTTCTCCAGTACCTGCCAGAGATGCCCCCACTTAAGACTATCAAAGGCCTTGGCTGTATCCAAGGACAAAATAGCCCTCAAGCCCATATTCTCTGTCAGGGTCTGGAGGTTCACATATACCCTTCTGATATTAATACTAGTAGATCTGTTAGAGATAAACCCGACTGATCTGGGTGTATGAGTTTCTAAATACATTTATTCAGTCTGGTTGCGAGCACCCTTGCCACAATTTTAGCATTGGAGCACAATAGTGATATTGGTCTGTAAAGAGGATGCTTCAAGCTGATCTTTCCCTTCCTTCTGTATTACTATTATGGTAGCCTCTGACATCGAGGAGGGCAGTCTCCCCTCTTCCGCTGCCCAATTCAGTGTCTTTAGAAGCTCTGGGAGTTAATACCGCCCCCTTAATATTTGTAGGTCTCTAATGGTAACCCGTCTGGTCCAGGGAATTTTTGATTTGGACACGCTGGCTACCGCCTGCTGCAACTCCTCTAAGACTATAGGGGACGCCAACTTGTCCCTGTCACTCTCCAAGAGAGCAGGCATTTCCAATCTCCCCAAAAACCTATCCATTCCACCCTGATCTGACCCCTGCTGTGACTTATACAAATCCCCTATAAAACTTGGAAAATGTTTCCATAATCACAGCAGGCTCAGACGAGATTTCACTGCCTGGTGTCCTAAACGTGGAAATAGCTGAGGGGCAATTGGTTTTAACCAAAAGTGCCAACATACGGCCCATTTTTTTTTTTTTTTCCCCTTCTCCAAAGGAATTTTGTCTCTGACAAAGTCTCTTATTTTCAGCTTTTCTTGTGATAGCCACTTTACATTCCTGTTTCTTAAGCCATATCCCTTGCTTCTCTGGAGTTGGGTCTGCCACATTCTGCCTCTCAGACTCTATCACCTCCTTCCTGATGTTCTCTTCCCACTCCCTTGATTTCTTCTTAATTTTTGCCACTTGTTGAGTCAAGAGGCCACTGAGAAAAGCTTTTAGGGTATCCAACACCCCCCTGTGCCAATATTAAATTCTACAAACTCTTTTAATCTTAAAATTGTACTGTCTGGTTTCTTAGTTCCGTCCATAGTGGATTTATTCTCTACATTCTTGGGGTGCTTCTGTCGCATATCTTTACTGTTAGAACCAGTGGAGAGTGATCTGATACCCCTCTTGTCCAGTACTCCTTCTTTTTTTTTTTTTTTTTTTTTTTAATTTTTTTTTTTAGCCGCGGCGCTTCGCTATTACCTAATGCCATATCTATTCGGGAGAGTGTCAAATATGACCCAGAGAAGCAGGAATATTGCAGACTCTTTGGATTTTTAAATCTCTAAATGTCACACCATCCAACCTCCTCAAATTGTCACTCCTCGCTTTACCAATATGCTCACCCCCTAGACTAGGAAGAGTTAACTGAATGGTATTGATTTTGAAATTCCTTACTCCGAAATTGTGACATAACGTCTTTTTTGTGAGGTGTCCCCTGTAGGCATATCAGTTCCACTCCATGGGTCTCCAATACAGAAAAAACAGTGGCTTTTTAAATGGGATCACTCATCCCCCTGAATATTCCAGGAGCCTATATTAAGAGTTCTAGGCAGCATCAAAGAGAAAAAAAAGGAAAAACCCCAAATTCCCCAAATAAAGAGAAAAACAAGGAAGAAAAGAGAAAAAGAAATGTGATAAATAAAAGCGAGAGATGGGAGCGACCCAAGGTAAAGAATTATTTTGCTTAACATTACTTATTAACCATACCTGTCCTTTCACAACAAACCACTCTATTCTTTTATGCCCCTCATTGGGGCAATCAATGCTAAAGTTTTGTCAAGCCCAAAGAAACCAAAAAACCCTCTTGGGATTTTCCCTTTCTAAATTCACTTTTCTACGTTATTTCTTATTAAATGTGAGTGACATATACGTGCATATTCTTTTGTTATCTTTCCTTCCCACCTTTGTGAGTTTACTACATTATCCTCCCCTATCCCCACCTATACCTCCCTCCCATATTTTCCTCTTTCCCTTACCTCCCTGAGTATCCACCCCACCCCCCGCACCTAACTAGGCTAGCCCTAGGGGCATTACTTGTGACCGTATCATTCACTCCAACCCATCCCAAACACTTCTCCATATCCCCATGTGTATGTGATTTTAATTTCATTACTTTTCCATACTTGTCCCTCCCACCCGCTGACCCATTTCAAGATTACCAAAAGAACATTTTTAACCAAAAACAGCCATGCTACATCCTCTAATTAACGTGCTATTTTCAAATATCAAAAACCAATACATATTTCCAAAATTAGCTATAAAAAAAAGTAACAGCTGCGGCCTGTAACACTATAAGTTCTCTTTGTTGTCTTCAAGCCATTTTGTTACCCCTGCTACCGAGTCAAAAAAATGGGTTGTCCCCAAGGCTGTTATGCGTAGACGTGCTGGCTACAGCAATGCGTATGTAATTTTGTGATTCCGTAAACTATGCTTAATTTCCATAAGTTCCACCCTATGCTTCTGTAAGTCCAGTGAGTAATCTGGCTATAGTGAAATCCTAGCTCCATTGTAGAAAATGTCACCCATCTCTCTAGCTTTTTGCAGCAAAGTCAACTTGTCATTATAATTGATCATTTTCATAATTACCGATCTAGGATGTCCCCCTAGTGGTGGAGCTCTAAAGGGCACTCTGTGGGCTTTCTCAATCACAAAACTATGTGAAACAATGTCTACCCCAAATTTCCCTAAGCCATTTCTCCAGGAACTCTGTGGGGTGGGAGCCCTCACACCGCTCCGGAAGGCCCACCACCCTCACGTTGTTCCTGCGCAGCCTATTTTCCATTTCGTCCATTTTGGATTTATACAGGCCCATTTGATCTTGCATTACTTAGAATTCCTGCTTCATTGGATATAGATTGTCTTCAACCTGAGTTAACCCTCCTCCAAAATAGTTGTCCCCTCCACCATTTTTTGTAGCTCTTGGCTCATTGAAAATAACACTTCCTTAATGCTCTTAAACTGATCACACAAACTACTCAGTGAGCCTTTACAGGCATTAACTGCGCACAATAAGCCCTTCAGTGTTGGTTCAACTTCAATTGGTGCGCTTACATCAGGCGCAATTTCAGTCACATTTCCCAGGGTATCACCCTCAGAGCCTTTTTTACTTTGTTTTTGTGGTAGATACTGCTGCTGACGTTTTGGCTGTGGCTTTTTCTTTCCCCAGGAGCTCCTGCTTGGGATTTCACTTGGGTTTGCTGATTGCCTTTAGCTAGTGACTGTGGGGGTATGCGCAAACCTCTCACCGCTGCTTCTGCCACCTGGTTCCCCTTCTCCTTTGCTGAACGTGTAGTTTGGGAGCCTGGATTCTCCTGGTGTGGCTGTTCCCCCCCCCCCCCCCTTCTTTTTTTTTTTTTTTTTTTTTTTTTCTTGTCATGGCTGGCTGTATGGAGTTACTTTTCTCTCTTCCCTTTTTTTTTTCCCCCTCTTGCGGCAATTCATTTATCACACTAGTCCCCGCTTCCCTTGTCAGCCCTTCGTCCCGCTGGGCTATGCTGGGTGACTTCGGAGGCAGCCCCACACTGTGCACGCCAACAATGCGTGCCTCACTGCTTTTCGCGGGAACTCGGGCCATTGCCGGGGTTACCAGAGAAACACAAGGAGCCCCTCGGGATGACATGCGCCGCAAGAGGCGGGCGGCTGGAGCCTGCTATCTGCTCGCTCGTTACTCTGTCCGGCTCGGCACCTCCGTTCACTCAAGCCTCACAGCAGGTACACAGGGCGGACTCAGGCTGGGGGAAAAAGGCAAGCCGATCTAGGCTGAGTAGGATGGCTACGGGGGATGGAGCAGGGAGAGACCTCACACACCTCTGCTCACTCTGACATCTGGTCACGCCCCCATTTTTAATATCATTAATATACCTACTGGCAGTCAGGTGCTGACTGCATCGCTGCATGAAAATTATATATATTTTACACTGTATATGTGTGCTTTTCCCTACACTGTTTTCAGGACACTTTAGAGCCATTGGTTGCAGTGCAGTCAGTTTACGTCTCATCCACTCAGTGTGACCTCATCCTAGCTTGAGAAACTAACATTCGAAAGTCAAGTCACCTAGGATTCTAATCCGCACCTGCGACTACATTTTTCTACTGTTAAACCTTTTGGTGTAATATACCGAAAGCTTTTATGTACAGTATGTGTTCAATTTTGGTGTTATATTCAAATGCATTGTAAAGAAACCAGTTAACCACTTAAGGACCAGCCTCGTTTTGAGATTTTGGTGTTTACATTTTTTTTTTTTTTTTGCTAGAAAATTACTTGGAACCCCCAAACATTCTCTCCAATCTCTCCAATCTCTCCATCTCTATCTCTGAAAAATCCCTTTGTTTTTTTTTTTTATTCAAAAAAAAAAAAAAAAACAGTAAAGTTAGCCCAATTTTTTTTTTTTTTATATATTGTGAAAGATAATGTTATGCCGAGTAAATTGATACCCAACAGGTCACGCTTCAAAATTGTGCCTGCTCGTGGAATGGCGTCAAACTTTTACCCTCAAATCTCCATAGGCTACGTTTAAAAAATTCAACAGGTTGCATGTTTTTAGTTAGAGGAGGTCTAGGGCTAGAATTATTGCTCTCGCTCTAACGATTGCGGTGATACCTCACATGTGTGGTTTGACCACCATTTTTTTCATATGCGGGCGCTACTACTGAGAAAAAAAAATCCACTTTATTTAGATTTCACAGATACTTCTGTTACCAGCAAGAATTACTGAGCCTTTGAATGATATATTGGTGTAAAACCGTCCAGGCAGAATTGACAAAATAAGATTAAATGCAGCAATTTAGGTCCCTATGCCTGTGGGGTCCCAGGCCAGCTGAGTTACCCCCCTCCTCTAGACTAATAGGATAACTGATCTATGTAATAATCCTATTATGATATATTTTAAGGCCATCATCACTTTAGCTATGCAACATGACCCCCACTTTTACACAATTTCCCTATACATAAGGCTGAGGTCCATTCTTTTTTTTTTTTTTTTTCTGGGCATCTTGACCCATATGAAATGTCTTACAACTACATAGACAGCAATGAAATAACCTTTAATCAAATCTATTTTTAGGGCAACATGTACAGTATCTCACAAAAGTGAGTACATCCCTCATATTTTTCTAAATATTTTATTATCTTTTCATGTGACAATACTGAAGAAATTACACGTTGCTACAATGTAAAGTAGTGAGTGTACAGCTTGTATAACAGTGTAAATGTGCTGTTCCCTCAAAACAACTCAACACACAGCCATTAATGTCTAAACCACTGGCAACAAAAGTGAGTACACCCCTAAGTGAAAATGTCCAAATTGGGCCCAATTAGCTATTTTCCCTCCCCAGTGTCATGTGACTCGTTAGTGTTACAAGGTCTCAGGTGTGAATGGGGAGCAGGTGTTAAATTTGGTATCGCTCTCTCACTGGTCACTGGAAGTTCAACATGGCACCTCATGGCAAAGAACTCTCTGAGGATCTAACAAAAACGAATGGAAACTGAGCTGCAGCACGGTGGCCAAGACCATACGGTGGTTTAACAGGACAGGTTCCACTTGCCATGGTCGACCAAAGAAGTTGAGTGCACATGCTCAGTGTCATATCCAGAGGTTTTCTTTGGGGAAATAAACATATGAGTGCTGCCAGCATTGCTGCAGAGGTTGAAGGGGTGGGGGGGGTCAGCCTGTCAGTGCTCAGACCATACGCCGCACACTGCATCAAATTGGTCTGCATGGCTGTCTTCCCAGAAGGAAGCCTCTTCTAAAGATGATGCACAAGAAAGCCCGCAGTTTGAAGACAAGCAGACTAAGGACATGGATTACTGGAACCATGTCCTGTAGTCTTGATGAGACCAAGCTAAAATTTGGTTCGGATGATGTCAAGCATGTATGGCGGCAACCAGGTGAGGAGTACAAAGACAAGTGTCTTACCTACAGCCAAGCATGGTGGTGGGAGTGTCATGGTCTGGGGCTGCATGAGTGCTGCCAGCACTGGTGAGCTACAGTTCATTGAGGGAACCACGAATGCCAACATGTACTGTGACATACTGAAGCAAAGCATGATCCCCCTCCCTCTGGAGACTGGGCTGCAGGGCAGTATTTCAACATAATGACCCAAAAACACCTCCAAGATGACCACAGCCTTGTACAGAAACTGAGGGTAAAGGTAATGGATTGGCCAAGCATGTCCCCAGACCTAAACCCTATTGAGCATCTGGGATATCCTCAAAGGGAAGGTGGAGGAGCGCAAGGTCTCGAACATCCACCAGCTCCGTGATGTCATGGAGGAGTGGAAGAGGACTCCAGTGAGAACCTGTGAAGCTCTGGTGAACTCCATGCCCCAGAGGGTTAAGGCAGTGCTGGAAAATAATGGTAGTCACACAAAATATTGACACTTTAGGTCCAATTTGGAAATTTTCACTTAGGGGTGTACTGACTTTTGTTGCCAGCGGTTTAGACATTAATGGCTGTGTTGAGTTTTTTGAGGGGGGCAGCAAATTTACACTGTTATACAAGCTGTACACTCACTACCTTACATCTAAATAAACTGAAAACACATGTGCTTATCAAGTTACTAGCATTTGGTTTTTTAATAAATGTGTTCTCTCTCTCTCTCTCTCTCTCTCTCTCTCTCTCTCTCTCTCTCTCTCTCTCTCTCTCTCTCTCTCTCTCTCTCTCTCTCTCTCTCTCTCTCTCTCTCTCTCTCTCTCTCTCTCTCTCTCTCTCTCAAGCAGGAGGACACAATGTGGCAAATGCCTAATCCCGAATAAACCCTATTGTTTTTTCATCAATAATACATGAACGAACACACTCACACAAAAGCAGGTTGGCTTGGTAATGCAAGCGATCAATAACATCAACCTGTATCTATGTATATCTAGGACCTAAGACTGCAGGCTCCGGGAACCTGAGGGAGGAACTGATAACCATTATTGTGATTGCCCAGAAGGATAGAAACCCCACACATGTGAGCAGAGCCACTGGCTCATTTTTATCAAAGGATGCATGAAATAATAAAAGGAAACATACCTTTGTGCATGTAGAAAGGCCTGTGGTTAAGAGAGGGGATGGCTTACACAGCTATGCATCCTACAGTCGCTGTGTTTCATCCTCAAGATTTGCCAAAATAATAAAAATAAAAGGTTAGGCTTTTAAATGTCCAGATAGAGCTGCTTATGAACCCAGCACAGAGACAAGGGAGAGGGAGGGATTGAATGAATCAGATGTCATAGCTTCTGTAGAGAAAGGATAGAGGGGGTAGGGCCACTGTGTTGTGGATGGAGGGAGAGAGGGAGGGAGAGAGAAACACTGGAGTCAAGCCATCAGACAGTTGCAAATCAGTGGTCTTGCTATCAGACAAGTTTTTTTTGGTTGAATATTCAACACAGAAAAACGAAATATAACGTAATGTAATCTATAAAATGATTACACAGTTGTCACACATACATCACCTTCTCTAACATTTACAATATGGTATGATTTTACTGTGGACATTTAAAGATACAGGGCCCCAAATACCAACCCACTGGCTACAAACTGACATTTTCGCAATACTTCAAAATGAGTCAAACAAAATCTCCCATTGGACCAATACGTTTACAATGCAAATGTGTCATACACACCCCCCTCTGTGATATCTTACAATACAGTATGATTTTACTGTGTTAATTGAAAGATACGGGGCCCCAAATGTGAACCCATTAGCTACAAACTGACATTTTCGCAATACTTCTAAATGGGTCAAAAACAAAATCTCCCATTGGACCAATACGTTTACAATGCAGATGTGTCATACACACCCCCTCTATGAAATCTTACAATACAGTATGATTTTACTGTGGGAATTTAAAGATAGAGCCCCAAATTCCAACCCTTTGGTTGCACAGTGACATTTGTCCAACTTCTAAATGGGTCAAAAACAAAATCTCCCATTGGACTAAAATGTTTACAAATGAGATGTGTCATACACACCCCCTCTATGATATCTTACAATATTTACATTCACACCCCTTCACACATAAGGCCTCATGCACACGGTATTTTTACAGCTGCTTTTCGCAGCATCAGACTTTTTTTTGCAGCTTAAATGTTATTCTATGGCCTCATGCACATACAGGCTTTTAGGAGCTGTAAGTGGCGCAGGCATTTTCAAGCTGCAAAAAAAATCCCAGGGCCAGCGCTTTCTGAGGAGAGGCATTAGAGCTGTAAAAATGTCTGACAATAGTAAAATCTGCTAAATGTGGCTTAACGCTGGATACAGCTGCATTAAGCCTCGCCAAGCGTTTTTTGACATGTCAAAATCAATGGTTCCCTATGAGATCCCATTAATTTGAATAGAAGTCGCACCAGAAATTGGATCATGATGATCCAACTTGCGGTGTGGCTTGTGCGCTGAGGATTTTGAAGGGGGAACCCTCACCAAAATGAAAAAAAATTTTCTGGGGTACCCCCTAAAATCCATACCAGACTCTTATCTGGTATGGCAGGTCATGAAAAGGGGGAGGGGACAGCGAGTGCCTCCACCCCCCCGGACCATACCAGGCCTCGTGCCCTCAACATGGGGGGGTGAGTGCCTTTGCCCCTCCACCCCAAAGCACCTTTTTCCCATGTTGATGGGGCAAGGGCCTCTTCCCGACAACCCTGCCCGGTGGTTCTCGGTGTCTGCGGGTGGGGGGCTTATCGAAATCTGGAAGCCCCTTTAACAAGGGGGGGCCCCCACCCAATGAGTGAGTTTGGGGTACATTGTACCCCTACGCATTCACCCCAAAAAATAGTCAAAATTAAAAAACAGTGCTCAGGTTTTTGACAAAGTAATTATTGAAGCAGCTCAGGCGTCTCTTCTTCTGATTTCTTCTCCCTTCGGCGATGTCTTCATCCTCCGGTTTGTCTCCCTCCATTGATATCTTATTCCGTTGCCGGTCCTCCTTGCTCCGCTCTTCTGCCTCTGCTGGTTCTCCTCTCTCCGCTGTCTTCTCCCTCTGCCGGTTCTCCTCTCTCCGCTGTCTTCTCCCTCTGCCGGTTCTCCTCTCTCCGCTGTCTTCTCCCTCTGCCGGTTCTCCTCTCTCCGCTGTCTTCTCCCTCTGCCGGTTCTCCTCTCTCCGCTGTCTTCTCCCTCTGCCGGTTCTCCTCTCTCCGCTGTCTTCTCCCTCTGCCGGTTCTCCTCTCTCCGCTGTCTTCTCCCTCTGCCGGTTCTCCTCTCTCCGCTGTCTTCTCCCTCTGCCGGTTCTCCTCTCTCCGCTGTCTTCTCCCTCTGCCGGTTCTCCTCTCTCCGCTATCTCCTCCCCCGTTCTTCCTCCGATGTTCTCTCAACGCTCTCTCCCGCTGTAATGCTAGGGCCGCCGTGTGCCTTTGCTTATATAGCCATGGGGCGGGGCCACACGGTGATGTCATCTGGAGGCCTCACCCCCTCATGACATAATGCCCGGGTGGTGATTTTACAAGGGGTGGGGCCTCCAGATGACATCACCGGGTGGCCCCGTCACATGGCTATATAAGTAATGGCACACGGCAGCCCTAGCATTACAGCAGGAGAGAGCGTTGAGAGAATATCGAAGGAAGAACAGGGGGAGAAGATAGTGGAGAGCAGAGAACCAGCAGAGAGAGAAGACAGTGGGGAGAGGAGAAACGGCAGCGAAAGAAGACCTCAGCAGAGGGAGAAGAACCAGACGATGACATCGCCTAAGGGAGAAGAAATCGGAAGGAAGAGGCCCCCTGCCCACAGACCCTGACAACCAACGGCCAGGGTTGTCGGGAAGAGGCCCTCCTCCCAATCAACAGGGTGCTTCAGGGTGGGGGGGCGCAGGCCCCCCCTGCCCCAAAGCACAACCCACCCCCAAATGTTGAAGGCATGTGGCCTAGTATGGTCCAGGACTGGGTTTGGGCATTGATCGTTTCCCCTTTTCCTGACCTTCCAGGCTGTGTGCTCGGATAAGGTTCTGGTATGGATTTTGGGGGGGCCCCACGCCATATTTTGCGTGGGGGATTCCCCTTAAAATACATACCTCTTCGGTCTGGTATGGTCTTGGGGGGAACCCCACGCTTTTTTTTTTTTTTTTTTTTTGACAAGGGTTTATCATGATCTGACTTATATTGGTGCGACTTCTATTCAAATCAGTGGGCTTTCATAGGGAACCATTGATTTTGAATAGAGGCAGAGGAACGCTGCTAAACACTAATGTATGAAGCTACTAAAAGTGTGTTTTTACAGCCGCTTATTCCTGGCATGGGTTTTCTAACACCCTGTGTGAATGAGGCCTAAGTCTAATGGTTTTATGCGCCCCCCCCCCCCCCCAAACATGGAGTGGATTGTTCCGTGATGTGGCTAAATTTATTTTATCTGTTGAATTTCTGTAGAACTGGCTGATTTACTGCTACGAACATTTTTCAGTACCCTTTGTTTTTCTTACCTTTTTTAAATTTATTTTTCTATACCAGTGTTAATTTTGACCACAAACTTTCATTTAAATTTAGTTTTGACTAAAATGCCTGTAACGAGCCCCTTGCTCGCTCGATTCCACTCTCCCGACACTCCTCTGCTGCTATAGATTCAGATTGCAACATCTGATTGCTCGGTCATCCAATGCTCCGGGATTAGAACTACAGTTATGTGCCGTTCTAACCCAGTTGTGATAGCTCAGAACAAACACCAGGCAGGCTGTATGTAAGTTCAACCAGGAATCTCTTTTATGGCAATATACAGGCTCTCTTATACACTAAAAGAGGAGGTGCAGACCTCCTGCTCATATTACTCTAACAATACAGCTGTAACCTAATTAACATGAGCTAATTAATCCCTTTAGACAGCCTAGATGACTCGGACATGACCTTTAGGCCAGACTGGCCATCTTGTAGTTCAGAAAATCCAATCAACATTATCACAATAGCAGAGTTAATTAAACACAACCAACAATGGGGATCTAATGACTCTTGGATCCCATACTAGAGACTTATTTACAATACACATTTTAGCAGACAAGACAGGTAGCTGGAATTGATGACATTAGCATTTAACAGTAGGAGTCCCAACGGTATGAATCAGTCACTATTCCAATATGGCAAATCCAGGGTCCCCAGAGTCTGTGTGTCCTGGGGGACCAGGACCCGAATCCACAGTAATACCACCTCAAGGGTCCCCAGGCATACAGCTCACAAAGAACACAGTTCCCCCAAATGCCAGGGCCCACAATCGATCGGCAAGAGGCTAGCATACAGTCCCCTCCAAGTCTCTCTCCCAGCTAGGTCTGTCACAATGCCATTTTAGTTTGTCATATTTTAGTCATCTCAATTGTTTGTCTAGTTTTAGTCAACTAAATAACATAAGATTTTAGTTGACTAAATCTATAGTAGATTTAATCAACTAAAATGTAATGACCGAGATTACATACCTTTTTATGATTGCCACCAATCCGGGTTTCACACGGACAGTCCGGGTTTGGAGTTGGGTGCCCAGATATCAGGCTGCCTGAAACCCGAACACCCGACCCAGTAGAGACCGGGCGGTAGCCTTTAATGAACTCAGTGCAGCAAGTCATTGCGGAACCGCAGGGCAGCCCACGACGGGTGCTGGTGCACAGGGCACACAGTCCGTGACCCCCATTGAGCCGGTCCGGAGGGGGTCGCGGAGTGTGACTTGTGTGCTGGCACAGTGCACACAACTGTTACGGGCAGCCCTGCAGTTACGAAATGACTGGACACACTGAATTCACATCAGTGCGGCCGTTAATTAAAGGTTGCCATCCGGTCCCAGCTGAGTTGGGTGTCTGGGTTTCAGGGCACCTGACTCCAAACCCGGGCTGTCGGGGGGGGGGGGGGTGTATGCCGGATTGGTGGCAACCCTACAGGTATGTTATCTCGGTCATTACATTTTTAGTTGGTTAAATCTACTATATATTTAGTCGACTAAAATCTTATGTTATTTAGTCTACTAAAACTAGTCTAAAACTAAAACCATTCAAATGCCTAAAATATGACCAAAACGAAATGGCATTTTTGTCAAAACTAAAACTAGATTAAAATTTGCGGTCAAAATTAACACTGGAATTGAAAAATGTAAAAAAAAAATATTAAAAATAAAAAGGAAAGAAAAACAAAGGGTAACATTTTCGTAGCAGTAAATCAGCCAATTCTACAGAAATTCAAGAGATAGAATAGGTTCAGCCACATCATCCCTGAACAATCAACTCCCTGTTTAGGGGGGGCATAAAACCTTTAGACTTATGTTGCTCCAATGAGAGATTTTATTTTTTATTTATAACTTTTGAAGTGTTGCTTTTATAACCAATGGGTTGGTATTTGGGGCTCTGTATCTTTAAATTTCCACAGTAAAATTATACCATATTAGATAAGATATCATAAAGGGGTGTGTATGACACATCTGCATTGTAAACGTTTTGGTCCAATGGGAGATTTTGTTATTGACCCATTTAGAAGTATTGGAAAAATGTCACTGTGCAACCAATGGGTTGGTATTTGGGGCCCTGTATCTTTAAATTTCCACAGTAAAATCATACCGTATTGTAAGATATCAGAGGGGGGTGTGTATGACACATCTGCATTGTAAACGTTTTGGTCCAATGGAAGATTTTGTTTCTGACTCATTTTGAAGTATTGTGAAAATGTCAGTTGTAGCCAATGGGTTGATATTTGGGGCTCTGTATCTTTAAATGTCCACAGTAAAATCATACCATATTGTAAATGTTAGAGAGGGTAATGTATGTGTGACAACTCTGTGTAATCATTATTTTATATATTACATTACGTTATATTTCATTTTTCTGTGTTGAATATTCAACCAAAAAAACTTGTCTGATAGCAAGACCACTGATTTACAGCTGTCTGATGGTTTGACTCCAGTAGAGAAACGGATGGAGAAAGAGGGAAAAAAAGTGAGGGAACACATAGGATGGAAAATTACATGGGATGAAGGCTACATATGTGTGGGTATATGAGTCTGGAAGTACACATCATATACATGCTATATGGAAACCTGAAATATTGCATGTATTAACACAGGATCAGGGATACACATATGTTTATGTGTGGGTCTGTATGTAGACATTAATCCCATGCTTATATGGAGAAATGTAATATTGCAATCATTGGCAAAGATAGTGTAACAATGCACTATAGTATCTATCTGAATCTTTATATTTTAAAGGGAAACTACAACTTTTTTTTTTTTTTATTATGTATGCTTGTAATCAGCTTAACCCCCCCCCCCCCTCCCCTTTCCTGCCAAAGAGCCGCCCACATGTATATTTTTTTTTCTTTTTATACATACCTTGTTCAGGTTTGTTTGTTCAGACAGGTCTTGTGGGTCTTCCTTTCTCTGGCCTGGGGTGATCTTCTGATTTAATACACTATAAATTAACTGAACTGGTAGGTCTCTCCTAGACGCTGGAGTCAAGACACCCATTCATTCACAGGGTATCCCCAGAATGAGAAGCACTGCATGGAACTGCTTCAGAATGAAGGCGAGTACTGCAACCTGAGCTGCTTTTTTAGTTTTCAGCCTGCCTGTGGGCCTAGTCATAGTTAAAAAGGTTGTAAAGGCAGAAGGTTGTTATCTTAATGCATTCTATGCATTAGAATAAAAAGCCTTCTGCATGCAGCAGCCCCCCTAGTACTTACCTGAGCCCCCTCTCGATCCAGCGATGTGCCTCTGCCATCCGGGACTCTCCCTCCTGATTGGCTGAGACACACAGCAGCAGCGCTATTGGCTCACTCTATTGTCAATCAAACTCAGCCAATCAGAGAGAGAGGGGGCGGGGCTGAATGACATTTACGTGTCTGAATGGACTCGGGGAGCTGTGGCTTGGCTCTGGTGCCCCCATAGCATTGCTGTGGGGACACAACAGGAGGGAGGGGCCAGGAGCATCGAAGAGTAACACGAGAAGAGGATGATCTGGGCTGTCCTGTGCAAAACCACTGCACAGAGCAGGAAAGTATAACATGTTTGTTATTTTTATAGAAAAAACCCAAAACTTTAGTATCACTTTAAAAATAAATTCAAAGTCCGGCTTTAATGTGAGTATACATATTAGTGGGCTTTATGGTTTTACCTTTATGGTTAAACCTTGCTTCAGGCTGGGTTCACACTAGTGTGAATTGGATGTGTCCAATTCGCATCCAATTCGCATGACAGGAGAGTGTGACTGGCTCTCAATGGAGCTGGTTCACACTAGACATGTGCATTCATTATTGTCCGAATGCATTTTCGTCTGAATTTCGGGGATTTTCGTGTTCATTTTAACAAAACGATAGCGAACGTGCAGAATCCAAAATCCGAAATACAAAAAATGCTTTATTTTCATGTACATTATATTTTCATATTGTTGCGACAACAGTTCGGTATAGATAAATAGAAGATTTGACATGACGGTGACAATAGCGATCTGTGTCTATCAAACCTGCGGTCGAATGTGCCTAACCTAACTCTTAGTCCAAGATTATTTGACATAGATAGAAAAGATTCGACATTATAGAGACAATATTCAACGAAGCAGCTGAAAACAGACGATTGCCGCGAGCGGACATTTACGGTCAAATGCTCCGCCCATAGGCTACAGAAGAATTCTAATGTTTGACTAGTAGTAAGTTATTTATTGTAATTAATATTAGTCAAACAACATTAGACTTCTATAGCCTGTGGGTGGAGCATTCGACCGGAAATGTACGCTCACGGCGTCTTACAGTTTAGCTTCTTTGTCAAATCTTCTCAGAACATCCGACAGACACCATAAGCCTTTTTGTTATATTGAATATTTGTTTCAGTCTATAGCACTTTATTTCATTTTTATTTGTATTCTTTTGGATACATCTTAAAGTGGTGACATTATTTTCACATATTATTTTCACGCATATAACATATTATTTTGATTCATTCTAGTTTGTTTTGGGTTATAGCGCTACACTTTTTTGTTTATTGTCCTTTGCCTTGAGTCTATAGGTGTGTTGGCTGCTATTTTTTTTTCCCTTTTTTTTTTTTTTTGCGCAGCGCTGTATTTAGCTTTTTACTAATTTTGAGTAGACATCCGGTACGGCTGCACAGTACACCACATCCTCTAAAATGGATGTTTTTGATTATCGCGCATTAAGGGTAGTTAATACCAAGTGTGTGTTTGTAGCTACTTCTAATGACACGGAAATTGGGGGGGTTGTTCATGAGCCTTTTTGGAACACGTGTCAGAAGGTATGCTCCCACGTAGTCTCAGATGGGATGTTCACCCCCAACAAGGTGAAACTGAACTTGATTCTTTCTTTTAAATATTTCAACGATGCTGGTATTAAATTCCTTGGTTTCCTCATCACCAGGAAACGTACTCCTCTTTCGATTTTGGATCGGGAGATTAAGGAATTGAAGGACAAGTTATCAGTCTATAAAAATTCTGTTGAATTATAATGCTTTGTCCTCTAATTTGCAAGCACATCTTGTAAAAGAGGACAAGGATCAAAAAACTAAAACATGCTCCCAGGACACAGATTATAAGGCAGGCAGAGTGTTTGGATGGCAGAAATCTACCACCGGCCTGTCTTGGATCCAGTAATGGAAACTTATGCCCATAATCAGAGTATTTTGGCTCCCCTATAGACCCCTCTGTACGTCCAAAACCTTCTATGGATAAAGGACAGTCCCATGGAGGAGGAGGTCCCCTTTCATATAGGGGTTGACTTCCAAGTGTACATACTCCCAGAAACCATCAAAGGGGGAGGGGTCATTACTCTAAAAGTAGAGGTGGAAGTAGGGGCAATCATCATAACTATGGTGATTATCAACATTTATGATAGGGAGAATTCCTGCTATCGGGGTTCCCCGGTACGTCGCCAGGACTCTCCCCCCCCCCCCATTATTCTTACCACTCTAACCCACCCTATTATAGACACCCTCCGATATCTACGTATAACAGATATTCCCCTCTACGTGACCAATATAATGAGAATGTCTATCCATTTCCCAATGCTAGGTATGACCCATCCCTCTATAGACATTCTCAACCTAACTCTGGCTTCCAGGCCGCTCGGGGTTTTCACGAGGACCCCCAAGGCAAAAAAAGTCCAGAAACAAGAGGGTCCCGAGGAAGGAGGATCCAGAGACGAAAAAAAGAAAGTGAACTTAACTTGTCAGGGGGTGTTCAACCTGAGTGATAAGATCCTCACTCAGGAGGAAAAAGTCATTTTGAATAAAGGCCTAAAATTTGCCCCCCCATGCAAGCTTAATAAGTTCGACACGTTTATTGACATACAAAAGTTCATTAGAAAGATTAATGTTCAAAGGTATATTTCTAATCCAACTAGAAACGTGGCCAGGGCGGCAACATCCGGAACGGTCCACTCAGGTCTATCTAATCCCTCCCGTTTCAGTCCCCCAACACAACTCCCACCAACTATTAATATATTTAGGGATTTAGTGTTAAAAGACCTGGCCAAAATGCCACCTAAACATACATTTTACAACCCTCTACCCTCAATGGGTTTAAGCTCTCTATGTGATAACAAAAACCTGGTTATTCGCCCCGCCAATAAAGGCGGTGGCATAGTTTTGCTAAACAAATCGGATTATATGGAAGAAATGTACCACATTCTGGGAGATCACGAAACCTACATAGAATTACCTAGTAATCCCACTCATAAATACAAAAAGGAATTACAAGAATTGGTATCTAAGGGTTTTGATACTCTTATTTTAAATAAGAAAGGGAGATCATTTCTTGTCCCCCTTGCCCCACATATCCCGGTTATTTACTACTTGCCCAAGGTCCATAAGGACCCCCTTCACCCTCCAGGTTGGCCTATAATTAGTGGGATCGACTCTGTCACCTCTAAAATCGGGAAATATATAGATTTTTTTTTTCTTACAGCCATCAGTGCAAAATATGTTATCCTTTTTGAAAGACACTAAGGATGTGATAAGACTATTATCGAATGTTTCCTATTCAGGTGACCTAATTATGGCCACGGCGGACGTGGCATCCCTTTTACACCTGCATTCCACATCATAAAGGTGTGGATGCGGTGAAGTGTTTTCTTAATAGAGATGCCTCACTTGCCTCGCCCCAGGTTAGTTTTATAGTTGATTTGATTGAGTTTGCCACACAACACAACTATTTCTGGTTTGACAGAAGGTTTTATCGACAACACAAAGGTGTGGCAATGGGAGCAAAATTTCCTCCCAGCCTGGCTAATCTGTTCATGGCCAAATGGGAGGAGGATGTCGTCTATGCCATTATTAACCCACACCTTCTGCTGTGGGCCCAGTACATAGATGACATCCTCCTTCTGTGGACTGGAACTCACAAGGGTTTGGAGGATTTCTTCCGGGCCCTTAATGATAACGATAGGGGTATCACCCTGTCCTTTGAAGCAAGTAAAACTTCAGTCCACTTTTTGGATTTGGTCATCGAGAGAACTGAACAGAAACTTATATTTAGTACGTATTTCAAATCCACTGACAGGAATGGGTATATACCAACTGATAGTTGCCACCATAGATCGTGGATTAGATCAGTTCCTGCGGTTGCGCAGGAACTGCACTGATCTTGACACTTTCAAGGTTCAGGCCAATACCCTAAGATTTCTCAAAGGGTTCTAACCCTTCTGATATAGACAGGGAGATTGATGACGCCTGTGCTATTGACCGCTCGTTACTGTTGGAGGATAAACCTCGGCAGATAAATGATGACTTCAAGTGGTCTTAACATCTTTTTCTATTCAGCATAGACAAATTAAGAAAATCTTCGAACACCATTGGGATGTTTTGATGACAGATAAGGTCTTGGGCCCTTTGCTACCCAAAACCCCTAAGGTGGTTTTTATAGGTGTTCCGTCACTCCGGAATAAACTAGCACCCAATGTTATCAACCCTCCAAATAAACCATCTTTTTTTCCATGATTGGATTTCATCCCTGTAGAAGGTGTTTGGTGTGCCAGTATAACACTTGTAGCAGGAAAGCTAATCATGGCTTCCTTTCCACTGTAACTGGCCGTACATACAAGATAAAACAATTTTTCAGTTGCGCTACTACAGGAGTAGTGTACCTCTTGACTTGCCTGTGTGGCAAACAATACGTGGGCCGGACCATTAGATCGTTCTCAACGCGAGTCTCTGAACACATAAATCTTATTAAGGCAGGTAGCACTAAACATACTGTCCCTCGGCACTATAGGGAATTTCATGACAGAAACCCTATGGGCACACAGTTTCTTGTCATCGATGGATACGTTGCCCCTTGGCAGGGGGGTCGACTCTAAGGGGGGGTGTCTCGTTTAAAGTTGCAGTCCCATTATCCACAGGGGATTAACGTGGAGTGGGACATCAACTCCTTTATTAATCAAGCTTAGAATTAGTATGATTTTTTTTTCTTTCTATTTCTTTTAAACATATTTCTATTTTTTATAATTAAAAATAATAAACATTTTTATTTTATTATATCTAGCGTTTACTGTTATTATCTGTCAAATATATTGTTATATCAATTGCTGATGCCCCCTACTGACAGTGTCATTTAGCTGTTTTTTTGGGGCCCTTATTTGTGACCCTATTATATAATTTTAGTTTTAATTTTTAAATTTTCAACTTCCAGCTCTGGATGTATTTGTACCCAGTTGCTGGGTTTGATTGGCATAAATTTCTTTTGAATTTCACTTCAAAGTATTTCCTTTGGGCGCATTATGTTTTTTTTACAAGTCTCACAATCATAGTCAGGCTTGGTTTATTACTATTCTCTGACGGCGCCGTCACGTTGTTGTGATCAGATGTCATGACGCTCTGTGCGGATGACATATGGACCCGCCTGTTGTGCTCTGATCTGTCAGCGCCGGTCACGTGTCTTACGTGACACGGGACCGGCCTCAGGTTGAGGCTTGGTACAACATATGGAATGCAGCGACGCCGCACCATCCGTGCGGGAAGTGACGTAGCGTTGTGTGGGAGTGAGGCTTGGTTTTGAGTTTTAGATCACTGTCGCACAAATGAGGCTTACCTAAATTAAGATTTATTCATTTTTTTTATTTTTTTTTTTATATTTATCTTTTTTATTTATTCCCTCTTAAGTGCTAAGGACCCTCTGAGTCCCTTTGGTCTTATTTTTATGGGAGACAGATTATTAACTAGATGTCTCCCCAAACCGCAAGTAGTATTTTCATATTGCACTTCCGGTATTATGACACTTACAGAAAGAGGTCATTATTTGTTTATATAGCGGTGAGGTGGGGGGGTTCTGCACCCCAGATGATGGCTCCTTAGCTGAAACATGTCGGGTGGATCCCTCACGATTACCGCTATTTGATATTCAAGCTTTTTATGGTCTTCTAATATGTGAGTTTATTTACTTTATTTTAATAAACCAGTGTTAAACGTTATCACGCTATGAGTTTTTTCACTTCTCGCATGGCAGATGAACATTCGTATGGCTTTGATGTGTATGGATATTGTGGAAGTCGTATTGCTACATATTGAAGACATCTGAAGAGACCCATTATCCAGACCGTTGGTCACTAAGCCTTTCTGACTTGTATGACATGTCTTTTCAAGTCATTAAGTCCTGGTAAGCCTCTTGATACCTTCGGTGACGGCTCCTGCACCATTAATAGATTTTCTGTTCACATGCGGTTTTTCTACAGTCTACTTACCTGCCTGATCCAGTTGATCCTTTCTATTGCAAAATTTGGGAAGTTTTTTGATCTTCTGTTTCCAGTAGAAACCTCCATAGACTCCTGGTGGTTTTTTCCTTCACCTTTTTTTACAATCAACATTTGGATTTTTTTTTACCTAGGAACTTTTTATGGAGTTAATCCCATTGGACTTTCTGTAGTTTTTTTTTTTTTTTTTTTTATTTTATTTATGGGTTAATAATATTTCTGTTATTAATATCTAATATTTTTCACAAGTTTTTGGTATATTGAATATTTGTTTCAATCTATAGCACTTTATTTCATTTTATTTGTATTCTTTTGGATACATCTTAAAGTGTTGACATTATTTTCGCACATTGTTTTCACGCATATAACATATTATTTTGATTCATTCTAATTTGTTTTGGGTTATAGCGCTACTTTTCTGTTTAGACACCATAAGCCTCCAATTGACAGATTCGACCTGAATTTAGATTTTCATACGAATGCATTTTTAACTAAACTAAATTAATAAACAAATTTCAGGAGTAACTAAATGTATTTTTCAGACGAAATTGAAATTCCAAAACAAAATATTTCAGTTTGCACATGTCTAACATCTCCGGAGCGGCTGCGGCGTGAATTGCACAGGGGTCCTGTGCGTCTTTGGCTCAGAATCGGGTCCGAATTCAGGCAAATATTCGGACCTGATTCATCCCTGAAATGGAGAACAGGGACACACCAGACCCCTGCTGTGAGCCGTATGCAAAGATAGTGTGAACCCAGCCTTAATGTAAAGATTGTAACTATACTGTATATAGAAACTGCACACCATTGATGTGAACCACAACAAACGAAAATTCACAGACCAGCTTCAGTTGGATCTCTACTTATCAGGATAAACCCCTATAATGGTTTCACCCATTTAGGGCTTAATCGTAGTGGCCTCTATGATTAAGCCCTAAATGGGTGAAATGCGTTTTGCGAAATATTTGTTGTGGTTCACATTGATGGTGTGCAGCCCTGTGAAATATTTGTGGTTACACTGTCGAGCTAGACGGGCTCTTATTGGGAGACTAGCAGTACCCAGCAGCAGTGTCTGAACTGGCTGGTGCATTACAAAGGACCATGTGAGCAGCACTTTCCTCTGTTATACTGTACATAGACATTCATATTTGAGCATTACTTAGTGCTACTTCACAATAACTATACTTTGCTGCTTCTCTTCTGTCACAGCAAATCTGTAGGTTAGATCTGACTTGACTGCCAGCAAATTCACTAGAAGACAATTGAGATGATCACATTCCCTGCTACACAGAAAGTTGGAGTATTTACACATTTATATTTGAACTACAATGATCAAAATGTGAAACCGTGTGGAAGTAAAAATGTAAATCTTTTGTCATAAACAAAATCATTGAAATAAAAATTAATTTACAGTATATGGTAATATAGAAACAGTATGTGAAATACATACTGTATTTATATAGTTTGCTTTTAATACAAACAAAAAATAAATCTATTGTCCACAACTACTCTGATGTTTAACCGGTTCAATTCAGGGCATTTTCACCCCCTTCCTTCCTAGACCAATTTTTAGTTTTCAGCGCTGTCGCCCTTTAAACGACAATTGCGCGGTCATGCGACGTTGTACCCAAACAAATAATATAAGCGTATATTGATTGGTTTGCGCAAAAGTTATAGCGTCTACAAAATACGGGATAGATTTATGGTATTTTTTTTTTTTTTTTAATTTATTTTTTCTACTAGTAATAGCGGCGATCGTGATTTTTTTTTTTTTTTTCGTGACTGCGACATTATGACGGACACATCGGACACTTTTGACACATTTTTGGGACCATTCACATTTATACAGCGATCAATGCTGTAAAATTGCATTGATTATTGTGTAAATGTGACAGGCAGTGAAGGGGTTAACCACTAGGGGGACACAAGGGGTTAAATGTGTTTCCTAGGGAATGCTTCTAACTGTAGGGGGCGGGGACGTACAAGGGGAGGAGACCGATCAGTGTTCCGCTGTACTGGGAACACAGATCGCTCTCCTCTCACCTGACAGGACGTGGATCTGTGTGTTTACACACAGATCTACATTCCGGCCCGGTTAACGGGCAATCACGGGTGCCCGGCGGACATCGCGTCCGCCGGGCACACGCACCGGGTCCCGAGCAACGCGGCGGGCGCGCGCCCCCTAGATGGCCGGGAACCCGAGGCCATCATATGACGTCCACCCAGGATGGGAGATCCCATCTGTGGACGTCATATGTATATACGCGGGTAGGGAAGTGGTTAAACAGATTAAACATATTCCACAGGAAAAACAGGTTCCACACTCTTCCAATGGAACTATTTATGATAGAATAAAGTAATTTTGCACCAAAAAAATGAAACATACATAATGTATAAATCAGGGACCTGCAGTCAGGGGAGGCAGGTGAGGCTGAGCCTCACCTGCCATAAACATTTAAAAAAAAAGAGGGTCGTGGATCGGCGACCTGTGGTCAGAGACTCCAAATTTGGGGGGTAGGTAGCCTAAAAGTCCTACCCCAACACTGGAGCACCTACGACCTATGGTTCCAGAGATACGGGGCTCCTTGCGCAGCCTGTCAGAAGCTACATACAGAGCGGTCAGTTTAAATACAAGCTAGTACACTCTGCAGAAGACAGAAGTTGAGCTTAGAGTGCCTCTGCTCACTTCTTGTCAGAGGCACTGAGTTCAATGGACAGCTTGGAGTCTTGGACCAATGGTAAAGTACCATTAGCCCCAGCTGTCCAATAAAAATGCTGCAGTGGAGGTATGCCTTTCACTGCAGTGTCATAGAAGGGGGGCATGTGTCTAAAAGACAAAGGCTCCCTTCCAGCCCAGCCCTCTAGAAGGAAAAAACATTTGTGTTTATGTGTATAAGATTTACCCACAATCTCACACAGTTAAAAGGAAGAATGAGAATCTGCTGCCATTGAAAAGGTACTGTTACAATCAAGCTAAATGATATATTATGCTATGTTATAAGATAATGCTTTATTATTTATCTATTTACTGTGAAATTACTGGTTTGAAGCTATAACTTCAAACTTCAGTAATTTGTCTGTTAAGCCATCTGCTTGAGTACAGTTTTTTAAAATATTATATATTGCTTTTATGGTAATTTATTATAATAATTTCCATATTACTTATGGAAGTTGCTTGCCACCCAGGCCCATTCTGACACTTCTCTCCTACATGTCGTAATCATCTTTTTTTGCTAGAAAATTACTCAAAACCCCCAAATATTATACATATTGTTTTAGCAGACACCCTAGGGAATAAAATGGTGGTCATTGCAACTTTTTATGTTACACAGTATTTGCGCAGCACTTTTTCAAACATGTGTTGTGGTGTGTGTTTTTATAAAAAAACAAAACTCATGAATATAAAAAAAAACACTACACATAACGCAATTTTTTGAATGTGAAAGATGCTACGCAAAGTAAATAGATGCCTACATGTCACGCTTTAAAATTGCGCACACTCGTGGAATGGTGCCAAACTTCAGTACTTAATCTCCATAGGCACATCCCTGGTATAGATACATGCTGTAAGTATATGTAAAATAATGACGCTGACTCAAAATTGTTATTGGCAGAATACATCCACCCACCTATGAATAGCAGAACAGCTCACTGTTTTGAAAGCAATCCACTACTATATGTCTGTGAATGTACGTCACACACCCCTGACCATAGACTTGGATCAATAAATAAATAAACCTCTCTGACAGCAGAGACCTCTTCAAGCAGTCTTTTGTATCATATTAGTAACTAGAAAAGCTACATTTTCTGGGGAAATTGTGTGAAGTGTTCTTGCCTCCACCAGTAGTCTACAAGCATTATCAAGCCTAGCAGATGAAGGTATGACCACATGCATTTGGGGGGTCTCAGGATCTTGTGTTTACAACCACTGTTTCCTAGCAACGCTCATGCCCTGTTTATGCTTCACAGCCACTGCTCAATACACAATACACAGGATCATAATAGCTGTAATAACTGTGCAGTAATTCAAACGGTCGTATTTTAAAAACTATAAATCCTACAGTGAAGATCTTTATATTGTGAGAATCACAAGACCCAGGCCTAGATTTTGATGCATAGTATGTCTCTAAAATATTAAAAATGAAGGCACAGTCGCAGTTTAGATATTGCCCTTCAAATTTGGAGGGGGCTAGAGTAGAGTTTCAATGAATGTCAATGGACGGCATGAGTTGCATACAAATGGTCATATTGTGAAAACTATCAGGACTATCAGGCTTAGCCGTGGACATGTTTAGTGGCAGCAGGGATAGCTGAACGTTTTGATATAAGATTTGTGTAGGTGGGCTTGAAAATGAGGGAGTGGTGGCTGCTTAGAAATCATGTCCTGATTTTTCAGCTTTTGTCACCTCCCACTCTAGTTTTGAACATTTTGCCCATTCATTCCTATGGGACCAATTTCGCCGCAAAAAACACAATATTTTGTGAACCATTCGGCAAAACGTTCCACAAAGTAATAGCACACCAATCGGGAACAATCCGCATGTTTCAGTATATTACTTGTCTATGTAGTGGAAAAACTGTGGGAGGAGTTAAGGTGGTAAATTTGGCTTTAATAATATATATGTGAGATAACAGTAAGTGGTCTTGCTATGCAAGAACACTTAACTAGAAAAGCTACAATTTCTGGGGAAATTGTGTGAAGTGTTCTTGCCTCTACAACTGGAATGGGCGGAGTAACTGGGTGGAGTGGCTTGAGTAACTGTTGTGTGGTTGGAGTGGCTTGAGTAATTGTGAAAAGTGTTAAAAAGCTTAATATTTTAAAAAGTATAAATAGTAGTAAAAAAGTTGAAGTCCCATCATTAGCTGAAAGAGCTGAACATTTTTTTTCAAAAGTTTTTTTTTCAAAGGATTTTTTTTTTTTTTCAAAAATATTTTTTTTTTTCATGGGGCGGTCATAATGTTTTGGCTGATCATGGGGTGGTCATAATGTTTTGGCTGATCATGGGGTTGTCAGTTTTTGTCACCTCCCACTCTAGTTTTGAACATTTCGCCATTCATGGGACCAATTTCGCCGCAAAAACGACGATATTTCGTGGACCATTCGGCAATACGTTCCACAAAGTAATAGCACACCAATCAGGAACAATTCGCACGTTTTGGTATATTACTTGTCTCTGTAGTGTAAAAACTGTGGGAGGAGTCTACAAGCATTATCAAGCCCAGCCGATGAAGGTATGACCACATGCATTTGGGATGTCTCAGCATCTTGTGTTTACAACCACTGTTTCCTAGCAACGCTCATGCCCTGTTTATGCTTCACAAATACTGCTCAATACACAACACACAGGACCATGATAGATGTAGTAACTGTGTACTAATTCAAATGGCCGTATTTTAAAAACTATAAATCCTACAGTGAAGATCTTTATATTGTGAGAATCACAAGACCCAGACCTAGATTTTGATTTATAGTATGTCTCTGAAATATTAAAAATGAAGGCACAGTCGCAGTTTAGAAATTGCCCTTCAAATTTGAAGGGGCTAGAGTGTAGTTTCAATGAATGTCAATGGACGGCGTGAGTTGCAAACAAATGGTCATATTGTGAAAACTATCAGGACTATGGCTTAGCCGTGGACATGTTTAGTGGCAGCAGGGATAGCTGAACATTTTGATATAAGATTTGTGTAGATGGGCTTGAAAATGAGGGAGTGGTGGCAGTTTAGAAATCATGTTCTGATTTTTCAGCTTTTGTCACCTCCCACTCTAGTTTCCCCATTCATTCCTATGGGACCAATTTTCACCGCAAAAACGACGATATTTCGTGAACCATTCGGCGAAACGTTCCACAAAATAATAGCACACCATTCGGGAACAATCCGCACGTTTCGGTATATTACTTGTCTATGTAGTGTAAAAACTGTGGGAGGAGTTAGGGTGGTTAATTTGGCTATAATAATAGGAACTAGAAAAGGTACAATTTCTGGGGAAATTGTGAAAGTGTTCTTGCCTCTACAACTGGAGTGGGCGGAGTAACTGGGTGGGGTGGAGTGGCTTGAGTAACTGTGAAAAGTGTTAAAAAGCTTAATATTTTAAAAAAGTATAAATAGTAGTAAAAAAGTTCCATCATTCGCTGAAAGAGCTGAACATTTTTTTCAAAAGTAATTTTTTTTAATCAAAAATGATTTTTTTTTCTTCAAAAATGATTTTTTTTTCAAAGGTAATTTTTTATTTCAAAAATAATTTTTTTTTCGAAATTATTATTTTTTTTAAAGTAATTTTTTTTTCAAAAATATATATTTTTTTTTTTTCAAAAATGATTTTTTTACTTTTTTCAAAAATTATTTTTTTTTTTCAAAAATATTTTTTTTTTTACATGGGGCGGTCATAATGTTTTGGCTGATCATGGGGTGGTCATAATGTTTTGGCTGATCATGGGGTTGTCGGCTTTTGTCACTTCCCACTCTAGTTTTGAACATTTCGCCATTCAATCCTATGGGACCAATTTCGCCGCAAAAACGTCATTTCGTGGACCATTCGGCAAAACATTCCACAAAGTAATAACACACCAATCGGGAACAATCCGCTCGTTTCGGTATATTATTTGTCTCTGTAGTGTGAAAACTGTGGGAGGAGTCTACAAGCATTATCAAGTCTAGCAGATGAAGTCACATGCATTTGGAGTGTCTCAGCATCTTGTGTTTACAACCACTGTTTCCTAGCAACGCTCATGCCCTGTTTATGCTTCCCAAATACTGCTTCATCAAAACTGCCCCATCAGAATTACCCCATCAAAACTGCCCCATCTTATTCCTCTATTATAAATCAGTACATGGTGTGTCTGTCCCCTCCCCCGGGCTCTGTAATCAGCTGAGATGCTCCAGCCACATTCCCCCCTGTGTATAACAGAAGCTTTGGTAACCATGGCAACAAAACAAACACTAACAGTACACTCTGATTAATGGCTAAAATTTCCTGAAATGACCTCTAAACAAATGGCCGTATTTTAAAAACTATACATCCTACAGTGAAGATCTTTATATTGTGAGAATCACAAGACCCAGACCTAGATTTTGATACATAGTATGTCTCTGAAATATTAAAAATGAAGGCACAGTCGCAGTTTAGAAATTGCCCTTCAAATTTGGAGGGGGCTAGAGTGTAGTTGCAACTCACGCCGTCCATTGACATTCATTGAAAACAAATGGTCATATTGTGAAAACTATCAGGACTATGGCTTAGCCGTGGACATGTTTAGTGGCAGCAGGGATAGCTGAACGTTTTGATATAAGATTTGTGTAGGTGGGCTTGAAAATGAGGGAGTGGCGGCAGTTTAGAAATCATGTTCTGATTTTCCAGCTTTTGTCATCTCCCACTCTAGTTTCCCCATTCATTCCTATGGGACCAATTTCGCCGCAAAAACGACGATATTTCGTGAACCATTTGGCGAAACGTTCCACAAAGTAATAGCACACCATTCGGGAACAATCCGCACGTTTCGGTATATTACTTGTCTATGTAGTGTAAAAACTGTGGGAGGAGTTAGGGTGGTAAATTTGGCTATAATAATAAGAATAATATATATGTGAGATAACAGTAAGTGGTCTTGCTATGCAAGAACACTTAACTAGATGCATTTCTTGGGGAAAATGCATGGGAATGCTGAATTGCTAAATTGCTAAAATGGCCGCCATCAAAACTGCCCCATCAGAATTACTCCATCAAAATTGTCCCTATTAAAACTGCCCCATCATATTGCCACCATCAGAATTGCCCCATCAAAACTGCCCCATCATATTGCCACCTTTTTAAAACTGCTCCATTAAAATTTGTCCCCATGAAAACTGCCCCATCATATTGCCACCATGAAAACTGCCCCATCAGAATTGCCACCATCAAAACTGCCCCATCAGAATTGCCTCATCAAAACTGCCCCATCATATTACCACCATCAAAACGGCCCCCATCAAAACTGCCCCTTCATATTGACACCATCAAAACTGCCCCATCAGAATTGCCCCATCAAAACTGCCCCATCATATTGCCACCATCAAAACTGCCTCCATCATATTGCCATCAAAACTGCCCCATCAGAATTGTCCCCATCAGAATTGTCCCCATCAGACTTGCCCCATCATTTTCCTCTATTATAAATCAGTACATGGTGTGTCTGTCCCCTCCCCCGGGCTCTGTAATGAGAGCTGAGATGCTCCAGCCACCTTTCCCCCGGCGTGGGAATGCTGAATTGCTAAAATGGCCCCCAGCAAAACTGCCCCATCATATTGCCATCAAAATTGTCCCCATCAAAATTGTCCCCATCAGAATTGCCACCATTAAAACTGCACCATCAGAATTGCCACCATTAAAACTGCACCATCAGAATTGCCACCATTAAAACTGCACCATCAGAATTGCCCCATCATATTCCTCTATTATAAATCAGTACATGGTGTGTCTGTCCCCTCCCCCGGGCTCTGTAATCAGAGCTGAGATGCTCCAGCCACCTCCCCCCCTGTGTATAACAGAAGCTTTGGTAACCATGGCAACAAAACAAACACAGTACACTCTAATGGCTAAAATTTCCTGAAATGACCTCTAAACAAAAAGCTTTTTCACAAAAACTGTAAAAGATATCAAACTGAAAAGATATAGCCAGATAGCTGAATATTTTGTAAACATTTTAAAGTTTGTTTGGCGTCTGTAGGAGAAAGTATGAAGGAGCTGAAACTTTTGGGAGCGGAAGAAGAATTTAAGGATCTGAAGTATGCTCCCTTTGACTTCAATGTTTAAAAAAAGTGTTAAAAAGCTTAATATTTTAAAAAGTATAAATGGTAGAAAAAAAAGTTGAAAAAGAGCACACATCAGCTAAAAGAGACGAACATTTTAATAGTTGAATGGTTTTAATAGCTGAAAGTATGCAGAAGTTACGCAGAACCAAAAAACGTACGGAATAAAATTAAAAATAAATAAAATCGAATAACAATAGTGGGACTGCTAAAGCAGTCCCACTAATAATATATATATGTGAGATAACAGTAAGTGGTCTTGCTATGCAAGAACACTTAATAAGAATAAGAACTAGAAAAGCTACAATTTCTGGGGAAATTGTGAAAAGTATTCTTGCCTCTACAACTGGAGTGGGCGGAGTAACTGGGTGGGGTGGAGTGGCTTGAGTAACTGTGAAAAGTGTTAAAAAGCTTAATATTTTAAAAAGTATAAATGGTAGTAAAACAGTTGAAGTCCCATCATTAGCTGAAAGAGCTGAACATTTTTTTCAAAAATGATTTTTTTTTTTTAAATGATTTTTTTTTTTTTTTTTTTCAAAAATGATTTTTTTTTTTTCATGGGGTGGTCATAATGTTTTGGCTGATCATGGGGTTGTCAGCTTTTGTCACCTCCCACTCTAGTTTTGAACATTTCGCCATTCATTCCTATGGGACCAATTTCGCCGCAAAACGACAATATTTCGTGGACCATTCGGCGAAACGTTCCACAAAGTAATAGCACACCAATCGGGAACAATCCGCACGTTTCGGTATATTACGTGTCTCTGTAGTGTAAAAACTGTGGGAGGAGTCTACAAGCATTATCAAGTCTAGCAGATGAAGGTATGACCACATGCATTTGGGGGGTCTCAGCATCTTGTGTTTACAACCACTGTTTCCTAGCAACGCTCATGCCCTGTTTATGCTTCACAAATACTGCTCAATACACAGAACACAGGACTATGATAGATGTAGTAACTATGCAGTAATTCAAATGGCCGTATTTTAAAAACTAAGTTCTACAGCGAAGATCTTTATATTGTGAGAATCACAAGACCCAGACCTAGATTTTGATGTATAGTATGTCTCTGAAATATTAAAAATGGAGGCACAGTCGCAGTTTAGAAATTGCCCTTCAAATTTGAAGGGGCTAGAGTGTGGTTTCAATGAATGTCAATGGACGGCATGAGTTGCAATCAAATGGTCATATTGTGAAAACTATCAGGACTATGGCTTAGCCGTGGATATGTTTAGTGGCAGCAGGGATAGCTGAACGTTTTGATATAAGATTTGTGTAGGTGGGCTTGAAAATGAGGGAGTGGCGGCAGTTTAGAAATCATGTTCTGATTTTTCAGCTTTTGTCACCTCCCACTCTAGTTTCCCCATTCATTCCTATGGGACCAATTTCGCTGCAAAAACGACGATATTTCGTGAACCATTCGGCGAAACGTTCCACAAAATAATAGCACACCATTCGGGAACAATCCGCACGTTTCGGTATATTGTCTATGTAGTGTAAAAACTGTGGGAGGAGTTAGGGTGGTAAATTTGGCTATAATAATAAGAATAATATATATGTGAGATAACAGTAAGTGGTCTTGCTATGCAAGAACACTTAACTAGAAAAGCTACAATTTCTAGGGAAATTGTGAAAAGTGTTCTTGCCTCTACAACTGGAGTGGATGGAGTAACGGAGGCGTGGCTTGAGTAACTGTGGAAAGGTTGGACTGGGCAGAGTAACTTTATGGAGTGGCCAGAGTAACTGTGTGGAGCAGAGGTCTCAAACTGGCGGCTATCCAGCTGTTGCAAAACTACAAGTCCCATGAGGCATTGCAAGGCAGACAGTTACAAGCATGACTCCCACAGGCAAAGGCATAATGGGACTTGTAGTTTTGCAACAGCTGGAGGGCCACCAGTTTGAGACCCTTGTTTGTTTGGAGTGAGTAAAGATAGTAAACATTACACTAACCAATTGATTGATCAAATTTAAAAAGTGCACAAGTGCTAATGATGTAGAAGGTAGAAATATCGGTAAATGACTTTGTCGGACACAGACTTAAGGGTTACCAGGATTTATTCTGCCCCGGCCAAAGCGTAGCACCTGACGGACTCGCGTCCCACAATCAAGTGTGTCAAAAACAGTTTACACAGTGTACATATAATTTCAATATATTGCATCACAAGCGAACCGGCAGTATATTTCCGTTATACATTGTATTAACATTTTGAACAGTCAACTTTTTGAACTTTTTTGATACAAGGCAATTCATTTAAGCATATACTTTAAACCCTTACAAAGTTTCAGTTTCTCTGCAGTTTTGCTCCTTGCGGTTTCTTTATCTGTCTTACTAATCAGCAAGCAGGCTATAGCACAGGAAGGAGAGGGTGAGTGTGATGAGGACAGATGTCTGTGATGGGAGGGGGAGAGTGAGTGAGTTCAGTGTCTAACCGCAGTTTTTACAAGTATGATTTTTAGCGAATTGTAAATGGGCCACATAAACTGACCCTCATTGCCACTTTATTATCTGTTTGATGACCACTGTTTCCCAACCACTGTTTCCTGGCATCACTCATGCCCTGTTTATGCAGGCTCTAAGCGTGTTCACAACCAATGCTCAAAACACAATACACAGGATCATGATAGCTGTAATAACTGTGCAGTACTCCTGACTGGAGACAGTGCTGCACCCTGGAGATGTAAATGTGATCCAACAGTGTGTTTTTTTTTTTTTTTTTTTTTCTGTGGTGGCTGCCCAGCCCAGTTGGGTATATCCTCTTGAGTGAAGAAGGTCAGATATTGGCTTCTTTTCTCTGCACAGAAAATCTTCATTGAAATCTCCACAGAGTATTATAGGTTGGCAATCCATTATTTCCAAAGATTCCAAGACACCCAGCAGGTTAGTAAGGAATTGGCTAATACTGTAATCCGGTGGCCTGTAAACAGCGATCAAAGCTTGTACAGGGGACTCCAGTTTGACAGCCAAAAACTCCAAGTCAGTCACATTGTGATGTTACTGCTTTTCAAAGGCCTTGAAATGGTTTCTGACATACAAGGCGACACCTCCGCCACTTTTACTTGCAATGTCAGGAAGGTTCATCTACTAGAGGTGTCTGTTGCGTTTTGAACAGGTTGTAGCCCTCCAGCTGGAGACTTTCAGCAACAGAAGAGCCTGAGAGATGAGTTTCAGTGAAACATAAAACATCTCCAAGTGTCAACTCATGGTGAGATTTGATATCTTCAATGTGAGCTGGTAATCCTTCCGTGTTGTGATGGATAATTGTTAATGTTTGCTGTTTGTCTGTTGTCTGTAGAAACTTTAAGAGGGGCATAACACTTTCCAGTGATGCATTCTTCATTGAATCCAGGGAGGCTGTGATTTCAGGATCAGCAAAGATCTTCTTCTCATCAAAGTCGGTTATGTACAGTCCTTGCAGTGTAGTCGTTCTACTCAGAGCAACATAGTCCATTCCCGGTTGGAAGACCCGTTTCAATGAGACCACTGCCGACTGTATCGACATCCCCTGACACTTATGAATCGTACATGCAAAAGCCAACTTCAGGGGGAACTGCCTGCGAACAACTCCTTTCTGTCTCAGGTTTTCCTCTACCCTTTCTATGTACAGCAAGTTGTCAGCATCACAAGACGACTTGTTACGGTATCTCTGTCCTGCATTTGGATTGTCCAGCATAAGCCCAAGCTTGTTTACCGTAGTAGCACCATTCTCAGTCTGGATGATTATTCTTGCAATCTTGCCAAATGTCCCGTTAACAAGCCCGTCTTCTACATCAATGTTTCTTGTGATCATGATACGGGCACCTTCAGCTGCTTGCAGTGTGTCAATCAGATTGTCTTTGTGTCCTTTGAAAGGTTGGTGTTGCCTCA